>NC_059426.1:100650091-101258045 GCF_021028975.2 Sphaerodactylus townsendi | reverse complement strand
CCGGCTCCGGACAACTCTCTGGAACGCAGCACTGGCATCCCTTGGTCGTCCTCATCCAGCCCTGCGCCATCCAACAGCTGTTATTTGGCTCCAGACCTCTGGGCTGCCATTCTGCTGCTTACTCCAGGCTCGGCTGATGTAATATCCACGCTTCTCCTGGAATTCTCCAGTGTGACCTGTAACTCAGCTACCCGTCCGAGGCGAGGTCCAATCACTGGTTCGTCCGAAGCAAAACCTTGATCTTCCATGCTAGAGCTGTCTATCAGGTCTCTGCTTGCCAATCAAAAAAAAAATCAAAATACTGAGCGTGTTTCAAAATCCACCCGCTGCCAACCATGTAGAGGAAGAGTGACCTACTCTCCTCAAACGTGGGTTAGGATTTTGAACATTCACACAGCTCAGGAAAAGGAGACTGTTTCTTTAAAACAAGTTCTTAAAGTTTATTGAACTTAGCATCATTCAACAAACGATAGTCAGATGGCATACTATGCATACAATCAATTGAATAAAAGCAAGCAGAGACAAAATTACTGAACCTACTAAAATCAAAATGTAAAACTTCTCCATTGCTTAGCAGGTGAAAGGAAAAATGAAGCAGCTCTCATAACTCAATAGACAGCTTCTAGCCAGCGTGAGGTAGCATTGCGTATGGGGAGGAAAAAGGGAGGGGGGAAGCCAGGAAAAGGGGTGCCTCTTTTACAATATGGAAAGGCAGATATAGCGAAATTGCACATCAGGTGATCTTAATAAACCAATCACAACTTGGTGCCAATTAACTAAAGCAGGTGATGTAAATCTTCATTCTTATCAAGTGTTGTGGCTGAAAGTTTATTGAAGTTCCAACCGTTAGCAAAACTTTGTGCAGCTGGGCCAAGACCTTCAATTAACTGTTACTCGGTACCAGGATGGGAAAGCTGGTGGGAAGCCAAAGACAGGCAATTATTTTCAAGAACTATTTTTTTAGATCCACAATAAAGGAGCCAGCAAGACCGTGGTAGTGATGTTGAACTATTACAAAGTTCACTAATAACGGTTACATTAATAACTGCATACAAAATGGCGATGGTTAAGCTAACATAGCCACTCTCTCTACAAGTGGTGTGAAAACATTGTGAAAATGGTGTAAAATGGTTTATTTTCACACCACTGTTTTTGGTGCATGTGGAATCCGCCTAAGGGAAACTGGATGATCTTTTTTAAAGTAGTAGCTGTAGTATTTTCCATAATTACATGTTCAGTAAGATGACAGTACAGATTTGAATCATGGGTGAACATTATATGTAGAGTTGACATCATAGCTTGTTCTCCATTCAAAAGTGGTAGGGAGTTCTACATTCTGAGCACTGTTAACTATCAGCACAATACTGCAGGTTACTGAGGTATAGGCAGCCAGCTGCTGGCATAACAGCTGTGCCACTGGTCCATTGCCTATAGGCATTCCGCATGGAGAAATGAAAACACAAACCTTTCCAAAAGGCGAGCGCGTGTATCTCTCTGTCTGTCCGTCCATCCAATTAGAACTGCCAATAAATAAAAATCAAATCAGACAAATGCAGTTCTAAATAAAACTGTCTTCAACTGCCTCCTGAAGATCAACAATGAGACTGCCAAGCACACCACCTTGGGAAGGTTGTTCCATAATTGTAGGACAGAAGAGAGCCAAGTATACCACTCTGGGAAATTGCTTCATAGTTGTGGAATGGTTCCATAACTGCCATCAAATAGGCTCTCTCTCATTTGTCCACCAGACAAGTTTCTTTGATTGGTGGGATAGTCAGGAGGGAATTTATGTGGGAACATATCCACATAAAATATTAGTAAGAAACTTTCAAGAAACTGTGCCCAACCATCGAGAAAGATACTTGTTCAACAAAAGAGTGCTTGGTTGAGTGGTTGGTCATGTAGTTGCACACCATTTAATATTTGTTTTCATTGAGAATAAGATTTATATATTAAACAATGTCCAGGATGTGCCCACACAGCTGCTGGCATGGTCCAGTAGGTCTGGGAGTCATTACCTATTGAACATTGATTGCACATGCACAGAATCTTATTTAATGTGGTTAGAAGAACAACTCCTGGAAGAAATTATACTTAATTTGTAATATTGCTGTACAATGGAAGTGTGTATAGCATACTAGGTAATTATGAATTCTGGTGCTATCATTGATCATACCTTAAAGAGCTGTATTTTAAAAAATAATAATACATATTTTAAAAAATATAGCTCTTCAAGGTCTTCAAGATAAGACTTGGAAACTTTGCTGAATATATTTTTGTTGAAACATGCAAGGGAGATATAGAAATGATGGAGCTGCAGCAGTGACACCAACATATTTTCTCCCAACCACCTTTGTGCACAGCAAAAAGAGGAATTTGTGTATCTTAATGGAGACAAATAAGCCAGCCTTTAGCAGTTCTCCCAGTTTTTCACCTGCCTGGCTATTACGAGTTCCACTGTAGATATTTAATACATTTTAAATTCCTATTTGTGAAACACTCGGAGAGCAATAGCTCAAGGTTGCCAAATCTCCCCTGGCCACCAGCAGAGGAGGGGGGATAGAGCTTCCAGATCCAGGCTGGGAAACTCCTAGAGATTTGGAATGGAGACTGAGGAGGACAAGGGCCTCAGTAGGGGGACTGATTTATGTGATCTGGAAAGGAGATGTAATTCCAGGGGATCCACAGGTTCAGCCTGCAGGCTGGTGTCCCTACACTGGCTTTTTCACTACCTGCAGAATTAATTATTGACTTGAAAGTTTAACATTGTTCTACTATAGTAAAAATCTAGGAGCAACTAATTGACACCTCCAATTATTTCCTCCTTCCCTGGTATGCCAAAGATAAAATAAATATTGGTGATAATGGGTTATATACAATAGATTAAACTGTTAAATCAGGCATTTAAACCGACATATGTTTCTTGTTTACGTTAGTGAACCTATTACTTTTGTCCTATTATGGGGATTATGAAGTTCAGAAGACAACGCTTGGCTAAGTTCCATGTTAATCATTAACAGAGACTCAAAAATATCTACAGAGGTGATCAGTCAAAAGTATCTCAATAATTTTTATTCTCACAAATGCCGGTATTAGTCATGTACATAATGTTATCCATATGCATGGCCCTTGAAATAATATCATAACTTGTATAAAGATATCCTTTGTGACCAACTGGAGAAAATTCTTACTTATCTCTCCAAAGTCCTATTTGAGATGATTTACAAGTTAAAACTATACCATAAAATCATCATGGATCATCAATATAAAAACTAAACAAGAAGTTTAAAAAGAAGCCAGGGACATAAACACTCAAAGTGACTCACAGATTACCAGGCAAGTGACTATTATATGTCTAATGTATTTGCATCATATAACATATTTCTTTCATAAGGACTTTCATTCAAACACACAGGCAACTATAGCCATGACTATGACATATACCCTGCTAATGAATATTATATACAATGCATTTGCTAACATAGTACTGCTAAGAACATAATTTACCAGGAATTAATAAATGATTTTTTAAAAAAAGGATCAATGGCAATATGTTTTTGCTTTATCACCCCCCCTCTCCCCTGCTGCTTTTGGTCTACATTATGTAAGAAATGTGAATTACTGGACTGGAAAACATTTTATCTAATAGCCAAGCCCATCCCATATTCAGTTAAACATATCTGCACAATAGGACTGCCATGGCTGTGACTTACAGTTCTGCAAACCAAGCAAACTCTCAGATTTTTAGGGGGGCGGGAAAGTATCAACAATCCAGGCATAAGCTGTCTACGGCCGTTTCTGCAAGGCCCATTTATGACGGCCTGGGGGTGCCAAAAAAGGCGCCCCCAGGCCATTGCCAAGCCAAGCACAGGTGGCGCCGCTGCTGCCATGGCAGCAGCCGGGCGCACCTGACTCTCTTCTTCCTCCCCAGGGCCGCGTCAAGCCGCCCTAAACAACAATCCCTTTTTAAAGCGAGATGTTGTCTTCGTTTCCGCTTCATTCTCGCCTCCGGTACATTTGTAGCTCAGCGTTGCGGGAGGCCAGAGTTCCTCGGGCCATTAATCGTCCTCCGGCCTCCAGGGGTCGTGGAGGGCAGCGGGCGGCTGCGCACGCTCGCGCAGGCTTAATTTCCAGGAGGATACCGCGGAGGGGCGGGAGGGCGCAGAGGTGGCTCCTCGCGGCGGAGTCCGCCTCGCCGCCTGCCGGTTCTTCCTCTCGCTGCTCAAGACGCCTTGCATGCGAAATGCCTTCAGCCACAATCGTGGGTGAACTCCTGTCAAGGCGTATGCCTCCTGGCTGTGCAGCAGAACGACCTACATGTTATCTGGGCAATTCCTAGTCACTGTAGGAAGCAAGATATTAGAGGCATTTTGAGTTTCAGTGACAACCTCAAAAATGGTACATAAAATGTTACAGGCCAGCTGCTGCCCTTAGTAGGGGATTGGGAATATGGAGGCATGGAGAGGCTTCCACTTAGCCAGGGGTTGTGGAAAGCCTCAAGCAGCAGCCTTGCCAAGTGTTGTGTGTGGGATCCTGGGAGTCATTGCTGAAGAAGCAAGCCAGCTTTCTTTCATGAACCATCATTAGTGAGGGAGAGGGTGGAAGCACAGCCAGTATTGTTTATCTTGGTAGGTTTCCATTATCGCTTCCTCCCCCCCCACTATGGCATCGGGTAGGCGTAATCAAGGCTACATGGGAATGAGATCACCACTGTTTTGGGAGACTTTTGCACATAAGAACAAATCCCAGCTGGATCATGTCCAGAGTCCATTTGAACCAGCTCTCCTGTTACTCACAGTGGCTCCACCAGATGGCTTTGGGAGCCCATATATGGTGGATGTGAAAGCAATGGCTCTTCATGCTGTTTGCCTTCTCGAGTTAATCTGCACCCTGACCAGGCATACTTGTACCCCTGATCCAAGAGGACTGGCTATTTGGTAGCTTACTGACCTTTGATTCCAGTCACACTGCTTGTGGTACTACTATGTGATTTCAGCTCATAACTTAATGAGGCTTAGGAAGCCCATGCTTTCTTCAAAGGAGGGAAGATTTATTTGTATGCGATCTCTTTGGCACAGCTCAGCAGAAATACATCTCCACATGGCTGTACATCCGCCTTTATACATATTCTCAGTAACCCCAGAAGGGTGGAAGTGCGCGTCTCACCCCTACAAAGTGCAAAAACTCAGTGAAGGGCCAAGTTCTTTCCATCTGAATATAGAGAAAAGTGGTCTCATGAACGCCTAAAGGAGAGAAAAGACAGTCCCTTGGGCAACATGCTTTGATGAGGATCAAACCCTGTGAAGAAAAGCTATGCCAACCTTCTTGCTCTGAGGTGGTTCTTTGGGGAGTTAGACAGGAGATAAGTTCAAATGATCCTAATTAGAATTCTGGATCCTGGAAAGTAAGGGTGATGAACAGGTCCAATGAGCTTCTGGATCCTGAGAGGAAACTCAAACAGTCCTAATGAGTGAAAATGAGGGTGATGATTCTTCCAATGCTGGGTATCCCTCTTTGGATGTTGGCAACAGATTCAATTTAGGAGTCCAAAGAGGGTCGCTTGAATTCTTGCTCAAAAGGTTGGCTTGGGCGCTGGTTCAAGCAGCATCCTCCCAGGAGTCTCAGCTTACTTGTTACTTAATATTTGACCTTTAACCGGTTATTGTTTCATTCTCAGACACAAATGTTTAAATAAGATGCACCTCGATGAACGAGGGCAGCCATTGTTGCCGTGGTGAGCAATTAGGCAGAGAAAAGGCATGCATGGCCTGGTGGCTATATGCTTGAACCTGGTAATATGATTGGTTCTCCTAGGAAAAAAGGCGGGAGGAGCTCTAAGATGATCTGAGACTTGCCTCTTGTCTGCTCTTCCTGCCATGCGTAGAACCCAGCATGGCGTAATATCTGTTGGCCTCGCTGTAGCGGCCTGGAAGGAGACCTAATTTTTCTTTTCCTTAGTTGATTTTCCTTCTTCCTTTGGCTTATCCTTGTTTCTCTCTGCTAACCCTTTTTCTCTTCACTTTTCTAATTTTTCTAATACTATGGGGCAAATAAAAGGGGATAAGAGCAGGTAGCCTAAGCAGCAGGGCAAGGCGCCATTCATCGGCAGGGCTGCTTTGCCGGGAATGAGGTCCTGGCCTGATCAAGTCTGCCCTGGACGTCGGACTACTGCCCTGTCGCTAATGGACTTTATCGAAGCGCGAAGTGCGGCCGCTGGCCTGGGCTTCTAATCTCCTTACTCCTAGGGGGGGCTGGCCTGTATGATGGAGACAGTTCCATTTCAGAGGCCTCCCTCAAGGGTCCTAAATGCCGTCTGCATCTTCCCACCAACATCGCCGGCCATGGTGGGCATTCTCATCCTGCCTTAGGTCCAAGAACCCGGCATGACACTCTGATGCATTCTTTCTAAGTCCTAAGTGACAAGCCATGCGAAGTCGGGCCCCCACCCCTGGGCTCTGGGGTTCTTGAGCTCCACCACGGCGGATACCAAGGGCGCCGGAGGGGGGTCTCTGGAATGGAGCTGCACGGGATGTGCTGCAACTTTCTGCCTTGTTGATGCCAGCATTATCGGTGGATGTGTCTGCCGGTCCTCGGGCAAGAGGGTAGGAGGGAGGAAGTGTCACGGGCTGTTCTGCTCTCCAGGCGCATCCCTGTGCTCTTCTGGCTGTCAAGTGAGTTCACTGAGGATGATGACGCCGCAGGTTATTTGGGGAATTTAAAAGCTGGGGAGAGGGTGCGCCTGCTCTCCCACCGCGGGCTTGGAAGCGCAGCTATGCTTGGCGGCTAAGTGTCATCCCTGGAGTTCGCTAAGCCTAGCACTACTGCAACCCCATCCGGGTCCCATCTCCCCAGGAAGCTCCCGGAGCGGGCGCTGGATGGAAGCTTGGTGGATATTCTGGTTCTCAAGTGGCGAGGGGGATGGGCTTGTCGAGCCATGGAAGGTCAATAAAAACCTGAAGGGACCAGGCATGGCCTGAGCCGGAATTTCAAATTAACTGGCCGGTGGTGTTTCACCACCTCTGGTCTCATTGGGGTGAAGGTGATTCCTCATAGCCTGGGTATCTCAGATTTCACATGGGCCCATGCGTGCTGCGGGTTCAAGGCTGAGCTTGGGGAGATCAGCGGTCATCACTACGACTTAGGCTACATCCACAAGAACGCCTTCGCACAGTGCCTTTTTGTTGAATCTCTCATCCACGACCAACCCCAGATGGTCAGGGTCCAGCCCGCCATGGGAGGGGCAGGATTCCTCCCGCACCACAAACCCGGCAGGAGTCTACTCAGGCTGGTGGGGCTTCAAGGGGCCAGTTGGGAATCAACAGCAGTGCATGGAAGAAGGCAAAATGTAGATATGAGTACTCTTGTTCCCTTTGTTCTGCAGCCATTGAAGCAGGATCGAAGCTGTCCCAAGCCAAGGGATTCGCCTCCTTTTCGGTAGGCCCGTTTCACGCCTGCAACCCGGGCCCTCCCACAAAGATGTTTGGTGGGCTTGCATGTGCTCCCTGCCTCAAGCAAAACACCTGAGGTGTCACCTCATTTGCAAGTCTCTTGGCCCTCCCTGCCTCCAAATCGGGGAAGTGGTTGAGTGGTTGGCAGCATCTACCCAGATAGGGGGGGCGTTGCCCTGCTTGGGGAGGTTTCTCCTTCTGGCTTCTGTCATATCAAGGCTCCACTTGAGGGCTTTACCATGCCAGCACCTAGCACCTGTCCACATGATTCCTGAAGCGTGTATTGATTAAGCCTAACATAGGTCCCAGGGCCGCCGCGATTGTTGGCCCTTTTCTGTCACCCTCCCTCCCCAACCTCTAGGTCTCCCCTTGGCGTCATGGCCTGCAAGAAAGCCCGGGGAGTTTCATTAGAATTCAACACCTCTCCTACCTCGGGCTTAACTTCTGTGAATTTTCTATTGACCCAGAGGTTTGAGTTCTGGTCCGTTCTACATTTACTTTGGATCGGGTCATCCTCTGCATCAGGCAGAAGGCGAGGTCCAAAGGCATCCCCTAGGCAAGTGTGACATTCAGTCCGCCTCTCCTCGGCTCCTGCCCTTTTTTCCCTCCCGGGACTTCTCTGAGGCTGCTGGGCATCCACTTCACCAAGGAAATTGGTATGTGGACAGGAGGCTATACCACCCAGTGGCTGCTCCTGTTCCTGCGGCCAGCCTTTGAGACTCTTCAGCACCCTTCCTCAATGGGCTTTCACGGCAGCAGGTGCCCTCCGGCTTGGTGACTCATTACCTTGATGGATTTCTTGCTTGTTTATGGCGGCAGGCAGGGCACCCGGGAGTGTGAGGCTGGCTCCTTCCAGGCTTCTTTCCAGGTCCTGGCAGTCCCAGCTGGGGGTCTCATTGGCCCCCAACAAGATCTGAGGGGCCCGCCCACTGCCCTCAGCTACCTGGGCATTCACCTGGACACGGGTTCTAGGCCCAGCCTCTACTCCCGGCCATAAGCTTACAGCCCTTTCAGCCCTGCTTCCAGATCCTGCTCTTCTCCTCCAAAAAATGCAGGGTCGCTTCTGGTCCAGTCCTTACACGTCACCCTAATTTTGCTTGCAGGGTGGTGGCCCCAAGCAGGCTTTCTGCTGCCCTGCCATGCAGGGTCTCAATCGGGCCGCAAGTCCCCTGATCATCACATCCATGGGGTCTCTACCGGGTACGGATTGTTGTTATCCGGTGTCTGGTTTGTCCCTTCATCCTAAACTTCAAACGGCATCTCCCTGCGTGTGCAATCCTGGCTTTGGGAACCCTGGCCTGCTGGAGCTGCAGGTGCACTCCTGATGCCTCTGGGGGCTTTTGGTTTCTCGGTCATGGTTCCTCTCAGGGGTCAGTGGGCACAGGGCCTTTGGGTCCCAGAGTGGCACGCTGCAGGGCAGGTCACCAGGGATCTCACCTTTCTTGGAGCGGTTGTGCCCTCTCATCCCAGTGGCGGTGCACGGATTTGTAGCACGCACCTCTGGCAAAATGGCAAACTGGTGCTTTTCTGCAAGCACAAACCGTGCAGCGAAGTGCCAGTGTGGTAAACAGACTATCGAGCAAAATCGGCTGGGGCAATGCCGGCACGTTGCAATTCTGGTTCTTACCTGCCCCACCCATGTAACATCTCTTTCAAAGCTGCTTTTTTGTTCCCAGGCCGCAGAATGAGATTGCGCTGATGCTTTATCCTCGGCCATGCAGGTGGGATCGGGCTTCTCAAGCGCCCTGGCCCTCGGGCGGAGCCGCTCCTCGGTGACAGTGCTGGCGTTCCTTCCTGGAGCCTCTCCTGGCAACGGTGAGGACGTCATCACAGGTGTTTTGGTGGCTTCGCTGGCACCTGACCACGTGCAGGCAATAATGACGGAGCAGTGCGCTGATTTCCTGAGCTTCGCTGCATCCTCCCGGGTGCCTGCCGGCTTGCGTGTGGGGTGGACACTGGCCTCCTCCTCCCAGTGCATTTGGTCCAGCTCCATGGGCAGGGGATGCACCTCAAGCACTATGGGGGTGCACCTGGCGGGCATCGCTTTCTACTCGCAAGGTTTCCGTTTTCCTGATGTGTCACCAATAGGCGCTTTGTTGTTGCGGGCCCTGAGTGGCTCTGGATGGGCGGCGGGTGGGCACCAGACAGGGGGGACCTCAGGCCTCCGTCACCAAGGAAGTGCTGCTGAGGGCGGTCACTGGGGCTCTAGGGCAGGTGTGCGCGCCTTCGCCGCCATGGCGAGCTTGCTTTTACGCCGCCGCCTTCCACCTGGCTCACCACCATGGGGCTTTTCAGGCCTGGGGAACTGGTCGCCTCTACCAGGGTTCGGACCTTCCAGCATCGCGCTGCAATGGGAACACCTCGCCCTGTCGGGGACATGGTCCACGCTATGGCTGGCTCATTCAAAAAACCGACTAAGAGGGCCGTGGGGCCTGGGCTCCCATGCCGCCCTGACCGGGCGATGCCACCCTGCCCCTCCTCCCTTTATTGAGTGGCTACCGGCACAGCCCTCGGGTGGGGCGGTATGCTCTTGGTGCATCGAGGATGGAGTCCCCCCTCACCAGTTTCCAAATGCTGGCGGTGTTCAGGGCATGCTTGGCTCATGCCGGGCTACCGGCAGCTGGAGTTCGGCCTGCACTCGCTCAGAATAGGGGCCGCCAGCTGGCCGCTGCAGCAGCAGCTGCAGGGCCCCGGAGGATATCCGCTGGCCGGGCAGGTGGCGCGTCAAGCCTTTCGGGCGACATTCGCCCCACACCTGGACTTGTTGATTTCCCTCCTCAGGTGCCTCCCAGGGGCGCTGCAGACCGTCTATCATCGGCAGGTGTGGGTGCGCGGGCACAGCCTCGCTAACAGAGCCTGCAAGTCCTAATGGGGCCGCATCTCGGACTCGGTACATGCGCATCGCAAGAATTTCCTGGTTGGGGCAGGGGCACATGCTTTGGCATGAGCCAGGAGCCCAAAGGTCATTGAATACATTTTTTTTCAGTTGGCTAACACCGACCTCCTGGTCATCCCACCTTGGGAGGAAGAATCTCCCGCTGCCAGGTCCAGGCCTGGACCTGCGCTTATGCGCGGGTGGTCCGCCACGCCAGGAGCTTTGCCAGGCACCGGGCCTAATATGACCTTTGGTTTGGTCCGAGATGGTGCAGCTGGCTCATTGGAAGCGGAAGCGGGTGGATCCCCGGCCGCCGGATAGGGGCCTGCAAGAAAAGTTAATAAAGAAGCGGCCGCCAAGGTGGTGCTTTCCCTCGGGGAAGCGGTGGCAGAACACTCGAAATCAAATCCCCGGGACGCCATGGACCTTTCTTCTCCAGCCGATGAAGCGTCCCCGCTTCTGTCCCAACAATGTGGGGCATGGACTTGTGGCTTCAGTCAGTTCAGTTTACCCTTCGGCCGTGGTGGTTAGGATTTCGTGACAGGCTCTCGGAGGCTTCGAGGAGCTTGGAGCGGTGAGCCGCAAGGAGTGGGCAGCTCGTATGGCTGGGTTTGCAACGTGTCGCACATCTGGGGAGAGAACCAGAGCCTTCCCCGGCTGGGGCTCCCAGACTTGCGCCCTGAGGGGGCGGGGGGGGGGTGGGGAGCGGTAGGCTGGCTGGCCGGGCAGGCGGGCCGGGCCGCTGCGACACCCAGGGGAGTGGGGTTGGGTTGGAGGCCAGTTAGAGCCATGGAGCTTAGCCGGGTGCCCGACACCCCAGCCAGCACGAGAGGCTGATCGGCTGGGGGGCAGCCTTTTGGGCTCAGCCGGTGCCGATCTCCTCAGCAGGGGTGGGAAGTGTGGAAGCATTCAGAGGGTGATCTCTGGGCTCTTATTCCCCTTCCTGCCAGCTTCCCTATCATTGGGATGTGATGTGCGACCCGCTTGTCACTTCCCAGCTCTCTGATGTATATAGTTCCTTTTGTTTATATAGTTTGTTGTTTAATAAACGGCTGTGGCCCATTCCTTTCCAGCCTAATGGTCGCTAGGTGTTGCCACTCTATTGAGCCAGGGAGTCCTCACCCTAATCTACAGCAATAACATTTCTAACTTAAACATTAGAAAAAACCTTAAAGGATAAACACACATACTTATACCTTATAGGCAGGACTGTACATCTACCTACTGGCAGGGACTCGCTTTAAAAAACTAATAGAACCTTTATTAAACTAAAATCCTAAACTACAGTAAGCATAAACTTAACTAAGAGGAGCTTTTACAACATCCTAGAATGACGCACAAACACAAGGGAAATCATATAGCATTGGCAACAAACATACATATGCATTCTCTCAGAACCTTATGGAGGGCTTCTGAACCACACACAAGTCTCCGTCGTCTCAGGCAGGGAGCCAGTGTAGCCAGGTAACCCAGCCTGACCAGGAAAATATTTTGTTTATTTTCCCATCGGTAACAACTTCTTCTCCATAAATCTGTCCAAGCCCCTTTTAAAGCTATCCAGGTTAGTGGCCATCCCCATCTCCTGTGGCAGCATATTCCAAATACCCAATCACATCGCTGTGTGAAGAAGTGTTCCTTTTCTTATTAGTCCTAATTTCTTCCCCAGCATTTTCAATGTATGCCCCTGGTTCTTATTATTGTGAGAAAGAGAGAAAAATTCTCTCTGTCCAACATTTTCTATCCCATGCATAATTTTACATAAGACTTCTAATCCTTAGTCCCCCCCTCAGACGTCTCCTCTCCAAACTAAAAGAGTTCTTGCTGCTGGTTGGGGCTGGCTTTTTTTTGTTTGCAGCTGGTCAGCAGAAGCTGTGAGCCAAACCAGTGGGCGCTTCAAGTATTTCAGGTTCTATCCCATAGTTCAAAATGCACCCTGTGCGGTAAGAGTGTAGAGATTAGGAGTAGTGGACTCTAATCTGGAGAATTCAGTTTGATCCCCCACTCCTACACATTAGCAGTGGATTTTAATCTGGTGAATTTCTCCTGCCACGGGAGAGAAAGGGGGGGATAATAAATCCAAACTCTTTCTTCTTCTACTCTTCTGAATCAGGTGTGTTTACCCAATTCTGTACATGAAGAAGTCTGCTGGGTGACCTTAAGGGCTAGTCACAGTACCTCTCTATGAACTGTCTCAGTCCTACCTGCCCTTGGCACACAGTGTGTGTGTTGTGTGGGGAGAGGAAGGGAAGGAGTTCATAAGCTGCGTTAAGACTCTTTATGGTTGAGAAAAGCTGACTATAAGTCCAAACTCTTCGTAACAGTTATAGCTACCTGTGTTGATGAGGCAACAATATGCGCACAACTTTAATCCATCCCTCAAGTATGGTAGCTGACTGTCATGCGACTTCTTGCTTGTGCAGCTGAATTCTGCAGTCTTAGGAATAAAATGTGTTAAAAAATCTCTAATAGGGGTCTCAAGAATTTAAATAAAATAAAGTTATGTAAAAACATGACAACTCTATACCACTAATTAAAAGCATTTGGACTTTTTTTGTTTGTCAAAAAACGCTAAGACAAGTGAGAAAAGGACAAAAGCTGAATTAGAAGGTAAAGTAAAAATTCTTCCTATGAAAAAATTATACGCTCTCCTGACATTAGAATTAATATAATAGGTATCAGCATTCTCTTGTCTGTGATCTCTGAATTAATGGGCTCTGTTCTCTCAGAGGAATAAAGAAATCAGAATGCAAAGGAAGAGGAAGAAACATAAAGTAGAAGATTTCAAATACACTGCAGCCTTGTCCAGTTGTTGGAATAAGTGCTGCTGATGCATGTGGTGAGCCTGACATTGTGAGGGGAAGACACAGTGCTGGATGATGTCAAATGAAATCATGCATTAGGTGGAACATTGATAGATTGGAGCACAAATTGGGTAGCAAAAAGTCCATGTGTGTCTGAGATTTGATTGAAGGGCTGAGAACAAGTGTTTGAGACAGGATTAGTGAGCTAAAGTAGACAATTGATATGGCAAGCCTCCCATGTTCCCAGGGAGGATGAATACCACCTAATCTGTTTCTAGCTCTATTCAAGGCCTTTTCCACATATATATTACAGCAGCATGCTGTAAAATTTTAATTCTTTAAAAATATTGTGGGAGACATAAAATATTTTTTCAACACTTTTCAGGTCCTCATACAACTCTTCACCCAAAACTATAGCTGCGCAATTTGTTTCTAAAGCCTTTCTGTGTTTCTCTGGAACTTGGAGTATCTTTTTCTCTCTGCAAACTTGTTTCCAATATTTTAGCTCTCAACATTCTGTCACATGACGAAGAAAAGCGACACAGAAAGGATGGTACTCTGTAGATGAATGGCCAGGCTTTACTCATGACATATGAAGCTGCCTTATACTGAATCAGACCATCAGTCCATCATTGTTGGTACTATCTACTCAGACTGGCAGCATCTCTCCAGGATCTCAGGCAGAGGTCTTTTGCATCACCTACTGTCTAGTCCCTTGAAATAGAGATTATGAGGACTGAACCTGAGACCTTCTGCATGCAAAGCAGAGACTCTTCCATTGAGCCATAGCTCCTCCCTACAATGTAGCTGAGAGTCAGTAGTGGCAGGGAACAGACTTATTCTATCTTACAGTGGTGTCCGAGGCTCATTCCGCACACGCAGAATAATGCACTTTCAAACTGCTTTCAGTGCTCTTTGAAACTGTGCGGAATAGCAAAATTCACTTGCAAACACTTGTGAAAGTGGTTTGAAAACACATTATTTTGCGTGAGCAGAAGGGGCCCTAGAGAAGTAAATACGGTCAAATCTGAGTCTAATCTCCCCTCTCCTAATTAACAAAGTGGAACGAGACACTGCTGTAGCGAATGCACCTGCTTTCTCCCCTTGACTCTAGGTCAGGGGTAGGGAACCTGCGGCTCTCCAGATGTTCAGGAACTACAATTCCCATCAGCCCCTGCCAGCATGGCCAATTGGCCATGCTGACAGGGGCTGATGGGAATTGTAGTTCCTGAACATCTGGAGAGCCGCAGGTTCCCTACCCCCGCTCTAGGTACACAGCACAAGCCCTTTTTGGAGGTGACCTTGTCTATTTCTGTACTGACTTTTCATTTCATCTGTCCTTGAAGAAGCACTCTTATTTGCTCCCCTGTTTCATCTTCACCAACATCCAGCGAGGAAGGGTCAGCTGAGAGAATGACTGTAAAAAGTAAGTTTCGTGGGTAGTAGGGTTTTGAACCAAGGTTTTCCTAGCCATGATCAAACACTCTAACTATACCAAAAAATCATCCATTTTCACCACCCAAGCAGCACAATACTTGGGGTGTCAAACTGGTAGGAAATAGTGAAGTAGGAGACAACAGGAGTGACTCCCCCTCCTTTGGCAGTAGCACTGTTCCTTGGGGTTCAAGGTGTGCTTCAAAGATGACTCTGATCAAATATAAAATGCCCTGGTGAGGCACCACATTCCCTCTTGAATGTATATCAACATGGAGTATGATACATTCAGCACAAGCAATGCTGTCAGTTAATAGTGACTGTAAATCTCAGAATGTACAAAGACAGAGACACTAGATTGCATCATACTACAAAGAGGAGCAGGGACATGGCTGGACATGGCTTCACCCTGTGTCATCCTGCCTGAGTGCTGCTGGTGAAGAGCATGGGCAGAGCAACACCCAGTTTGGCTAGTGAGAGAAGCATGGACATAGAGACACCTGGAAGAAGCATGGATACAACAGTGCTTGACTTTAACTTGGGAGGAGAACCATGGGCACAAAGGCACCTAGCTTTGCCCTGTGCCTTGCTGGGCTTTGTGCAGCTATGTAGGTATTAAGAAAGAACATGAGCACAGTACCACCTTTACCCTGTGAGAAAATGCATAGGCGAGGTGTTTGCCTAAGAAGAACACAGGTACAATGGTGAAATTTGACTTTGCCTTGCCAGCCCACTTGTGGTGGCGGCCAGTGAGGAGCATGGAAGTATGTCTTGCTGGTTCTGTGGCTCTCCCTAAGGGGAGGGGGCACAGCAGTGGGAAATGATATATCAGTGGAAAGGGGCATTTCTTCAAAATTCCCATTCTATCTTGGGTATCACACTGGTATAGTTCAAGAGTGATTACTATTAGCACCATTACAATGGCATCTTTTTAAAGAACTTTCATGATCTTGGAGTTATAGCAATCAGGGCACCAGGTATTTTGTTCATGTAGTGAATATGGGGGAGTTGTGTAGAAAATTTGGCTGCATCACGTCTGAATCAGTTCTTAGTCTGAATCAGTTCTTAGAATCTGTTTCTCTGAATGAACAAGTATGTTCTTTGCAAACATCACTACACATTTAGGCATTCTAATTAGAAAGTTCAAAAGTTAATTCTAATAAAGTCTTAAATAATTTGACTTGATTAGAGCTAACTGCCAAACTTTCTGACAATTGAGCCCCAGGACATTTACTGTGTAATACTTATCTGGTATTGTTATTCTTTTAATTAATATGCAGATTTTTCGCCTTGGTGGAGCCAATATATTTGTCTTACAGATGAGTCCTGACCTAAAATTAGATACCCATCAATCCATCCATATGGGAGTCAAAAGATTTTTCACACCAGCAGATATATAGGCCACTCTTTAAATACAGGAGCATGCTCCTCTGGCAGGAAAAGCACCACTTGATACACTGTTTCTATGTACAAATGGCTGACATCATGAAAAATATATCTAGTTATATACAGAACTAGAGCTTTATCTTTGAAAGTAATCTAGTAAATATACATAATTTAAGGAGTAATTGACCAACAAGTGTTATATACAACCCAGCTTAACTCAATTACCCAAGTCATTTATAACGTGAGCAGATAGCTCCTGCCAGAAGACTATAAATAGTAATTAAAAGAAGCTAAATGTTTGCTTGCTTTCATGTCACCTCTGGCTCTTTACTCATCACTTCTTGTAAACTAAGCAAGTTTGGGACCAGTTGGTGTTCAAGATTGTTAAAATCAAAGTCCTTTCAAAGTCAGCGAGACCATGCTCAGACTACGGGCCAGACAACAGGATTGCATCGCTCCTGTTGGGTTACTAAGGGTGTAAAATGAGGTCTTCTATTTCCCACCAGTTGTTCTGCTTATTCTTAGAATGCCTTTTGATGAGTCAGGCAGCACTGAATATTAGGAGATTTTGAGATCTCCAGGATTATAAAACCTTCGGAGTGATTTTAGTTGAAACTGGCATGGTTTTTGTCAGTGTGATTTTAGCCTGTGTTATGCACACTGATTACAAGTTGGTACTACTACCATATTATTGCTAATAGAAGCACTATATAGGATGGTCATTTTGTTACTTTAGTTGATCAAAACTTTTTGTTGTGTGTAATAAACTGCTAATAGAATAATTGTTTTGCTATAAGCATGTTGTGCTGACTGAATCATTTTGTTATGTAAAGCCTATTGCTGATGCAAGCATAAATATTTATATATATTATAATTAGCCTCAATTCAGATTTTTGTCTTTAATTAATCATAAGCACAAAACTAGATTTGCGCTCGGATCCATAATGAGGTATATATGGAGGGATATGCATGTGTCTTATTCTTTTTTCTTTTATTATCATTTCTATAGGGGGGAGAGGAGATCAGATTTGGGCTTTTTCTTTTTCTGTATATTTTATCTAGGTGTGTGAAATAAATAAAACTTTCTTCAAAAAAATACAGATTTTTTTTCTTTTATTTCTGTAAAACAGAGTCTGCAATAACTTCTGTCTTAAGCCTACTGTTTTCCCAGGATATGACCAATAGTTCACAGCTGTATTGTCGAAGGCTTTCATGACCAGATTCAACTGGTTGGGGTGGGTTTTCTGGGCTGTGTAGCCATGGTCTGGTGGATATTATTCCTAACGTTTTGCCTGCATCTGTGGCTGGCATATTCAGAGTATATCACAGAGGGAAGTATGTTACACACTGTGTCCAGTGAGAAGGGAACGTTTAGTGAGGTATATATCGTCCATGTCCCAGGGTGGGGAACCAATCAGTAAGTGTTTGGGTGGAACTTGCTATGCAAAGATGTGGTTGATAGTATTGTATTGTGGGTGGGGTTTTTCAGTCTAGGGAGTGATTCACATTTTCATGCCTTGTGGCAGCAGCAGTATTCGTAAATGCAAATCCTGTATTTGGGTGGAGTCCATTGTTCATGAATTTAGCATGCCTTTGAGGTTTGCTTTTGGTTTTTTTAAGTACTAGTAGCCAAACTTTGTTTTAAGTTGACAGTGTCTTTTGTGGAGGCTGGAAAAAGCAGCCTGTTCATTTGAGGCTGAAAACAGGGTGCTGGGAACTATACTTCCCATGAGACCTTCCAAGCCCCAAGGTCTCCTGGGAAGTGTAGTTCCCACTAGGCCATTTTCAGCCTCAAGTGAACAGGCTGCTTTTTCCAGCCTCGACTTTCTGGCTGAACGAAAGTGGGGGGGGGGGCGGGGAAACAGAGTGCACACTGGGCTCAGTATGGCTCAGCTACACCTCTGCCGTTAACAACCTAAAGCTGGGTGAATCTGAGTCTTCCTGTGGCTGTTTTACACTGCTAATTTATATTATTAACTGTTGTACTGCTGCAGCTATGTTTCTATAATGATAATGTTGTTTTAAGAGATTTAATACATTTTAGTCTTCCTTTGGGGATTGGGCGGTATATTAAGTCAAATAAATAAATAAATAAATAAATAAATAAATAAATAAATAAATAAATAAATAAATAAATAAATAAATAAATAAATAAACCACTACAACAGTATAAAGGTCTATAAATTTGTTTAAAATTAAAGCAGAATAAATTATGTAGGGGCAGCTGAAAATAGAGTCATCACATATTCTGTAGCTTCATAGTTAATAGTGTCATACAGGTGATGTCTCTGGCATCACTAGTTAAAGGGTAGGAATGCTAGCACTGTATTGAGAAATATCTGGAAAATTTGGAAGGCGGAGCTTGAGAGGGGACGTGGGGAGGAAGGGAAAGGACTTCAGTGTGGTATAATGTCATAAAGTTCTCCTTCCAAAGTGGCCATTTTCTCCAAGTGAAGAGATCTCTGTCACTTGGAGATCATTTATGATACTGGGAGATCTCCAGCTACATGGAGATTGGCAAACCTAATTTCAGGAAGCAGAGTTTAAAATGTCCTCTTGGAGAATCAAATCTACTTGGGGTGAACAGCAGTGGATTAGATAAACCAATGGTCTGACTTGATATAACGTAGCTTTACACATTTGCATACCCCAGAAAGAACACTTTAGGTGCATATATTTGCTGGGAATCCCTCCCCCCAATGCGGTGTACGTAACAAGAATCATACCTAATTATGAACTGAGGCTTAGAGTATGGATTTTAAAAATGCAAATAATTGGGCCAGAGAAAGATGGTCCCTTCTCCAAAACAAACAAAACAAACAAAACAAACAAAACAAACAAAACAAACAAAACAAACAAAACAAACAAAACAAACAAAACAAGGAAAGCCCTAGGCTTGCTGAAAAAAATCTAAAATTTCAAAAGGGGGTACCCCCCACCCCAAAAAAAGTAATAGAAGAAAGATCTGCAACTTTATGAGACAAACTCCCACTGGGATTTCACCATATTATATTTAAAAATCTTTGGGGAGTCATTAGGCAACCACTGGAATAACTGGATGAGTTTTCCAGGCTCAGGAAAGGAGAAAGAGGAGAAGCTGAATGGTGGAGAATACAACCTAGTACT
This sequence comes from Sphaerodactylus townsendi, assembly GCF_021028975.2. NCBI lineage: Eukaryota > Metazoa > Chordata > Lepidosauria > Squamata > Sphaerodactylidae > Sphaerodactylus > Sphaerodactylus townsendi. Next base: position 101,238,975 of record NC_059426.1, on the reverse strand, counting down.
CTACCATTTCTCCAGGGGAGCTGTCTGGAAAACAGTTGAGATCTTCAGGCCTTAGCTGGAGGTTGGCAACCTTACAGAATCTCTGAGATACATAGATCAGCTTCTCTGACAGCTGCTATGATGTCACAACCCCACTTAACCCCCTCCCTCTGGGAAAATTCCCCTGATCTCCAAGATCCTGGCTTTGCAAATAAGGAGGGGGATATGGAGATGAGGATAACTCTCCCTATCCTCAAAGGCACCCTGTTGGCTCCTCCCACTTTGCAAAGAGGTGGTATGGAGATGGGGAGAATGCTCTCCATCTTCACAGGCACCTTGCAGGCTCCCCACTCCCCACTCCTTTACCCTTTGCAAGTGGAGGGCAATGGAAGAAAGCAGGATGGAGAGTGACAGGCAGCGATGGGGAGAACAGGCCAAAAAAAGTGGCCAGAGGGGATGAAAGGTAGGAGAGTTTACCCCCTTGATTGGTGCTGTTAACCCACCAACAGCTGTCTAAATCCCAATGTTCAGCACAATGGGCTTTACTGCTAGTGTTAATATAATGAAATAACATTTGTAACATTGTAAACCAAAATTTTGCATTACATTAGTAAAGTTTGTAAGACTTAAATTAATTCAGTTGCTAAAGAAAGGGAACGGACCAGTATTTATAAGTTAGAGCCGTTACAAGGTTGTAGTATTGTTTGCAGAAGCGTCATTTGTAGGAGAGATTATAAACTACTACTGGGATACTGTTTAAAGTTGGATTACAGACTGTATTTATGGTATTACCTTGTTTTGATAGTTGCAGGAAAAGAGATGCACCCAAATGCTGACACATGCTTCTCTGCTTTGAACACTGGATTTTATGCAGTGGTTCTCAGACTTAGGAGTCAAGTCTCTCAAGTAGGAGGGTCACAAAACCAGAAGAGAGGAGGTGGACCAGGGCTGCTGGAAGACAAAACTCTGGAAGTCTCAATAGTACAGTTAGTTTACCTATCACATATGAAATGGGCTGAAATGGATCCTTGTGTTTGGTGTGCATCTCTCTTCCTGCTAAAATCTTGTTTTATGTGGGACAGGATAAAATATGGGTGATTTTATGGCTCCTGAAAACAACAGTAAAATTATCATATGTTCTCACTGGAACATAGATTGAGAACCATTCATTTCGAGAATGTAAATTTCATTTCTGACAAATGGGAATGCATGTACCCCTAGTCAATGCTGCAGTCTAAAAAATAAGGAGTGTTGTTCCTGATGAAATAGAGAAAAGTGCCAAGAGAAATCAAGCTGACCATTTCACACACAAAATACTTATTTTTGTATTAACTGATGAGGAAGAGTTACAGGTATAAATCAAAGCAGACTGTTACTGGACTACTGTTGGGCTGAGATGAGAAGATGTGACAGTGAAAGTCAGTTAGGTTAAAAAGACTATCCATTCTCTTTTCCTTCTTTCTTCTGGTATGCTTTAGGAGAGTTGAGGCTGCAAATTAAAAGATGGGATTTGCTACATCAGCATGTCTTATTTGAATAATATGTAAATGATATTGCCTGGTACCCTTGCAAATTGTAATCTGCTTAGGAAGCATTCAGCACTTTGAATTATCAGCTAATTGAAATACTAGAAGGCAGGTTCCAATAAGAAACTACTCTAGCAGCCAAGCCTTTTCTTGAACATGTGGTCAAATGTATTCGTTACTTACTCCTCTGATGGGACAAAAGGTTTTCAGTGTAAATTCTTGGCATAAAAGTAATACCAATGAACCAGTTCTTACAATCCTATTGCAACCTGTGAATCAATAAACATATTCAGACCCTGAGATAGGTTGCCATTAAAAAAACCCAAACAGAATAACAACAGTCCTTACTTCACAGAATATGATTCTGAAGCAAGAAAACACACCCAACAGATACTTACTTAATGTACCGCTTCTGCACTGGAGCAGAAAATTAAGATAACTTGGTCAAATGGAGCCATAATTCAACGCAAACAGTAAAATAGGAAATGAAGACACAGCAAGGGGGAACTACCTAATAAGTGCTGTTTCATAGTTATGTGTTTCTTGCACAGAAACAATATTTGTACAGAATGAACTTAGTTATTATAGTCTGAAATTTGGTGTGTCACAAAATTAGACTGCTGCTTAAAATTAGACCGAGAGATTCCAACCTTCTACAAACCTTCACTTAATTTTTAAAAATATATTGATCTTTTAAAAATTCATATTTCAGAGTCACATTGCAGGGGAGGAAATGAATTACAGGATGCTAGCTGGCTAATAGCATCTTCATAAGCAGACTGTTCTCATTCTGTTGCACTGGTATTTTAGGCCCATGCCCAAAGTTCCTGAATCCTCTGGTGCTTGCTGAAGGCAGAATTCAAAGGGCTTGTCTTTTAGCTCTTAGGCCCTTTCCACACGGGCCACATGGACGCCCCCACACCGGCAGGAATTCTGCCGGTGCAGGGGTGGGGGCCGTTCACACAGAAGCATGTGAGCGGCCCCCGCAGAGGCCGGGGCAGGAGAGGCGGCTCCGCACAGAGCCGCCTCTTCCCCGTCCCTCTCCCACTCACCTCGTCGCCGTCGTCGCCCTGCTGGCCTCCGCAGACCCGCCCACGCTGCCCTCCGACCTCCAGGGGTCAGAGGACAGCTAGGGAGGGTCTTCGGAGGCCAGCAGGGCGACGACGGTGACGAGGTGAGTGAGTGGGAGAGGGACGGGGAAAACAGCACATTCCTGGCAGTGCCGTTTGCACCGCGCCGCCGGGAATGCGCTGTTGTGCCAAAAACCTCCCTCCAGGAAGGGGAGGGGGGAGCCAGGTCGACGCTGCTGCATTTTCACAGTGCCGCCTATGCGAACGGCTCCCTGGGGACGGCGTTTTTGCCGTCCCCAGGGCGCCGTTTATGGCCCGTGTGGAAAGGGCCTTAGCTGCAGGGTATCACCCTTGACCTAGCATGTGCTCTTTGCAGTGACAGCCCAACAAGTTATGCTGCTCCTGGTCCCTACTTTGCTGCACCCCAACCCCTGACTTTCCTCACTCAGGAGAAAGTGTAGCTACCTATCCTTACCATTTTATTACCCATGTAATGCAACTTTGTAAGCCATGTCCACTACAGTCTCCTGAACCCTTTCAAAATCTCAGTGATTTGAGAAGTTCTGTTAGGCATGTGCAGTGTCCTGTGTTGTATTTAAGGGCACTTGGAGAATGAATAGGGGAGGAGCACTGGCTGGGACCAGTCAGAGGCAAGAATTGGAAAAGTGGATAAAGCAATGCCCTTCCCTCCAAATTTGCCAACTCTGGCCACAATCTCATTTTAGATCTGGTCTTTGTTCTAGAATCTTTCCAAAGAAAGGCACAAGTTCTTTCTCTAAGGCTGTTTCCACACAGCCAAATTTGCAGGGCTGCATCAGCATGATTCATGCTGGCTCCGCACAGCCGCGCAACTCCCCAAATGGCTTCTTACCTCTCCTGGTGCAGGGAATACACCAGCTTCCACCTACTGCCATTTACTTTGCAACGGGTGGAAGCCAGCATGTTCCAAAAACCTCGCTCCTCCGAGCGAGGTTTAAAAGCGGCATCTTCACGTTACTTGGGTGGGCAAGGATGGGGGGGAATCACAGCAGCGCCTCCTGTGTGAACAGCACCCCAGGGATGGTGTTTTTTCCATCCCTAGGGCACTGCTTTTTGGCCGTGCGGAAATGGCCTCTGGGATTAATACTTTTTGATAGTTGTGATTAAAATATAAAAAGTGTTTCATGGAGAGAAACACATCTTACTGTGACATGCCTCTGAAGATGCCAGTCAGAGATGCTGATGAAACATTAGGAGCTAAGACTACAGCCACACAGTCCATAAAGCCCACAACAGCCAGTGACATAAACACTATATTCTTGCCAATAAGAGTACTAAACAATACTTTTTCTTTTTCGGGTGGCAATTGTTGCCAATATAATATTATTTTAATCTGTGCTGTCAATCAGATTGACAATGGCCAATCAGAAGACTTGATGGGAAGGAGCCCCATCTGCCCCCACCCATTTCCTTAAAAATTTAAGGAAATGTAACCTTACTAGGTAACCTTACTGGGTACCACCTAGAAGTATTTTTTTCATTTTGCCAAAAGTAAATACAGAAATTAACGAGTACATCCATCATCCATACAAACATATTTTAGACATCATTGAGAATATTAAATCTATATAAAGTGATATATACTAAACAATTCAACTTCCGTAAGTGCATACTCAATAATATGTATTAGGAATAGAAAAAAAGCAAAAAAAAGGATATATTTTACATTTCTTGCAATATAGTATATTTTATTGTGTCTCTCTTCCAGATATGTAATCCATTGTGACCATTGATCAATAAAGTTGCTATTGTTTTCAAGATCCTCATAGACTGTGATTTTTGCAACCTTGACTAGTTCCAACACTTTCATTTGCCAATCCGAAGTAGTAGGTATCTTCACACTATTCCAATTTTTAGCAAAGACTAATCTAGCTGCCATCACCAGGTATTGGAATAGGTTTTTATTATTTTTCTCCTTTATAATCTTGCACATCCCCATGAGTTATATTTCCGGGGTGCATTTCATCAGAATGTTCAAATTATTTTGTATTTCTTCATGTATTTTAAGCCAGAAGCTTTTAACTTTCTTGCATAACCAACATTGATGATAAAAGGTCCCTAGTTTGTTCTTACATTTCCAGCACGTGGCAGCATGTGGTAAGTGATCTTTGCTATTTGAACAGGTGTCAAATACCATCTGAACCTTATTTTGTAAAAGTTTTCTTGTATGTAATTGCTATTTGTAAATTTCAAACCCGAAACACCAAAACTTTTCCCAATATTCCAAAAGGATTACATTTCCTATATCTTTTGCCCAATTGATCATATAATCTTTGACTGTTTCATCTTCTAATTCAAGTTTTAAACATAAACTATACATTCTTTTGATTAGATGATCTTTTTTAATTAAATTATTTTCAATTTCATCTTGTTTGCCTTGTATTCAAAATAGTTTTACTTCTTTGGAAAAATACTATAAAGTTCGTGAAGTAGCCACCAGTCAATATTCCATCTCTCTATTTTTAATTATTCTACGGTTTTCATTTTATAAATACTTCTCTCATTCTCATATGACTTTTTTGCTTTTATTGAACAGGGCTTCATGTGGCGATATCCATAAAGGGGTGCATCTATATAATATTCTTTGATTTTTTTTCCAAATTCTGAAAATTGTGAATCTAAATGGATTGTGAAAGAATTGTTTGTTGACTTTTTCTTTTTGGTACCATAGGTATCCTGTCTATTGATATTTTTGACCAGAATCTGAGATTTGTCTGCATTAATTTTTAATCCTGAGATTAGATTAAACTCTTCCAAAACATCTTTAATGCAATCTAAGGAGAGTAGCGGGCCTTCAATTTTGAGCACAAATTCATTGTGAATGCCCTGATTTTAAAGCATTCTTTTTAAAATGTTGACTCCTTGTATTTCATTATCACTCTTGATTTTGTTTATAAATAAATCTAATACAAAAATAAAAAAACAAAGGAGATAATGGGCATCCTTGCGGCGTTTCACAATTAATTTGAAATGTTTCAGTTTTTTCTCCATTTATAATAAGTCTGGAATTTTGATCTGTGTAAATTTTATCTATCCAACTATTACATTTGATTCCAAACTTTCTCCTGTATAAGACTTCTTTAATTAACTTCTAGCTTAATGAATCAAAGGCCTTATGCATGTCTAAAAATGGAAGAGCTAGTTGTCTGTCTGGGTGGTTTTCAAAAAAGTCGATAATATTAACAACTATTCATACATTATCCTTCATATGTCATCCAGGCAAAAAACCACTTTGTTCAGTAGATATAATATTAGACAGGACCTCTTTTAATCTAGTAGATAATTGCTGTAAAAATTTTATAGTCCGAATTCAGAAGTGATATAGGTCTATAATTTGCAATATCCAATTATCTTTATCTTCCTTCAGGATTAGAGTAATGTTTCCATGATTCCGGAATACCTTGAGTGGCAATATCATTAAACAGAAAAAAATAATTCATCAGTTATTTCTTGGGTGAGTTTTTAAATAAAATAAATTAGATATACCATCTGGTTCAGGTGTCTTATTTTCAATTTTTGTATTGTCCTACAGATATCATCTTTGCTAATCTCCTCATTAAGTATTTTGTGATATTTCTGATCAATTTTAGTGAAATTATAAAAATTAATCATTAAATTGTTAGGATAATTAATTCTTGGTTCATCTGTTGTTCTGTACAGATTTGAATAGAATTTTGAAAATTACTGCTTTATTAAGTTGATTCCATGCAAACCATCTGTTAAGCTTATTTACCTGTGCAAAATAATGATGTTTTTTAAAATAAGTTTTTCTTACAGACCTGTTCTGTTAATAATATATCATGCTGATGTTTCAAAAAGTAAATCATTTCTTAAAGTGTGCTTTTTTACCTTTTATAAGTTCTTGTTCGTTACTTTTTATTTGTGACTCAAGATTATTTAGTAATAAATATTTAGTTTTTTCCTCTAGTTTTATGGGCTATAAATATACCTCTAATGTATGCTTTATATGTGTCCCAGATCATGTTCCAATCCCTGTTGTCTTTTGAATTGAATATATATAAAGCAAACTGTGAGTTTGTTCCTGATGGTCTAGCTCAGGAACTGCTGGGCCAATTCCTCTGAAAATTTCCAGCCACTGCAGTCAGCCAGGTGAGAGTGTTGTTAGATGTTCACATACATGAAATTTCACCCCTGGCCCAGGTAAAACACCTTTTTCCTGGTGCTCCATGGTGAAGGACATGAATCTGCCTGTGTGTAATTGTCACCCTTAGAATGTTCATGCCCTTAGAATGTTCACTCAGATGGCCAGATATGAGCAGTTAGAACAGTACATAGGTAATAACTCGAGTGGCAGTGAAACACATACACACGTTGCCATGTGAGACGTCAGGTGGGGTTCCCCCCCTCACACACATATGCCTTTCACTCTCTATGCCTCACCCACTACTACCACACAACACACATACTCTCATACCCATTCAGCTCATCCTCATATTCCTCACTCTGCCCTCCCTCACATCCAACCACCACTTAATTACTACCTCACCCATATTCCACACCCATATTGAACAAGCTTAAATGTGAAAGACAGCTGGAGGAAGGGAGAGGGAAGGGCCAGAGAGGGAGGCATGCAAGTGAAGAGAAGTGAGGGAGTGGAGAGAGTGAAGGGTGGCATGCAAGGGACGGGAAGGGAGGGGGCCCAGCATCTGGATATGACCCACCCACCCTAGCGGAGGGAGAGGGAAGGGAGGGGGAGGGAGGGATGGCATGCAAGGGAAGAGACAGAGGGAGATGGAAGGGACAGAAGGGGAGGCATGCAAGGGAAGAGAAGAGAGGGAGGGAAGGGGGAGGGGGAGGGAAAGGGGTGGTATGCAAGGGAGGGGAGGGAGGGGGACCAGCATCTGGATATGACCCAGCCACCCTAGCAGAGGGAGAGGGAAGGGAGGGAGGGGGAGGGAGGGGTGGCATGCAAGGGAAGAGAAGTGAGGAAGGGGAGAGAGTGAGGGGTGGCATGCAAGGGACAGGAGGGAGGGGCCAGCCAGCCTACATTCCCTGAACACTGTGGTTGCAGTTCAGAAAACCAGGGACGCGTTACTCAGGAGTAATCTTGGTAAAGCAACCATGACATACTTGGAATGGCTGCGTCATGCCCCTCAGAGGGTTTACTCAGAAGCAACACCCATTGCCACCAGCCCAACTTACTCCCAGGTAAAGGATCATGACCAGCCAGCCTAGATGTGTGGGAGGGGTGCCTTTCTATCCCCCCCCCCAAGGAATGCGGTCACACACATCAATGACATCACACAGTATCAGGCTGCACGTTTCCATGAGCACGTACTGCTGGCCTCTGCAATTGATTTGGTGCTGCTGTTCCTTTCCAATTTCACCACAATAACTCACAGCAATGCATGGTCGGGTACCGCTATTCTACAATAATATATTTGTCCAACAGAAGGTGATTATCGAAAGTTCATCTAGATTCCACATTTTCATTAAGCTGGTTAATCATCATCATCATCGGTTTATGATCTAAAATAGATATTTTCTGGATTTCAACTTGTCTAGTCCAGGGGTAGGGAACCTGCGGCTCTCCAGATGTTCAGGAACTACAATTCCCATCAGCCCCTACCAGCATGGCCAATTGGCCATGCTGACAGAGGCTGATGGGAATTGTCAGTCTGGTATCCTGGAAACCCTGATCTAATCCGATAGAGTAAGGTTTGGAGAAATCAGTATTAAATCTAATCTTGACCACATTTTATATCTATCAGAATGAAATGTATATTCCTTATCTATAGGATGTTTATGTCATCAAATATCTATAAGATTAAATCGCTCCATTCCTTCAAAAAATTGGTAGGTAATTTACCTTATTCTTTAGTAGATAGTAGTAGGCCCTTCATGATATTTATCTAGTTTTATATCTATTACACCATTCATATCTCCTAACATCAAAAGACCATCATAATCTTGAAAGATATCCATTATTTTGCTAAATATCTTTTTGAAAAATAAACTTCTGCCCAAATTCGGGACATATAAACCCACCAACAGAATCTTAGCACTGTTCACAGTAATATCCAAAAATAAGAAGTGGCCTTCTGTATCACAACAGATCTTAGTTGGGTTTAACTTACTTTTACCATAGATGGTAAGGCCTTCCCTTTCCCCCTTAATTCTGGAAGCTGAGAAAACATTACCTAATTTCATATTTTTAATATACTGATATCTTTTGATATTATATATGTTTCTTGTAGACAAACAATATATGGATCATGTCTCAACAAATGATTAAAGATTTTCTTTCTCTTCATAGGATTGCTTAACCCATTAACATTCCATGAAATAAAATTCATTTTTATTCAATAAACAAACTGACAAAAGAAACTAGAAATTTAAAAGAAAACCAAGATAATACCGTGAAGCGATTTGCAATGTAATCTGTGATGATAGTAACTTTATGGGGAGTAGTAATTAATAGTTTATTTCAATTCTTTTTTTAAAAATTCAGAAATTCTAGTGCTTCTGTTTTACTCGAAATTATTTTCCTGGTCCCTTTGAATTGGAATAATAATCCCTCAGGAATTCCCATTCATAGTAAATGCTCTTCTTTTCCAATAGTGAGGTCAAATCAAAATATTTTTTCCTCATATTTAAGATTTTAGCAAGTATTTCTTTTAGTATTAGTATCTCCTTACCTCCCACTTTAAGGTTTTCATCATAATGCTTGTATAATATATCATCCTTGAATGGCTTTGTGATGAAACCAACAATTATATGCCTGGGGAGGAATCTTAGAATTCACCCAAAAAACTTTGTCAATTTCCTGTTCTACTTCTTTAGTTGATTTTCCCAGAAATTCTGCAATAATATCTATCATTTTAACAGAAAGCGTTTCATTTTCCTGCTCAGGGATCTTTCTAAACCTTAAAAGTCTCTAGACTTCATTTCTAACCACAGGGTATCATACGAGCTTGTATCCCTTTCAGTCTCTAATCCGTTCATTCTATCTTCCAATAATTATAATCTTTTATTTCATCTCATCCACAAGCTCGTAATTTCCCTGTTCCAAAGTAACAATCTTCTTAACTTCTTGTCGTAATCTTGGTATATCTTCTTTAATCTTCATGTTATCATTGGTTCAATTAAAGTGTCAGTCATTAAGTCCAATTTAGCCATCAGTTCATTCATATTAAATTTGTCTGGTGTGCAAACATAATTTCCTAAATTCCTAAAATGATTGGAGGGTTGAGTCTTGTTGGTATGTTTTCTAGGTGTCATCTTAAATAGACTTTTTTCTCTACAAATAATTTCTCAGCCCTCTTAAGTTGATGTGGGGCAGTGCAGGCCGTTCCAATTCTAGTAGTAATCACTAAGATATTTAATAAAAGTCTTATACAAAATATATTCTTAATTCAGGGAGTATGCACGCACTACTTTAGTAAAAAGAAGTCATGCTAGTCAATTACACAAACCTTGGAAATGTGCTCCATTTTGAGTCCTTGCATATAGGCACAGAATACAGTTGGGCAATCCTTGCTGTTCAAGTTGCTGCTACCTGGACATTGCCCCAGCAGATCGTTGTGCCATTTCTTGAGTTGGTGTTCACTGTGCTGCTCCAGCTCTCTGGCAGTTTGGCATGCCTCACTGCACCCGTTCACCAGTGCTTTGTTTGGCATGTCACCTCAGTTTCCCAGCCTTGACATGTCCCATTGCACCTGGTCCCCAGTGCTTTGTTCACCACACCACTTTGGTTACCTGGTCTCTCAGTGCGGCGCACCTCCCTGGGTCTCCGACTTTGTCGAATGCTCCTGCCACCCACCTTGGACTGAACACACCAAGATTCCTCTGCAAAGCTCTTTTTACTGAGCTTTGGAATGTTGTAATGATTTTCAATCTTAAAAAATCATTACATGCATTTGTTTTCATTACATTATTTGTTTCACCGATCAGAAATGGGAAATAGAGATATAAATTTATTTTTCACCCAGCTTGGATGAAATGAGTCTGCTCCCCTCATTTGACTGCCCCTGCAGTCTCAAATGAGGAAAAGGCCATGACTTTCCCTCTCACCAGGACAGTGCCCTCCATGGCACTCACCAACACTGCCATCCTTATTGTTGCAACCTCTACTGGTTTTCTCACAGGTGCTACCTGAGGTGATTGATGCTCTGTGGAGACAGCCTGAGGAGAAGCTGTTCTGTGAGGCTGTTCTGTGAGGATTCCATAGTCCCTTATCCTCCAGGCCCAGCAGTGGGTAGAGCAGCACCGCTCTGCCAACTGCCTCCTGACTGCTGCCATTGGGGCCCAGCAACAGGAGGTGGATGGAATGGCAGTGGTTGTAGCATCTTGCTGAGCAGAGAAAAGTTGCAGAGATGCTTGCCTCTGAACAGCTCAGGCCAGTCACCACACATGACTCACTTTCAGCCAATCATCACACATATGTAAGCTTGGCTGGGAAGTGGAGTCCTTATCTCTGCTCTTCCTGAGGCCAGGCGAGTCATGCATGCGCCTTCTAACTTGCTCATTTTTATATTACTGATAGTAAAGCCCACTGTGGTAAGCAATATAGTGGGCTCTAGACAACTGTTGGTGGCTGGTACACCAGTAAGACAGGATCTGAACTCTGAACATCAGTTGTATATCTGGGAAAGCTCTCTTTCTCCAACTGTTCCCACTCACTCATCCTTTTTAGTTCCCCATCTCTCCTCTTTCCAATTATCTTTTGTTTTGTGGGTATATTTAGCTGCTCTGAACAATCACTTCCTTTATATGTGAAAAAATCATTTGGCAGATCTTTAGCTTGATCACATATGCTGTAGCAAAATTCAGATTAGATTATTGCAGTTTGCTTTGTGTGGAGCTGCACATGGTTCAGACGTTACAGCCAACACAAAATACAGCAGCTATGATTGTTACTGTAAACTTTTCAAATGGGCATAATATGTTCAGCATATAACACCAGCATATAACACCTTCTACAGCAATAACGACTTCCAGTTTGCTTGAGGACTCAGTTCATGGTATTGTTTTTGACCTATACAATCCTAAAGAGCTTCACTCAAAAGTACCAGAAGGAATGCTTTTTGTTTGTATGAAACTCCCAGGCCTAGAAATGAACATGTGCCACCTTTCTGTGGAAATTTGAGTTGTTTGTGGTGACACTGGTGAAGGCCCATGAAAGAACTTTTTCAGTTGTTGCTTTCAAGCCATGAAACTTCCTCCATTAAGAAGAGAGCTTGGCACCATCAATAAAGAAGGGTTTTTTTGTGGAGAAATATTGCCAGACCCATTGGCTCACCTCACAAAGGATGAAGTAGTGAGAGAAGACGGCTGTGAATCACCACAGGCTGCAGTTGCCACTCGGGGTGGGCAAGGAGGGGTTTCTGATTCCAACCTCAGGGCTGGGCCAGGGCAAGCGCCAGCGTGCTGGCTGCCCTCTGGTCATGTCAAAAAAGGGGAGGGTTAGCCCGAGCCTTTAAAGGGCCAAGCCCTCCTTTGTGCCAACCATGTGCTTTGGCCGGCTAGTGATTTGGACACACACCAGCTTCTAACTCTCATTGCTGCTGGTAAGTATGCCAGCCTGCCCCTTCCCCTGCATGCTGGGAGCAAGTCCAGGGGACAGGGGGTCTCCAGCCTGCCGCACAGTGAGAGCTTCTGCTGCTGCTGGCTGGACTCTGATGAGAGGAATTGCCGTTGGTAACTGTTGAAGACTGCTTGTTCCTTGGTGGGGGAGGGGGCGGTGGGTGGGCTGATGCCAGGGCAGAATATTATTGTAAATTATTGTAAATTATTTTTCCTCAAAGTAGTTTAGTCTTGTGGATTATTTCTGCTCTGCCAAGCCCTGCTTCTTCTTTGGAGGAAGGGTGGGCAGGGAACTGGGTATGCTGGTGCCAGGCCAGATGATAGGGCACTTTGTCACTGCTACCCTGCAGGCCCTGCTTCTTCTTTGGGGGGAGAGTGGATGTGAAATTGGGCAGGTCAATGCTGGACCAGGTACAAGGGTGATTTGGTGTTGCTGCCCTGCCAGGCCCAGATTCTTCTTTGGGGGGGAGGGTGGGCAGGGGGGATTGATTTTGGGCCAGGCAGGAGGGCACCTTGCAACTGCTGCCATGCCGGGCCCTACTTGTTCTTTCAGGAGGAGAGTGGGGGCGGACTGGGATTCTGGGACCCAATAAAATGTGTGGCAATTCATTGGAAGTGAGTGGTCACCACGTGTTCCATCATTAGGCAATTATGTCTTAGGATGATTACAAACCTTGTCAGAGACTTCTATGTTTATGGTAAAGATTACAGAAAATATTCACACTATTATTCAGGAAACAATAGTCATAACTGCAGGTTTCCACTACCTATACCTCCCCAACTGTGATCTAGGGCTCTTCAGGGTAGAATAAAATGAGAGAGAGAGAGAGAGAGAGAGAGAGAGAGAGAGAGGGGGAGAGATCTTTCTATGTGTGATGGAAAATTAGTCACTCAGATGATGCTCCAGCATCCAATCACCTTTGAAAAAGGGGATGAAATGTTGGAGGAAACACAGGGGAAGAGGGAGTGGAGCTCTTTTTCAGGGAGGGGGCAGTGAAAGCTCAGGTCTGACTCAGGAAAAAGAGCATACAGAGTGAAGGGAAAGCTGTGCCTGATAGTGTGGCAGAGTGGTGTAGCTCTGTCTTTGGGAGAGAAGAGAGTACTTGATCGGTAGTTCTATCTCTGGTAATGAACAGAGCTTACACAATTAGTATGACTGAGAAAAGGGTAGAATCTTTTTGCCTTTGTGGAAGGACTCATCAGGACCAGACCCAGAAGAACCACCAAACAGTTTGCTGCCATGCAACTGCCACAGCTTATCCAAACCCAGATGCTTACTGCTATTCAAAAATACCACCTCACTTAAGCCAGTGAGGGCAGTGGCAATAGTTTTAGATTAGGATTCAGGGGACCGAAGTTTGACTCTGTACTCTGCCACAAAACTTAATTATGTGTCCTTAGGCTACGTATTCTCAATCTAACTTGCATCAGATAATTGTGGGAGGAGATGCACTTAGCAGGTAATAGAGATGCAAAAAAACCCCCCTTAAAACAGTTTATAAATTAAGATCTTGCAAATTTTGGGTTGTGTATTTTAATTGTCTGATGTTTGATGTGACGGCTTTCCTGTAACACCAGATGGGGTTGATTTCCTGCAAAGAGAAACTTTGCTCATTTATTACTCTTACAGTCCTTTATTAGCAGAGCCTGGCAGTGGACTGAGCACTCCTTAGGGTGCCATGGTGATTTAGTCACTTCCGCACAGGAGAAAAAAAATTGAATACCAAATCTGCTGAGCCAATTCATCTTTATGTCCTTTCAAATGATATTATGAGAAATTTGTCTGGAACACGAACACAATTATAACATGGCCCACATCTAGACTATATGCTGATTGAGGACCACATACTATGAGCAAGTCATGCCTTCATGCTTTCATATAATGAACAGCATCTTTTCAAAAATAATGTAAAGCAACAGGTTATGACCTTCTCAGCAAAATAATATCAGTTTTTATTTAGCAGGAGTTGGTGTATTGGAAACCTATGCTAGATGATAGAGGAAAAATACTGTTACACAGCTGAAAAGGGGAAACAAAACTACAACATTTTCCACATCTACTCCAGAGTGATGGAAAAGGTCATGTCATATTTGCCAAAGTTGGATCATTTGCATATATGCTGCTGTGAAATTTGCTCATACTGGCAATGATATGGAAGTGAGTCAGGACAGTTTATAGCTGTCCAGGTCACAACTCTGTATTGTAAGAAAGCATTTTAGAATTTTTTACTAGAACCTCCAATGATCATGCAGCAGAGCCTTCACATAACTAAATTCTAATAGGAGTACTGGGTGAATTTCTGAAAAAAATTAAAACAACTTTTTTCTAATAGTTTTTAAAAATAAATCTTATTACATTTGGGGAGGGGGGTTGCAGTTATACAGCACTTATACCAACAATTTTGTTAACAGAAGAAAGTTTGATGTTTACTCATTGCCACCTCCCACACACAGGTCTTTACTGTTTGCCACCCAGTGGCATAGCACCAATGGGACCGGGTGGGGTGCAACACCTCAGGCGGAGCAGTAGAGGGGGCAAGACCAGGCCATGGAGGGGTCATGGCATGGTGTTCCGGGGGCATTCCGGGGCAGATGGTGCTGTGGCAGAGGTGCAGGGTGTGCGTGCACCCCAGGCGCAGTTCCCCCCAATCCGCCTCTGTTGCCACCAGACTGTTCCTCAAAGTCTGCTGAATCCTTTGATCAGAATTTCAGTGGGCTCAAGTAGGACAGGTGACTCCTGTTCTGTGAATGTTACTCAGCTCATGGTTATTTGGATCCAACCCACTGTAAAGGATTCAATGGTGTTGATGGTGAAGTAACCTTGAGTGCATTCCACAGCCCGGGCGATGGGCCAGATGCATCGGCGGAGACTTTATCTTTGCGCGGGAGATGAAGTCTCCGTTCCCATGGGAAGCAGGAAGGGGGGATGGGGTGAATGGCATTATAACCTGTGCTTCTGGCGGGAAGTGTCATTCCTGCCACTGCGTGTACTTGAGCTTTCTAAGATGTCTTAATAAATGGACTTTTACTGCAAAGCCCAGCGCATTTCTGCGTCTATGGAGATTCCTTACATTTGTGGCAGGAATCCTAATTTCATCTATATTCCTGTGCAGTGGACCTCTTGTCTTCGCGATGGAAGGAGTTGAATTTTTTACTGCGGAAGATGCGGTGGCCCAGCCCCAAAGAGAATCCCGACCTTTCCTTCTGGATCTGGAGGAACCAGCGGAGGCGGGCCTGCGCTGGTGGCTCTTTCCGTCCTCGTATCAATACGAGTCTTCCTTTACTCACGTTGGAGCGAGGCGTGGCGGCGATACCGTAGGACTTCATTGAGTGCGTTTAAGAGCTGTCATGGATGGCCTGTGGATTGATTTCTACCGTTCACCGTGTAGTTACAAACCTCAGATGCAACCTGTCATGGAGGAGGCCAGATGACCACCTTTCATCGGCAACCCAGGAATCCATTGAGCGATTCCTGGATACCATTATTTTTAGTGATGCTCCCAAGAACCACGTCAGCGCAGGGGCCGATCCAAAGGACACGGGACTCAACCTGGAATTGGGAGAATTATCCGTGCAGCTTCTGTCGGACCCCCATCCGGTCCAGTGACGCGCAGTGCCTCGAGGGAATACGGTGGCTCGCAGCGGCTCACGGTGTCTCCGAGGGCTCGCTTCCTGATATTGAGAGTCTGAGAAAGCCTGCATTCCCAACCCGGACGGTTTCCTCTCCATCGAGAAGACTGGGATGAGGGAAGTAAGAGGCGACCGGATGCCAAAAGCTGACGCTGGAGCCGTGAGCGCCAGCTATATGGAGGAGCGAACAGTTGCAGCAAGGCGAAACCCTGCAGAGGGACGGGAACAACAGCGCGGGGCGTCAATTCGAGTTGGACCCGTGTAAAGGCAGCGCTCCAAGCGGCAATATGCCAGAATCTGTCGGTCCATGATAAAGTCTGGAACAGTCAGACTGGATTTACAGCGACAGCCCTTGGCGTTCAGGCTCTGCGCGCCAGTGAGACTCATGAAGAGCCCTTAAGCGGAATGAACTTCTGCTTAAATTAGAGAAGAAGCTGCTTTTGCATGCGCGCAGATCACATTGACTGCATGAGAGCTGGCTGCTGCTGGAGAGGAACTAAGGAGGCAGCAGACCAGGGGAGCGCAAGTTGGAACCTATGCTGGCTAATTTACTGATCGTACCGGTGCCAGGGGGGCCGCGTGCCTGGAGTCCTGCTAAGCGTAGTAAAGCGCCCGATTCCCAGCCCCTGTACAGCAGCAGCCTGCCCAGCCTGCTCAGCCAGCGCGAAGCCACCTCCCCAGCAGGCAGAGCGTCGAGGCGGGGCTACTTCCGGCCCCGATGCAGCCGTTTTGGTAGGACGGCTTCCAAACTTCCTACTTCGTCGCGCTCAATGCCCTTGGGAAGACTATGATGATCTATACGGTCTGGAGTAGCGAAAAAATCACGGGACCTCGGCTCCAGTCCTGGATAGAGTGACGGCTGACTTAGTTAAATTGGCTGTTTTGGATTGCAGGATGAGGACTCTGCGCTTTAGTGCCGCGTTCTCCAAGCTTTGAGGCCCGGCGCTTTCCAAGATCCAGAGGCGAGTAAGAGCTATCCGCGCCATCAAAGCCATCCAGCAAGGCAACCGCCCGTTTGCAGAATTTGTCCATTAATTTCGTCGCGGCGGCTGCTCGACTTCCTCCTGAGTGGCCTGAGCGCGAATCACGAATACTTCGGATGCTGTGGATAGCAAACTTCATTGAAGCGGTGTTTTAATTCGGGTTCCGTACCGTACGCAGGTGGATCAGTTAGGGTCTCAAGTGAAGCGTCTCGTTTGGAATCGCTGCGTCGAAATTTGCGCCGAAACCACTACTGTGTCACAAGTCAAATGACGCTCCTACGACACCTCTAGGCGGCAATGCATGCGACTTAAGGTTAATGTCTTTACTGCGGAGGGGCCGAATTAATCTAGCAGCCGGCTTGTCCCAGAAGCAAAACCAACGCTCCAGCTCCGTACTCCGTCTGCCAAACCACACTTGAGTCAGGGCACTTCCACTGGCTCATCTAAGCGGTGACCGAAGCCCAGAAGGAGGAAGCAGCTGTCTGGCGTCTTTCTTCAACCCCATGGACATGGGCCGACTCCTAATAGCGGTGAGTGAAAGGCGAAAGCGCTCAATTACTATTCAAAGCATTTCTAGCCAACCCAGCTAAACACACTTTCGCATTATAGCCTGCGGCCCTTGTGGATTCCGGCTGCTCCCTGCTTAATCACGGCTGATGGCAGAGCTAAGTCTGGACCGAATCCCCTGGCTAAGCCCATACCATTCACCCAAATGGGTGGCAGCCCCTGGAAGCTTGAAGGACCGGCCCAATACAAAACACAGCGGTTCTCCTCCATTGCGCCGACCATTGGGAAAATTGAATTTCATTTTAGGCCAATTGCTTCAAACCTCCATAGTTTGGGCATGCCGCTTGGATTCATTGTTACATGAACCAAAATTCGTTTTGGAAAGAAAGGATCCTAGAGATTCACTGACCCTCCCTCACGGTGAACACATGATTGGGAAGAAACTAGCGTCTCTGACCTCCCCTCTCTGGCTTCCTCGAGTGATTGCTCGATTCACTATTGACATCCCACCTGCATAATAGGATCTGGCAAGAGTTTTCCAGGAGACAGGAATCGCGATCAATTGCCACCCACAGAGACACTGACTGTAAAATTGTCATACAACCAGAGCAACTGCCAGGAGTAGAATCCTACGCGAGTCCCAATGAGGAGAAGACCCGTGCTTTCTTAGACAAGAACCTTGCTGCAGCGGTTTCATCACGGCGGGCTACCAAACACACCTGCGCTGCTCCCGTTTTGTTTGTCAAAAGATGGAGTCTTCCTGACTGCACAGATTATAGGTCTCAATGCGGTCTCCCTGTCCAATAAATATCCTTTGCCTGTGATCAAAGGACCTTTTAGATGCGCACAAACGGGGGCATTTTACTAAATTAGACTTGAGGAAAACTTACTGCAGAGTCCAGAATTGCTGGGGATATAGACACCCGGCTACGTTTAATACAAAGTTTGGACAGTTTGAATATTTAATAATGCCATTCCGGGTTAAGTGGGGCCCCGGGCTTTCCATGGCCCTTATCAGCGAAGTTCTCCATGATTTACTGGCGCAAAGGGAGTTGTTGCATATTTAGATGGCGTTTTGATTTACTTTCGCAAACTATAGAAAGGCATGAAATGTTAGTCCGAGAGGTATTAGGCAGCTTGCTTGACAACTCTCTCTTTTACTTAAAACTCTCCAAATGCTTTTGTTTTCATCAGACCTCCATTGACTATTTGGGTTACGGATCACAAGCCGAGGCTTAAAGAATGAATCCTGCTAGGTGGCGCGGTATCAATGGCCTGCCCCACCAGCCATAAAGAACTCAATTAGTTTCTTGGTTTTTTGCTAATTTCTATCGTGATTTTATACTGAATTTGCTGAACTGGCTCTCCCCTCTCACACAGACCTCTTCGCACTAAGGGTAAAGATTCTGTATCCACGCCAAGCCGGGGCCCCTGTAGCCTGGTCTGAGGAATGTCAAACAACCTTTCAACTGTTAAAATCTCGCGTTTACCACCGAACCTATCTGGCCCCAGATCTCGTTTGTAGTTCCGCATTAGGCGCCTCCGGACAAAGCACCGGGGGCAGCCTGTTGCAGAAAAAATAAGTGTTAGACTGGTTCCAGTGTGCTTATTTGTCTAAAATTCTCTGGTGCCGAACTCCAAGCTGGACTGGCAGGAGACAAGGGACTCACGTATCAAGCAGCACTCTCCTTAAACCCACTGGCTGGAGGCTAAGCACCCTTTTCAAAAGTTAATTCGGATCATAAAATTAGCAGCTCTTTCCACCCCTCAAGATGTCCATAAAACAACTTACGTTGGGCGAATTTCTTTTCTCGTTTCTCTTTACAGTCCATTTTCCTGGAAAACCAACAAACTGGCTGGCGCTCTGGCGCCTACCGAGGGTGGAGCTGCCTTGCGGGCATTCCGCGCTGTCCTTTCCCCACTCCCAGTTGGGGTTGGCTGTACCCGATCTCAAGCGTCCGCCTCCCATCCACCCGTTCCCAGTCACCGTCACCACTCCTTTCCTGCGGGAATTGGAGGCCCGAGGGCTGCATGAGCCTCCAGCGACTGAGGACTCCCAATTGCGTTTGGAGGTTTGGCCCGGAGGGGAATGTTGGTCGTGCACCCTCCATGAAGCAAGTTCTTGAAACTTGCCCATTTTGATGCCGATCCGGCTGGACATTTTGGCTTTTAAAACTCTGCACTTAGCCCGCCCGGCAGTTCGCAATTGGCGCAATGCTGTAAAGGAACATTGAGCTTACATTAAAGGCTGCTCGGTTTGTGCAGAAGCCAAAACCATCGAAGCCATGGACTGTGGAAACCTCTCGGTAGCTTCCACGCGCCAGGAAGTCATCTCCATGGATTTCATTACAGATTTGCCGAAGTCATGGCAACACGGTTTATGGGTGGTGGTAGACTTATTCTCTAAACAAGCCCATTTTATTCAGCCAATGCTTCCATCCTCGGCTCCTAAGTTGTACATTGTTTATTCAACATGTTTGATCTCCATTCAGCCCGTTAAGGTGGTCTCGACCTTGGCCCCAATTCATGTCAAAGTTCTGGAAGCGTTTTTTTGGGGTTGTTGGGCATCGGCCATTCGCCGCACGTTCAAAGAGTAATGGCCAGTGAGGCCGGAGAGCGAAGACAGAACCCTAGAGCAGTATTTGCGTTGTTACAACTACCACCAAAGACAATTGAGTGCGAAGAGCTTATTCGTTCGCGAATGCGCCTACAATGCAGTTCATAGTAGCACAAAGAAACCCTTTGAAATTGTGTCTGGTAAACTCCTTCCACGCCGTTATACAACTACCGCAGCAGCTTTGGACCCCCAGAATTTCAACAATGGATTTCATCCCTAGCCCAGCCGAGGGATGGAAGTCGGTCGAACCGCTATACAGCAAGCAAAGACTCAAAACTGCAAAGCGGATAAACGCATCAGATTTCCCTCTCGTGTGGGCTCTAGATTGTATTTATCTACAAAAAAAATCTCAAGGGCGTGCATAAATTTTTCAAACTTGGCAGAAATGGACCTTTTCAGATTACTAAAGTGATTAATGATGTCACTGCCAGCCGTTGCCTAACTCTCTTAGTAACATCCATCCTGTCTTCCATTCCAGCTTGCTCAAGAACTCCGGCTTCCGATGCCTGTACGACTTCGCGGAAATTCCCCTCCGACTATTATTGATGACCACAAGCACTCACGAAGTGGCTATCCTGAACTCTCGGCTTTGTCGCGGCAGCGCGCAATATTTAGTCTCTCTTGGGTGGGATATTCCTCTGGGTATAATCAATGGAGTTTATTCGAAACATTAGAGCCCCACCCTTATTTCTGCTTTCCACAGCCTTTCCGCATAAACCTGGGGAAAGGGTCTTCTTTAAAGGGAGGCAGAGTGCGGGATTATGTAATTGTTGATGGTGAAGTAACGCTTGAGTGCATTCCACAGCCGGGCGATGGGCAGATACATCGGCGGAGACTTTATCTTTCTTGGCGGAGTGAAGTCTCGTTCCCATGGGAAGCAGGAAGGGGATAAGGAGTGAATGGCATTATAACTACCTGTGTGCTTCTGGTAAGGGAAGTGTCATTTCCTGCCACTCTCGTGTACTTGAGCTTTCTAAGATGTCTTAATGAAATGGACTTTACTGCAAAGCCTTTTTTATTTCGCGTCTGTAGGTCCTTACACCCACTGTTCATATTTCTGGATCCATGTTAGTCCTAGCACAGTCCTGTAACCAGGGGTGGATTGGCTATCAAGGAAGTCCCAATGTGACAATGGCCTGGGGGACCACCCTGATTCCAAGCAAGGGGCAACTTATGTCCCTGTGTGAGGTGGACACAAGCAGCCATCAACATGAGCAGCCACCATAAGAAGCCTGCTGTTCCTATTTTCCTCCTCTGTTTGGGAGGGGGGGGGTTAGAACTGTAGGAAGGCCAAACAGTGGACCCCTTTCCTAAGCCTCTTTTTGCCTCTGAGGCCTCTTCTGCACATGCAGAATACTGCACTTTCAATCCACTTTCAGTGCACTTTAAAGATGGATTTTACTGTGTGGAATAGCAAAATCCACTTTCAAACAATTGTGGAAGTAGATTGAATGTGCAATATTCTGCATGTGCAGAAGTGGCCCTAGTATGTCTCTGACTGTACTAGAAAAGGAAAGAGCCTTTCCCCATAAAACATGAGTGATAACTTATAAGCTTTAAACAAAAGGCAGACATTTGCTCAAAAAGACATCTGTATTGAAACTCCAGTGACATGCCAATGTAGTTCATTCAACATATTAATTCACTAAAAGATTATTAATCCAAATTGATTGAAACTCATTTTTATTTAGAATCCAACTATCTATTTAAATAAGGATGGACTGTGAAGAATGGCCTGACATTATTTTAAGACCTGTGGAAGGCTTGTGAGAATTGAGCCAATATTCAGTTTAGAATGGAAGGGAATGAAGGAAAAAAGATAGCAACTGGTAACTGTCCAAGATTTGTCATTGAATAGTGTGTATCCCCTGAAACTTAACTGTAGCATGCATTTGTCTCATTAGCCTCTGACCTTCAAAGAGATTTGGTGGTGACTATGGGGTAAATCCTAGACTCAGAGCATTATGTAAAAGGGTTTAAACATCAGAAACAAAGGAATGGAGTATCAACATATGAAATCTTGTCTTTGCTAGCTTTTCAATGTTTAAATATTCTGCCTTTATTCCTTAAGATTGTGCTTTTAACCTTTGTTTTGGTATTGAATATAATACAAACTGTGACTTTCCTCTCCCATCTTTTCTGTGAGCTTTCAAATCAATTATTAGCCCAATGAACTGGTCTTGAACCAGACATGGTCTGAATACAAGGCCAATCACCTAAGATAAACGAACAGTTTGCTTCTAGAGTACAAGGTTAGGCAAAGTAATTCCATTTGAAGAATTACTTTGTACTCTGCACAGTAGCATGTGCTAAGTTGATTCTAAAAATGTTATTTATCTTTCCTTTGTCCAAGAGACGTGAACAGCTCTCAGGCATTGCTGTTGTTTGCCAATGCGTATCCCTCAGAGAGCAATATATTTTGTACAGTCTTTGCTGAGATGTGAACACCAATTCAGCTGTAAGATGGAAAAACTATAAGTTGTCCTTTGAATAACTATAGTAGCATTTAAAATGTAATTGGTTTTGCAAACTGACAACTCATTAATGAAAAGCAAAAAGGATGTTAGGCATTTAGATAATGAACTGTCAATCAGCATAACAGATGTGTCTTTTTTCTTAATATATTTTGCCCACTGAAATTGTTTTACCTGTCTTACTTTTAGCACTGCATAATGCATATGTGCAGATAACAGAGTTCTAGTAAATCTAAGATATCTAAGAATATTGATGATAGGTCAGTTTCATAAACATTAATAGATGTGAGTAAAATATCTGGGGGCTAGTTGAATGTGCACTTTTGCATTCTCTTCTCACTAGTCCAACCTTGGATTAAGGACTGGACTTGAATGAATGTTCCTATTTCTGTCAGTGTTCATTTTTTCAATTATATTTTTGTTGGTTAGTTTTTTGCTGGTGAATTTGGAGGTTTGTTTGCATGATGTATGCATGTGGTAGCAATTTTTGCATGCAAGTTATTCTATTGAATAACGCCGATTTATTGACGAAAATAATATTGAAAATGAGTGTGTTTTATGGGGAAAATTTGATACAATTTGGTACAATAATCCCACTCAGATTTGAAGCAATGGTACTGGATCCAGGACAGAAGAGAGCTGAAGCCATCCATTCTTCCTAGGTAGGCTGCAACATTCCCAGGTGTTGCGTGAAAAAAGTAACTGTAAAAATAAGTGAGCTCCTTGTGATAAGTAGCCTGTTATATTATAACCCTGTTATAATTATTTTTATATTATATATAAATTATAACCCTGTTATATTATAACCCTGTTATATTTATTATAATTATAACCCTGTTACTGAGGCCAAAAGTCTGTGAATATCTAATTGTTAGAGATTGAAAAAGCTACTTCTTTTAAATTTTTAATAGAAAGACAAAGTAGTGCCCAAGGTGAAACATGGCTTCTCCTCCCTTAATCTTACGCTGCTGCTACTGCCAAAGAAGAGAACCATGCAAATAATATTTATCACAAAGATTCCAGCACAAAGAAAACTTTCTGTCAAGCCGCAGTCAATTTGTGGTGACTCTGTAGGGTTTTTGAGGCATGAGACATTCAAAGATGGTAGCAGCTGATATTTGTTGATCTCCCATCTGAACACTGACCACTGAATTGTCAAAGGCTTTCACGGCTGGATTCAACAGGTTTTGGTGTTGGTTCTGGTGGGTTTTCTGGGTTGTGTGGTTGTGGTCTGGTGGAACTTGTTCCTAACATTTCACCTGCATCTGTGGCTGGCATCTTCAGATGTGTATCACAGAGGGAAGTCTGTTACACCCTGTGTCCAGAGAGAAGGAAATGTTTGGGGTATATATTGTCCATATCCCAGGGTGGGGAACCAAACAGTAAGTGTTTGGGTGGAACTTGTTATACAAAGATGTGGTTGATAGTAGTGTATTGCGAGTGGGGCTTATCAGTCCAGGGAGTGATTCACATTTTCAGGCCCTGCAGCAGCAGCAGTATTGGTGAATGCAAATCCTGTGTTTGGGTGGAGTCCATTGTTCATGAACTTAGCATGTCCTTGGGGGTTGCTTTTGGTGTTTTTAAGTACTGGTAGCCAAGCTTTGCTAATTTTCAAAGTCTCTTATTTCCAGTTGAATCCGGCCATGAAATCCTTCAAAAATGTTCAGGTCGCTGTTTAGCTGTGTGGTTAATTATATGGATCTTGTTCCCAAACGTTATCTGTGGCTGGCATCTTCAGAGGTGTATCACAGAGGGAAGTCTGTTACACACTGTGCAGACTTCCCTCTGTGAAACACCTCTGAAGATGCCAGCCACAGATGCAGGCGAAACGTTAGGAACAAGATCCACCAGACCACGGCCACACAGCCCGGAAAACACACCAGAATCTGTTGAATCTGACCATGAAAGCCTTCAACAATACATGGAACACCTCTACAGGGAGGAAATGTTCCAACACACCTGGAAAATGGAGACACACCGGATCAAGAAAGTAGGACACAGTATGTAACAGACTTCCCTGTAAGGAACCTCAAAAGGACTTGAAACAAAGCAACTGAGTTCAGTTCGTTTATTTCATAAACTTCGATGATCACAATACATGCAATGCGGATTCTGACCTTCCCAGACTTAGCGTGTCGCTTTTATGGACACGGCGGCCCCCTCCCCGAACTCCCAAGCACAGTTCCCACAATAGAGCAAAAACAAGCTTCAAAGACACAAGCTGAAATCATACATGATAAGCGTAGCAATGCAAAGGCAGTAACCATCCTGGGCGCACAGCCCAGATTGAGGAATGCGCCAAGGCCAGGATGGTGGAGTGGAAACACACATCAACCTCCACTCTTACACTCCGCCTCTCCCACGAAAGCTCCCTCCCCACCTGGCTTAAGAGGAAACGATTTATGGAATGCAGCGATCAAGGGGGGGGCATCAATATTCTCAACATATACCCATTGATTATGGCAGGAGGGATAGCCCACCCAGGAAACCAGATATTGCAAACGTTTGCGAACATAGCGGGAGTCCAGAATAGCATCTATTTCATAATGCTTGTGGCCGTCAACGATCACCGGTGGGGGAACCTCTGTTGGGTCGTGCCAGGCATCTGAATCTGGAGCCCGCTTGAGTAAGCTAGAATGAAACACAGGATGAATGTTACTGAGCGAATTAGGCAATTCTAGTCGAGCAGTCACCCCGTTGATCACCTGTGTGATCCGAAACGGACCTATGAACTTCTTGCCTAATTTGGAATATTTATGCACATCCCTAAGGTTTCGGGTGGACAAGTAGACCCATGCCCCCACTTGCAAAGGAAAATCCATTCTACGTTTGTCCGCTTGGATTTTCTGCGCCTCCTGTGCCTGCGACAGCAAGGAGGAAACAGTTTTCCACCCCTCGGCCAGGGACTGGATCCAGTCATTAAAGTCTGGGAGTTGGAGCGCATGATCGGGGAGTTGGGGCAACGCGGGAAACGACCGGCCGGAGACCACCTCGAAAGGCTTTTTATTGGTGCTGCTATGAACCGCGTTGTTATAGGCGTACTCAGCGAAGGGAAGTAGGTCAACCCAGTTATCTTGATGGTAGTTGGTGTAGCAACGTAAGTACTGCTCTAGCGTTCTGTTGGTCCGTTTCGTCTGGCTGCCGCTTTGCATCGCAGTATCGGGTAGCCATTAACAGCTGAGGCGGCTCCCAACAACTCCAGGAACGCTTTCCAGAACCTAGATATGAATTGCGGGCTGCGGTCGGAGATCACTCTCTCCGGCGACGAGTGCAAACGGTAGACATGTTGAATAAACAATTTGGCCAACTTGGGTGCCGAGGGAATGGTGGAACACAGAATAAAGTACGCCTGTTTGGAGAAGAGGTCCACTACCACCCATAGAACTGTATTCCTGTGGCTCTCGGGGAGGTCAGTAATGAAATCCATGGATATCACTTGCCAAGGTTTTGCCGCCGGGGGAATGGGATGTGGTGAAGTCCATGGGGCTTTACTTTCAGGGATATCCTTAGCCTCTGCGCAAGTTGGGCACCCTTTAATGTATCAGCTTTCAATGTCCTTGGCGCGATGGTAACGCAACCAAAACTGTCTCCCTAAGCAAAGTTTTAAAAATCCGAAATGTCCCGCTTTGACGAAAGCGTCATGGCCTGCTAGGAGAACCTGTTTGGCAGAGTGCCGGTGGACGTACTCTCAGCAGTCAATAGTCTTTAGTCCGCCAGACCCTCCTTTCAATGTGCAGGAGGGGGGGGTCTGATTCCCTCTCTTTGGAACCTCCTATTGTCCCGCCATTCCTCTAAACATGGCGAGAAACGAGATACTATGTCCGGAACAGCTCGCTGAGGGCGCTGCCGGGGACAGCAGCTGTCTGGGATCGGGTTACCGCCAAGCCCAATTGTGCTGGACTTTCGCTAAGATAGTATGGGGCATGGCGCCTGTAGAGAGTAGTATCCGCCCCTTTTGGCAAGCGCGATAAGGTGTCAGCCAACTTGTTACTATTACCGGGGAAAAAATGTACAGTGAAGTTGAATCTGGAAAAGAAATCAGCCCATCTCAATTGCTTGGCCGACATTTTTAGCGGAGTAGACAAGGCTGCCAGGTTTTTATGGTCAGACCAGACTTTGAAGGGACGGGCGGCCCCTTCCAACCAATGTCGCCATGTACTCAGGGCCTCCTTGATCGCAGCTGTTTCTTTATCACCAACCGTCCAGTTAAGTTCAGGACCCGACAGTTTTTTGGACAAATAAGCACACGGCACAAGTTTATTATTTTTATTTTTCTGCAGGAGGGCTGCTCCTAAGGCTTTATCCGAAGCGTCGACGTAAACGATGAAGGGCAGGTCTGGATCCGGATGTGTCAAAATGGGTTCTGTAGTGAAAGCTGATTTAAGGGCTTGAAAGGAATTTTGACACTCTGGGGACCAGGTGAGGGAAGCCCCGGGTTTAGATGCCTGAGGACCTTTCCCCTTGGTGCACAGCAAGTCAGTGAGAGGTAGGGCAATTTTGGCAAATTGGGGGTTGAAATCTCTATAGAAATTGGCAAACCCCAAAAAGGACTGAAGTTCCTTGCGGGTGGTGGGAACGGGCCAATTCACCACCGCTGCTACTTTTGCCGGATCCATTTCCAGGCCTTCTGGAGAAAGCCGGTAGCCAAGATAATCCAAGGAGGTCTGATGGAAGGTGCATTTGGACAGTTTTGCAAATAGGGAGTTGTCGAGTAGGCCTTTTGCAAACTGTCTCTGACCAGCCATGCTCATGCTCTTCCACAGCTTGAGAATAAATAAGTACATCAGTCCAGCCAATAAACACACTCACCCCTTTGAACAGAAATTCTTTGTAGGACGCCGCTTATAAGTGACATGAAAGTCCCTGGGGCTCCAATTCGATAATCCGAAGCGGCATTACATTGGTATTCATATTGACCAAATTTTGTATTGAAGGCAGTTAAGTGTTCAAAACCTTCAGTGATCCGCATTCGCAATAAGCTTCCCGTGAGGATCCAATTTTGTGAAGATAACGCCCCTTCCCCAATGCATCGCAGTAGGTCTTTGATCAAGTGGGCAAGGGTACTTATTCGGAGAGAGAAACAGCGCTTTGAAACCTTTGGTAAATCAGTGCAGAGTCGGAGAGTCCCATCTTCTTTCTTCACTTAACAAAACAGGGCTATGCGGTGCTCTTGGTGGCCCGTGAATAAAACCACGGAAGCCAGATTTTTATCGAGGAAGCTGCATGAAGCCTTTTCCTCAGCTGGGCTCATCCGGTATATTCCTACCTTTTAGGGAAGTTGCGCCTCTGGAGACCAAGAGGATCTTACAGTCTGTGTCCCTCATGGGGAGTTGATCGCATTCTTGTTCCTTCCTCAAGACTTTAGCTAGATCCCAGTATTGTTTGGGGAACTCCGACCAACTCCAGGGCTTGGAAGGCTGCATGGCGGCTGATATTTGATGAGGCTTCCATTGGGGTTTTCGTCAGTCTCGCCGGTGGTTCCCTCGCGTGCATGTGACCCCACAAGGCGGGGATCGGGTGAAACGGACTACGCGCTTCTCGTCCCTAAAAGAAAATGGTGGGTTCATGGGAAAGAAGCCAGGGCATCCCCAGCACTATGGGATGTTTGGCGACTGGAGCTTGTGGGATGAAGTTTTGGCGACGCTCTTTCCCAGTGTTCAGCGCATCGCAGGAGCACTGGTTGGGTTTTGAACCAGGCCGGGCCATCAGTGCCCAGGGACTGCTATAATCCATTTGGGTAAAGGGAATGGGTTTTACACAATGCTATAACTGCTCAAGCCCTAACTGGGTCTCCGCTTCTACCTGGGGCTTTCATAAGGTTATGGAGCAACCCGGAATCCATGAGTGCCTCGCATAAAATATGGGCATGCTTGGACGGCATTGGTCAGAGTGGTTACATACAAGCTATGGGGGGCTCCTCTTCACCTCACCGCATCAGGTGCAGGAATCTCTCTTCTGCGGGACCGGATGAGAGGCTCACCCCCTTCAGGTTCGAAGTCATCGGTTTCTCCGGGCTCATCTTCACAGACGGCTTGCGCAGCTCCTTGGGGTCCCCGTGGCCCCGGCTTCCGTGGGGTTTTCACCTGGCCGACTTTTGGCGCAGGGAGTGGGGTAGGTGTTTTTTTGTTTTTTAGGGCAATTGGTCAGCCATGTGGCCAGGGCCTCCGCAATATAGGCATAATCCGAGGCGGCAGCGGCGATCAGAGGTGGATTCTGTCACCTGTGGTCCTGCAACCCGCCTTCTTCGCTGGGGCGGCGAAGCCCAAACAGAGATAGCCGGTTCCTGGAAGTGGGATCGGGCTCTGCTTCGCCTGCGGTTTGGTCACGGCATCTTGGAAGCGGGTGAGGAACTTGGGCTGCATTGACTCTGCCTGTTCTAATGCACACGGCAATCAGGAATTTGCTTACAGAGTGTTCGCGCGACTTGTGACATCAAACAGGCCCAGGTTTGGCAAATTTCTCCGAATCGCACCGCGATCCCTGTGAGAAGTATTCACAGCTTACGCCGCGCGCTGCATGGCCATTAAAACGCCTCTCTATGCTCTTCTGTTTGAATACTGTTTTGCTCAGTGTCGCTAAATGACGGCTGATGGGTATGTTGTTACTTTTATTGATCAAGCATGTACCATATCTAAGAACGGTAGTTGTGCTAAGGAAACTAAGCTATATGGTTTGGTAATATTTGTGAACACAATGATAAGAGTACTGTCTGTATGTCTGAGGCTGCAGCAAATGCTCAGTGTCAAATGTTCCTCCTCATGACCAATGTATACATTATTACCATCGTGTTTGGCCATATGAACTTCAGAGCACTAGCTAACCTAATAAGGTGTGCGGGTCTGAAGGTGAAACCCTGCAGAAAGTTTTGGAGTGCTCTGTGTGTGGTAGAACGAAAGTGAAGGCTCATCCTTCAACTGCCAGGAAGACCAGAGAGTCTGTCCGTCCATCTAACTGGTCCATATGGAGTTTGGTTTGCAGGGCCAGCCGGAATTCAGTCAGGCAAATTCCAAGCAATTATGAAGGTCTTGTGTGGGTTCCGCTAATTTTAGCAGGTACACGCATCTTTTCCAAAGTCGTAAGGCCGAGGCATTTCCTAAGCTTCTAAGAACTGGGTGGAAATGGTAGAGAAGGAGCTAGGTCATAAGGTGACTTCATTACAAACGGACAGGGGAGAATGGACAAGCAATAACTTTCAGTCATGGCTGAAATAGAATCCAGCATCGAAAAACGAACCGTTTCGGCCTCAAGAGAACGGGATAGCTGAAAGAAAATAGCCGCGATTTTAAGACTATGAAACAAAGCATGCTGTTAGATGCTGATTTGCCAGGAGTACTTCTGGCTGAAGCACTAAATACAGCCACATGTGCTAAATAGAATGTGGTCCCTCAGTAGTTAAACAAACCCCGCTTTTTTCCTAGTTGCATGGGAAAAATCCAGGACTTGTCAAATATGAGTGTTTTGGTAGTATAGTCTATGATGGCTTTGTTCTACCACAGCAGAGAAAGCTCAGGGTGATCCTAAGGCAACTCTGAGCTGCAGGTCGGCCATGAGCCAATTGGAGCAAAGGATTTCGCTCAACGCTTTGGGCGGTTGTCAACTCCGAGTGCCAATTTTGTTGCTACGCGAATCCGGGGAGAAGATGACTCAAACACTGAGGTGTTACTCCCCGCTTTTACTGACCCTGAACAGTTAATGGACAGCAGGCTTCTGCCAGCTGCTGCCTGGCCAGAATTCGAGCAGAGAAGTGTGAACGAAGTAAAACAAACTGTCTCCACTCAGATGAAGAGTCAGAAGGAGGAGGTGAACGAACTATCCCCCCCGCGACATCCAAAGAGTAAATAAGGGCGGTACCATCTGACCGCACGGTCACAGTCAAAATGTCTATGTGTGTCAGACTGTTGTTTTGAACCGAATTTATGCAGAGATTTTATCTCTTCCTCACAGAAGAAAGAGAGAGGTGGAGGAAGCTATGAAGTGGAACATAGCACCTTTGTAAAACAAAATGTGTTTAGTAAAGTAACTGCAATTCCCCGAAGCAGAAAGCACCTAGGTTCTAAAATGGGTTTTCAGAAGGAAACTGTCCGATAATAGACTGATTTATAAGGCTAGAATTGTTGCCTCGGCTTCCGTACAGAGAAACCGAGGAAGAGAAAGGGTATTCCCCACAGCCACAGACCTCACAGAGTCTTTACGGTCTGTCCTTGCTCTAGCAAGCAATACAAATATGAGGTTACGCCATTTTGATTTTCAATGCTTACTCCATCGCTCCGCTTAAGGCAACGCCTATATGGCACCTCTGCTGGTTATGAAGGCTTATGGCCCAAACATGGCGTTTATAAGCTGCAGCGCCCTGCACGCCTGATTCAATCTGGGAGGAACTGGTATTGCTGCTTAGACGAAACTGAAAGAGTGTGGTTTCTTTATCGCACTCTCCGCTGATGCCTGTGTATATGTAAGGGCCGCTTTAATCAGACAGAGAGAGATTGTAATTCGGCGTATGTTGATGACATTTGTATGTAATTCCAGTCTGACCAACAGGCAGACAACATCTACAAAGAACTAAGGGAAACCTTTCAGGGTTAAAGACTTCAGGGAAATAACCCCCTACCAGTATAGACATGTAACAAGCCACAAACCATTTGGCTTCCTTCCCGTGCCAGAGGAAGAAAACAGGAATCCGGGATAGTCTCGCAAGTGTTTGTCACCCTCGGATCTATAGGAGATCGTCAAGGTAACACCAATAACTGTAGAGTTTTGTATGGATCTAATACAGAACTGTGTAAGATCCAGAAATATGGCAGGTCTCTATTAGGCAGCCGCCTTCATTATCAAAACTGATGCCCAGACCTGGCTACTGTAGCATGTTGCCGACATGCTGCTAAGCCAACGCAGCATGACTGGATAGGTCTCTCGGACCCGCCATAATTTACATCTGAATGGCACTGCTGAACTAGGATTACTGGTCGTTTAGGTAAACAGAGTAATGGTTCTATGTGCTAAGCAACAGATAGCTCTTTGCTGACGGTGAGAAACCAGAAGTCATGCACAGGGCCTAGAAGTGACTTATGCCAATGTACCAGCATCCTGGCAGCTTGTCTCATAGACAGACTTCAGTTAGTCTCAACTGCTGAGGCTGAGGTCTGTGCCATCTCTGAGACATGAACTGATCTTGCTAAAAGCATTGTTGTCAGAGCTAGGGAAACAGTATACCCTCAAATCAACTTCTGTTGGAAGATTCACAGACAAGCCATTCATCTAGCAGAAACAGAAATCTAAAGGCTAGAACCAAATACATAGCTGAAATATGAACAGGTACTTTAGAACTTGTACAAAGTGGATTCATTACGCAATATGTAGATTCTAAGTCAAACGTAGCTGACGCCTTAAATGCCAAGCTCTTACTGCTAAAGAAAAGTATATGCTTCTGTGTGAACAATTGAATGTGATGTTCAGTAACTTTCTGGAAATGTGGTATAAAGTGTAAAATATGTTGAACCTTGTTTATACCGATTTTGGAAGGTGTCAGAACTTATTATTGTATAGATGGTCAAAAATCTATCTGACGAGGTGGACACTCCTCCTGCTAAGTGCCGTGTGCGTATTGGAGCTGTCTGCACAACTGGGTAACGTGAGCAAAGTCTGATAAAGGTATGGGCATCGGATTGGCACCTGTTTTGTATAATAGTAGATACAGAACACTGGAGTGAAAAGAGCTTAGAAACAACTGTGTCTGGCGGAGCACTTTGATAGCTAGCAAATAAGAAACAGAGACTGCACGGGTGACTTTTATTGTCTTTCGTTCTTGTTTGCATTACTGCACTTACTTCAAAGGTGTGTCCTACTGGCAAGCAAGCCGCTGCTTCATTGTTGAGTGGAGGGCCCTGGTGGGAATTACACTCCAAGGTCTCCTGGGAAGAGTAGTTCCCACCAGGGCACTTTTTCAGCCTGAACTGAACAGGCCACTTTTTCAGCCTGAACTAAGATAAGTGGGGGGCATGGGGTACTGCAGAGGGGCACAGGGGGTGGAGCCAGGTGCCATTTTGTTGTGGGCACCATTTCCTCCCTCTTTGTCACTGCTGAGGACTAACATGGTTTGTGTGTCACACAAGCTCTCAAGCTGCATTCAAATCTCTGAATTCTCCCCCCCCTCTCTCCCCACCGTCTTCATGACAGGCGGGCTCTTCCTCATTTATCGGCTCAGCATGTTAGAGAACCTGCGGTTTCCAGATGTGCTCAGGAACTCCAGCATCTGCTCTCGCCAGCATGGCCAATTGGCCATGCTGGCAGGGGCTGATGGGAATTGTAGTTCCTGAACATCTGGAGAGCCGCAGGTTCCCTACCCCTGAGCTAGCACAACTTATCTGTGGCTCCTGGCTACTGCATTTCAGCCAGCCAATCAGGTGGCGCTCTGATTAACACTTTGCTGCTCCTGCTCTGGCTAACTGTACCTTTTAAAATTAGCCATTATAAAGTCTTAATCCGTCACACCATTGTACATTTACAAATGCATTTACAACAAGCAGTACTGAAATTGCAAGTTTGTTTTTTCATATTGCAATATAACAGGAGGACAGTTACTTTAAGGTTTGCTTAGAGAAAAGTACATTTTCCTTTATCATGAACATTGCTGAAAATTGAACTCCAGATCAAACAGCAAGAATTTAGAATGTACAAATGAAAGCGTTTTCCCCATGAATATTTATGGGAAGCTTCATTTGAACAAAAATGATAAGAATGCACCATTCATAATATAGTTTTAATAATATCTCTTATTATGTCAATTGAAAAATTAGAAAATGAATCCATTCTGGAAGAAAGCTGCAGTCTTCTAAATCTGGATCTTGGCCAAACAAATACATCTAAGCATATTATATGTGCTATCCTATCCAAAGTAACATAATTGCTCATGGAATTATCTCCTTGTCCTACAGTATATAATAGTTACAGTCAACTAGGAGCATCCTGCAACATATTCCATCTGCAATATATTCAGACAGCAGAGACAAATGAAGGGTTTTCAAGACTGACCAACAGTGGTAGTACTTTCTTCTGCCAAAACAATAGCAAAAGGTCTTGTGATACAAGAATTAACCAATTGTGGCATAAATTTTCATGGGCATGAAGACATCACCTTAGTGGATATTTTAATGGTTATATAAGCACCTCCTACCAGTGGATGGAGCAGATCTGAAGGTTTGGGTTCTGTCTTGTTTCTAGTTGTTGTTCAGTGTTTTGGGGGGAGTTAACTGTTCAACTGTCTTTAAGATCTGTTCTGGAGGCTGTGCAATGGACTACTTAAAAAGCTTTATTTAAATTAGTTCAACATGTGTATTGCAGTGCATAAAGTCAGAAGTAAAGAAATGCATGAGATAGATATCACAGTACAATGAACAATACAGGTGAATAAGGAACCCTGTCAAATGAAAGCATGATCCATTCTGTATAGACATGATTCACTCCCAGTTAACCACTGAGACAAATAAACACAGCCAGTTGCACAGTGCAGAGAAATATATGAAAGATTACCATTACTATCTGTAGGGCAGACAGGATTTATTGGGACAAATTTAATAATGTCAAATTGATTAATAAATTCTAATATTAATTCTGCCTTGAAAGAGGCAATTGCTAGGCACCACATGAAGAAGTTAGAAGTCCTGGATCCAATGATCTAAAGAACTACTTCCCAATAGGCAACATTATTTTATGGGCAATGTGCTTAAGCTGGTCATGGCTACAAAGCTTCAGTCTTGGAGGAGATAGATTATCTAGGCCCATTTCAGTCTGGATTCAGGCTTGGGTTTGGTACAAAGCAGTCTTGTCTGTCCTGGCTAACAATTTTAACAAAGGGAGCATATTCCTGTTGATTATCCAGGAAATCTCAGCAGCTTTCAATACCACTGACCATCTGGGTACGAATAGGGGGCACCATGCTTTTGTTGTTCTGCCTGATTCCAAAAGGTGGTGCTGGGGAACAGCTGTATGACCCTATAGCATATATTCTACAGGGTCCTGCAGAGATCCATCTTGTCTCTTGTCTCCTATGGATCATCAAGAGATCTGAAGTAAGGTGATACCAATATGTGGATGACAGATACATCTCCTTTTCCTTAACTAAAGCCGGGTCTGCTGAGCGTAGCTGGCACGACTGTAGGAATGATGGGCGGGTGAGCTGCAGCGCGGGTGTTGGTTAGGGTCACCTGCATCTGTGGCTGGCATCTTCAGAGGTTTTTCACAGAGGGAAGTCTGTTACACACTGTAACAGACCACAGCCACACTGTTGTTCATGTGGAGGAGTGGGTAATCAAACCAGTTTTTCCAGATTTGAGTCCACCTGCTCTTAACCACTGCACCATCCTGGTCAACCTTGAGCCAGCTACCTGAAAACAACCTTGAGTTAGCTACCAAAAAACAACTTCCATCAGGATTGAACTCAGTTTGTGAACAGAGCTTTGACTGTAGTACTGCAGTTTACAACTCTGTACCACAGGGCTCTTTAAATTCTAATACACCACTTTTTAAAAAGTTGTAGTTATGTTGGTAAAAGTGTTTTCTATGGATTTTTTCTATACCTTTTTCCACAAAAAAGATCTTAGGAGATGTGTGAATTAAAATGCCATGTCTTCCTGGACCTTCTTTGTGGAGGTATTCTGCAAGGAGGTCCTAGTACCTTCCTTCCCCCCCACCCTTCTGATTCTTGTTCACTATTAAAGAATCTTACTTAAGCACCACCTTTGTTAAAACCATTATCTTCTGCACTGTTAAACATAGCACTTTAATAAAATTGCATTTATATTGCTCCAGAAGGCTATCAGTAACACTTTTCGTTTTTGTTTTTCTACAGTTGTGCCTGCCATTTTGTTTCCTGTTTAATAAGCTTTGTGCTGCCGTGGGAAACAAAATGGCTCAACTGTAGAAAAACAAAAATGTTGCTGATAGCCATCCAGAGCAATATAAATGGTCTTTTATCAAAGTGCATGTTTAACAAAGCAGAGCTTAATGGTTTTGATGAAAGTGGCACTTAAGTTAAGATTCTTCAATGGTAAAAGAGAATCTTTTCAAATGCAGAAACACTACTGTGATTTCTGTTGAAGAATGCAGAACCGCACTTAGGTCTTTTAGTGGATAAAAGTATAGCAAACTTCCAAAACTCACTTTAAAAGAAGAGGACTGCCTTAGAACAAAATTTTATTACAACATTGTTAAAGTGTTTTAATGGTTGGATAAAATTAGAAAATATAAGGCACCTAATCCAAAAAAAGAAACCATGAAAAAGAAGGTGGAAAGAAGCTCAGCAGTTGTTAACAAAAGACAAGGGTACACGAATGAATTCACTGTTAACTGATTTATTGAACATGCTGAAAAGAGTTAGACTATAAATTCACACTGGTGCCTTACTTACATATGCCTGGAAAAGCAAATTCAATAGGCAAAATTCTATTTTCTGTAATATTGACAATTGCTTGGAATAACACTATTAAGTGTTGTAGAATCCAATTACTGTAAAGTCATTGCAGATGTGAACCATCAATATTTTGGGATGATGGGTTCTGGAGGGAGTATTTTCTGTGCCACCTTCTTTTAAGCAGCAGCTTCTACTCTGGAAAACAATTATGTACCTGACATTAAGAGAAAGTCCATAAGGGCTCCAGTATAATTTGTACTGGCACTGTAGCAAGAGCCAGGAACAAAAAGAAGGTTATTAAGTAAAGAATAAAATAATGTAGCACTATAAACAATACAGCGCTGTCAATTAAGATTTACCTCGCAAGCTGTGCTCTCCTTGCCCCTACATTCAGCAATGAGGCATGTGGGAATCAGAGAGAGGACTTTTTCAGTAGTGGCACTTAGGGAACCACTCCCACTCCCTATTGAACAGGCAGGAGAAGGGAGAAGGGCAAATGGATGTGTAGATAAATGGCTTGCTGTAATAAAGGTTTAAAAATAACTACGCCAAAGAAGCTAAATAGTTCCACATACACTCTATTCAGAAAAAAAAACCCTCTAAGACATGACTTTTTGTTCTATCTTTTTTCCTAATTTTAGTTTTTGAGTTCCCTTGCTTAGATTAAAATTCTGGTCAAGATGCCTTTAAATAATAGATTTTTTTTTTAAAAAAGAACTTCTGCATATGCAAACATGGATGCTCTGATTCTGTTTGTTTTCTCATAAATAAATGAATTTTAAAGATCACCTCTGGGCATTGACCATGCATAGCAAATATCAGCTCTATCTTTGAAATAGAATGAGAGTGTGAAATATTTAGAATGGAGAATTTTTACAACCAACAACAGGCATAATGTCTGCCTGCTTATCACAGCAAAATCTATGATTTTATCGCTGACTGACTGAGGCTTCTTCCCAACCCCTCTCAGAGCAAGTCACTATAAAAAGAATCAATTGAAATGTATACATAAAAATGAAGCTAAGAAATAACCTCTAA
This sequence comes from Sphaerodactylus townsendi, assembly GCF_021028975.2. Lineage (NCBI taxonomy): Eukaryota > Metazoa > Chordata > Lepidosauria > Squamata > Sphaerodactylidae > Sphaerodactylus > Sphaerodactylus townsendi. Next base: position 101,202,161 of record NC_059426.1, on the reverse strand, counting down.
TGCTATGTTCCAGATTTCATCCTAACCACTAAAATTTAGTCCCGGTCAGATAGGAAAATCTCTCAGTGTTTCATGGATCAATACAAAAGGCAGCACTTGATGTAGCCTGCAAGGGATTATAGAATCCGTGTGTCAGATCACATAATATCATGTCTGCCCTACATCAAACTCCTCCTATATTTGTAAAGCTAAATTCCTCTAGGAAGAGTCTAGTGTAGTCTTCTTCCAAATGTGCTGACTATAGCAAGGATGAATTTTGCAAGCATACTGGTTCAGTTCAAATATCCCCATTCTTTGCTTCTGTCCCTAATAGGATATGAACCTGTGAACTTTTGGTTTCATGGCTTTTTTGATTTCCTCAACAAATTTTCCCTATAAAAACCGACACTTTTAAAAATATCAGATTGCATATCATTTACATATAAACTGCCTCGAAATGGCCCTGAACTGGGATACAAATAATGTGAACATGCTGTGAAATATAGGAATTTGCAAGATACAAGAAGCTGCCATGGGTCTATTAAGGTAAGGACTGTCTTACCAGTGATTCTCCAGGGACCAGGCTGAGGTCTTTCACATCACATGCTACCAACCTAATCCTTTTTAGCTGGAGATATTGGGGTTTTAACTCAGAACTTTTTGCATGTAAAGTAAGTGTTCTGCTTCCTGAGCCATGGCTGCACTGCTAAGAAACAAAAGTCTCCTCAACAACAGCAGTGAAATTATGGCAGACCAAAGACAGTGAAAACACGGAATTAAAGAAAATGAAAACAGGCCTAACGGCTCTGCAGGTTTTTTAAGAGGGAGTCAAATAACCAACCCCCACATATCACACAGATTTACATCTTCTTTCAGAAAACAGTTCAGTCACTATAAAAGCTTTTTTCTTATCAAGGCAATTAACGGTGCCATCATAAGCAAAGTTGCAACATAAGTGGAGATGCTAAAATTGCCAATCTCCAGCTGGGCCCGTGAGATCTTCTGGAATTACAATTGATCTCCAGACCATTGAGATCAGTTCTACTGGAGAGAATAGCTGAGGCTCCTTTCTGAGGCTCCACCCCCAAATCTCCAGGAATTTCCAAATCTGGAGCTGGCAACTCTATTCTAAAGCTTTTGAATTTAATTTGAGGGTTTAACTCCATTTAGGATGGCATTGTAGAATTCTTAATTGCAATGCAGGAATGAGGAGGCATGGATTGAACTTTTAAATATAATGACTTAGCACACAGACATAGGAAGCTAGAGCCTGTACTTGGCCTTACTGTCCTTCATTTCTTGAAGCATTTTTCTCTCACCATGACTGCCTTCCTGTATGGGCACCCGTCTGAGATACAATATATTTCAAGTAATAGAAAGCAGTAAAGCAAAACAGGATTAATTGCCTTGCCACGCATTCTGGCTTTTTTGAAAAGTAGTTCCACTTATTTGTATTCCTATTGTTGCTGCTGTTATTATTGTTGTTATTATTTAATAGGCTGTCCTTCACCTTATGGGTTCAGGGCAGATTCCAACATACAAGAATGCAATAAAACCAATCACTATTAAAATACTCTTTTTGTAGTAAAACATCTAATATATTAATGTTAGAAATGCTTGCCTACAAAAAGAATAGTGTATGACTTTTTGTTTTCACAGATCTCTAGAGACTGCAGCAATGGCTACTTTTAACTCATGTTGAAATGGAACTCAGCCTTGAAACACACAGCAACTGGCCAATTTAGGGGAGTTTAAGTTACCCAACTCAACCACTTTGCTAAATTTCCAGTGGTGAACTAGCAACTTGATTTCTTTTTTCTTTCACGCTCTCTTTGTTGTGTACCCTAAGAGTTCATCAGTTGAATGGCATGGGCTTTGTATGGTTCAACTGTTAAGAAAGTTCAGTGATTGCATTTTATCATGAGACTTAGCAATGGCTTCTTTGTCGTGGTTAGCTTAAGAAGAAGCTCACCAGGGAATCTTTGTGTTCTTGCTCAGAGGCCTTGGAGGATGTTATTTGCTATCTGTGCCAAAAATTCAGCAAATTTACCATGTGTGAGCTGAATGTTTAAACAGGCTAGGTTACTTTCCTCAGCTACATTTCTTTTATCTATGATCACCAGAGTACAACTATTACAGCATTTCAGTATTTGGGTCACTTGCTTTGCTTCCTGGGTCCTCTGGGGTCATTGTCTTATCTCTATTTTCTGACAACCTGGAAAACAAACAATAATTTGAAAATGTGCATATTACATGTCCCTGATTTAGCATAATCTATTAGCATGTTCCATGCCCACAAGACTCTGACATATAAAAACTAGAAAAGCAGAAATTGATTTGAAATTTGATTTGAAATTTGATTTGAAATTTGATTTGAAATTTAATTTATATTTATTATATTATATTAATTTAATTTATAATTAATTTATATACCGCCCTCCCGCAGAGAGCTCAGGGCGGTGTACAACATAATAAGTAACAACAACATCAATACAATTCAGTATGTGGTTTACTTAGAAGGCTCATTCAACACTTGAGTATATATAGGATTGTCACCCAGGCTTTCTGCACCAATTTGTACCTGGACTATTTAAGTGTGTATTTTGCCAGGAAGGTGGCACATTGGAGGAAGCTACCTTTTATGCACACCCTTAAAAAAATAAAACTTTTTATTAGTTCACTATTTGGTAGACATTTTTGCTCCATTGACAGCTGAAAACAGGTGATGAAAAGGGGGAAAAGATATGGTTATCTTTCGCACACAACAGAACACAGGCCTTTGGGGAGTAATGAAACAGTGTGAGAGAGGAATATTCTAAACAATGCAGAGTGGGAAAGTAAATTGTACAAAAACAGTATTAAGCGTTGATATTTAATTCAAAATTTTATTCCAATTCTATTCCAGTAATTTATAAACTACTAAAACTGCTTTAGATCTTGGAATTTCTGCATTAGTGAGAAATGCATGAAAACACATTGTTGGGGAGAGGTCCCTATTAGTTAAGCTGTAATTCTGAGGGATCTCCAGGTCCCACCTGGAGGCTGGCATTCCTACCTGATCTGGTCAAATCTTGAAGCAAAGTGGAGTCAGTACTTGCAACGGCAAACTGTAAAGACTTTTCAGAGAAAGGCAATGACAAACCACCTCTGCTTCTCAGTTGCCTTGAAATCCCCTTGCTGGGGTCACCATGAATCAGTTGTGACAATTGCACTTTGTACCCATGAATCCTTTTCAGATCCTATTCAGATCCCTGTTCTCTTCAGTGGAGCTTAAGCTCAGGGTTTGGAAGGGTTTTTTTTTTCTTTGTACTGACAGCATCTGGTTTGAGCAATCATAAAAGCTAAACTCCATAGCAAGGTATTAAAATTCAGCTCCAATGACATTTTCCTCTGACTTTGGAGCAATTAGGAAGTGCAAGAAAAACAAAAGTCTTGTAAATTACAAATGTTCTAAAAATCAATATTGCTAACTACAGGCACAGTGAGGTCTCTCAATTGAATGTGTGTTAAATCAGTACACAGTGTGTTACTTATCCACTTTTGACTAGTGTCATCTTTCTCCCAGGGGTATTTTTATATATTTCCTTATTTGTATTCAGGGTGTGGCAGATATGCATAAATTACAAAGAAAAAAGGAACCCTTTACTTTTTTTGAAAAGGAGGGATAGAGTTTGTTTGCATATTAACTATTGATACTGAGGTATTGAGAACAGATTGGCTCCCATGACCTGGTTAGAAGCCAATATGGATTTGCAAAGGAGCACTAATCCAAAGCAACCTTCAGAAAGCATTCCTGGGAGTAAAACCAGAGGTGGGATGCAGCCTATTTGCAACTATTCGGTAGAACCGGTTACTAAAATTTTCTCAGTTCGGAGAACCGGTTATTAATGATTAACTCCACTAGGGACAAAGGGGTAATCTCTGTCCCTGGGTACAACAAATCTCATCAAGTGGGGGATGCAAAATCGCCCCCAGGGCCCCCTGCAGTCCCCTGCCCCCCATGGTACCCCACGTGTGTACGAACTGTATAAAATAATACAATATATAGTAATTCTATTTTTTTTTGTTCATTGGTATAAAGGATGGGAAAGTATTATAGGTAAAGATTTTTCATTTTCTTTTTTTCCCTTGAAATTTATATTGGAAAGAGAGGAGTTTAAACTACTCTTTTAGATTAAGGATTTTGGATCTCTCCCTCTGTTAGTTTTCTTTCAAGTGGAATAGCTAAAGTAGTTTTAGGAATCTGAAGGGGAAGTAGAAAGTAGGGAGGGAGGGGAATATGGGAAAGAGGGAAGCAATATAGGATGTTTTAGTTGGGGGGTTGAGAGAGATAGACAGATATGTTTGTAATATGTTAACAATTGTAAACAGTTTTTGGTTTCTCTCCTTACTTATGTTATTATTTAAAATCAATCAATATAATTATATAAAAAATAAATAATGCACTACCTTTCGATATGTTGCTTTTTTAATACTTTAAACAGTCATTATTTGAATCTAGAGGCAGGGTGAAGGGGAACTGCACCTGGGGCATGTGCCCCTTGTGTCTTTGCCACAGCCCCGCCCAGGAATGCCCTGCCCCCAGAATGCCTGGCCATGCCCCCATCGTGCCTCGCCCACCCCCATTGGCGCTACGCCACTGTTTGAATCCCACCACCATCGGAACCTGTTACTAAAATTTTTGAATCTCACCACTGAGTAAAAAACACTGAATAGCCCTAAGTAAGATTCTGAACAGACCTGTTGAATTAGTTCATGTCTGTGTTTATCTTGCGTCTTGTTGTGGGAGGGGAGTAGGTCTACAGACAATGGTTAAATACCAGTTTAAAAAGACATATATTAAATCAAACTGTTAGAGCTGGTGTTACATAGCCCCTTTATCTCTATCTATGGCTGATTCCGCATGGGCCAAAAACAGCAGTGTGAAAAAGGTGTGAAAATGGTGTAAAAGGGTTTAAAACAGTGTAAAAGGGTTTATACTGTTTTCACACCGTTTTCACACCACTGTTTTTGGCCCATGCGGAATCAGCCTATGAGTGAAGGCTGAAAAGATCTTATGGCCCAAAGAAGCTGAGAGGGGCAGCTCTCTCCAATAATCTCCTGATCTTTAAAATACCAGAAGTGAGGGAATCAACTGTCCCAAGAATGTTTGGCTAACAGTATGCCAGAGATGAGGGGAAATGCACCCCTGTTACTACAAAAGAGGGGCATCTTCCAAACAGCTTTGATGTTCCAGTTTCATTTACCTTGTTACCATTTGGTGTTAAAAGTAACTTTAATGGGGAATTTAGCTTAAAGCAAAAAAACTGCATGCTTGTTTTTCTTTGGTCTCTGTGACGCAAGGGTCTAATATTTCACTGCTGATCCTATTCTAGTCTGTATCAGGTTACAAAGTTACATGCTGCTCAATTGTTTTGCCTCCCATCTTTCTGGTGTTCTTTCTGGTGCCCCCAAAGCAGTGTGTCATAACCAACCAGTCCAAGGATGTAACATTTTTGTTGCCAATGCGTAGATTCTTCAAAAGTCTACCCAAGCAAACACATGGTGATTGTTCATCCCACAGATTTTCAGGTGACATGTTTCAATTAGGGCACAACAGAGGAAATAATTAACCCACTACAGCTATAATTGTGTGTCATGTTATATTAACTGCCACCTGTGCACTAGGAATTTGACTGAGAGATTTACTCATGTTCAAAATGTTAGAGTCAACAGATGGCATCAGTGTTCATTCTCTACCACACCAGAGTGGATTTTGAATGTGTGGCCTTGAGGTGAAAAATGATTTCCTCCAATTGCCAAAGCAGCAAGCCAACGAATTACACAAGAGGGTCTTTTTTACTTAACTAATATTTCTTTCTAACTTTCAATATGACAGGGAAATGTACATGTTCATTTACTATTTCCCAAGTATGTGCTTATTCAAGTTTTGGAGGAAATTCACTGGAAGTTTAAAGAGCCAATAATGGAATTTGCAGCTTAGAAATGTATTTGGCCTCAACGTACAATATTAATTTTGAAAATGCAGACTCACACACAGAGTCTAACATTCACAGCTGTCAGATTTAACTAAGTGAGATTGCTGATAATGAAGCATACAGTTGACAAGCAACGATATCACTATTTGTTTGTTATCTGTGTTTTAAAGGAATTCTTTACTTCCCACTGTAAATGGCTTTCATTGATGCTGGGTCAGAGTGTCACATACTGAACTTAATTGTATTCTCATCTGAATCCACAACTCTGTTTAAGCCAGAGTGCTTTCATTGGAAGCAATTTATGTGCATTTGCTCCAACTGAGAAATATGCAATTACACCACTCTTGTGCCAAGAAAACACCAATGGATCAGAGAAGTCCAAAGCATTGAAATAGCAGTGCAGTTCTAACCAAAATTACTCTTTAGAAGTCAGTTAACCTAAATGGGTATAACTTTGCTTAGCACTGCACTGGTATCTCAGAGACCAAAGTGGTGAACATCCAAGGACTGGTTCAAATGTGGACATACATGTACATCAATTTACCACTTCCCACTATGTAACTCTCTTGAATGCAAAACTGTCTCCATTAGGAAAAAAATGTGTAGAAGTTAATGCTAAGTGACACTAACAGTTCTATCAGGAACAATTGATCTGTGGCAGCACTCTCAAGCCATCTCTTAAGAGATAGCATGGTGTAGTAGTTAAGAGTTGTGGACTGTTATTTAGAGAACCTGATTTGATTCACCACTCCTCCACATAAGCCATGGATTCTTATCTGGTGAACTGCATTTGTTTCCCTGCTTCTACACATGAAGCCTGCTGGGTGATCTTGGGCTAGTCAGTTCTTTTCATCTACCTCCCAAGGTGATTGTTAGGAGAAGGAAAAGGAGTTTGAAAGCTGCCTTGAGTCTCCTTACAGGAGAGAAAGGCAGAGTATACATCCAAACTCCTCCTGCTCCTGCTCCTGCTCCTGCTCCTGCTCCTCCTCCTCTTCTTCTTCTTCTTCTTCTTCTTCTTCTTCTTCTTCTTCTTCTTCTTCTTCTTCTTCTTCTTCTTCTTTGCCCCTAGTACTGAGTTGCAACTAGGTTATGAAATGGGCTGCTCATGCATGAACAACCACTGGCACAATGATGGATACCCATCTTTTAAATTGTAAACAATTCCTTCCTTAAACTGTAGATTCTGCTGTGATATGCATTAAATAGGTAAACTGGTTGTTTGTTTATTGGTTCTGTCTTCCCTCATTTTGGGGAGCAGAATTCTTACTGTTCAGAAAATACTGCACTTGAAGATACGAGGAGACAAAAGTCAATGACAGCTAGAGGTCAATGGGCTTAGCAGAGTATAACTCTGCTTAGGATGGAACTGAAATGCTTGCTTTATTCCTTTCTGCAAGATGCTTATAGATTATTCTTTCAAGAGGGTTTGTAATCCATCCACTTACATGGACTAATCTCATTACACTAATCTTTAATCAATCTGTGATTTTTCCTTTGACATAACTGTCATCAAGATCAGTGTATCTGCATCATAATTGCAAAACATCATGCTCAAATATTCCACCACAAAATATGTATCTAGCACAGAGAGATGTCTTGGAATTGGAACCAGATTTAAGACTTGTATCAGATTAGATTCAAATGATCTAGACCCGATTGGCCATGCTGGCAGGAGCTGATGGGAATTGTAGTCCATAACATCTGGAGTGCCAAAGGTTCACCACCACTGATCTAGACAAATGTTTACTGTGAAGGAACAATTAGTTCAAAAGAACATAATGATATTTGATCACCCACTGATTTGATTTGTGATCTATCCACAAGTTGCACTCAGCACAATGAAACATTCAACGGACGGTTCACTTGTGCTCCAACAGTTCACATATATTTGCACATAAAAGCGGATTGCACATTAATATTCTTATGCTAATTTCTGTCAACATCCCCAACCCCACCCCAGCTTCCATGGTTTTCCTGTCTGCTGTTTGCCATTTGGACATGCCATTTGCATGCCCAGCGAATTACTCCCTGGACTGAAAAACCCCACCTGCAATACAATACTATCAACCACATCTTTGCACAGCAAGTTTCACCCAAACACTTACTGGTTGATGTATTGTCAAAGGCTTTCACGGCCGGATTCAATTGGTTCTGGTGGGTTTACCAGGCTGTGTGGCCATGGTCTGGTGGATTTTGTTCCTAACGTTTCACCAGCATCTGTGGCTGGCATCTTCAGAGGTGTATCACAGAGAAAAGTCTGTTTCACACAACAGACTTTTGTCTGTGATACACCTCTGAAGATGCCAGCCACAGATGCAGGTGAAACGTTAGGAACAAAATCCACCAGACCATGGCCACACAGCCCGGAAAACCCACCAGAACCACTTACTGATTGGTTCCCTACCCTGGGACATGGACAACATATACCCCACTAAACATTCCCTTCTCGCTGGACACCGTGAGTAACAGACTTCCCTCTGTGATACACCTCTGAAGTACAGATGCAGGTGAAACATTAGGAACAAGGTCCACCAGACCACAGCCACACAGCGTGGAAAACCCACTACAACCAGTTGAATCTGACCATGAAAGCCTTCGACAATACATTGAAAACAAAATTATTCCTATAAACTACCTTCATTTCTCCTTCACTAGATTTCTCCCCCATAGTCATCATTCATAGGAGCAGCAGTGGCATAGTGGTTAAGAGCAGGTGTAACCTCCTTCTGTGGGTTCTGTGGGGCAGTACTTGGAATGAGCTGCAACAACAATTTTTAAACAACAAAATGGTTTACTTTTCTTTACAATTAACACTTAGCAAAAACAACGACCTTCCCAGTAGTTCCCAATAATATTGCAATTACCTTAACAAGGTGTTAAGGGCTTATAGAAATCAAGGTCCGAGTCTGGTAGCCTTGTCTTCTCCAAAGAGCTCTCTCCTGCAGCCTCGTGCTGCTCTGAGTCTCCACCCCTTTCTGGGTCAACCCATTCTGGGCCAACCCATTCTGGGCATGGGGGTTACACAGGCGTACTCTAATATGGAGGAATTGGGTTTGATTCCCTGCTCTGCTGCCTGATCTATGGAGGCTTATCTGGGGAATTCAGGTTAGCCTGTACATTCCAACAGACACCAGCTGGGTGACCTTGGGCTAGTCACAGTTCTTCTGTGCTCTCTCGGCTCCACCTACCTGACAGGGTGTTTGTTGTGAAGGGGGGAAGGGTAAGAAGTTTGTAAGCCCCTTTGAGTCTCCAATAGGAGAGAAAGGGGGGATAGAAATCCAACTCTTCTTCTTCTTCTTCTTCTTCTTCTTCTTCTTCTTCTTCTTCTTCTTCTTCTTCTTCTTCTTCTTCTTCTTCTTCTTCAGTGTTGTCTTCACACTGATGGTTCTTCAGGGATTCAGGTGAGAAACATCTTTTCCAAAACCTCCTCCCTAAGGTCATTTAATGGGAGTCGCCTGGGACTGAACTATGAATTATTAGCATATCAAGCTATTGCTCCATTAAAAACTTCCATGTCTGCCCATTCTTAAAGACATACATAGTTAACCAAGTGACAACTGAAGATATGACAGAGGAACTGGATATGACAGAGGAACTGGTCCACTATCAACTATCTAAACTATAATGTGAGGCAGACAGATGGGCACATAGTTTGCTGATTAAAAAAACACAGTAGTCTTGTAGTTTAGCACAACAAATCAATTTATTAAAAACAATGGTAAAAAGAAAGTAAAATTAAAAGAAAGAATAAAAGAGAAGTGTTGACATCATAGAGAAATGAATGGAATACTGAAAGCAACTGAAAGATAAAATATAAGCTTCAAAAGAATAAAAGCAAATGGAACACCTTTTACTTGCACTGTAAGAATTATTTTTAAAGCACCTTCTCAGCTTAAAGTATCTTCAGAGGCTAGTGGAATTGAAGCCATGTCCTTTTAAAGATTATGTTGACTGCAGTTGGATGTTCTACAAAAAGCATGCTAACAAACAAATGATTTTACGGTCCTTGCAGTAAGCACTTCCTAGGTGCTTCTGATGGGAGGAAAATTCACACCACTATGACTTTTCCACTGAATTAATCCATTTTGGTTTGATGTAACTGGGCCTAAAAAGACCAATTGATCAAAACTCAATGACCAATATAGGTAGTGGGTAGTATCAGGATGGATGGCAGGACAACTGTAGTTGTTTTAAATCGTTTTATTTACAGCTAGCAGTAATAACTAGAGACAGTTGATAGCTAACAGAAACTCTCAATCTTAACTTCCTCAGGTTTCAGCAATAACTGCTTTTCCTAGGTCTCATAACTCTGTCCATCAATTTGAACACTTAAAGGCTCACATAACCACAGGTAGTGTCTCAAACTAGGATCTCAGAGACCTTGTTCCAAATTCCCACCCTGCCATGAAAATGCTGGGGTGACTTTGATGCAGTCACACAGTACCAGGCTAACGTAATTCACAGAATTGTTTGGAGGATAAAGTAGAAGAGGGAGAATGATGATCTACTCAGTTTTCCACAAGTTCCTTGGGGAAAAGTTGAGAAAGGCAAGTGGGTGCACAGACTATGTAGAAGCCTGGTTGCACAACAGCTCCAGTTCTTTCTCTTGATTTGTTCTGAGAGAAAATAATCACATATTTGCTTGTGCTGCACTCTGGATCTGTGGTGAAGCAGAGTGGGCTCTTAGCTATTTTTCTACTTTGTTAACCAGATAGCCATGCCTGGCAGAAATGTGGACCTTTCCAGATCTTCATCAGTGGATAGACAAGAAATGAAGTTTCATAGAGAACACATCTTCTGCCCAACTTGTTGCCCATCCATCACAACCTATTCAAGACTGCACAGCATTTTTATAAGCTTTGTCAGGAAAAAGTACACTCCCGTCAATCTGGCCCATTATGTTATTATTCTACCAGTGTAAACGAGTAATGACTTCAACAGAAGCAGCAAACTGTGCACTATAAAATCATATACATGCAGTCTGAGTGTTGTTTGGGTATTTAAATATAGGAGCAATTATTTATTGGTCTTTCCCATTATTCATTTTAATGCTGTTTTTTTTCACCACGGTCACCCAGGGCTTCTATAAAATCCAACCAATGCATGAAATCTATTGTCATACACTAATACATATTTTATGTTTAATCATGATATATATTTTGGGGACATTGAGTTATTAAGTATGTACATTTTTATGATGAATAAGCAATGGCTTGCTGTTAAGAAATATACAGCTCTACTCAATGAATAAATTATTCAGCTAATATTGTTCAGCTATAAAGTTAGCCAAATACAAGGGATATTATTCATAGAATGATATTATTTTCCCTTAAAACTCAGTAAATGAAATTCATGGAATGACTCTTCAAGATGCAGCAATGGTTATCTTGCTTTATTTGGCTTAGAGTTCATAGAATGTGGGGATTTTTAAACCAGTGAAGAGTGTGGGATAGGCTGCTTTGTTAGTATTGCTGCCAAATTTGCTTCCAGACTTTGAGAAATTCTTGAATTGTCATTTAAGTTTGCTTTGTCTTCCTTCCAGGAAAATTACTATACTAGGGTTAAGCTCTGTTGATTTCATTAGGATATATCTCTATGAAAGTGTATTTCGGATTTGTATTGTCAGAGTCTTTCATGGTCAGAATCAAATGGCTGTTGTGGGTTTTCTGGACTGCGTGGCCATAATCTGGTATTTTTTGCTCCTAACACTTTACCCCCATCTGAGATAGACAACATATATACCACACCACATAATAACTCCGTATGGTGCCATAGAGAGAAACACATCTCACAGTGACATGCCTCTAAAGATGCCAGCCATAGATGTGGGCGAAATGTTCGGAGACAAAACTGGCAGACCATGGCCACATAGACTGGAAAATCCGTAATGGTCAGTATTTAGGATAGCTGCCTTAATATGAGAATATGATAATGTGAAATCAATGAATTTTTCTGAAATGTTATTTGAAATGGAGGATTGTGAAGCATGTTATTGATGTTTGAGATATTTTTAGTTTGATTTGATTATTTATTTTTCCTTTTTAATGCTTCTGTTTTTATACTTTTATCCACTCAGCCAATTGTAGTTCTTAGTCGTTTCTGCAGAATTCAAATATCCCAGATTGAGCAAGGAAAATATCATGGCACAATTATACTGGGTTATAATCGGTATCTTACAATCTGGGTCTGTTTTTTCCTGGTTTCTCCCTTTGAATGGCTGCCCATTTCTGTGAAGGAATCGAGTCATTCCTGGTCCTAAAGCAGGTTTATCTCATGAACATCTTGGCCAAACCTTGATATTTTCCTTGCTTAACCCAGGATATTTGGACTGTGCAGAAATGACCGAGTTCACACAGTTCCCGGTCCTAAAGCGGATTTGTCCCGGGATATTTCCCTCATCCCAAGATTTTCAAAAATCACCAATTTGGTGATTCTTTTCAAAAATCCCACGGTGAACCCACTACCCTACACACATCACAGGAGCAGAAACAGTTTATTTTTGCTGCCCAGCTGCCTGATCTCCCCACCTGTCATGTCAGTTTTCAACTCTGCTGAGCTGCTGACAGTTGTATCCCACCCTTCCCAAAATGTTCCCCCAAGCACGTTTCCTGCTCATGGTATCGACCAGTTGCCATTTTGCCTGGGTGGAGTCCCAAAATGTCCACATTTTCTTTTCTGTACATGTACTGGTTGTTCGGAGCACATAGTTAGGGAGATGTGCACTTTGGGCCGAATGTTAGTGGGCATATCATGGGGGGGGGGGGAGGAGTCTCTTGTTTTCCCACAAAATATGGGAATGTGAGTGGGAATGTGATGTGATGCTGTGGCCCATTGTTTTCTGCTTGCCAGGTTGAGGCTTGTGCCAGGTCCTATCCAGAATTGGAAAAGGGGTGGGACTTTGTTTTCCCCTGCTGCTGCCCAAAAACAACAGCCAAATCAGAACTTGGGACACTGGGGATGTTTGTGCATGCCCAGATATGCTTGTGGTGTAAATACAAAAGACTGGGGTTCATGCAAAACAAACTAGATTATTTCCTCCTGGTCTTCACTCGATCCCTTCACAGAAATGGGCAGCCATGTGGAGGGAGAAACCAGGATAAAATAGACCCAGATTGTAAGTTACCAACTGTAACCCGGTATAACCTGGTATAACTGTGCCGTGCAGAAACAGCCCTTGAGGTGGCTCATAATAAAAATAGAAAATGCAATAAATAAATCAAGTAGTAATTAATCAGTTAATTTTAAAAATCTTTTTAAAACACCAGCAAATGATTCCTAAAATACCTCAAACCAGCAGAACTGTAAAACAGTATAGAATTTTACATTACAACTTTAAAATACACAAAATATAATAAATACAGGTGACAATATTTTATTAAGATATTTAAAATCCAGCAGATCTGTAGAGATATGTTTAAACCAGCAGAATAATAAAAAACATTACCAAATATCTATGATACATGTTCTATTTTAATATAAATCTATATTTATAACCCTAACCTTAACCACAGAGATCTTAAAAAGTTTCCTTTCAGATCTCTGCCTTTCCTACCAGCAATCTTTCTGTCTCTTCAGGGTTTTGTTTCAATTTGTTCACTTTTAGCCAATATACCACAGCAGCCAGGAAATAATTTTGGACCTCTGCTGCATCACTGGAATATAAAGAACTGGATATCATCTGCATATTGTTACTAAAGTTAAAAATGATTTGTCATAAGGGCTTTACATAGATTGTAAATCATGGGGAATAGAATTGTGCCCTCTTGAACCCCACAGGTTAAACACCACACTGATGATAACTAGTTTTCAATAGCAACTTGCATGTGTGATTCACAAGGAAGGATTTGAACCAGTTCAGCATGCATCCCTGGTAACTACTTCTGCCTCCATGTGCCTCAACAAGATGATGCAATTTATTTATCAAAGGTTGCACATAAATGCGATAAAAGCAACCAAGCAACCAAGAGGCATGGTTTTTGTCTGCACTCATATGAAGGTCGTCAAATAAAGCTAACAGATCCATCTCTGCCCTGAAGTCAGACTTAAAATAGTGTACAGTAGATGAGTTATTCAAGAAGACCTGGAATTGGTCTGCTACTGCTAGCTCTATCACTTTGCTCAGAAAGGGTAGGTTAGAAAATGGTAATAACTGGCCACACCATTTTTCTGTAGTACATGCATATACTGTGTCCGGGAGCGGCGAGCCCCCCCCCTCCCGGACTTGCCGCCGCCGCTGGCCACGGACTCGATGGCTGCCTCGCCGCCGCGCCCGACACCTCCCCAGCGGCTGGATTGGGCGGCTGAGGGCTTCGGGCGGCGGCAGACAGTCAGGGCGGGAGAGCCCTCCGGCGGGCTCCGGCCCGCCCGCCGTACTAAGCCTCCATGCGGCCAGTCCTGGCTCGGAGGGGGAGGCAGCGACCGGGGACGGCCGGATGGGCTCGCCCCGGTGACGAGGGAGCGACGCCCTGCAGCGCTTCGGCGCTGCCGCCGAGGGACTTGCTGGCCGGCCACTCCCCAGGAGGGAGCCTCGCGGGACTTTCGCGGCTCGGCCCACCGACGGCGCCAGCGATGCGGCCCTCCCGGGCTCGTCCGGCATGACAGGGCGGGCCCGGAGGTCTGGAGGAAGGCGGAGCCAGCAAGGAGAGGGCCCTTTAAGGAGCGTGGGAGGCGGCGAGGGGATAAAAGGAGAAGAACGGCAGCAGCTGGGAGAGTTGTGGGACAGGAGGCAGAAGGAAGGGTGTGCAGAGAGGGGCTGGGGAGCGGAAGGAGAAGGAGAGGTTGGGAAGGGCCAGCTGAGGGACAGGAGGGGAGTGAGGGAGGCCTGTGGAGAGAACAGGCCCCCCAGTTCTGTGACAGGGAGACTTGTGGAGCAAACAAGCTCCCTCGGGGAAACAAAGGGGAGTCCTGTGGGAGGAACAGGCTCTCCAAGGGGAACTGTGTGGAGAGGCCAGGCGGGCCCTGAGGGGGTTTAGGCCCCACTGTTTGACCACCCCTCCCTAGAACAGGGGTGAGGCCGGGAACAAGAACCCCGGGTAGGGTTTGGAGGGAAGGCATCAGGGCTCCCTCGCGGTACTCTGGAGGGGGACCCTGACATACTATCTGTGTACAGCAGGCCCTTGATTCTTTTCTTTGCCCTTGTTCCGAGGAATTCTTGTGTTACGTTCAACACATGTGCAGCTGAATGTGTAGTTATCCAGGAACTGGGCTCCAGTTTCATTTGTAAAGTGAATGCACAATGTCTTTTTCTTTCTAAGATTTATTTTTAACTGATTTATGCATGTACATGAAAGCTGAATATCCATTCTCTTTAGCTTTTCTAAACTTTAACATTACCTAGATAGCCTAGGTTAAACTTATCTAAGTTATTTTGTCACATCTCAGAAGCTAAGCAAGACTGGCCTTGGTTACTACTTGGATGGGAAACCACCAAGGAATTCCAAAGGTAAGCAATGGCAAACCACTTCTGAACATCTCTTGCTTTGCAAAACCCTATGTGGTCACTGTGACTTCACATCAATTTTTTTAAAATAGGGCTATAAAGTAACAAAACAGTTCAGGAATACAGTTTTATAAAAGGAAAAGTAATGTGAATTATACCATGGTGTATAGTGTGCTGTATATATGAGAGCCAGCTGTGTACATTGTGTTTCAGGGTGGATGGGTAGTAACTGTCTGTATGAATTCTTCTGTTTCTTCTCACAGGTGCTTATCTCTCTGTGTCTGGCCTCTGAAGGTCGAGTGCTCACTGTTCTCACAACTGTTGCAACTGCTAGCTCAGGGGGGCCGAGGGAGTGTGAAATATACTGTGGAAAGGTTGATTTGGGAATTTGTGGTTCCTGATTCATCTTATGCCTTCAATAAAGAGATCTTTGTTTCAAACAAGTCTACTTATTGTCTGGTCAAGTGAGTCTTGACAGCCAGCATTTATTTATTATTTTATAGTGGTTAACAGCAGTCACAGGAGAAGCCTAGCTGAAGCACTTAAACTTGTGCTAATCATGACTTCAGGTTGCCTAAAAGCTACCGGGTCTGCTCATCACCAGAGACTGGCCACACACAATTAGCTGTTCTGTCCAATTCTAGAAGCAGAGTTAACCACTCTACCACACTATCAGCAGAGCTACCCTTTAAACTGTCTGCTCTTTTGCTGAAGCAGACCCAAACTGAAGAGTTGTAGACTCTAATTTGGAGGTCTGGATTTGATTTCCAGCTCCTCTACATGAACAACAGGTTTGATTCATGTGAAGTAATCTTGGGCCAGTCACAGCTCTCTCAGAATTCTCCGCCACCTACCTCACAAGGAGTTTGTTGTGGAGAGGGGAGGGGAAGGGAAGGCAACTTAAGATGCTTTGAGCCTCCATAAATAGAATAAAAGCAAAACATAAAAAAGCAAAAAAGCTAGGTTTATATGTATTAATTATAGTGTGTGAACAAGGTTTTTGTAGCTACCATCAGCCCACATTTTCCTTATACACTTCCTTGACAATAGCTGTTAAAAGAAACACATGGTGTGACATCATTACATTTAGCATTTACCTATCATGTGCAAACAGCAACCATTGGCCTGGAGTGAGGATGTTCTCTTCCCCATAATCAGGCTTTTCTCCATTCTGGGCTCACATACAGAAATTTTCTGTGCGTTTCAGGGGAACTTTGATCCCAGTGGGCCTAGGCTTTCTGAATCCTGGTCTCAAGAGGAGACCTGGAGTATAAGCTGCCAAGATACAATAAAGAGCAGAAGGCTGTCAAGTAAAGAGGCAAATCATACATTATGGAAAGATGCTGAAAACTAACATACTATTGCAACAGGTTCTTACTATGGAAAAAGAGCATCCGTGAATCCCCACGGCCGTAGTTGCTGCTTGGGAAGGGCAGGGAGAGAGCCTCCAGCTTCAGCCCTTAAGAGGGTGGAAGCCCAGCCAGCAGCCATGCTCATTAACGGCAAGATGTCACAGTGCTGCTGGTGTCATGATGTCATCAACAAACGATGGTCAAGCCTATAAAAGGCTGACCTGGCCTTTGTTCTGGCCATGTGCGGCAGGCTGGCCAGCAAATTGCCCGCCCACCTCTCCATTAAAGAATTTGGTGATGATGTTAATGTATGCTTCTTCGTCATAGCCATTTGGGCAGTTTTGCGCACGGGAATTGATCTGATGGGGCTGGGAGGAAACTAGGGAGCTACTCCCCCTTCTGAGGAGTGCATCAACAAGAGGCTGACTGCCCAGCTGAGCATCTTGACAGAAGTAATCTCTGGTAAGAGGCCGACTGTCCAGTGGAGCTCCACTGCAATGGCACAGGGTATCCATTCAGTCAACAGGATGGCTGGAAGAATGGTTTGTCTAGGAGGCACCCATGGGTGGGCTGCACAGTGTTCGAAATCAGATCAAGTCCCATGCTGCACCTCACACGTCTTTCTGCAAGGTTAATAAATGGTTGGCTATGGCCAAAATCATTTACCTCAGTCATGAATGTAGTGTGGTTACTGGGTCAATGGGGCTCGGAGCATGGGATCCCTCTCTTAGGTGACAAAAGAAAGGGTGCTGGACAGAAACATCATCTGGGTCTCCCCATTTGTTATTACTAACTCATTCCCTGATTTGTTCAGGATGTAATACTTTTGATAGCTGTCTGGAACACTTTCATCATCCATCTGCAGAACTAACAGCAGGAAGCTGTGAGCTGTAACCTTCAAAAGACAAATTGTTTTATTGCAGAGGGCCTTTTGATAACAGCTGTGTCAAGCTGTTTTCCATGAAACTGCACTCAAGAGAGATGAAGCGACCAAATGCTGGCAGGAGAAATGCCACCTTTTCTCTTTTTTTCCTTTGCCTGCTAAGCCTGGGTTGTGCTCAGGAAACCTGAAGAATCACTTAACTGAAATCAAGACTAGACACAGCAGGATCAGTCTCCGTTTAAGGGAAAACTTTTCATTATTTAGATTTTAGAAAATCAACAGCATTCCTATGTAGTTAGAGTCAAGACAAAGATATGGAAGGAATAGAAATAGCAAACCGCTCCACTTGAAATTTTTAAAAGTTCTGGATAACAAGCAGCATGATTAAATAACCAAAATGAAGCACAGTTTTAGCGGGCACTGTAATGGACAGGAATTTTGCTCCGGTGCCAATGAGAGTGCAGCTCTAGCATCCAACCATCTGGGGGAATGGGGGAATGCTGGAAGGAATCACGACAGTCAGTTTGGGTCAGCTTCAGCAAAAGAGTAGATAGTTTAAAGGGTAGCTCTGCTGATAGTGTGGTAGAGTATTAACTCTGCTTCTAGGAGAGGACAGAATATCTGATTGTGAAGCCAGTCTCTAGTGATGAGCAGACCTTATAGCTTTAAGTCTGACTTGCAGGAAAGGCAAACTGAAGTCATGATTAGCGCAAGTTTAAATGCTTCAGCCAGGCTTCTCTTGTGACTGTCTGGAGAATTGTGCTGCAAAAGCATTTTTTAAAACCACCAGTATATAAATAAATCTTCTTTATTATTTTTATATTGCTCTTGTCTCAGTGATATCTGTGTTCTTGTTCACCACAAGACTTACCTCATGATTGTGATCCCAAAGTCAATATACTCACTATCCCAACTATACTAACCCAGGGAAAAAACTGGGAGGATGGTTTTATTGTTAAAAAAAAATCTTTCCCGGGATCTTAAGAAGCTGTATGGGTCCCCTCAGTTAGAGTTTAGAAGTACTTTTAGTAGTGCAAGGGTCACTATAGCATTATATAGCTTTGCCCTGGAATTCTATGAATGCTTAGTCCAAAGAATGAGCTACTAAATTCCCCCTGAAAAGCAAGATAGCAGCTGGGCAACCCGATCCGGGGAGGAGTGATTCCCCCTCTGAATGCGGTGCAGGCTTATGCCAGTGGAACTCCCCAGGGCACTTATGCCAGTGAAGGGGCAGTAACGCTGGTGCCGAGCTGCTTACGAGCCCTGGGACTCTTAGTCACAGCATCCATTTCTCCACCAGTGCTTCACCCCCTTCCCAAGCTGCATTGGAATGGCGAGGGCATTTCTGATGGTGGCATTCCTTAGTCGACTGCCACTGTCGGTTTAGCCCCATTGCGCAGGTGGAGTGGGACTTGGACATATGCAGTGAGTTTTTGCAGCATATCTCTGCTCCCTCCTATGGGGCAGTTAAAGGTAAGATTGGGGGGTACCATACTGCAGGAAAACCCTTTGGAGCAGGCAAGATAGTGCTGGAACAGCACTGAAGTGGTCTCCTCCCAGCCCACATGGCAGCTCTGGATTGGGATGTTAACAGTGGCGTATCTGCCCGGGGACATGGGATAACCCATGTCTCTGGGCGCATACAGTCTGGTCATGTGTGGGGTGCAAAATTGCCCCCTCATGTGACCAGAGAGTCAGCCTCCCTGAGGGAGGCTACTCTGACAAAGCACAGAGCTGAAACAGCCTAGCCAGGGCAGGTTGCTTTTTCAGCTGGCTGCCAGCAGAGTTAAAGTAAGTGGGGGTGGGTTAGTGCCTTGGACTATGTTTTCAAGTTATGGTGAGCATTTCAACAACATACCCACGAGCCTTTGCTCAATATGCAAATTATTAATTGTTAATTTGCATGTGACTATAATATTTGCATGTGACTATAATATTTGCATAATGCATATATGTGTAAAGTCCAACAGTTTACCTATAATAAAATCTAGTAAATAAAGATTCAGCCCTAATTATATTGGATGGATAAAGATGAACTATGCATCTTTCCATTCAAAGCACAGACCTTGGGTGAGGCTTGCCCACTGGCATGTATGGGATCAGGAACTCAATCCTCCAATTGGACTGTGCATAGTCTTTCTACATATAGGAGGTGATCCAAATGAATCTGATGACAGTAAAGTGTTGTACTGAATATTGAGAACATTCAGTACAGTAACTTATTGAAAGAAGTTATTAATTTATCTCCAGTTCATGCTTCAGAAATGTGTTTCCCTGAAGCCATAACTTTTGGGCCATTGATCTTGCTGAAGCTGCTCTTCATCTGCTTTGATGACAGCAAGAGATGAGCTAAAGTTCTTACAGAATGTTGAATTTTGCTTATCTAGTCCTTATAAACTCTCTCATTTTTCTTGTTGTGCTATGTTATTTTGACCTTTGTCTTCTATCCTCTGCTAATTCACATCTTCGTAATCTGCTTTTCAGACATGCTTTGGAGCCTGGTTGTCTTTTAATTTGTCTCCTTCATAAACTTCTAAACATATATCTGACAATATTCTTCAACATCAGGCATATTGTGTTATAAATATCCTGCTGAGAAACACAAATATGCTCATAGAACATCAGATAGCATCTTACCTAAGCTATAAATATGAAATGTGAATGGACATTTCTGAACAAACATCTTGTGTCTGGCATGAAATTTGCAGTCAAAATTTATTCCTCATGAGACGCAACCCCCTAAAAAGTTTTTAATCATGCTAGCTGTTCATTCTTTCAATGACAAGGAGATGCAAAGCATAAGGTACATTTAGGGAGTTATTATACAGCAGATTCTCAATTGCCAGCTTTTCAAATCATTTTGTACAATGTAATTATAATGGAAGTAGGGCTACCGAGAACCACCATAAGCCCCAAGAAAAAAATCCATCTGGGACCTCCTCCTATGACCCTTATCCAAAATGAATATCATAACAAAACAAACCACATGGTTTTCTGTTATTGTGAATAGAATAATTGTTACTGAAATTAAGTGAGACATCAGGTTCAAAGAGTACTAAACTCCAATAGACTTTAAAAATATCTCTACTGACTCAAAATAAAAAGAAGACTCATTTTATAACCCTCCCTTGCAACTTCCAACTGTTCTGCCTCGGCACGGTTCTTTTCGCACAGAGGTAAGTCCAAGCCAAAATTACATTGCTTGCATTTCTTATGAGTGATGAGTGATGGAATAACAGTTATTGAAAAGTTTGCTTTCATAAATCTTTCATAAATCTTGGTGTTTGTTCCCAGCTACTTCCCCACCTCCAATTGTAGCTGAGCAGAGAGCTGTACCTCAATCCTTTGCACTGCTCGGATCATGGAACTAGATACCTCCACCTTCTTACAGTAGTTCTCCCCCCTTTTTGGGGTCGAAAGATTAATCCAAACCAGTTGGATTAACAAGATATTTGGAGTTTTTATCAGCCGTCAGGTTAAGTGCGTCCAAACGGAACACTGGCCAAACCAGAAGTGGTGGTCTGCCCCTTTTGAAGGGGCCCTCCTTGGATCCTGTGGAACTGAGCAACTATTTCCCAGTGGCCAACATCCCATTTTAGGGCAAGGTCTTGGAAACATTGGGGGTGGCTCAACTGCAGACGTACTTGAAGGAAAATGATTTTCTGGACCCATGTCAATCTGGTTTCAGGTGTGGTCATGGCATGGAAATGGCATTGGTTGCCCTAATGACATATACCAGGAGAGAGGCAGGGGGAATGCCACCTCACTGGTTCTCCTGGACCTTTCAGTGGCTTTCGATACCATAGACCATGGTATCTTGCTGGACTGACTCCAGGGAATGGGGCTGGGGGTACTGTACTACATTGGTTCTGCTTCCATTCCTGAAGTTTGTTCTACAAGATAGCATTGGTAATCAAGTGCTTGCAGTCCTGGGGTTTGTGGTTCCCCAGGGCTTGGTCCTGTCTTCCATGCTATTTAACAACTATATGAAGCCACTGGGAAACGACCTCAGGGGATTTGGAGTTGGGTGTCATCAATACATGAATGATAGTCAGCTCTGTGTCTGCATTTCATCATAGTCAGGAGAGAACTGTATGCTGGACCATTGCCTGGAAGGGTCTGGATGAGGACCAATAAACTGAAGCTGAATAGAGGTTCTCTGTGTTCTGGGTTCTTGAGTCCATTAAATCCAGGGGCGTCCAGTTTTGGATGGTGTTGTATTGCCCCAGAAAGACTGGGTGCAAGACCTGGGGCTGCTCCTGGGTTCATCACTGCCTCTTGAAACTCAGGTAGTCATGGTGACTGGGAGGACCGGGTTCTCCAGCTCCACCCGTTTTTGGACAAAGGGGACCTAGCTGTAGTGTCACATGTTCTGGTAACCTCCTGCTTAGATTACTTTAGTGCACTCTCTGTGGGGCTGCCCTTAAAGACAGTTCTGAAAAAGGAAGTGGTGCACCATGCTGGAGCTAGGCTTCTTGCTGATGCATCAGATTTAACACACATCATGCTGGTCCTCAAGGAACTGCACTTGCTCTCAATTTGCTTCTGGGCCCAAAGCAAGACATTTGGTTAGTCTCCCAGGATGCCCAATCTGTGATGCTGTTGGTTGGGGGATGGGAGTGTTGGATAGGGTTGAGATGTTAACTTTTGTATGTTGTAGTGTTTTAATGAGGATGTTTCAATAGAGAAGTTTTAATGTTGTAGCCACCTAGAGAGTTTGCATATAGATGGACTATAAATTTTAAACTAAATAAATAAATATCTGCAGTACTTTCTAGTGAGTGTAGTAGAAGAGATGCTTATTTGGGATCACCAAGGCTAGTGGAATTTAATACAAAGCTGCCATTTTCATCAGCAACCTTGAGTGTTCCTTATATAGTGTTCAACCCCAGGCAATGCATATGAAATGTTTTCAGCATTTCAAAAGCACTAGATCAGGGGTCTGCAACCTGCAGCTCTCCAGATGTTCATGGACTACAAATCCAGCCAATTGACCATGCTGGCAGGGGCTGATGGGAACTATAGTCCATGAACATCTGGAGAGCTGCAGGTTGCAGACCCTTACACTAAATAAATGCTACAAATCAAAAGTATTTTTGAAATATGTGTTTTGAAATATGTGGTCACTAAGAAGCATCCAGTCAGT
This sequence comes from Sphaerodactylus townsendi, assembly GCF_021028975.2. NCBI lineage: Eukaryota > Metazoa > Chordata > Lepidosauria > Squamata > Sphaerodactylidae > Sphaerodactylus > Sphaerodactylus townsendi. The sequence continues at coordinate 101,179,384 of NC_059426.1, read as the reverse complement.
TCTATTACAATCTCAGGTAAGGAGTTTTTTTTTAAAAAAATTAACATCTCTGAAGTTTTAAATTATAGCAGCAATTTTTCATTATCTGGATAGCCCAGGCTAGCCTGATTTCATCAGATCTCAGAAGGTAAGTAGGATCGGCCCTGGTTGGTATTTGGATGGGATTTCTCCAAGGAATACCAGGATCACTATGCAGTCAAAAGCAAAGGCAAACACCGCTGAACATCTTTCTCAAAAACCACAAAAGATCACCATAAGTCAGCTGTGACTTGGTGGCACTTTCTACCACCAGCAGTGTTTATTTGTTTGTTTTTTCCTAATATATTTGAACAACATTTTACTCATTAGCTACTGTTCTGCCATGTGATTTTAGAGATCCAGAACAATAATGATAAGGGATGAGTTAAAACATTGTCACTGCTAGAAAAGATCTCAGTAATTCATAAGTATGCTTGGTTGATATCTGCAAAAAAAATGTTTCTTCTTTGCAGGAGTAGTAGTTTCTGTGTTTTTGGCCCTTTCCGCATGGGCACTGAGCGGGGGTGCGTCGGCATAAATAATGCCGACGCACCCCCTGGGACCATTCGCACAGACGGTCCCAGTAGGGGCGCAGGGGAAGGCGCAGCCTTTGCACAGGCTGCGCCTTCCCCAACTGGCTTACCTGCTCCTGCTGGCTCCCATCGCATTGTTGAGGTCAGGGGACACGCCCCCCTGGCCAGAGCGACGGCACTGGAGAAAGAGGCCGGGGGGGCATATCCTCTGGCCTCCACAATGCGACGGGAGCCAGCAGGAGCAGGTAAGCCGTCTGGGGGAGGCGGAAGGCAGTGTCTGGAAGGCGCCCCTATTGAAAAACCTTGCTCGGGGAGCGAAGTTCAAAAGGGGCATTTTCATGCTGCTTGGGCGGCGCAAGTGCGGTGCTGCTGCCACACAGCAACACCTGCTATGCGAATGCCTCCCCAGGGATGGCTTTTTTGCCATCCCTGGGGCGCTCTGTTCCGCTCATGCGAAAAGAGCCTGTGACTTATTTCACATACCTTGTTTTTAGTAACAATTCATATGTTGAATGAATTAAACAACCCAAATTACTGAACAGTTCTGCAGACTACAGGTACACCGTAAAGATACTATGGAACTGAAATTAGAGTTGCATTGTCTTATTCCTAGCTTCACTTATTACTTCAGAGAAATGCAGAAAGAGGGATGTCAGATTGTGACAGCGATTTAGTTTTATCTAAAATAAACTTATAAAATGAGACAGGTGCTTTATTAACAAGTCAGAAGGCAGTAGCTTTCCCCTTCTTGCCTTCCAAACAGAAATCAATGTAGATTATGCTGCACTGGCAGCTGAGATAGCAAAATACCTGTGAACAGCATAAAGACTGCAGTGCACTGAAAATATTTCTTCAGGATAGCAACCTGGGGATATGAAGAACAGTATGTTCACAGAATGCATTCTGGTTTTGACACTTTCCCTTTCACTTCTAAAAAAAATCTGATTCTACATATTGTACAGATGTGGCGTATGAGCCATAGTATCTAAACAAGTGGGTAGAGATTCCTGTAGGGTATAATGGAGCCTTTCCTTCCCACTTCTGCCTGCTGGCCATTAGTCTCACAGGTAATGTCCAACATTCTGTAATGTATTGGATTTTTTCTTCTCTTATTCAATTAAATTATTAAATTGTAGTTCATGATAGGTAGGTCCATCAAGGGTTACTAGTCAGGCTGACTGAAGGAAGCCGCCGCATCATCCCCACCCCCCAAACATTTAAATACTGGTGCTGGGAAGCAGCATGAGAGGAAGACTTTGGCCTATAAGCCAGGACAACTGGTTGGGTCACTTTGTGAATCAGGATGCTGGACTGTATGAACCTCAGGTCTGATTCAGTAAGGCTCTTATATTCTCACGACTATTACTTCCATTGCTGGGGAGAGAGGCACTGGATCTACTAATGGGGTGCACTAATAGGCTTCTCTTAAGAAGTCATGTTAGAATACATTGCAGTGTCTTAGCATTATTCATTCTCAGCGAATGGAGAAGGAATTACCACTATTATGCCTTATAGAAATTTCTGCTTGTGTGTTTACATATAGGGGAATCAATAGATAATGCTGATAGTTTTTGTTATGCAAATCCATAATTCCTGCAGAACTAAGAATCACCTCCTCACACTCAGCAGTTCCATGTCATTCTTCATAAAAGGGAAGAAATTTAAAGGGAAATTGCAGTCAGTAACTATTTCCTTATTGTGTTCTTATTACAGCTGCTCATAAAAAGAGAATTTAACTGCCAAGCAGTATGTTTCATGTAATCTGCAATGCTTCAATCAGTGACAAAGAGAATATTACAAAAAAAAACTGTACTCAGCAAGATTTCATGATGATGAGAACAATGCCCACTTAGAACTTAAAAAGCAATTCAGAGGTAGGAAACAGAGGCCCATTATGCATGGAGTGTTTTCCTCAGTATACTTTGCTGTGCAGTGGGGTTGTAGTGTGGTTTCTCTGTTTACACTCTGTTTACACAATCTGCTGAGCACATTGCCTGCCCCCACTTCCAGGTCGCTCCTGGTCATCACAAGATTGTTGGGTTTGCTTTTAAAGCCCTTTAAATTTTTATGTTGATATTTCTATAATTTATCAATATTTCTGTGATATATTGATATTTCTGTGTTATATCAATATTTCTGTGCTTTTTGCAAAAGCTGGCCATAAATCCCCTGGAAATGTCTGTGAGGAGTGAGGGGAGGAAAGACCAGAAGAAGCAAAAACCCTGAACCTAGAAAAAATGGTGTTTTTGGGATCTGCAGCACTTCAACAAAAAATATGTTAGTACAGAAACCTTTGCTGCAAAGGAAACGTCCCATTGCTGCAAGTGTATAATTAGCCAGGTACTACCTTTATAGAATGATGCACAGGGCCTATTGTTGGAAATAAAGCAGGATTTTCACTTTGAATTGTTAACATAGTGCCTGAGACACACATGTTCTGAAGTTATGAGAAATTGTGAGAGTGAGAAAGAAAAATAAATTGTACCCAGAGTTCTTTGCACCTCTGACTAGACAAGTGAACCTTGGTAACCGCTGTCTTTAAAAAGGGATGTTTCCCTCACTGCCATTTGTGCAGTGTGGACAAATAAGAAATACAATAGTCAGTGTGGCATTGTTGATTTGTATTCTTTTGTATTTATTGGATTTAGGTATTTCTTCACTGGGACTATCATTCAACCCCCCCCCCCCCAACCCAACCACGCCCTCATTTTGATCGTGCCATATAACTGCTCAGGCCTAGAGGCAACACACAAGCTCTCAGTAATTGATTTTAAAATGTGCATGATCTATCCATGATATTCCTGGGGCATGCATGTTCCACACAATTCCATACATGTTCTACACAGTAGTGAGCATGATGGATGCTGCCGCTGCACAGATACAAAACTACTTGAATTGTTGTGTTGGGAATAGTGTGAGCAAATCTGTGATCATACAAGAAGTTTGATAACAAAAAAATCAGGAATTGCAAACAAAGCAATCTCCAGTCTCAGGTGCATTACTATAAAGTCTTCAGGATGCCTGCTTAAGAGATATTGAAAATTACAAAGGACTTGCTTATATTTTGTATGACAAGTCTGCCCCCTTTTTCTTCATTTTTGCTGTATCCTCTTCTATTCTGTTTTGCTTAAAGATGCTTGAGCACATGTCAGATTAGTTAATAGTCTGTTTATCAGTTGTGATTCTTTTGTTAGGTAGCTGTTCGTGAAGAGTACTAATCTGTTTGTCCAGTAACTTTTCAGGAATTCAAACTGTACTGTTCAGGACCATGCAATCAGCAGTGTTTAATGCATGCACATTCTCAGTCCAATAGGAACCATCCTTTTCATTCCCCACGTCCCCCACAGGCCAGTTGTCACTGCATGCTCAGCAGCATTAATAAGCAGTGGGCAAATCAGTCAGGCAGCAACTATTTAAAAAATGCTGAATCAAAAATGTCTTACCATTGAAATCTGTGCTACTGCTGTTATTTTGTTCATGGGCATTTTATCTCTCTCTCTCTCTCTCTCTCTCTCTCTCTCTCTCTCTCTCTCTCTCTATCTATCTATCTATCTATCTATCTATCTATCTAGCTAGCTAGCTAGCTATCAATTATTGGGTTTTGTATACCGTCCTACCCCCGAAGGGCTCTGGGCAGTGAACAACACAAATCACATATATGCAATAACCCTTAAATACATTAAAACAATTTAAAATGCAGTGATCAGTAACAAACAATGTCCGCAATAACCCTCATTAAAACCCTCCCAAAAGGGGGAAGAAAACGGGTCCCATAGATTTTAGCACAGCCTTATGGGGAAAGTGGTTCCCGCTTCTCATCATTAAATGATCTGACCTGACTTGACCATCTATGACCCTTGGTAGAATACCGGTAATCTTATTTGCTGCACTTAAAAGCCCCACCAGATGAGGAAACTGCACCACCACAGCTACTGTGTAGCTGCAGATTAGATATTCAGCTCATGGATGACCATGGCTGTCAAACATGGTATGTTTGCCTATCAGACATGTTTACCATGAATTTCATGGCAATGCTGGTTCTGATGGCATGGTGTACCTCTGGTTGGAAGAGATTCCTAGCCCAGATAGTTACCATTGACTTGGCAGTACTGATTTCACACAGAGGCTTTCCACCTTGATCCAGTCAAACAAGGGTTAGGATAGCCATTGACGTTCCTGAATCGTAAGACCCATGAAGTTCTTAAGTAAAATTAAATTTCCCAGTCTGTGGCAGTTCATTCAGAGATACTGGGTAAAATAAAAGGTAGAATTTGTTTAGAATCTAAACACTATCGTCTCTTTTATTTTTTAAAATTTACTATCCTGCCAATTTTCAAGTGGGTTTAAGAAGTTATTGGTATGAGCCACTCAAAAGCCTATAATTTAGCTGTATTATAGGAGATGCTGCATTTGCATTTGCATATGTATTTGTTTATCTCTCTCTCTCTCACACACACACACACACACACACACACACACACACCTGTTGGGACTGAAAGGGCTTTAGAACATCATTTCTCCCTCCTCCATTTCCCCATCCACATTTTCCAAGCAGATCCAGTGAACTTACATGACAGAAATGTGGATCTGAGTGGGAAAATTAACCATAAATTAGATTTAAAAATATAAAACTAATGTGAGAATGTCAGTGCAACTGGTCTCTTTTTCATTTTAAAGCAACAGTTATATTGTGTACAGGTAATACAGTTTGACATTTCCATTTTCAGGGAGACATCAGTTATTATTCATGTATGAGGAGCATGGCTCTGTGGTAAAGCATCTGCTTGGCATGCAGAAATTCCTATTAGTCACAGTAGTCAATACTGACCTTGATAGAGCCATGTTTTGATTCAGTATAAGGCAGTTTCATGTGTAATTTAATTTTAAGGGAAATTAATAGTTTTCTACTTCATTTAAGAATTACCTATGAGCAAATTAGTACTCTGCTCACAGGAAGAAATGCCTCCTCCAAGCAGAGTATTTTCATACTGGATGAAATTGCCCAAATTTCCATAAAGAGTAAATGCATAATATTTCTAAATGCCTATGCCTAGCAATCAGAATTTTAGAAGTAAGCAAAAATATCCTGCAGTGATTATAATGTTCTGAGAAATCTTTAATTGCTACAACTGACCTTTACTATCTATCATAATCCTTTGCCAAAAGAATAGTAGAACCTAATTAGGCTTAACCTTAGCCTTAGTCTCTGGCAGTGAGATCAATAGACTAATTACGCCCAATGTGATTGTCATTTAAGACTCTGGAATGCGTTACCTTTGGAAATTTGCATTCAGAAGGGGATCAGTTGTAGACTGTGGCAAAAGAATCCTATAAATGGCAAACTTTGTTGCAACCTATGGAAGATTTTGATTAAATTATGTAGCTTCCTTTTGAACAGACACAGATAGGCATCATCATGTCATTTATATTTTGGGGAAGAATTCCCAAATATACACTTAAAATTTAAAATTTTGTCAATTCAAATCATGTTTTCTCCACAGCTAACACACTCCTTGTTGCTGCCATACCTCACCCAAGTTACTCCTTGTTGCTGTTGCTGCCATATCTCATTGAGGGGGGATGCCCTTGAGTACCTGCCCACTCCCCACCTAGAACCCCACTTTATCCTGGATGCAAGGAAAGTGCTGAATTGTGGACTCAGTCTAGCTGTATTCAGCTTTACACTACTGGCTCCACCTCTGAAGCTCTGCCTTTGAAGTCACATGGATTTTGAAGGCGGCACACACAGTTTAATGGTTGAGGGATGAGGGATTTTTAGTGCTTGCTCTAGGCATTATCTACCATAAATATGCTTCAGATCCCACCTGCTGTTTTTGTAGACTGAGACTCAACTATTTGGAGTGACTCAACTATTTGGGGTGAAACTTAATATTTTAGTCAAAAGGGTGGTGCTAAAATTATTTTGGCTGCATGGCAGTAAGATAAGAAATCACCAAGAAACAGACCTATATGAGTGGGAGGCTAAAGGCAGTGAGTAGGGACTGTGGACAGAGATAGTAACTTCAAGCAAAGCAAACATTATTTGTTGTGAATCAACCAGAAGTTTTTCTTTATGAGGACTAATTAGCCTGAAAAGTTCTTTTCTGATGCAGGATGCAGGGCTGGCTGTAAGATCTTTGGCACCCTGCTGCTTCCTAGACACTCCCTTCCCATTGTGGGCTGAACATGTGAAGAGCCACTAAGCCCAGAGTCAAGTCTCCATGCCCCAAACCAAGCTTGCACATACTTGGGAAAACCAAAACTGTGGTGCCTTCACTCATGCTTCTCTGGTACCCTAGTGGGTGGCCCACCACTGGCAGAATGACTCCTGATTCATAAATCTGCATCTTCAAGAAAGTGTAGCCTTCAAAATATTGTATCTATGGATTTGGGGTGGGGATAATATATGGCATAAAATATGCATACCACAATTCTGCTTTGAAATAGCATTTATTGAATCATTTCATTAATAATCTCAACATGTCATACTCTCTTCTTTTATTTCCCTGCACTATTTTTGTTTTTCCTCTCTTTCTCCTTCTTTCCCTCTCTTTCTCCTTTCTTGCAGTGCACAGTTGTGAGGGACAGAAAGATTGCAAATGACTTTGCTATGCAGTCAACTTTTGGAACCTTTAATGGTGCTGCTCATAATATTATTTTGCAACAAAATCAGTCCAACTGAAGTCATCCTAAAATGAAGAGAAGACTTATGGAATGGAAGGCAATTACAAAAGTACAACAGATTTACAATATACCCTGCAAATCACCTTGACATAATCAAAGCCTTTTCACTGAATTTTAGAATGTAGAAATGATTGCAACACATATCCTCAGCAAAGCTACAGATTTTTCAAGACAGTTTTGGAACACCTGTAGGTCATAAGAAGCAACACCAACCATTCATTAAGGAGTGAATTGTACTACTCAAGTTTTGAAAAAGTGAAAGATTTTGCAAAGGAGAAGCATGGGGTTAAACCACAAATGTATGCATTGTGCAGATCTGTGCAGTTTAGTAAATATGCTTCATAATTCAATCTTTTCTCACTAATGTAATTATTCATCATTTAAAGTTAATTGCTGATTCTGACTACTGCCATCTCAGGGCATTATGAGTCTGTAAAGAAAGGTCATGAAGTGATTGACTGTTATGAGCAGGACGAAAAGTCAATTTGCCTTTAGACAAAAAGAACATTCTACATGGATTATACATCTTTCCCTTCTTGACTTGAACTTTGTGTAGCCATTTCTCTCAGGAATACAATGGTTTTTCTGCATTACCACAATTTACTCTTTTATACCACCACAATGCTCTCATTGTAGCAAGAAGAATTTTTGGCTGTTTTTGCATGGCACAAGTACACCAGGGTTGAGCTGGGATCAATATATACCAGGATTGTTTTATCCTGGTTCCTGCCTACACACGGCTCTCCGCTTCTGCGGAGCAGAGTTAGAATGCTCCAGTTTGTTCTGCATGAGCTGGACTTCTGTATTCACTTCGGATGCATGTCTGGGCATGCCTAGTGTCCCACGCTCTGATTGGCTGCTGTTTTTGAGTGGCAGCTTGAATGGACATCAGGCAGGAAGATCAGGTTGCTGGGCAGTGAAAATAAACTTGGTCTGCTCCTGATTGGTATTTTTGTGTATGTGCTGTGGAAATGGAAGAAACTGATCTGTGTTTTTAATTTTTTTGAAAATCTTGGGCTGAGGTAAATATTACTGGGCAACACCTGGGCAGATCCTGGGCAGCTTCAGGAGCCATGCAGAATTCCCCGGCTGCCCAGGGATATTTTCTGTGCTCACCATGGGATATTTTGACTGTGCAAAAACAGTCTTTGATAAACATGAAAGTGAGAGGGTTTGGATTTATATGCCACCTTTCTCTACTGACTCAAGGTGGCTTACAAACTCCTTTCTTTTACTCTGCCCACAACAAACACCCTGTGAGGTAGGTGGGGCTGAGAGAGCTCCAAACCTCAGTGTTCAGGTTAAATTGCCAAGTTGGCACTTTGCGATAAATAAGTGGGTTGTCGGTTGCAATTTGGGCACTCGGTTTCAAAAAGGTTCGCCATCACTGTTCTAGTGATATACTGTAATTCCAATTGTACCAAGTTGGAATTACTGATAGTGATTTCCCTTGGCAGTCACTGGTTTGTTCCTTAAATGTACAGCCCAATCTGGGGGGGGGGGCAGTTCAGCAGCACCCAGGGATTGTACCACAGCAGCATAGCTGTGCTGTCTACAATGGAGTTTCAGCTGGTGCAGCAAACAGTGTGAAAAAGATAACCTCCATCACCTGGAAAACTCCATAGAAAAAGACTGACTTACACCACTTGTTTTTGTGGTACAAATTAGAGGGCTCTGTCAATGGCATTCCTGGGCTGAAAAGTCTTTGGAAACTCTCTCAAGAATGTTCCTAGCCTACCCTCAGTTGTACAGTGTCCCCTTTTATGCCAGCATAATTCTGGGGTAGTAGCCTCTTCTGGGTCAGGTGCAGTGGCGTAACGCCCATGGGATGGGAAGACGCAATGCCCTGGCTGGAGCAGCAGCAAAGGCATGGCCTGGCCGTCAAGGGGGCATGGTGGGGCTGTGGGGTTCTGGGGGTGTTTAGGGGTGGGGCAGGGGTGGGCAACACTGTGGTAGGGTCACAGGGCATGTGGTTTTACCTTGCTTCATCCCTGGTCTAGTGTAACAGAGCTGTGTGGTCCCAGCCCTCCAGCATGTTTGTCTTCTCTGCTGGCAGATTCACCCTTATGCCAGCAGGGTGGGAAAACACACCAATGTGGATCCACACTGATCCACAATTTCTTTCACCCCTCCTTCCCTGGATTGGGCTACTCAGTTTCTTTTACACAGTAGTTATTTAGTTATAAACATTAACATCATTCCCAAATTTCTACTTTAAAGAAGAAGAGTTTGAATTTATATCCCACATTTTTCTCTTGTAAGGAGTCTCAAGGTGGCTTACAAGCTCCTTTCCCTTCCTCTCACCAGAATAGACACCTTGTGAGGTAGGTGGGGCTGAGAGAGTTCAGAAGAACTGTGACTAGCCCAAGGTCACCCAGCAGGAATTTAGGAGTGCAGAAACACATCTAGTTCACCAGATAAGCCTCTGCCACTCAGGTGAAGGAGTGGGGAATCAAACCCTGGTCTCCAGATTGGAATCCACCTACTCTTAACCACTACACCAAACTGACCTGGGATCACTCCTTTCACCAGAGCTTTTCCTTGTTAAAATTTTTGCAATAATTCTGTCAACCTTCAAGCTATTTCCATAAATAACTGGTTATGGATCCTTCCTGATCCAAAACCCATCTGAGGCTGAGCATCCTCCACCACATAGCTTTCAGCTGCCTGGTAATCACTGTCCCCAAGCTCTGTCTGTAACTTACCTCTCAGTCAATTGTCAATTCTCAACTGTCAGAACTTTCCAAGTGCCATTCTCAGAACAGGATTAAACTCCCTGTCAGAATAGCTCCTTGGAATGCAGCTGTTCATCACAAGTACTTATAGAAGCTCTTTGTCACTTTTTTCAAGATTCTTTTGGCTGTTTGGAAATAGCTTTATAGCCCTTTATAGCCTTCATAGCTTTTGGAAACCTTCAGAAGAATAGAAAAGAGACAGTGGCTAAATGGCACACCATCACTTCCAGCTGCATAACTGAAAGTTATTAATTTAGTTACAAAAGTTATATCCTATCAAGACAATTAACAATTTAAAACATACAAGGTAAAATTACATTATGAAACCATTAAAATTACCCCCTTCTCAAACATACTTCATTAAAACAAAACTTTAAAACAATTAAAAAACAGAGGCTCATTCCGCACATGCAGAATAATGCACTTTCAAACTGCTTTCAGTGCTCTTTGAAGCTGTGCGGAATGGCAAAATCCACTTGCAAACAGTTGTGAAAGTGGTTTGAAAACGCATTATTTTGCGTGTGCGGAAGGGGCCAGAGTTAAAATACATATAAAATAATCAAAATGATATGAAATCTAAAACATTGGTTAGGAAGGAGTCATCATTAAAGGAATGTTAAATGAAACAAAGTACTTACCTGCTAGTGGAAGATGACAACAGAAACAGACAGATGAATCTCCCGGGGGAGACAGTTCCAGAACTTTGTGCCATGATGAAAAAGGATCTCTTCTGGGCTGTCACTCACTTAATCTCAAAAGATGGGGACACCAAAGTAGGGGTGATCTGAAGAAGATCAGTGGTCAGGCAGGTTCATAAGGGATTAGGCAGTCCTTCAGGTATGTTGCTCACAAACCCTATATGGCTTTGAAGATCAAGACCAGTACCTGGAATTGAGCCCAGAAATAAATTTGAAACTAGTATACTGATATGGTCCCTATGACCCACCACAGCCAACATCCTGGCTGTAGCATCCTGTACCAGTCAAAGTTTCCAAACACTTATCTCCTGACTAATGTTACAACGATGTAACAAGTTAAACTAAATAAGCTCAAAGAAGCTCAAGCCGATACAGAATAAAATCAGAGAGATCTTTATTCGGCAAACTGCGGGCAAGACAATATCAGGGGAGCCACACCCAATGGCGGCGTGTTCTCACTTTTATAGTATTAATGACAAGGTATATAAAAAATCACACAAAAGGTGGAGATTTTCCCTGTTCCCACAGCACTTTGGGGTTGTCCCGAATCCCCATTGGAAGATGTCAGCATTTCGCTCTTTGACGTTATATGAATCAAAAACCTTTGTTTTGGCTTATCATTAATGTTTCTAGTTGCCCTATGTTTTATACGAAGAGCCTGAACTTTCTCATAGTCTATTGTCTCAGGAAAACAAAGGGCAACTTTAAGGTATCTTTTGGGTACAACGGGATCTTGAAAACAGTTTGGCTTGCACATTTTGTATAACTGTGAACAAAAGGGGCATTTTTAGAGCTTATAGGCTAAGCTAGCAGCAGTAAAAAAATAGGTTTAAGGCCTGCATGATTTCTTTGGTCAGCAGCTTTATGGTTGCCATCTCTCCATTATAGGAAAAATAATGGAGGGAAGGAAGAAATAAACTCTCTTGTTAAATCTAAAACCCTTTTCTCTTTCTTTCTCTACTTTCTCTTACCCTCTATCTCCACTTCATTTCTCTTTCTTTCTTCTGTGCCTACACTAATAAAACTGTTGTTTTGGTTAAGTTAACATCGGCCTCAAGTATTTATTTTATTTGAGCCTTGATGTGGGGAAGTGCCCATGGAAAAGGAAAATAAAAGTCAGTGGACATCCTTTGCCCTCTGGTGAATGAAGGGAAGTGCTTTCAAACAAATGCTACTTCATTTCTGAAGTACCTCAGTCTCTGAAGGGAAAAGGTGGGAAAAATAAGACTGAATTGTTTCCCTGCCTTGATGGTATAGAAGGTTGAAGGGGGTGTCCATCGCACCACCCAAGAGCAGAGCATCCGTGCATGATCAGAAGGAATTCATTGCAGTAATCTAATCTAATCGAATTCATTACATTAATCTAATCAAGATATAATCAGGTCATGCACCACAGGCTGCAGATGGCTAATCAGTCAAAGGTGGTAAAAAACACTCTTGGCCACAGGTGCCACTGGCAGTAGACCTGAGCCCAAGAACATCCCTGGATTATTACCTGTTCCTTCAAGAGGAGTGCAGCTTTACAGAGAATGGGTGATACCTTAAATCACTACTCAGACTGTCAGCCCACCAGTAGCACTTCCATCTGTCTGGATTAAGCTTCAGTCCACATCTACTCCAAAACCACCTCCATACATTGGTTCAGTGTTTTTAAATGCTCCCTGGGATCAGTTGGAAGTGTGAGATAGACACAGGTCATCAGGATAATGGTGACAACCCAACCCAAATCTCTGGATGACCTTACCCAGCAGTTTCATGTAGATGTTAAACAGCATAGAGAACAAGAAGGAACCTTGAAGAACTTCATAAGCCAAACACCGAGGAGCTGAATAGCAGTCCCCCAGTACCACCTTTTGAAACCTATCCACCTGGTAAGACTGGGACCACTGCAGAACTGTACTCTCATTCCCATTCCAATCAGGCAGGCCGAAAAGATACCATGATTAATGTCACAACATTGTACTATGTTCGAGGGATTTACCCAAAATGCTACGTTATGGTTCTACAAGGCCTGCAAGAAAGGGTCATTCCACCAGGTGGCAATGGTTGCTATCTCTGGCCTTCCCCTTCCATTTGATCCCCCAATTAATCCTTGATTAACTTGGACTTTTAATGCCATTGAGCATCTGTATTATATGGTTCTAAGTTACTGATTTTTATAGATGAAATGTAGTATGTGGTATTAATGTATATGAATTTGTATATTTGGTATATAGTTTGTAGTAAACTGCCCCAAGCCTGAAAGGGAAACAGGCAGTTTAGAAATCAAATCAAATCAAAAATAAATAATCTACATATATAAATGCGAAATACCACTCACTGACTCACTGACTGACTCATCAACAGAACTCAAAAGCCACCGAAGCCACAAACATGAAATTTGGCATACCTGTTCCTTACGTACTCCAGGTGCTCACTAAGAAAGGATTTCCCAAAATATTCAGTTTCACTCAATTTATTACCTATTTACTGTTTTAACTGCTCATCTCTGGCCATCTGCATGAACATTCTAAGGGCAAACCAACCACTCAGTCCACAGACATGCTGCATGAACATTCTAAGGGTGACAGTTCAACACCACCAGCTTCACGTCCTTCACTAACTGCACTCTACCACCACCCTCCACAACGCACGTGAACCTATTTGAAAACAAACCCATCAGTCCACAGACAGGCTGTGAGGAAATATGCTGCATGTCACCCCAAAGTTCACAAACAGGCTGCAAAAAAGTATGCTGAATGTCACCCCGAAGTTAACAGACAGGCTGTGAAAAAGTACTCCTCCACCCACCCTCACGTTAACAACATAGCTACAGCCAAATACTTTCAAAATAGATTACAAACCACACTATCACATTGGACTACTAAATATTTGTTGGGTTTTGCATATGGACATCAGATTTATTACTGTGGATACAAGTTTATTGCTCTCGGCCTCCGATATGCTGAATGTCACCCCGAAATTCATAGAGAGCCTGTGATGAAGTATGCGTAGCGAAGCACTGGTGCCCTGCTAGTTAATAAATAAAATTCATAACCTTTCAGGGTAATCCTAGATTTGTGCTCCCATTTGCCCACTTATGACAGAAGACTTCCAACTAATTGGAGCACTTGCCTGCCAATGCTTAACTGATTATTCTGGGGAGAAAAATTAAACATAAAAATAAAGCCTTATCTACTTACAGGAAGTTCTTATCACAGAGTTTCTGGCAATTCTTAGAGATGTCCAGAAATGGCAAGGTAACTCTAGGAATCACCAGAAACTCCACAGTCAGAACTTCCTACAAGGAGACAAGGGTTTATTTTTCTTCTTAAATCTTTTCCCAGGATGTTGCTCTGCCTAGCAACACTATATTAGAGAATCTTGCAATGCAGTGGTTTCATTTCCTGTTACACAACCAGAAGTGATGTGATGGCATTGTGGAGCACTATGGCATTGTGGAGCACTATTTCAACTCTTTCCTCTGTTTTTACTCTGCCACTCTATTGGGCAGCAGAGATGGGCTCAGGATTGTATGTTGGGCACATTACTGTTTATGTGGATCACTGCCCATATTGGGAGGATTTTCTTTGATATAGAGTCCAAGCCAGCACCACTTTTACCCAAGGAATGAGAAGCAGCAGCAAGAGGGTCATTTCCTTCATCTCATGTTGCTTTCATATGGATTTGGGCCAAATTGCTATGTAGGACATATTCACACTGGCATATATCTAGAATCTGCCTGTTTCCTCTGACCATTTTTACTAACAGGTTTCCTATCCCCAGTCACAGTGTACTACTGAGAAGGAGTCACACATAACCAAGGTTTTTAGTCTCCTTATGAACTATGTAAAACAGCTCACTGAAGAAAACAAATGAACCACATTTGAAGTCACTTAGCATTGGTAAGGTAATATCCGAGCCCCAAACAGCCTAGGCACATGGGGATTACATTCTTGAACCAAGGAAAGGAGAAGGACACAGCTGTGAGGAGCCCAACTTAAATGAGTAACCAGGACACTCATGGGGGACAAGGAGACTCTGACTTTATGGAACACAAGCTCTGCAGTGGAAGTGGCAGAACTTAGGGCTCTTCACATGGTGAAGATCCAGCATGAGAGACTTGAAAATGAAAGACGTTACTTAAAACTCATAGTAGAGAAGGAGAAACAGTTCCAGCCGAGACCACTGTGAAAGTTACCTGGAAACAGATGGTGCTAAGATTTCAGTTGTCTGTTGGAACTTGACTGAAAGGAATAGACTGCTGTTTGTAACTGTGGTCTTGGACCACCCATTACATTGAAACTCCATTGAGTGAACATAACATTGGAAGAATTTACTTTTCTAGATCAAGTCTCACAAATATACCGGGGATGAAAGTGGTAATTATATAACTGCAGATAAATTTTAACCACTGACATGAATTGCCCAGCATCCTTATGGACACAGCTGGAAGTATGGCTCATAAGGGACAGTTAAAGGGATTAAAACTGATGGGTATGTGAAACTTGTGCATTTTGCATAGGAGCCATTTACATTTCTTTCCACTGTTTAAGTACTGAATGTAGTCATAGTAGCATGAGTGTTTGGAGCAAACCTAAATTAACCAAAAAAAATAAGGTAACAACAGTGGAGGTTTCATAAAGGCAATTCTGCCATTCAACAGTTATTTAAACTTGAGAATTTGGATTCAAGAACACTTCAAGTCAATCTAATAAGAAATCAGCTACTAGCTTAACCAGTTTGTGGATCAGACTGTGAATGTTGTTTAAAATGATATAAGGTACATCAAGGTCAAACTGTGCCCAGCGTGGATTCATTCACAGCCTCACTGACTTCCATTTTCTCTTATCATGGGTCTATGTCTCAAGTCCTATGCAGAAATTAGGGTGTTAAAAACGCAGCAGGAGTTGCAGGAGTTGTCTCCTTCCATATCTGTCTGTGCATTTGCCAGTAAATTGTTCAGTGCAGTCTGTACATCACACCATAATACTCTGTGCCATATATTTCATGTTATAAGTGCTATTAGAAACTGTTCGATACAACTGAGTTTGATGTCTGTGCTGTAGGTTGCTAAAGAAATGATGCTTGCAAAAACATTGATGCTTTATAGTCTAGAAAGAAGGAGTGAAATGATCTGGATTGTAAACAGACAACAGCTAATTTAATATATTGGGTGAAACAGTACATTTTAACAAAATTCTGTATATATGTGCTTGCGTATGTGCTCCATACAGCAGATATTGTCACCCACTAGAAAGGGGCTGTTGGTTTAGTTAATGTCTTTCCTCTATTTGAAATGCCAGCTTCAAAGTGACAGCGTAATTTAAGCATGATCTTGAGACAGCCATTTGTTCCCTGCACAGAAAAAAAAATATTCGCAAGCGAGCAAGGAGCACAATATCACTGCCAGGGAGTAAAATGACATTCAAGCTGAACTTGGAAGCCACAGCACTACAAGAATCACTGAAAAATATGAGTGCTTGCTTTGTCAATGTGTCAGGGGCAGATTGCATACCTACTTCCTTGTAGCATAGATCAACAGATCACAAGGAGAATGGTGTGTCTTTTTTCCTGTGATGTGAAAATCCAGCACGTATCTGGAAATTCCGGTTCTGGTATATTAATGATACATTAATAGCCCCTTTGATGTGCTAGCTGTGAGAAACAAGCTCAGATAAATAAAACAATGTCAAGGGCAATACTAGTTTGTTTATTTAGCATTTGAGACAATGTCACTCTTCAATAGCAGTTATAGATATTTTGTATAGCAAAGTTCATTAGTTTGTTCTTATATCTGATATTATGGAGAATCCAGAAACCCAATTGTTTGGCTTGGCCAAGGCAAAATCTAGATGCATTCACTGTATTGGCCTACAGAGTGAAGACTTCTTGATATGTGGTATGGCAGTTTCACTGCCCACCATGTTTTAAAGCAGCTCTACATCGTGGCAATCCAACATTCCACAATTTATGACTCCAAAGGATTTGAAAACTGCACAAGACAAAACAGATTTCCTCAGGGGTTCATAGCAAATGACTGCTTGTGAATGGTGCTATTAGCAGAGTTTAAAGCGGAGTCACTCTGGTAAGATGAGAAGTCTTCTTGCACTCACTGCAACCTTCTATCACTCTTGGAAAAGAATACTCTCCACTCAAGATGTTCTTTCCATAGGAAGGCTTTTACTTTAGCAGTTGCAAGGTTACACAAGTCTATCTATACAAGACTATTAAACTATACAAAACTCTTCAGCAATAACAAAGTTCAACACATACAGAACTTAACTCAGACTCAACTCTATCTCAATTCAACATATACAAAGCATACATCCCACTGGATACTTTTCCCCACACACACAACAGCCTCTTATTGGTCTAGAATTACTGTTGAATTCACCAATCATGTTAAAGGTCAATGTTTGCTACTTTTGCCCCTAGACTGACTCTCTCCGTCCTTGGGTTGGGCAAACCTTCTGCTAACTTGAAATGACCCTTTTTGTGAACTTTTCACCCTTTTTGTACCCTGCCATCCCTTTTCCATGGTGGAATACTTCATGTGCTGTCACATGCCTAATTTGACAGAATGGGCTAGGAGAAACAAACTGTCAGCTGCTAATACCATAAATAACCTAACTAAATACCTCAATTAAAAACAAGAAATTCAAGAAAAGAGCAGGAAAGACCACAATGACCTGTTATCATTTAATCTCACAAGGCTTTGGTGCTGTTTATAGAGATGGCCTTTGGTAAATGTGTGCTAGACACAAATATCCTAGGAGGAGACACAAAAAGCCTGCAAAATCAAAAGACAAACTTTCCCTATTAGAAAAACTTGTTTCTTTTCAAGTCCTACATACATCCCCTCAGTCTTGGTCTGGGTTGAAAAGGTACACTGTCAGACTCCCTGGATCAGGACCCTTTTCTAATGTCTCTCACACTGAACTAAAACCTTTTCTGTCTTGAAGGAGGCTGGGGCCCCCTCCATTGGGTGCCTATCCATTTGTGTGAACCGGGTGGGTCTCTTCAAGGGGATATGCTTTAACCCCAGCCCTTCCAGTATGCTAGGGTCCATTAGGCAATTTGAACACCCCAAATCAATGAGTTCCTGGGGAACTGGTTACTACCATGGGAATCACAATAGGGCCCGTTTCTGCACTCACTGTTTTCTGCATGCCCTACTGCTGGACCTGGCCACAGGTGTCATCTAGACCAGGTCTTGTCCGTTTCTCGCCGGCTCTCCACTGGACTCCACTGACTCTTCCTCAGAGGTTGGGAGTCCCTTGGTCAAGCCTAAGACCACCCTGGCCATGCCTTTATTTTTCTTCCCCATGGATGGTTTGGTTGGCTTTGCAGGATTTGGTTGGGGTGCTTTCTAAAACTGGGGTTTGGCTGGGGACATGGCTGCCAGGTGCCTGCTGTCGCCATAATACAAACACAGCCCCAATCGTTTCCAATGGGTGTATTGGGTTTCCTCTGGTTCCTGAGAAACTCTGGATCCGCTCTCCTGTCCCTGACTGCACTGGGGTGGTACAGAATACCTTCATGGGGTGGGTTTGGTTTCATAATTCTGCACATCCATCAAGCAGGCCTCAGCCTCTCCTTCCTGGACAATCCAACACATTAAGGTTGTTTTTACCATCCCTAGGGCGCTGTTTTCTGCCCGTGCATTTTCCCTTAAAAGGGGCCAATTGGAGCATACAGGAGCAGGTTAAAGACTCTACTTCACACTGTTGTCCAGATCTGATATGATCACACAGTGCTGCAGTGCCGGTGCAGTAAACATACTGGCTGTTATAAAAGTCCTGATTAGGACCTACTTGTTTGCCATAGTGAAGCAAATGGCAGTTCTAAGTCATAATTTCTGGTCAAGAAAATTGTTCAAGGAGAATGGTTTAAGCTGCTCACCCTTTGTATCACAGTCCCAATTGCAATCTTAGAACCTTATTCACACAACTCCCACTGTCATGACAGAGCTATTAGTAAGAGAAACAACAAGAAGGAGTTAAGGCAGATTTAATGAGATAGCTCTGGGAGCCATCAATAGCGATTACCAGTCCACATTGGACAAGATAGTGCTACAAATGCATTTTAAGTAAAAGCTCTAAAATACTAAAGAAGAGTACAAAAAATACTGGGACACAATAGTTTAGCAACAATGTAATCTAGATTTTCTATCAACATTG
Source organism: Sphaerodactylus townsendi (assembly GCF_021028975.2). Classification (NCBI taxonomy): domain Eukaryota; kingdom Metazoa; phylum Chordata; class Lepidosauria; order Squamata; family Sphaerodactylidae; genus Sphaerodactylus; species Sphaerodactylus townsendi. The sequence goes on along the minus strand of NC_059426.1, from coordinate 101,160,554 downwards.
TGTGAATTAAATGTATCAATTTCAGTCAGACTGGCTAGCAACTTCATTTAGAAGCAACTCCATTTAAAGTATACAGAATCATGGTACTGACTTTCCTTATTTGTGCTTGTAAAACACAGACATCATGGAGCTAGCATATTAAGGGACTGAATAGTTTTCATCTAGTCTGCTTGACAAAATTAATGACAACTAAATGATAGGTCAAAACTCTCATTACCACTGTTCATGCTCAGATCAGGCAAGGGAGCCATGGTTGTGAAAGCTCAATAGTGCTGATCTTGGCCAATCATTTCAAAGTCTAAGGATTTACTCTGTAAGAAGATTTTTAAAAAAGATCTGGTGCATGGATAAAAATATCTAAAATGACAATAAAAGAATGTGCTTTTTTTCAGAAGAAGAAACTACAGGCATAACATTAGAAATTAAAGAAGCACATAATTTATGGTGTAACTAAGAACTATGAAATTAAGCATATACTTGTAAGTGTTTCCAAGTACCAGTAATGAAAATATAATCAAGAAAGGCTGAACCAGCTAGTATTTTCCCTTTCATCTACCTATTTTGCAGAAGGACAATTCAAGCAAACCTTGGACTACTTAGCCATCTTTATACTCACAATTATGATAAATAAATATAACCTATTTTCTCATAAAATAATGATGATCATGCACATAAGGGATAGTGCCAATTTCATGGCCAACATAGTCAATAGGTGAACATATTGTGTTTGATAGCAGTAGCAGCCTAAGTGTCAAACATCCCATATGCTTACCAGTTTGCATCCATCTTGAATGGGTGTCAAATAGGATTGCAGAATCTGTGGTGGTATATTTTGTTTGGTTGTAGTGGACTTTCTTTACTTTGTAGTGGCTTTTCCATATATGTGGTAGGTGAGATGATTCAAGGCAGGGTCATTGCTGGCAAGGAAATACGTACATGACATGGGGGGAAACTATTCATTCCATAACAAGGCAAAAAAATGCACATGCATGAAATAAGACCAATAACACAAACTTAAACACCAAACAATAAGACTTAAAAAATACAATGTTAATTTATAATCTCTGACTGCTTGGTTTACTGCACAGTGGCATAGTGGGGGACCAGGAAACTCATCCAGCTGCAAGAGAATGTGCAGGCATGAAACATTCCTGACTAAAAACTGACTGAAAAGTAACCCAGTGAAAAGACTCCATTTGTTTGTGAATGATTGAAATGTTTGACAAAAAAATTGTCTCCCTGTTTGCTATTGGCAAAAAGACCACTAACTGAACCTGCAAGTGTCTAAATATCTTTAGTACACATATTTTAGTATCTAACTGTGTATATTCTCCAAGATAGGCTATTTCTCTGTGTAAGCCCATGACCTGATCACGTAAACGGTATATCCCTATAAACTTACAGTACAATCACAGTGACTGTTAATTTCATGGAAAACAATAGGCTTAGAAGATTGCAACTGTTTAGTATTACACTGATTTTAAAAATGTGATTCAAAAGACTTTTTTAAAACTGAAAATAACAATAGACAGTAGGAGGGTTGCAAACTGTATATGCATATGTTTCATTTCTGTGATGTTTGAAGGGAAAAAACAGTGTTCTGTTCACAGGAGGTACTGTGTTTGTCAGCCATCAGGCAGGGGTAGGCCTGCTTGTTCTTCCCAGTATCTTAGCCCTCATATACTGGGTTAGTGTCAATAGTATCAACTGTTCCAGGCTCAGTGGAACCTTATGGTTTCTCATTCCCCAGCACCTTATGGGCTTCTGTATTATCCTAAAATAATCCTGTGGTTAAAGCTGAGAGGGTGTCTTATCCAGGGTTCCCAAGTGAGCTGCATATGAAGCAAATGACCACAAGTCCATCAGGTTGCCAGTATACAGTATACAGTATACAGTGGGTCTCTATTCTTGTAGCTGCAATAGCAGACTAGAAGTGGTTAGGGTACTGGTAGTTTGAAAGCATAATTTATAAACTCTTTAAAAAGGGAAATCCTGATCTTATTTGTGTGAAGGAGGTGAATTAAGCATTGAATTTGCTGGAGGAGATAAAGTTCAGTCACCATAAAGCTCATCCAACACATTTCTTGTGAATACCACATATTGTACAGCAAGTTTACAATGGGATATTCGAAAGAGGATTTACTTAAGCAAAGGCTGGGGATTCGACATCATTATCTGCTTTTTAGTTATGCAGCTGTAGTCTGACAATTTGACATGTAGCCAACCTCACAAAATGTCACACAACACTCTCTTTGAAAAACTGAATGCTGTCTAGGACAAAGCTAAAACCAAGTATGGGACATCTGTTCCCTCCCCACTCCCCTGAAGAGGACTTAGTACATAGATAGCACAAGCATTTTTTGTTAATTCTAGTCAGACAAGTAAACATCTTTGGCATAGATCAAATAATATAGAAAGGATGAACACAGAAGGTGTAACCACAGAGAACCACCTTTTCTATTGAAGCCATCTTCAAGCAGTTTTATTGCCTTTATTTTGTTTTTTCCATCAAAATGAACTGTCAGTATAGCTAAGAACCACCCCAGATTGGGTCACCTACAACTTGGTCTGCTGTTCAAAAGAGATAATATCACCTGCTGTGATTTTGCTAATCTTCCCTAGTCCCTACAACCTTCCATTCCAGTGATCACATTTCATATCCTGGGATGAAAAAGCAAGAGAAGGATGATAACTGTGCGTGATAATTTTTCTGCCTGAAGCCCTGCAACTCAAACAACCATATGCCCCAGGAGCCTCCAATAAAAGTGCAATTTGGGTAGTCATTCCACACTGATCCTTTCCTACTATTAGATCCTCTGAAGATGCCAGCCACAGATGCAGGTGAAACATCAGGAGAGAATGCTGCTAGAACATGGCCATACAGCCTGGAAACCACACAGCACCCCTGCCTTCTTCTGTTACAGAGTCCTGGCATATATTGGATTGCAACTTCAAATTTGCACTTTGGTGTGGAGTCCACCTCAAGGCTTGGTAAGGACTTGATTTCAACCCCTGGGGATGAATCTACAACTTGCCATCTGATCCTTGCCCATTCTACAAATGGCTATTAATTGCTGATTTTTCTGAATTAACCATAAAGACTTTTTATTTATTTATTTATTTATTAAATTTCTATACCGCCCGATCCCCGAAGGGCTCCAGGCGGTGAACAACATAAAATTCAACGGTATTGAACAAGGAGCAAATCATAACACAATAAACAAACACATAGGCTCCATCCAATTAATAATCAATAAAACATCCTAAAACTTCATATAAAACAGCAGTTAATAATTAAATAGATAAATAAGCAAGAGGCATCCAGAAAACCCCAATTAAAACCTACCCCAAGAAGGGGAGACGGCGGGCCTCTCAATATGAGGGTGTAACAGTGCAAGGGCAGAGAGCAGAGAGGGGGCACCACATCAGCGACTGGACACTTCAAAGGCCCGGTGGAACAACAGTCTTACAGGTCCTGCGGAATTCACCAAGATCCCGCAGGGCCCGGACAAAGCTTCGGAGTTTCGCTGTAAAAGGTCCTGGGCCCGCTGCGGAGGCTCCAGCCGCATCATTGAGGGGCCGGGGACCACCAGCAAATTGGCCTCTGCTGAACGCAGAGACCGAGTAGGGACATATGGGGTAATGCGGTCCTGAAGGTACGAGGGTCCCAGGCCACATAACGCCTTGAAGGTCAAAACCCACACCTTGAAAATGATTCGGAATTCAACCGGGAGCCAATGCAGCTGGCGCAACACAGGCTGAATATGCTCTTGGAAGGCGCCCCCTGTGAGCAAGCGTGCCGCTGCATGTTGGACCAGTTTTAATTTCCGGATCAAGCGCAAGGGAAGGCCTACGTAGAGCTTGAAGTTACAATAGTCTAGCCTGGAGGTGACTGTTGCATGATCACAGTGGCCAGGTCTGTTTTGGAGAGGAAGGGGGCCAACCACCAGGCCTGACGAAGATGGAAAAACACAGTCCAGGTTGTAAGGGCCACCTGGGTCTCCATCGAAAGAGACGAATCCAGGTGGACCCCCAGACTGCGGATGGAGGAGGTCGGCGCTCTTTATTAATTTTCGGCACCTGAGCAAGCACGGCTGGCACAGCTCATAGCCTATTAATTTGAGCAGAGTTAAACCAGTCTGGAACTCTCCTTAACGATGACTAGATTTATAATTGTAACTGGTCATTCCTTTGCAATAATCTTCCTCATAGTAATACTCATCATAATTGGTTGCTCTGGAAACTTAGTCCCTCTAATAATTCACCCTCAATATTGTCTTCCCTCAAATAAAAAATTAAAGTTTTTGATTGCTTCTCCACTCCATTATTCTACTCTTAGCATCCTCTGCCATAGAAGCTAATTTTATTTATTTTTGGATTTTTACCCCACCCATCGCTGAGGGGCTCAGGGCAGCAATACAACATCTCAAAATGCTACTACAATAAAATCACAATAAATATCCTAAAATACTTTAAAACAGTAAGTACAATATAAACAACTTAAAAACAAACAAGATGGTGACTTATACCCTGATTAATTCCTGGGAGGCCAGTTCAGTAAATGTCAGCTTGGCTGGCCTCCAAGGAAAGTCCAGTGGAATAGTTTCAACTTACAGACCCTGTGGAAACAAGTCAGGTCCCGCAGGGATTTGCCAATATAAAAACCATTGACATTCCTCTCCCTCTATATTTATCTCATGTCTTTCTTTTGATTAATAGCCATTTCTGCTTTTTTTTTAGTAAACCAAAATATCTTAAATAGTTCTTTCCTATCACTGGATTTAAACAAATCTGCCTACTTCAGTTTTGTCAATTTCCAATCTAACATTCCTTCTGTTTCATGGCAGGTAATCCTCCCTTTCAGCCATTTTTTTCTTTTTCTTGGTCAGCCATCCCACTTCCCTCCCTCCCTCCCTCCATTTTCCCCTCACATTTAAAAAATTTTTGAAGCAAAACTATCAACACAGCACTGTGTGAAGGGACTTTTGAGTACTAAGCTGATGTTGCTGGAGTTAAAGGTTAAATTGTGACAAATACCAGCCTTTTCTTTTCTTGAAAACTAGGTCTCTGGGTTGGGGGTTGGGGCATAGAGAGGAACATAATGGTGGATTTCGCCTTGGTTTGTAGTACAAAATGGTGGTACAAAAAAGTTTGAATGCAAACTTTTTCAAATTCAAAGGGGCTGAAGGGAATGCACTAAATGCATGCACAACAGAGATTCCTCAACATGCAATAAAAATATTGCCCCAACATGCAACAAGAATGGGGCAGTTTTTTTTCAATAGAGAGTCATGATTGCAATGACCAATCAGGGAAGACTTAGCTAAGTCACATGCACACATCCCTGATAATGCAATTGGTCACATCATCAGTGCCTATGAAAAAAAGAGAAAAAAACAATTAGAGTTAACATACCCTACATCACAACAGCTGTGATGCACACACTCCTCCACTGAACTAATCACCTCCTATGCTGACAAGGTGAAACTTGCTAAACTGAACAAAACCAACATTTGGAAGGCATGCGTGCATGCAGACAAAGTTAGTGGAAAACGAGTGGGCTGATAACACCTAAAATATGGGGTAGATGCAGTGCACAGAAAAGGCCATAACCCAGTGTTTCCTGGGCTTTTCTAAAACATATCCTCCTACAATAAGGTGGAGAAAAGCCAAAAATGGCTCTTGCTTTGGGGAAGCAATGCACTGGGGAAAAAGGAGATAGGTACCAGAAAATATATTGATGGCAACTTCGGGTGCTAAACTGGAGATAATTGCTTTCTTACATCACTCTGGTTACAACAATTCTACAACTGTAACACTACACCACACTTGAACTATCCATTTTGTACATAGCTCACATACTTTGTATTTGTATGTTTTATGGTGAAGTTATGCCGTCTGAATTTAGGTGTGAAATTTAGAGCATGCATATTTTAAAAATGCATGTTTATCCACAAGTAATGACATGGGGTGGGGAAAGTGGAGACTGTAACAAGGAGGAATTGGTTGAAGTATCTGCTGTGAACCATTTTTAAAAATCTATATCCATGATATTGTATGATGCTTGTATTCTAATATGTACCATGCACTTCTAGACAAATTAAAGATTAAACTTGCAAAGCACAAAGTGATTTAAAGTGGCATTTACCCCTCATGGGCATTTACCCATCATGGCGTTATCTGTCAGCAAATAATAACAGTTAGCAATAGGACCAATTAAATATGGACTGCTCATAATAATTAATACATTTTCCTTACTACTCCAATGCATATAGTCTTTTCAGGGACAAAATAAAAGTGTCTTTGATGTAACATCACCATGAAGTAGAATATCTCCTTGACCTTACATAGCATATCACTGAACCTTTAGAGGTGTGAGTCAGCAAATATCCCTATTAACATAATTGCTGCTCATCTGAAAGACATCTGTTACAATTTAATATTAAAGCTTACACCAAAAGAGTCACAGAAGGGTTTAAAATATCCCTTAGCCATATACTGGCACCTTTGCTTTGTAATGTTGCACTGGAGGTGCTTGACAAATGTAAATGAAATATGTAAAATAATTATAGTCTTGCAGCCCTGGTACAATTCCAAGTTTGACATTATTAACAAAAAGACCATAACGAGAGTTTCTAGGTGGGCGCTTCTTCCCATTTATGGAATCACTGGTTAGTGAACTTGGGTGATGAAGGAATTCACACATATAAAATTCTCCTCAAGTGGATTGGCTGATGATTTTCAGGTTTCTTTCTTGATCTGAACTTTGTGAATAGTTCACGCATTCAACCATCTGGATTTTACTTATTAACCCTGTATCATGAGAACTGAAATGGAAAGAACTCTGACACAATGCTCCTTGGTTTTCTTGATGTCTGCTTACTAAACGAGCCCATTATAATTTAGATAATTATGATCACTCTTCTTCAGTCAAAAGGACTTCTCTGTGAAGTATGCATCCCTATGGCAAGTGCAGAAAGTCAATCTAGTTAATTTTCAGGTCCCTCGCTGGCCACAGTTCCATGAAGAACCAATTTCATGCCTCATTCTATGAAAAGTAGCCAATCATGGCATATTCTGATTCAGGCTTCATATAAGAAACTGTTTCCTCTTCCAACTTTCTCTTATGTTTCCAAAGGTCCATTTGTAATCTCAGTTTCTTCCACCAACCCTAGCTCAGAAGGAAAAACTAATAGGGCCTACATTGGATAGGGGTGAAGGGGAGAAAATAATGGTGCTTCTCACTATTCAGCTTACATCTCTGTAAACCTAGGGGGAATTACCAGAAGCCAAAAGAGAGGCAAGTAGGCAGAAGGGATCCACAAATCACCTTTTACCATTGACAAATAGAATACAAATGGAATTTAATTGACAAAAAGGAGTGGGAAACAAGCAAAACATACACATATTTAAAGCTGGAGCCAGAGCAGTAATAGTAATAGTTTCCCCTTTCATATATCTTCTGAAAGTTTCTCACAGTCTTTCCTGTAGGTTGACTGGGGTTTTTTTGTGGTGGTGGTGGTGGTGGTGGTGGTGGTAGTGCTCTTGGAGTTTTTTAAATTTGCAAAGACTCTCTTTATGACAACCTACTAAGCTATGCTTGTCTTCCACATAATAGTTCTGTTCAGACAACTTTCTTTTCATTTTCCTAAGAATTCCCTTCTCTCTTTTCCCAGACATCTTTATTTTTATTTCCTCAGGAACCTCATACAATTCCCCTAGTGACAAAAACTCTTTCCCTCACAAACTCTGGCAGGGGACCAAGCTTATAAGTGTACACATTTTATTGGTCTAAATATTTGTACTAATTTCTGACATGGTACTTCATTTGGTATTTAACCCCCCCCCCCCAATACATTTCATAACTGCTTAACTGGAATTGTGATAATGATTTTTGTTGATCTCTGGACTCATCAAGCCCCCCCCCCCCCCCGCCGAACGCACCATTTCTTCCCTAGGTAGGGGCCAAGGCTGAAAATGCCTTGGCCTTTGTGGAAGTGAGCCGGATATCCTTCGGGATCTCCAGTAAATTTCCCTCCAATGAATAGAGGGATATAATGGGGCAATACAGGGAGAGGCTGTTCCTTAGGTATGCAAGTCCAACTGCACACCCCCAAAGGTTAGTACCAAAATTTTGAATATGATCCTGTACTTGATTGGCAGCCAATGGAGTTGATATAAGACTGGAGTGATCTGGTCTCCATTCCAGAAAGAAGCCTGGCTGCCACATGTTGGACAAGTTTTAATTTCCAGGTCACAGACAAAGGATGGTCAGTGTATACTGAGTTACAATAATCCAGCCTGGAGGTAACAATTGCATAGATTACTGTTGTTACCACTGAGTAATGATAAATAATAAAAAGCTCAAAAAAGGCTTCAGTCAAAATGAAATAAAGTTTTAAAAGACTTTATTTAGCCAACTCGGGCAGCTGGCAAGATCAGGGGAGCAACCCCAAAATGGCAGTGCGTTCTTACTTTTATAGTATTAATGACAAGTTACATTAAAATGGCGACAAAGAATACACCCCCAGTGCCTTCATCATCAATCAACTCATGCTAAAAAAGGTGGAAGATTTTTCCCAGTTCCCACAGCTCTTTTGGGCTTGTCCAACGTATCCTTATTGGAAGATGTCAGCATTACACTCCTTGATGTTACATGAGATCAAAAGACCCTTGTTCTCCTTATCACTACATGTTTCAAGTTGCCCTGTTTCTCGCTACAAAGAGTTTAAAAGCCATTTCTCACGAAGGCCTTCTATTGTTTATTGGAAAAGGGCAACTTTTGAAAGTATCTCTTAGGTACCTGCAGGATCCTCAAAATCAGTGCTGTCTCTGCACTTCTTTTGTATGACTTTGAACCAAGGGGCAACCTTTTGGGAGTTATCTAGCTGGAGTTAGCATTATTAGTGAGAGAGAATAGGTTTATGGGAAAGAATAGGTTTTAAGGCTTGCATGATTCTCTTTGGTTAGGCAGCTTCTGTAGGCTACCATCTCCATTTATAAAGAAAAAAAATAATGGAAGGGAAAGAAGAAGTTTGTCTTTCCCTCTTTTAATGAATCCAAAATCCTTACGCCTTCCATATATTTTCTCTCTTGCACACAATAACTGTCTCTTTTTAACTTACTCCTACACTTCTCTCTTTAACTTCATTGATTCTTTCTTCTTCTTCTGCAAAACTACACAGAATCACGCCTCAGAATGCTTACCCTGAAACTAGGAAGAGTGCGTTAAAGCAGAACTACAGTGGAGAACTGGAGACGCAGAAGAATTTGTGGCAGAGGTGACTACACGTAGGGGAATACCTGTTGGGCGCCTTGACCGTCTTCTCCATGATGCAAGTGAAGACGTGCAAGAGAGGAGAAGAGGGATGCAGTGCATGCAACAGCAAACAAAGAGTCCTAGCCCGGCAACTGCAGAATAGCATATGCCAAATCTACTGATTGCTTGCACCCAACTCCAGGCCAGGAAGCCGCATCCAAAAACATGGTCCCAAAAAAAGGATCCGTGCACGCGCCCAACTTACGGTCTAGGGGATGAGCACATGTCTTAATTTGGGTACAATATCAGTAGTAATGTTTCCCCTGACATGTCAACATACAAACGCTGGCAGCGTTCACCCAGCATGGCGCAAGTTCCCCCTTGTTGTGCAGTAAGGAGATCCAATAATCTTCTGTTCTGCAAAGACAATGCTTCAGCCAAAGAGTGTAACAAACATGTATACCTGGATTGCACCGGCGCCATGAGCAAGTATGCACTGAAACCCATCTTCTACTATAGCGAAGACAAATTCTTAACTGCTCTCTTTTTCAATCTGTGCAACACCATAGAAGGGGATTTAATGCTTTCGAAGAAGAAGTTCCCCACCAAAGTGGGTCTATCCCAGTGAGAGGATTCACAAATATTTATTCGAGTAGAGGATATAACAGCCCTCAATTGGTGGTCCGACCTCCCAAATTTAAAACCTGATGATAAGAAATTGTCTTTCGTTTTTCCAACTCCAGAACGGCAGTACCAAATGAACATAACCCTTTCGCACTCTGTAATAATGTATAAACCCTTTCTCGATCTGGCATTTCCAACAAATAAAATACACAATCCTTTTTCAGACAATAGTATAGAGCCAAATTCCTAGAAACAGGTACAGCATTCCCTACATATTCTGCTAAGATTCCAGCATAATTTCTAGGGTATGCCGTTTTCTCAGCAAAAGGGTACAGACATACATAAAAAGCCATCCAGGTTAGAATAGAATTTCACAATGATTTCGCTTCCTAAGCCCAGCTTGGTAGCGGTAGCAGTGTTTCTCTTATGCTTATCAATCACTATAAAGGTGGCAGTACATCCAGGGGCTTTGTGGACAAATATAGAGTTGCGTTTTAGCGAGTGTACTGTGAGTTGCAGGAAACCACTGTAGAAAACCTACCATCAGGTCATTGGGTCATATAAACCAATTCTCCTTTTCTGGAGACCATTCTCGAATTTATTGGTTCACAAAAGAAACTATGGATTCCCTGGCAATGACTAGGATTTATGGAACCAAGAAGTCCCTTGTACGCTTTGATCTTTCTTTATGCAGAAAGGGAAATACCGGAAAGGCCTAATACCATACGGACCGAGGTGGTATATAATTCCCTCCCAGGTGATCCAAGGCGTTGTACCGTATCCAATTTCCACCCCACAGAAACACGAATCCATTCAAATTGAATTGGGGATATGAAAGGCCACTGAGAGTTATCATAACGTTCCCCCACACCATCGGTAAAATCAAACCACCATGCCAAAGCCTTTGGAATATGAGTATAATGGGACCAGGCACCAGTATATAGGCTACTTGGTGTCTTAGTAACACAGCCGAAAACAACTCAGACAAGTTTCTAAAACTGGCAACATACTACTGTAAAGGTGAAGTGAATTAATGGATGGTCAGGAATGGCTGCTGTCGTACTTTTGAGACTAAGGGAGATTTAATGAACGAAATAGAGGACATGCATTTAATTTAGGGAATAAACTCCTGGCTTGAGTCACAAACTATGGAAGTTTGAGGGAAAGTTGTTCTTAAAAGTAATCTCGGAAATTGCATACAGTGGGATTAAGACAAACAAAGATTATCACATGAAGTTCGCATACCCATGTATATACCAGGTAAAATTCAATAGTCAACTGCTATCGCTTTTGTTAGCCCTGACAAGAAGTGAAGCTTCGTGAGGGACCCCAATATGGGTGTGCAGTTGCAATTCTTTGAAAGACTAAAAGAAAAACAACTGTCACTCCTTCAGGATCACGTAGCTGGTAAATGGAAGAAAAATAATGGGGGCACGATACAAATGAGGGAGCGGGTCTTTGAGTGACCCAAGCTCCTGACCACTGCACAGAAGGAGGAGGCAATGTATAATATGGACCAAGGGATATACAAGGCCCCCTGTATGACGGTTAAACCTAGAAGTCGTATGCGGGATCTGACATACTTATGACAATACAAGGTTTTTAACACAGTTCTATTTCAAGTCCCAAAACCACACTCAGCCTCGCAAATCTTCTAGAGGGATGTCTTGATTGTAGCTCCTAACTGCAGAATGTTTATAAGTCTATAGTCTATGATGTTTCAGAACGAAAAGGCCCATGGGTTCTTTAAAGGAAAAACCTGGGGTCTCTTACCGCCAATAAAGTCAGTCAGAGTCCGAGTCCATAGTTGAACGATCAGTTCCTTCGCTTGCAAGAAAACAACAACAATTTGCAGAATCAGAAGGCACAACAAACCCAAACAGGGACAACGGATTCCGGGCAACTGGATGCGGGTGGCGCGAAAACGCATGGTACGCAATAATTAGGGACTGGAAGCTCTGAACTCCATACTTCTGGTCTTCCCACTGCTTTTTCACGGGCTTGTGTTACAGGAGGAGGTGCGGCTTGCTTCAATCGTGAAAAATGCACCCAGGCTTTTACTCCCTGCACCTTAGCCGAAGAATAGGTGGTCAGCAGGATCTGGTATGGACCTTTCCAGACTGGAGTCAGAGGCTCCTTTTTCCAGGACTTCAGAAACACCCAGTCGCCCGGTTCAAAAGGATGCAGCGGGGCAGTAAGTCCGGCTGGCCGTATCTCGAGAAGATCTCGGTGTAATTGCAAGACTGAGGTGGCTAGGGCGGCACAAGAATAGAACAGTTAGCAATCCCCCCCCCCTTTTCTCCCAGCCTGCTAGTGTGGCTTGCAGGAGGGAGCTATATATCTCTTTGCTGCTATATATCTCTGTTTCTTGGCCAGAACTTTTTCCCCCCTCCCCCCTTTTCAAATGCAGCTGAGAGATATAGGCAATGTGAACTGTAGGAGGAGAAACTCCAGTATCTATCAATAACAGAACCCGGAATAACAGGCTCCTCTCACATCTCAGGGAAGAGAGAAGTGATTGGGGCCATAAGAGAGTCACCTAACCTGTCCCGGCCCCCTCAGTATCTAATGGGGGGGTAAAATGGAGGGGCCTGTGGGGAGAGAGTGTCATAAGCATTATCCCGAAGGGTGGGCTGTGCCCTACCCCGAAAAGAGGGTGTGTGTGTGTCAGGTTTCCCTCTCTGTGGAGCCCAATACACCTGGCGTTCCCAAGGGGTTTCAAAAGTGTCTTCAGTGTAAGATCTCATTTCTCTCTGCTCTGGAATATACTGGTGGCTACAGGGAAGACCAAAGGTGGATATGAGCGGGGAAAAGATCCCCGCGCAGGAGGGGCCCCCTCCTGGGGATTGGGAGCCCGCGGGAGTGCCAGGGGATCAGAACGGAAAGCAGGAGCCGAAGGAGGAGTCCAGGAGGCGACGCGGCTTGATCTGGAGCATTCCTGTGGTTTTGTCCTCTTGGAGCCAAAACGGCTCCCAAAAGTGCCAATCTGTTACCACTGAGTAATGATAAATAATAAAAAGCTCAAAAAAGGCTTCTAGCTTCAAAATGAAATAAAGTTTTAAAAGACTTCCTTTATTTAGCCAACCTCGGGCAGCTGGAAAAGGCACTCAGGGAGCAACCCCAAAATGGCAGTAGCGTTCTTACTTTTATAGGTATTAATGACAAGTTATCATTAAAACATGGCGACAAAGAATACACCCCCAGTGTCCTTCATCATCAACTCAATCAGCATACCACAAAAGGTGGGAGATTTTCCCAGTTCCTGCACAGCCTTTTGGAAGCTTGTCCGAAACATCCTTATTGGGGAAGATGTCAGCATTACACTCCTTGATGTTACATGAATCAAAGACCCTTGTTCCTCCTTATCCTGTATGTTTCAAGTTGCCCCACGTTTCTCACACAAAGAGTTTAAAACATTCTCACCAGGCCTTTATTGTTTATTGAAAAAAGGGCAACTCTTTAAAAGTATCTCTTGGGTACTGCAGTGATCCCTCTCAAAATCAGTGCTGTCTGCACTTTTGTATGACTTTGAACCAAGGGGCACCTTTTGGGGCGCCATTCATCTGTGGCTGAGTTAGCATTATTAGTGAGAGAATAGGTTTATGGGAAAAGAATAGGTTTTAAGGCTTGCCGGTGATTTCTTTGGTTAGCAGCTTCTGTGGTTGCCATCTCTCCATTATAAGAAAAAAATAATGGAGGGAAAGAAAAGTTTGTCTTTCCTTTTATGAATCCAAAATCCTTTTTCCTTTCATATATTTTCTCTCTTGCACACACTGTCTTTTAACTTACTCACACTTTCTTTTAACTTACTGATTCTTTCTTCTTCTTCTGCGCTCACACTGTGACCAGGTCAGAAGAAGAGAGATACGGAACCAGTTACCATGCCTGTCTCAGATGGTAAAAAGCTACTTGGGTGGTCTTGGCAACCTGGGCCTCGAATGACAACGCTGAGTCCAAAGTCACCCCCAGGCTTCTGACAGATGAGGCCAACTTCAACACCTCACTGTCCAGCATAGGCAGGCAAAAGTCAACCGGTCTCTCCATTTGACCAACCCACAGAACCTTCATCTTCACTAGATTCAGCTTCAGTTGGCTTGCTCTCAACCAACCAGCCATGGCCTCTAAACAACGCCGAAGAGCCTAGGAACAGAGGATGGTGGCCTGCCATCATGAACATGAACTGGGTGTCATCCATATTTTGGTGACACCTCAGCCCAAAACTCCAGACCAATCCAGCTAGGGGGTGCATGTAGATGTTAAAAAACATCAGAGATGGCCTTTTATTTTGCGGCACCCCACAAATCATAGGGTGTCGCTTGGAGTTCTCTCCCCACAATGTTACCTGCCAGGCCCGATCTCAGAGAAATGAGGAAGGCCAATTCAGAACCATCCCACAACCCCCAATCTTGATGAGGTGGTGCACCATGAGGTCATGATCTAGCATATCGAATGCTATGGTGAGGTCTAACAGCACCAGCAGCGCCAAGCCACCCCGATCTACCTGGCACCAGTGTTCATCAGAGTTCATCCACAACAGCTATCTAAACCATCTCTGTCCCATGGCCAGCACGGAAGCCAGACTGGAAGGAATCCAAAGCCTCCATATCATCCAGGAACTTCTGGAGCTTGTCCACTATTGCTTGCTCAATTACCTTACCCAGAAATGAAAGTGTCAGGACTGGGGTGTAATTAGCTAGATCTAACGGATCTAATTGAGTTTTTTTTCAGTAGTGAATAAACCACTGCCTCTTTAAGCCGACCTGGAAAAACTCCTTACTCAAGGGAGTTATTGACAGCTTCTCCCTGCCAACTTTCACCAACAAGGAAGGGCACAGATCAAAAGAACAAGTGGTAGGTCTTACAGCTGCCAGAGACCTGTCTACATCATCAGGGTTGAGTCAACTGAAGTGGTCTAAACAAGGACCAGAAGATGGCCAAGGGGCCTCCAGTTCTCTTATTGTATCAACTGTGGCTGGAAGGGCTTGGCGGGGGGCCAAGACTTTCTCTGCAAAATGGTTCACAAATGCCTCACATCTAAATGCTAATTCCATGGATTTTGGACGTATAGAAGTGGTTGTTAGAGTCCAAATTGCCTTAAATAATTGCGCCGGGTGCGAGCCTGCAGTTGCAATGGAGGAAGTGAAGTAAACTCTCTTGGCCTCCTTCACGGCTATCTCGTAGGCCCTCATAAGTGTCCTATATGAGCATCTTGACCCTTCGTCAATGACCTGCAGTGACACTCGCTCAAGCTGTCTCAGCTCCCATTTCATCCTTCGCAGCTTCTCAGTATACGAAGGAGCTGACCTGGCATGGGAGCTGAGAGGGTGTCTTGGGGCAACAAGCTCAATGGCTTCAGAGACTCTGATCTCCCAGCTCCCTACCAGTGCATCAAGAGTGTCACTGGTGGGGACTTCCACAGGATGTCCTGGAACCACTCAGCATCCATTAGTCACCGCAGGCCCAAATATGCCTGTTGCCTAGACAGGGGGCATGGCAGCATCAATTCAGGGGGCATGGCAGGGGGGCATGGCTGCACTCTATCAATAGAGCATAAGACCACATGCACTCCTGCCACGAAGATCAAGTCCAGAGTATGCCCTCCCTGATGAGTAGGATCCTCGGTGTTAACAAGTGAAAAACCTAGCATCGCCATGGATGACACTAGATCAACGGCTACTGAAGAGGAAGCTAATCGGCATGGACGTTGAAATCACCCAACACAATCAAATTTGGGTGCTATAACACCCACCTGGAGATGACCTCCAAGAGCAGCAACAGGCTGTCTGCCAGTGCAGTGCACTAGGCGACTGATACACTAACAGAACAGCCAACCTCTCAGGGTGATCCCAATGAAGGCCCAAACACTCTATGCCAACGATCACCAGGACAGGGGATGTCCTAAAGGGAATAGTATCACGAATAAGCATAGCCACGCAACCCCCCCCCCCCCCCCGGCCCTGTGTCCAAGGCTTCTGGACTGCCTCGGTCCCATCTGGCAAATAATATATATATATATTATTTGACCACTGTAGAAGAACAGTGAGTTGAAATGAATTTGGCCTGGGTCAATAATGATCCTTTTTATTTGTGTATCTTTGTGAGGTTATAATTTGGGCCAGGATATGTGCTTATAAAGAATATTGCAAGATAAATAAAGAACATGAAGAAAAGTAGTGGCAAAGGGTCTCACTAAATCACCTAGTTCCTTGGCATTGGGCTACCTGCCCCTTCGTTTCACTACATCCTAAACACTATTACATGTCATAGTTTGCTTTTCTGTTTTTATGAGGGAAATTAAGTTTTCAGTTTGGCTGGGGTTCAAATTTCACAGAGAAGGGATTTGTGAAGTTGTAATCTCAAACTGAAAACTTCATTTCCCTCACAGAAGCAGGATGGCAAACTGTTCAGTTCCTTAGGCAAGTGAATATTCCTACCATCACAGTAAATGAGCCAATCAGTATGGGAAGCTTCTCTGCTACAAGCATATTGTAGTATAGATTGCTTAGGGCAGCCAGGGCTGAGAGAGTTCTGAAAAGCCCAAGGTCACCCAGCAGTAATGTAGGAGTGCAGAAGCATGCACTCTGGTTCACCAGATAAGCCTCTGCCAGTCAGGTGGAGGAGTGGGGAATCAAACTCAGTTCTCCAGATTATCCACCTGTTCTTAACCACTACACCACGCTGGCTCTCAAGTATGTAGTCTTCTGTTCCTAAGCCCTATATATGTCCTAGCTTGTCTAATTGTAAGGCAGATTCTCAACATCCTTGGTAGGGGGGTGCACCATTTTTTCTTTATTTTTCAAGATCAGTAATAAAAAACTCAGACATTTTCAAAAAAGCCAACCCCCCCCCCCCTTGTTGGCTTTTCTTTAAAAATTTTCTGGGTTTTTTAAAAGCAGAATCTGAAAAACTCCAAGCTGCAAAGCTGAATGCATGGATAGGCTCTGCTGCTGGGCTTGGGAGGCAGTGGAGGAAAGCCAGTTAACGGATTCGTCTCGCCTTTCATTTACACTACAAATTCCGGAAGACTGAAGAAGCATAGGAGTTTACCCTGTGAAATGACTGGGAATTCCAAGCAATGATCAGACACAGACATACTCAGCTGAAGCCAGAATGCGCTCCAGCCATGCCCTGAGCTTTGAGCACACTGTTCCCTGTGATTAGGCTTGCCATTTTTTCCTGCTAGAGATTGGTAACCCCCTACCTCAGCTACAACCTCCCACTTTTGAGAAATTCAGGAAAGAAGAAAAATGGCCAGAAAATGGCGTCCACAATGGTGTTCTAGGAATTTTCTAAAGCATAATCTGGAAGTGATGTCACATTTTCTCCAAACTTTAGCATCCCCAGGAACTGTCCTCACAATCTCCCACCATTTGCCAAGGCAGTGCTGGTAGTGCTTCCCATAATTCACTCTAGCATCTATTGTGTTAACATTTATATATGCACTGTACACTTGAATTGATTCCCTCCAGATAAGCCTGAGAGATGTTGAATATTTGCAATGCATACTACCATCAGTGTTGGATGTATTGGACTTCAAAGAGAAATGTGTGTGTTTAGATACTTGTGGCAGATCTAATGTGATACAACAGGACAATTTGTCTCAGAGAGCCATGAATTTTGCTGTCTGTCCCTGGACAGCTGACTATCTCTTATGTTACTCTGCATTGCAAGGTTATTGTAAAAATAAAATTGTATATTACCCTGAACTCTATGAAAGAAGAGCAAGACACAAATGTTGCTGTTGTTGCTACCATCAGAAGCGTCAGGAGACAGAATAAACTCCAATTAATATGGTAGATATGGTAGAAGCTTAAGAAAAAAGATTACTAAGACTGAATCTGGATAGTCTTTCCCCTTCCATCTTTTGATTTGTGCCGTTTTTGTATGTGAAGTGCATACGAAAAAAATGTGCCTTACTAAATGTATTAAATTTCCACAAGCAGATTGCTCTTGTTGGATGGGAGCAATTATGTTTAAGGATAATGACTAGGTCCTCTGTATTGGGATGTGTGAAGTTCATCAGATAAGAGTTCTGCCCACAGTATGGCTTTTTTTCATGCCTAAAAGTCATTATGAGGACAATGTAGAGAAGTGAATTTCACCATTGTGAGCCTGATGGATTTAATTCTGTTCTCCCATCAGGCACAGATCTCCTAGAAGCATCAAAACAATAATGATGAAGAATTTTCTATGTATATTAACTTCCTGTAGAGCTATTATGAGGTAGCATATTAACATCCATCTAATACTGATGTCATCTGAGACCAAGAAAAGAACACAGATTTGAATAAGGATCTGTTCTTTGCTAGGTACCTGGTTTTCAAGGACTGTGCAAACTGGCATTTATCCATTACTTTGCAACAATCACTGGGTTTCAAAGTAAATAATTAGTCATTTTCTAAGTAATTAACAGTAGGCTATTATTTCTAGACTATAGTCATACAGCCCAACTCAGTAATACTAATTCATCTTAACTGTTTTTATGCTGTGCCGTTATGTTTTATATGCTAATGTTATGGTCTGTCCCATTATACCAAGTGGCTTTAGAGAACCTTGAAATGCTCATTATGATGTGGTAGATTTTTTAAAATGAGCGCTTTTACTAGTTGCTTCTTTGCTTTTTAAATTGCAGCGCACTTAGGAACTGGAAAGCAATTATGAGACAGATAATGCTGCATTTTTGTGACCCAGTTGCATCTAGTTTATTGGCTTCCATTTTCTTTGAAGAGGAAAGAGTGGGGTGTGAGTCCACTTTTTGAAGGAATCTGTTTAGAAAGAAAATGTGACAATCATGAGGTCTGTACAAATGAGAATAAAGGGTGTAGTGTATCGACATGCAGAGTAAGGAGAAATGGAATTGTAACCACAGGTCTTACCTTCAAAACTTCCTGCATTCTCTGGCTCTTCCAAATGAAGTCCATGTAAATCAACTTCCTTGATTTTTGGCTGCTCAAGTTCTGTATAAATAACCCATCTGTACACTGGCTGACCATTCAAGAAGTGGGATTGGACATGAGCCTCCATGCAATCATTAGATCATCCATGGAGCAAGTACCCAGAGGAAGTTCTCATGCATTCACTCCCTTCTGATGATCAACACCATTTGAATAGAATAGAATAGAATAGAATAGAATAGAATAGAATAGAATAGAATAGAATAGAATAGAATCTTTATTGGCCAAGTGTGATTGGACACACAAGGAATTTGTCTCCGGTGCATATGTTCTCAGTGTACATAAAAGAAAAATACATTTGTCAAAAATCATAAGGTACAGCACTTAATCATAAGGTACAGCACTTAATGATTGTCATATAGGTCTAGTAAGCAATCAGGAAACAATCAGTAGTAATGAAAACATAAAATGTAAAATCATAAAATAAAATAAAAAATAAAATAAAATTGTCCAGCACAGGCTATAAAGTCACTACAGTCATAAGTGGAGAGGAGATGGGTAATGCGGGAAATGATGAAAAAAAGTAGTGCGTTACAGTAATTATATAATAAAGTATAAGTAATGGCAACAGTTTAACATTACTCGTAGGGAATTAGCTTTGCTTTAACAGAGCGCATTGGCATCAACACCGCTATCAGAAAGCAGCATCATGGATCATAGATATGGGAACCAGAACTATGGCTGTTTCCACACGGGGGAGCGAGCGTGGGTGCACCGACATAGTTGCAGTTGGTGCACCCCCCCCCCGGGCTGTTCGCATGCCATTCTGCAAATGGCCCTGGTGCCATAGCAGTCTGCAGGGCCACCTTTGCACGGGGCACAGGGCACACCACTTTTTTTGCCCCCTTCCCTCCTCTCGGCTGCCGTCCCTGTAGGGATGGAGGCCAGAATGTGTGTCCCCTGGCTTCTCTACAGTGATGGCAGCTGAGAGGTGGTAAGGGTGTGTGTGTCAGGATGCTGTTAGTGTGTGCACTGTCCTTGAGTCTTTCCCGCCTGTTAGCCCTGGCTGTCTGCCTGGGTTGGGGAATTTCGGTTCCACGTTATTTCTGCTTGCCTGTGTGAAACTATTCATTGTTTAATTTCTTGTGGTGGGAAAAAGGTTTGCTACTGTGTTAAAGCTATTATCCAAGTTTTGAGTCTCTCAGAACTCGCATCGCCTGTATTCGACTATGACTGCCAGCACAATAAAGAACTGAGAACAGTTACTTTTGCCTGGACTTTACTAGTTCATTACAGGGGGGAAGCGGTGTGGGGAAAACGCCGCCTTCCACCCGCTGCCATTTGCACCGCAGCAGGTGGAAGATGCTGCTTTTCAAAAAACTCACTCGTTGAAAGCAGCATTTTTGCGCCACTTGAGGGGGGCAGGCATGTCACTGCTGTAATGCAACAGAGCCAGCTATGTGAACAGTGATCCAGGGATGGTGTTTTCCACCCATGCAGAAACAGCCTATCAAAACTCTAGAGAGTTTCTAAGTTGGAGATGGCAAACCTGCCACAATCACATCAGAAGCTATTTATTTGTTCTGAGTACTTATAACTATTAACTTTGGTATTATCCTTATTCCAGTAACTAGATGCTTGGTAATTGGTTAAAAATAAGGGGCCCTGCTCACAGGCTTATAAACTGCATTGGGGATCCTTCTGTGTTTTTGTAGTGTTACTTGCTTGGGAAGTGTTTCAGGGAGGTGCTATGGCTAAGTGTTAGAGCATTTCCTTGCAATGCAGAAGCCCCCAGATTCAATCCCTGGCAAGGGAACAGGTAATAGGAAATGTGAAAAACCTCTGCTTAAGACCCTGGAGAACTGCTATCAGTCATGGTAAGCAGTACTGACCTTCATAGATCAATGGTTTGATTCACTATAAAGCAACTTTATGTACAACTTTGTGACTGCCTTCCTCTATTCTTCTTAATGCCTTTTGTCCAAGTGCATCCTGAAAGTAATCTTGCCTATTCAGGTTTCCTTTTTTTCTTCCCTCATAAGTGTCAACCAGAAAGTTAACTTTTTCCGTCCCCACTCCCCTGCTGTTACTGTTGCTCTGACCCTATATTGATGACTGGCCCCCTCCTTTGATTACCACTGAATTTATATGATCATAGAAAGCAATTCTGTGAGGGCCTCATCTTTTAAATATATTGACCTTCTGCCTTATCACTATCTTTGGGATTAAGATGTTAAATCTTCAAAACACTACTAAAAGCTTGTCTTGTCTAGAAACTCCACTTTGTACTGCATGATTCTTAGGTTTGTGTTGACTTCCTTTTGTGACCCAGCTCACGAGTAATTTCAGACATTGCCCAAACATTTTAGAACTGCCCAGTCAGGATCCACTCAGTCAAGATTACTTCAGTTTGCAGTTAGGCTATTCAAAAAAAATGTTACTCCCAGTCAGTGCATCAACATATGTCACAAAACAGCAGACCTATCTAGATTTTCACACGTGTACCCACATGTATACCAGACCTGGTTCATATCCATTCATGGTGAAGGTGTGGGTATAGTACATCTCCCTTATCATGCACATAATACATGAGGTGGGTATTCCCCACATTTTGTGCCAATTTGGCTTGTCCTGATAAAAGATATTACACGGATTACATTCCTGATTATGGTTTTTGTGTGGACCAGTAAAGTTTTACTTTTTTTGCTGTTCTACATACAGCTCCACTTTGCCTAGAGGTCCAATTTGTCCAAGTATTCCCCCTCAAAAATATGGAGCGATGGAAAAGAAAACATCATCTTTTATGAGTTTGGAGCACCTCAGTTAAAATATCCAATTTAATTCAGTTAAAATATCCAATTTAATAAAGGTAAATTGCATTGGAAATGAAGGACTTTGTGCTGTCTCTTAACCTCAGAATTCAGAAGGGGATTTGACTAGAGAGACAAAGGGGTCAAAACACTGAGCATCCTTTCTCTACTGCTCTGCCACTATTCCTTTAATGTGTACATTGCTACTCTCAGGGAAACTTCCTTCCTTCTACCTTTTACACCTTTTCTCCAAATATCTTCTCCATCGGGCGACCATGAGGGGAGGATGCAAGTCCTGTCTCTCTCTCTAACCTAGTAAATAAGACTAGATTTGGAAACTATATTTATCCTATCCAGAAATAGAGTTCCTATTATACATAAATAATTTGAATTGATAAAATGGCTCCAAGTAATTTTGTTTCTGGACACATACAAACTAGATGGGTTTAGCTGCACACAATAGCCTTTGTGCATTCTGCTAAATTACCCAGATTTTTGTACATATATGGAAAACAAAAATCTAACAAATTGGACCCAGAACACTGGATATCAATCTAGTGCAATCCAGCTGGTAGAAAGTTAACTCAGATGTGAAAATCTGATCTCAGATTCCCGGAAACGTTTTCTAGTTAGCCTCAGATTAATGTGTCTTAGCATACAAACTTCATAGAATTATTATGACTAAAATGGTTCTCTGAACTCCTCTGAAAAATGATGAATATTAAGAAATACATCATTTATAACAAAAGGATTCCCAAACTTATTTCATCCTCTTTCTCCCTCTCTTCTGTTTCTCTAACATTTGACACCAGCTTGTCACAAAAATGTTTCACACTGTACTAAGACTCTTCCCTTCTGAATTTATTAATTCTACTGTCCCCCCACTGCTACTTTTCCTGCATTTATTCCCTGCCTCCCTCTGCTCACATTTTTCCTAGCAACAGCCCATGCCTCATTAGTGAGGCATTCCTCAGACTTTGAAAACCAACACTGTGAAACTAAAGGGTATTGCTGACTCCAAAAATCAAGGCTTTGCTGAAGAAAATACCTGACAAACACAGCTGAGCAACTATTTACAAAAAAATGGCAATTGCATTCAAGTAAAAGTTGGGGGGGGGGAGAGGGAAAGAAGGGAAATGATTCACCAAATGGCTTTTCTACAGTCTTATCCAGTTCTATATCAGTGCAGAATATCTTTATTAAGGGATCAGTTAATATAACCTTTTGTCCAATGGTAGAAGATAGCAATGGAACAACACCGATAAGAAATCTGCTTTCACAGACTTAATGTCTCTCACACTTAATGTTTCTGAAAATGACTGTTGATATCAAGTGGAACAAATCAGGACTATACTGAAATGATGTAAATAATTCTTTTGGAAATGTTTTTGGTCAGTTTTAACTTTGCTGTTCATCTTTTACTATAATAACATTCAAGGGAGATTTATAATCAAAGCATATGTTTTGATGAAATAAAACTTGCAAGTAGATCTCAGCTTGTGTTTCCCCCTTTATGCTGTTATTTATTACTATTTATTTACTTTATTTATACCTCTCTTTTCTCTTCAGTAGGAGAGATGGGTACATTGGCTACTTGGCTAATAAGACTGGCTAGTTTCTTCTTAACAAAGTAAAAAAATAGCTACCATAAACGATACATCCATCACAAAAAAATGGATATTTATTTCTGCTCATGTTTCCAACAAAGGAAATATTTATTAGTTATCCAGTGTGTCCCATAAATGTATGGAGTAGAGTGACAACTCACAGACTGACTTTTTCAATCTTCCTTATGATAACCAGAAATGCATTAATGCCATAAAGGCCAATGGCAGTATTATTTCAGCCTCTACAATCACTGAATGAGATTGAGGGTACTCTTAGTGGGGTTGTTTGGCCTAGCCAATGGGAAGAACAGCTTGGAAGCTTTTTCAAGGCTCCCTACGTCTTCCATGTGGGCATTTGCCACATGCTGTTGACCTACACACTTCCCACGAGGAAAAGGGGGGAGGGGGAGAGGAGAGGAGAGGAGAGGAGAGAGGAGGGAGCAAGAAAAATGCATGGCCCATAAGCTGCTGTGGACCCTCCCTGGTAGCCTCCCCATTCGCGTGCCACCCCCACTAGGCAACCAACTGACCCAACTGGAGTTACCACCCAATGGAAATTTGGCAAATGGTGACCCGGATTAATAACCACTGTCCCGTGTACACATGCCGACGTTGGTGACCTGAGGCTGGACCCCTTGTCAAAACACCACATGGAACTGTCCCGAAGCTTGCCCGGGTTCGCTAATGGGCAGCCTAATGCCTGGGGCCGAACCCCCGCCCTTTGAAGATGCATTTATTGGTGATGGCATGGTCTCAATAGCCTGCTGAAAGGTGCCTTATGCCGCGCCACCCCGTTGCAACCGCACCGAATCTGAAAACAGTGAGGTTAAACATTCCCCCCCCGGTGCTCCAATCCAGGGGTGTTGCTCCGGTGTGGTCCCTGAACCCTGGGCCTGGGAGGGAGGAGCCATGCTGCTATGGCAAGGTGACCCCAAGACCGCACGCCAGTTATCAAGTGTAGTGTGACAAGTCTTCAGCCCAGCATATACTCTGGGTCCTAGGACCATCGTGCCTGGGCATTCTAAGCCCAAACTTTATTTAGATATTGTAAACTACCAGTCTGGGGGTCCACCTATCAAAGTGCGGGCCTGGAGAGTTCTCATGACCTGGGATGGGCGGTTCCCACACCAACCTGGTTGGTGTTGTGTGGCCCCCCTCCCCCTGGGAAGCTCACCTATGAGTGAGCCCTGCCTGAGGAAACAAGTGGGCCCCTCCCACAACCTTCTCACATAGCCAACTGCCTGAGCGAATCCCACAGCCGGATACTCACTGGAGGGGGATGAACTATGAAAGCTGCAGCTCGAACTGGCTCATTAAGATTAATGGCACCTGTCACGACCATGCCCTTTTGGCCAACAAGAAATGTCCTCCGGGTAGGCCTCCACCCTGGTCTCCTGCCTTGGTGCTGGTGGCCCCACCAAGGGTGTTGCCATAGTGTCCTTGGGGTAGACCCTTACCCCTCAGGCTGAGCTGGCTCATTGTCACTGTCCCTGAACAAGGGGATAAAATAAGGGAAGAGACCTCCCCCTTGGAGCAAGTTGGTCCCTGAAGACCGGGATCAGGCCGCCTGAGTACTGAACCGAGTCCGAGGGTGTGCCGCACTCTGGACACATCGTTGCCAAAGCCGGGGCCCTAAAGCTGGGGGTTAACTGCACCTTGACCAGTAAAAGAGGTGTCGAAGCCACAGAAGGGGTACTCCCCTTCTGTTCCTGACCCTCCAAGTCCAGGGCCGTATCCCTAGGCACAGCGGGAGAGGGGTCCGGCGCTGGCTGTAACTTGCACCCTGAAACTTGATGCCTGGTGCAGTGCCGAGATACCCCACTGGTCTTCGTAATGGGAGTACTGCTATACAGATCCTATTAAAGTGTGGGCCCGGAGAGTTCTCATGACCTGGGATGGGCAGTTCCCACACCAACCCGGTTGGTGTTGTGTGGCCCCCCTCCCCCCTGGGAAGCCCACCTATGAGTGAGCCCTGCCTGAGGGAACAAGGGGGGGCCCTCCCACAACCTGAGCAAATCCCACAGCCGGATACTCACTGGAGGGGAATGAACTAGGAGAGCTGCATCCTATTTGGGTTGCCATCGCACAAGCTATTTGGGTTGCCAAACGGCCTCCCCTGCACTTCTTCACCACCATCAGCCAACAAGTCACGACCAGCAGGTATGGCTGAAGAAGGTGGCTGGCTGGTGATCCTTTAGAAAAAGAGGGTACCTTAGCAGAGTGGCTGCTACCTCACCTACTACTTAGCCCTTATACGCCTAGCTCCTAAACAGCCACCACACTCATTCAGTTTGCTCCAGCCATCGGAGGAGGCCGGAGCAACCGTGTGCTGCCTAATATATAGGGAGCGTGCTCCACCCCTTCCACTCGCATGCATCACGTGATCAGGCCAGTGTGGCTCGGCCACCCAGCCAGCCCAGGGCACGCATGCTCACTGCTCCGGAGCTCACCATGTGCCATGCCCCCTGTCGCAATTACGGCCTAGTTGATTCTAGTGCCGTTATTTAATGTAAATCTACCAACATTCTTGCTGTTTGGACTATTGATACAAGAGTGTAGGTGGAATTTATTCAGTTCTCCTTCCTTAATGCAAATAATAGCTCCAGGGCACTTGGAATCTGAGAAAACAAAACAGTGGGTAAGAATGAATAATTCATTGCCAGCACCTCAATTCCAGGGGTCCCAACTGCTTCTTTCTACCAAGAAAAAAATGCAGGAGACCTATTCTCAGATCTAGTTAAGCCTGAACATGTTTAGTTGTAATTTTATTTAAAATGAGGAGACTCAATGCTATAAATAAAGCTTTTGGAGAACCTGTATATGCTCGACAAAGAACTCTTGGATTTCTATTTTAATTTAAAAAAATTCCTGTTACATTTCATATTTGTGGTTGGGCATGTACTTACCTAAACATGCAAATCAAGGTTTCATAGTTTCTGGGGCTTGAGCCAGCAGAATGAGGAAAATCTTAAGCTTTGAACACAAGTCTCAGTTCTAATACAACAATTATACTTACATGATCTGTTCATTTTTGCTTTGGCAGAGTTAGAGACTGTAACGGATTAGCAATTTTAATTCCTGTGTTCTGATTGTTCACTAAAGCAGAAAAACTAACCCAGATAAGAATTAGAGTTGACTTTTGTACAATGGTGCACTTGTGGGACGGGAAAAGAAGGGGCGAACACCAGGCACCACTTTAAAGTGTCATGTGTCACCACTTTAAAGTGTCACCACTTTAA
Organism: Sphaerodactylus townsendi; assembly: GCF_021028975.2. Taxonomy (NCBI): domain Eukaryota; kingdom Metazoa; phylum Chordata; class Lepidosauria; order Squamata; family Sphaerodactylidae; genus Sphaerodactylus; species Sphaerodactylus townsendi. The sequence continues at coordinate 101,134,121 of NC_059426.1, read as the reverse complement.
AGTGCCCATTTGACTGGTTTCCCCTGCCCTTCCCCCAGGACAAGCAACAGTACTGCAGAAGCCTGAGTGAGAAGCAGATGATGGGTGGACAGGCTCAAAGGCACGCATTCGGTCCCACTGCTCACTGCTGCACCCTGCCTCCTTTTGTACCCCCACTACTCGCCTATGTCCACTGCCTGCCTGCCCTGCCTGCTTCTCTCTCTTGCCCACTCACTCCGCTCACCCTGCCTGCCCCTCTTGCTTGCCCACTCTATCACTCACCCACACATCTGCCAGCTTGCCTGCCTGCCCCATTCACTCTCCCCATGTGCCAGCTCACTCGCCATCCACCTGGCCCACTCACCTGCCGGTCCTGCTCACCCACCCTTCTTGCCTACTCACACCAATTTTGGGAGAGGGTGTAATTTTTTGGGGGGGAGCTCAATTTTAGCATTTGTCCCTGGGACCATTTCCTGAAGGTACATCACTGCTTTTACACCCCACTTTTCTCTACTCTAAGGAGTCTCAAAGGAGCTTACAATCACCCCCCCACACACACACACATACAAACACACCTTGTGAAAAGGTGGGGCTGAGAGAGTTCTTGCGAGAACTATGACTAGCCCAAGGTCACCCAGCAGGCTTCATGTGTAGGAATGGGGAAACAAAATTCAGTTCAACAGGTAAGAGTTTGCTACTCATGTGAAGGAGTGGGGAATCAAACTGGGTTTTCCAGATTAGCATCTTCTACTCTTATCCACTGCTCCATGCTGGCTCTCAGAAGAAACTCATTCAGCTGAAAAAATGTTTTCTGTGCACATTCTGGAAAATAAATTCTAACTTCAGTGGGATTTTTTTTAAACACCCAAAACATGAGTGACAGCCTGCATGGTGTAATGGTTAAGGTGTTGGACTAGAACCTGGGAAACATAGGTTTTCTAGAAATCTGATATTTTCCCATTTCATTTTATTGTTAGAGGAAAAAAATGGCCATTTCATGGCAAAAATATAAAGTATTTTTAGATAAAAAGCTATACCAAAAGAAAGCAAAATTTGCTGGCAGACACTGATTAGCTTTAATATCACAAAAATACTCCAGCACACAATGGGAGTTGTTTTCATTTTTGCATGAAGATACAAAGTTGCATTCAATGCTGAGGTAAGTTGTTGACAACAACTTTAGAAGGAGAGCAACTTTCTGCTTAACCTTACTGCTCTGTCTCTTTCCCCTGAGCCCATATCTGGTGCATTCAAAATGGTAACTGCAAATATTCTCTTAGGCCCTTTCTGCATGGGTCAAAAACGATGGCCTGGGGGCGGTAAAAACGCCGCCCCCAGGCCGCCGTTCGCACAGGTGGCGCTGCTGCAACGCAGCAGTGCCGACCTGACTGCCCTCCCCCTCCCCCAGGGCTGCGTCAGGCCGCCCTAAACAACAACCCTTTAAAGGGTTGTTGTTGGGGGGAAAGCGTCTTCCCGGCCCGGCGCGGTGCGTAACCCGGCGCGGCGGGGAATGCACGCTGTCTCCCTGCCCCGTCCACTCACCTTAGTCCCGTCATGCTGCCTGCTGGCCATCGAAGCCCGACCTATGCGCTTCGTCCTCCGACCCCTGGAGGTCCGGAGGGCAGCGTGGGCGGGGCTGCTCGAAACGGCCAGCATGGATTTCGTAATGGCGCGGGGATCAAGGCTGAGTGGGATGGGGCAGGGGAAGAGGCAGTTCCGTCGCGAATAGCCACTTGCCATTTACTTGCCGGCCCTCCTGCTGGGAAGGGCCGTCCGCATGCATGCATCACGAGCGGCCTTCGCCTCCACGCCTTGGTGAGAATTCGCCGGCGTGGAGGCGACAGGAAGGCACGTCTTGGAAGCGACGCTCTACAGTATGTATGAGATTCATTCATTGACTCTACATTGACCAACCAGCAGGGTATCACTATATCACCAACAAAGAGAACTGAGCTGCTAGGTTTCAATTGTTTTTCTGCCAACCGTGCACCAGTGAAGAAATCTTTCAATGTGTGTTTAGTACCTGTGCAGCTGCTTGCCTTCTGGGGTTCCCACATGCTTGGATGAACCCATTCTGCAAACAAGAATGTTAATTGTCTATGAAATGGATACACTTTCTCCCATCCCTAGAGTGAATGGCTTAATCCCAGATAATTTCATCCCAGGTTTTATGTTGTTGCTGCTGCTGTTGTTTGCAGGGGAGGGGAGAATACAGCCAGAAATGTTTTTATCATGGAAACATATGGAAGTCCATAAAACAAAGGTGTATTATAGTAAAAAATAAATGAATGCAATTATGGAAGAACAAATATGAGTGCACACTCTGAAATATACATTTCTGCTCTTTTAAAAGCATGTACTATATAAAAAGGGGAGGAAATCAATCAGTTTCTTTGTCATCTTCCCTGATTTGATTTAGCCATTCTTTCATTTCTTTGTCATCCAAAGGTCCACTCGTATCCCTTGCCAGTTTCCTATCCTTGATATATTGGGAAAAAAAATTCTTAATGTTTGTCTCAAAGTTTTTGGCCATCTATTCTTCAAGTTCTTTTTTGCTGATTTTATTTTATTTAGACACAGTATGTATCAGACTTCTCTCTGTGATACACCTCTGAAGATGCCAATCACAGATGCAGGCGAAATGTTAGGAACAAGATCTACCAGACCACGGCCACACAGCCCGGAAAACCCACTACAACCAGTTGAATCCGGCTGTGAATGCCTTCGACAATACACATTGCCTAGAGTTCACCACTAACCAAATCTGAGGGAAAAGAGACTCAGAAAAATATTTTAGTATTTAAAGTGAAGCACATGGGAGCATTAAATAGTTCTGCATGATTGCTGATTTTTATGGCTCATTTTTCCACCCCCACCCTTTGTTTTTCAGAATTGAATGGCAGTTACAGTTTTGGTGATTCATGACTATTGCCAGTCATTGGTACAAGGATTCTAAAAGCAGCTTGGAATCTTATGTAATGCAGTTATACTTTATCACTAGAATTCTACCGGAGCATGAAATGTGATCCTTAAAGCATGTCAGTTTTTAGAAAAATGAATTTTAGGAGAGGTAATTTGGGTTTGTATTCCCTCTCAGTGGGTATAGCTCAAACTTCTTGTCCTGAGAGGACAAATATATATGCAGATTTTGAAAAATTAAATGCTTACTCAACATAATGTTAACATAGTCAATGTGTAGGATATGAAAGCCAAGCTGTGGATTTCTCTTCCTTTCAGTAACAGAAACTCATATACAAAATTGTTCTCAAATCAAGGATAGTCAATAGCCTTCATGAAAATTCAGATTCAGGTATAGTGTATCCATCATTTTTCAGAATTCCTGATTTTTTTCCTGAATTTCCATACCAGTATGGGTTGGTTCAGGGAGAGAATCTGGAAAAAAAATCAGCTCTATTCTATGCAACGGAGAATCTTTCTGGGACTTCTGCTACTGGCTGTGCACAGAAGCCAGAGCTATCTGCTGCCTCTTAATCAGAAGAGTATTCAGTAACTCTTGGACCCAACTGGCCTATGACACAGTGCTTCTAAGGAGAATTCCCAATAGATATGCTGCAAATTTGGTGCCTTTACCTTACAAACAGATCCTCCACTTGCGGGTGGAGGAGTGGCCCTTCCTGCTCTGAAACCTAATTCCCCAAAATAATACACCAGACAATATGTAGTGTGGGTAATAACAACTGGCCATAGCCAAAGAGTTTATTGACAGAAAAACACAGGAAAGCAAATTGGCGCAGCATGGGAAGTGATCCAAGCATCTGGGCAGCTCGAATGCTGTCCCCAGAGGAAAACAATTCCTCCAGCCCGCCTGCTGGAGGAATCTAAGCAAGCGGAAGGTTGGAGTGAGGCATACCAGACCGGTGAAGTGCCCATGACTGGAGCCCCTTCTCCATCCCCGCTCGGAAACGCAAGCCTCTTAGCTGCTTACGGGCAGCATTCCAACCGTGGACTTGCTCCACCCCTGCCTCTTAAGGAGGTGTAATAACCGGGGGAGCTCGCCCAGCTCCCCCCCCTGCCAGCGGATCATCCCCCATGCGCATCTCATGCCACAGAGCCAGGACAGAAGAGGAACCCTTCTCCCAGTTCCCACCAAATGCTTCCTATGCCTTCAGCCAATCCCACAATAATGGCGTTTCTAAGGCTATAGCAATACAACCACAAAGTCCATGCCCTGAGGTGATAAATGAACCCCATCCTGTCTAAACAGGGACTCCACCTTTGGTGAAATGTCCCGGTGTGGAACCTCCCGCCCCCCCAAAACCCCGTACAAAACCTGACGCAAGCCGGCAGATTCTTCCCTTGGCTCCATTCACTCGAGAGAAAGCTGGGTCCAAAACTCCACTCCAGACTGGGCGTCTTCCTGCAATAAAGTGGGACCAGCAAAACTGGGTGATCATCGTTCCCGGTAGCAGGTGGTGAATGGAGTCCAAGTCCGTTAATATTGTCTGAAGCAGCTGTACGCTCTTCACTGCAGGGATGTCGTTCTCTCCCAGCTGTAACACCATCGCTTGGGGAGGCTTGCAGGTTTCCAGCTTGTTCCGCAGGATGGGGAGGAGGTCAGACCAGCGCATGCCTCTTTTCCCAAACCAAAATAGCTTGAGTTGCTGGTGCAGGCCAAGGTCCCGACCCCAACTTGAAGAGGCTGTGTGTCTGCCGGCCCAGAAGACGATGCTGTGGCCCACAACCCAGACGACTCTCCGAGACCCTAAAAAATCTGATGAAAGGTGCAGGTTAGACAATGTTATGAGGCACCGAGTCCTACTGTTATGGAAACGGCCGGATGTATGTTTTGTAGGCTGAGAAGCGCCAACGCCCGACGTCCATGACTCTGCTGGCTGGGGCTCCCAGCCCCGCCACAGTGGACGCTGCCCCAATCCGAAAGGAGTGGAGCCCATAAGATTCGGGGGGAGGTGCAGGGCAGACAAGCAAAGCCTCAATACTGCCGCTAGCTGGTAGCGTGACAGGTAAGTCCCATCCCCGTGTACGAACAAGGGGCCGCCCCCCTCTGGGCGGGCTGCCAGGTAAGCTGCCATGTCCTTCACTGGGCAAGGGCCGGGGGCTGTGGAGGCCTGCATTGTGATACTAGTGCCCTTCGCCTGCTGGTCCGTCTTGGACCGCCGCAGTCGGATATGGATAGAGTGCTCGAAGATCTGGACATCCCTGATCGAAAGGGGTCTGTCGCTAGTGCCGTCTCTGGAAGCCGAAACAATCTCCCCGCTGCGGAAAGCCCCAAAAAATGCCAGGCTAAAAGCCGCTTTGAAGAGACAGGTCTCAAAGGGGGATGAGCACACCTGGGGCAGTTTTGTTGCTATTTGCCCAAGCAGCGTCAGGGAAATGGGGAGGCGCCCATCCCTAGTCTTAGGCGCTGCACGGACCCACCCCTTTATGGCCTGCCTAACCAAAAAGGATCCTGTGGGATCTGAGATCCCCGAAGCTTTGCAGTAAAAGGATACCGCAGCCAAGTGCGTGCGCATGGTCTTGGGAGACCGCCCTTGCGTGTGCAGGAACCCAAGGTACATCAGGAGGGAGGCCTCGGTGACGGTGGGGGTTCCACTCTCCCTTTGAGACCGCTGGGAAGCAAGAAGAAGGCCCGGATGGCTCCTTGATAAGCTTGCCGTGTTGCCGGGGCCAGTGAGTTCAGTACCCCATCTCTGATTATGGTCTTCCAAGGGCCCAGAGCTCCTGTGGAAAGGGTTCCGGATCCAAGGATGCTCCGGGGGCCAGTTGACGAAATCTCCCCATCTGGAACCTGGAGAGGGCGTCTGCTATGCCGTTCTCCACACCTGGAATGTGCTGGGCCACAAAGGAAATGTTATTTATCAATGAAAACACCACAAACTTCCTTACCAGCCGCATGACCCGCTCAGAGCGAGACGATTGTCGATTGATCACTTTTACTACCACCTGGTTGTCACACCAGAAGATGACCCTGCTGTTCGCAAATTGCTGGCGCCACAGGTATAGGGCTACCACTATTGGAAAGAATTCCAGGAAAGTCAAGTCCTTGCCCAGGCCCCCCTCAACCCAGTCCGGAGGCCACCGCTGTGCGCACCATTGCTCTTTGAAGTAGACCCCGAACCCCAAAGTGCCCGAAGCATCCGAATGTACTTGGAAAGTGGACTCAGGAGTTACCCGATCTTGCCACAATGAAATCCCGTTAAAATGGGCGATGAACTCTTGCCAGACCGCCAAGTCCTCCTTAATGCCCTTGGTCAGCCGGATATGGTGGTGGGGAGCGGTGACGCCTCTAGTGGCATGCGCCAGGCGGGCACAGAAAGGTCTGCCAGGCGCAACGACCCAGCATGCAAAATTTAGGTGGCCCAACAATTTTTGGATGTCCCTCAAAGTGCATTTGGACTTTCCCTGCAAGTGAAGTAACAATGCCTTAATGGTCACCAACTTATCTGGTGGGAGACTGGATGTGCCCTTTATCGTGTCCAATGTTATCCCTAAAAAATTAAGAGTCGTTGAGGGGCCCTCGGTTTTTTCTGCTGCCAGTGGAACTCCCAGCTCCTCCGCTAAGGCCTGTAAGCTGTGAAGCCTTTGATGGCATTGCAAAGTGCCTGCCTCCCCCACCACAAGGAAATCATCTAAATAATGTGTGATGTGTGGACTGGCTGACCGTCCCTTAGCTGCCCATTCCAGAAAGGAGCTGAAGGCTTCAAAAGCTGCACAAGCCACAAAACAGCCCATGGGCCTAAAACTTAATGCCTAGCAGGCAAAAATCATCTGGATGTATGGGGAGTAACCTGAAGGCGGACTGTATGTCACACTTAGCCAGCAGGGCCCCTGGCCCTTGCATGGACCCTAATAAGGGCCGAGGGAGTTGATCGCATGATCAAGAATGGCCAGCTGCAGCCGAACGGAGCAAGAGGGTCTTGATTTATGTAATCATTAACTGGGGACCCAATTACCTGGAGTGCAGGACAAGCAGTGATAGAAATGAGGCCGGAACTCTCCCTTGAGCCTTTTTTTGGGGACCCACTTCCCCAGGGGGGGACACCCTGAGGTTTGGGAGGGGGGGAGGAAAAGGGGCCCGCCATGCGGCCCGCTGCCACTTCCTTTGCTAATTTTGTCTCCACAACCAGGGGCATGTCTTGCGCTGACTTAAGGTTGCTGCAGTCAGTTGCCACCCTGGGGCCTGTGTAAGGAATGTGGAATCCCCGAGAAAACCCTTCCCAAAGAAACTTGGCCGCGGGGCCGGTTGGGGTAACCGGATAGCAAGGAATGGAGAATGGGGAGTCTGACCGGGGACGCAGCCAGGGCTCCCCATGGCCCAGGTACTCCCACACTAGGAGGTGGTGGCTGGTGTGGCTTGGCCCGGCCCCCCTCCCCTGGGAGTCTGGTTGCCTGAGGGCCGGGCTCCGCGAAAGGGCTTCTTGCTCCTAGAGCAGGTTGACTTGGCGTGGGAGCCCAGGCAAATTTCACAAGCGTGTTCAAATTTGCACTTTGCCCTATGGCATCTGCCCATATTAAACTCCCAGCAAACTAGGCGTGCTCCCTCCCCCTTGTGATTAGGCAGTTTTTTGAAAGAGTGACCCTGGGGGCGGGCGAATGGCTGAACGAACATTGTCCAAGCCTCCTGATTCAGTTTCTCCCAGCGAGCATCGCTGCAACTGGACACATCCCTGTGGAACTCCTCATCATAACTCAGGGGACTGCAGGGAGTCCCTACTCAGAGCACCCTCAAGCACATTACACTCGATGTAAGTGGCCAGATGCACCCGCAAGGCTGCCCTTAGGGGGTAGGCTGCCGAAATCAACGCCATATATTCCCCGAAACCTAGCATCCAGTTGTCAAAGCTCCTATCAACCCGCTTGCCCTTAGGGGCTGATGAAGAGGACCCCGTAACCCCAGCCGAGGAACCTGGGCGGATAAATTTAAAAACATCCACATAGTAACCGTTGAGGGCCCTATCCTTTAGCTTACGTGAGAGGTGTTTTCCCGGTGGATGCTTGGTGGGCTTTCCACCACTGAAAGGGACTGGAGGGGGGGGTCCCCTGACGGGAAGCCCAGGCTACAGTCCCTACGTTCGCTCAGGCCTGGGGGAAGTGATGGGATGGCAGCCGCATCCTCCCAAAAGGTCCCCTCCCCTCGGGGGGAGTCCTCATCCGAGGAGTACTCACTTGAAGAAGACGACGGAGACTGGCGCCTGGACGCCCGCCGGCGAGAACCCTTTCTTGGCTTCTTGCGATGACGGTCCCGTCTGCTCCCTCCCCCTTCTTCGGCCGATGAGGGGCTCGAGGCCCCCTCCTCTTCTTCCTGTGAAAAGACCTCCTCCCCCTGGTCCCCTGCTGGCTGAGAAGGGCCCGCCGATGTAGCAGCGAAGGAAGCTGCTGCTCCACTGGATGATGAGCTTTTAGCCAACCTTGCAAATGTATTGGCCAGGTCACTAAAACTTTGGGCACTCAGATCCGAAATTCCCAGTTGACCCCCGGGGGTCGGGGCTGGGACTGCCTCCCGTTCCTGTGGCCTATTTGTTGGCGTGTTTGCCACCTTCTTAGGGGCTCCTGACGCTCTCTGAGAGCTTCTGGACCGGGCGAGCGAAGATGATGTGATGGGATGCCCGGCCCTGGCCCCCGCTGTGGTCCGTGCGGATGAATCTTGGTCACGCCAGGCAGGCGCCTTCCCTGCCGTTGCCCGCCGTGGCCTGCTATGCGGAGGGGGCTCGTTATAATTTCCCTGAGAGGAGCCAGATTCTGCACTGTTGGTGGCTGTCCCCCTGGTGGCTGTAACCCTGATTTTGGGGGCCTGTTTCACCTGGCTCTGACCCCCATTTGGGGTTTTTCTTTTAACACCCTTGGCTGGTGCCATAGCGGTCGAAAACAGTAGGTGAGATGACTGCCAAGAGCTGTAATAACCGCCAAGCGTGGTAACCCACCACCTCCAATAACAGCAGCCTACACTGTATAGTGAGCTAACTCAGCCAGCTGGATAAAGAAAGAGAGATCCCAAAAACAAAGCAAAATATTAGTACGTAGTGGAGGGCACTGTGAAAACACTGCTACTCGATCACCAAAATGCTGCAAAGGATCAGCAAAACACCCTTCTCTAACCCTCCCCGCAGGTAACATAATGCAAAGCGGTAGGCCTGAAGGAGCTCTGAAAGAACTGTGGGTGGGCCAAGTTAACCAGGCGGTTGGTCTGATAAAGTTCCGAAAGGACTGCGAGTGGACCAGAGTAACCAGGCAGGCCCCCCCGAGAGTGAGGCATCATCCTGGTTCTCCAGATCAGAGCCCTCACTCACCAGGACCTCACTAAAATTAAGCTGCCCTAGCCTCCTGCCTAGCCGCTGGGCAAGGCCCAGGGAGCAGACCTATAGTGCCGCATTGTACCCTGGACCCACCCACCCACTATAGCGAAATGGTGGGGGTGGAGTGCCTCGTGTGCAGGCCCTGCTCTCCTTCTCCCCCCTTGCTCCCCCGGCTCGGAGGGCCTGAAGACCCGGTTGCGCAGGGCTCTTATGGCCCTATTAATCCAAGAGGCGGGGGAGGGGTTGGCTCCGCAGGCCTCCGGTAGGAGCAGGCGGCCACATGGGCCCGACGCCCTCTTGAATGTGGGGAGGGGGTGGGGGGGTTGTGGCCATGTAGGCTCGTCACCCCGATGAAGGCTGGGGGGGGGCGTAGGCTCGTTGCCCTCGAAACGGCTGGAGTGGTGGCTGCTTAGGCCTGCCGCTCCCGTGAAGGCCGTGTCCAATGCTGCTCGGCCGCTCGCTCGTCCCTCCACCCCTCCCCCATACCCAAAACACGGAGCGTCGATCCTCGAGGTCCAAATCCTGCGGCGTCCGGAAGCAGAGTGGCCGGGACACACGAGGCAGGGCCTTTTATAGGCCCTGTCCCCTGGCCCACTCTGATGACGTGCTCTCGCCATCGCGAGAACACGCCACCCAAGTCCTCCGGCCCCCTGCGCTTGCGCACAATGGGCCGGATCCATCAAGGCCCTCTGCGCATGCGCGGATCGGCCGCGCACGCACAGAAGGGCCAGGAAGCCCTCGTCAGGCCTCCTCTTCCCCCCCGCAATGGCGGCCGCGTCTTAGGCGCGGCCGCGCTTTCTCAGAAAGATTCACCATTTGCTGTAATGGAAGGCGTTAAAGTTTAAACCCCAGCCTTGATCCATTATAGACTATGGGGAATATTTCCTGGGCTTGGGAAGGGGCTGTTTTTTGAGGAAGAGGCATCAAATTTGCACCATAGTTGCTGGTGACTCTCCTTTGAAGAACCCCGAAGATTGGGTCAGGGGCTCAAATTTACGGACCCCCATCAATCCTCCATTGCCTCCAGTGGAGGAAAAGCAGCCATTTCCCCCCAGGAGTAAACCAAAAAGTTAAATGTTCAATGCCTTCCACCCCAAGAACCCACACAAGTCCAACATAACCAAACCAGAACCAAGGAATCTGATGTGATGAAGCCTAATAGAACCAATGTCAAACCAGAGAATGACAGCACTACAAGGGAGATACTTTTGCTAGCCCAGATGAACCAAATACAATGTAACTGCAGATCTCATCAAAACTGTCCAAAATAACCATTTTTAAAACCCAGAATGCCAGCACTTTTAAAGGTTTTTTCTCCTTGCCCCTTTATACAGCTAAAGTAAAACTTGCACTAAAAGAAGTGCCTAAAACTGTTCCTAAAACTGACAGAAGTAGCCCAAGAGGCAACTTGCATATGCAACTCATGAAGAAAAAAGAGGGGAAATCCCTGAGAGGTTCTGAAAAATCCAAAAAGTGGGAGGGAAAAGTTCTGAAAAATCGTAAAAATGTGTGGGAGAGCCAAAAAATACTCCCAAAATACTGATATTTGGGGAAGGGGTATATTTTCTGCTTGATTTCAGGTGAATGCACACCCCTATTAATGTATAGTACTTTCACCTATTACGTTATAACACCCATGTGAGGTAAATTAATGAGGCTGAGGCTGTTTTTGCATGCCAAAATTGCCCCTTTGTTGGCATGGAGAATGCCCTGATGCAATCAGGAGTTTTGCACAGCCCTTGGTGCTGAAGCATGGCTGCCACATTTCTGCTCTGGAGCAACCCTGTGGCAATGGCTTTGCTCCACAAATTTCCTGAACCTCAAAGGTTGAGGTCCTTTTGAAATGCCCCTTTATTGCTCCAGTGGCTTCCACTGGTGTGCAAAGCTCCTCCGAAGCGTAAAAGGGACCAGTTTTCCCACCTCACTGCTCTTGCCTGACCCACCAATGAACAGGTGCTTTGAAGTAGCGCCCTCCCCCCCTTGCAGTGAAAAAAATGGAGGGAGAAACCTTGGTTTTTATAAAGGAGGGAGAAACCTGGAGCAGAAAAGCGGCATGTGCAGGCACCGTGAACGGAAGGGCAGCGATTCGCTCGCACATGCAAGGATCTTAGATTTACATTTTAGATGGAGGGGGTGGAGGATGGCGATCCTGTTGCATATGCAAGGATTTTAGATGGAGGGGAGGACGACAATTCTCAGCGCCTGATTTGTCATGTACAACTAAAACGAAAATTGGTAAATGCTGTAAAAATTCAGTAAAATTCAGATTTGGATTTATTTGGGCATACTGTATGTCCAAATAAGACACATAACAAATTCGGATATGCCTGAATTTTCAGGTAAATAAAAAAAATTTGTTATACCCCCATGAGAAAGCACAAGATAACATTAGCCAGTAGGAAGACAGGAGTGTCATCTTCTCGTTGCCACGTCAGGGCCCGATGGCCAATCAGGACATCCATGGCAATCCAGGACAATTCAAATTTGTGGTAGTGTGGAAATGTCAGCTTTCCAGAATCAGATGTAGGACTGGATACCTTCCATGTAATGTGTCTGAAGTGTGTAAGAAAAAATCTACAACAAAAAGTTTCGGTTGCTGCTCCACATAGCATTAATGCACATCTGCTGTACATTTTTTGATAGTGAGAAAAGGGCCTATAACACCAGAAGCAATCATACTTTCTCTCTTTCTGCTTCTGCTTTCTGCTTCAAACACACACGCACACAGAGGACATGTTGAAGCGAAACACTTTAAATTCTGTGCAATACTATGAATTTTACTATGTAAACTATTCAAAACATCACACCAAACTCTTACCCTTAATTATCTCTTCTCCTCTCCAGTCATTTGTCCTACATACAGCACAACTCAACTATAAAATGTCTTCACTGTGCTTTTTTGGAAAAGCATAGTAACCAGTAAACCAACAAAAGCAGGGGAGTCCAACCAAAAAATAAACTGCAGGCCTTCTTTACCCCATAGAGTGTAGATGCTACAGGTCTTTCTTAGAGAAGGGTAAAATGAGGATCTAAACAGATCCTCCTGAATTCATATGATTTTTGAATTGTAATGAAACTAAACAACCATGAAACTATACAGTCTACAGGAAGAACCAGAACAATCATACATCACATGCTCCCTGGTGTACCAGTGGCACAAAAACCTGTTTGAAAAACAGGGATGTTCAACATCCCCATGACAAAGATTAACGTGACTGCTAAATACTTTGTCAACAAGCACAGAGGAACAGGCTTCAGAACCATGTCTGCACTGGCAGCGAGCCCCTGATGCCTCTGATGTGTGTTTCTGTGGTAGAATCTGTGGTAATAGACTTGACATGTGAGTTCAAGGCAAATTTGCTAAAAGCCAGAGGATTAATGAGTAACAGTGCTTCAGATGCAACATTTGGAACTATGGCAGTCTGCAAAACAGTGGATGATTGTTCTTGGTGGCAAGCTGTGTACACAGATTCAACAGGTTGCCGCAGGTGGGGGATCGCTGAGGATCCCTGTTTTTCAAGCAGGTTGTTGCACCACAGATGCACCATGAACCCTGTGATGCATGATTGTTCTGGTCAGACATGTGGCTGAGGGCTTGAGCTGTGATGTGATGGTGGTTTTGGAGTGAGTTAGTGCAAAAATCATGAGGATCCTTAAGGATCCCTGTTTTTGAAGCAGGTTTTTGCACCACTGGTGCGCCAGGGAGCATGTGCTGCATGATTGTTTTGGTCAGACATGTGGCTAAGGGCTTGAGCTGTGATGTGATGGTGGGTTTGGGGTGATTTAGTGCCAAAATCATGAACATCCCTGTTTTTCATGCAGTCCAAACGCAGGAAACGGAGGCTGCCCATGAACGCGGGAAAGAGAATCTAGAAGAGCTCATAGTGCTCTGAAAAAACACTTACAAATACAAAATACCCACAAACAGGTGGGTGGAGCTTTGGACATGTAATGGGGGGTTAAACCCGGGAAACCCCACCCCCTACATTCTTGTTAAGCTGTGCTTATGGGAACTCCCCAGACTTGTGGGAAACCATTTGGGGCGTTCCTCACTGGCCCTGCTTGGGGAACTACAAGCAGGGTGACAAACCCCGCAACAGGTTCGCTCTCCAGCTAAGCCATGGAGCATTAGAAAGTGCAAAAACAGCCTGAGAGATGTTGACTGACCCACAGTCAATCATGACTTATCAATGATTTGAATGCAGATCCCCTGAACTGCAGACCATACTCTAATCATAGTAGATCTTTGAAAAATCTGTATGATAAATTCTGCTGACCTAACAGTCAGAACTGGGCAAAGTACATCCCCACATCCATTGTTATGAAAAGAGTAAAATAGTCATGAGTAATGAGATCTACATCTGAATATCTGGCAAGGGCTTGCAGAATGGTAGGTGTGAGAATAGGGAATACAGATAGAATTTTCAAGGGTTTTTATTTTATAAATGAGTTTTTTCCCAAAACCTACCTCAATTTAAAAAAAACCTTGTTAGTAGCACGTTTTTTTTCCTGAATAACATCACAGTTATGTTCTGCATTCATTATGAATAAAATGCTCTCATTTTTGTTGGGAGCTCTGAGTATAATGATAAACAGTTGTTAATTAAAAAAATACCCTCTCTCCATTTAAACCAAATTCTTTACCCATGAAAATATTACTATTCAAAATCAATTACACAGCTACCAACCTGATGTGTGTGTGTCTCTGTGTGTGTCTCTGTGTAGGCACACAAATAATGAAGTCACAACATACAGAGCTTGAATTGTTTTCTCATATTGAAGTCATAGCACTCTATAGTGAGTCCTGAAATTATCTAAAGCAGCGGTTCTCAATCTTTTTTTCACTCATGTACCCCCTTGGCAACCCATTTCCCTAAAACTGTACCCCCATAATAACAAGCCCATTGATCTTGTTAAGGCTTCAGACAGTAGTTAGACTTTTCTATAATGTTTTCAGGCACAAATAGACTTTTATTGACTAGCCTTTAGGTGGGATCTTCCCTCTCACACAGGATTTCATCTACACTAACCTGCCTTTTCCCCAGAGTCAGTCTAAACTGTACAGGGTTTGCTTATCCCCAGAGACAGGACTAACAACTGAGTATTCTATTCTCTCCCAGAGATACAGCTAAACTGGTCTGCCATACTTCTAGGCAGAGCTACCCTTCACTTTGTCTATTCTTTCTCCCTGAGGCAGAACTCAACTCTCTCTTCTCCTGGGTTCCCTCCAGCATCTCATTCACTTTTGAGAAGGTGACTGGATACTGGAGGAGCACCTATGGGCTCATTTGAGAGGCTGATTTCTTCTTCAAGGAAAAGACAGCCTCCTGTCCATCACAGATGCTTGGAATACTTGAAGTACCCTGAAAAAAAAAGAGAGATAAACACTGCTGGAATCTCTACCTTTCTCTCCCCGCACTTGCTCTTAACAGTTAGGTAATGGGCATAAATTTAACAGGTGTGACTTTTCTCACCATTCACCAGTTGAATTATGTACTGAAGAAACATGTTCTTGATAACCAGGATAGATCCAGCCACACAATTATGAATATTTAGGTCTTTTTCATTTTCTTATGGGGGAGTAAATTTCACTGATTTTTCACTTACTGCAGGGGGGGACCTCAGAAAATTTGTTCTGGAGAGTAAATCAACCTTTAGAAGCAACCGGAGGGGGAGGGTCTGCTGAAGGAAAGGAATAAGTGATAGCTCCCCTTCTTTAGAAAACTAAATTTCCTTAATGTGGTTGGATCCCTGCATCCATCAGTTCATCTGAGTCATACCAACGTGTAAATAAAGGACAGCGCCAGTAGGATGACTGAAAATAGAGTAACTCTTCCCACTAATAATGCCTGTTACTTAGTTTTTAGCAAGCAATCTATTTTCAGAAGTAATGACCACTGCTGAAGTCTCAAGATATAAGGTGCCCACTGCCATCCAAAGCCAACTCAGATAAAAACAAAAAAGTAGACTGCCCCAAATCATAGTGTGTTTGTCCTTTATGTAGATGATGAAGGTATATGAAGAGAGTTTTTTTTTAAAAAAACTGTGCTCATTTTGTCAAATGTGCTGTCTCAAGACTTTCAACTCTTTTGTGATCTAAAGCAAAAGGTGTCTTTTGTTCCCAACAGCAAAAATCTGTAGAACACCATCGACTTTCAAAAAGCAGGCTGTTGCTCAGAGCACCCCTGCCCTTCGGGAAGACTTAGCAAATTGTTGTCTGTCTTTGCCACCTAGTGGAAAGCTTGATTTCAGAGTATCCCTGTGTAGAAAGAATATCACAGACTCTTCTCTGTGTGCAAGCACTGGGGAACAGTTAAAAAAAAGTAGTGTAAAATGTCAGGGAACCTTTTAAAGATGCATCACAAAAGGTCCCGCTTGTGGAATTAGCTGCACCCTCAATACTTCATGTGAAATCTGTTTTTCCCAAACGTGTCTTAGCAACCTTCATATGTTTCATATACTTCAAAGCAGACAGAATTGCCTTGCTCAAGAAAGCACATTGCCCTTTGCATGCTTTCCTGATATCACTGCTTAGAGCACAGTGCTTAGTAAAGTAAGAATGGCACAGCACTGAGAATGACTAGAATCTGAACTGGCGATTAGAAGAACAGAATCTGAGATGGTGAATTTTTTGGAGCAAGTCATCCAAAATAAATACTGTGATCTTAGTTGTGGTCTGATGAGCATTAAATATCTGTTGATCTGATCTGTGTGAAGCTCTGAATGGACTTGGCATGTTGAGTTGGATCCAGAAAAAATTCTAATGGAAAGATGCCCAATTTTCAGCAGTTCACCCTCCTGCAGAAACTCCAGCATGGTAAACTGCAGTACTGCAGTCTGCTCACAACCTGAGTTTGACCTTGACAGAAGTCTGTTTCAGGTGGCTAGCTCAAGGTTGACTCAACCTTCCAAGGTCAGTAGCATGAGTACCCAAGCAAAGACAATGGCAAAAACCCCTACTGGGGAAGGCAATGCCAAACAATTTTGTAAACATAGTCTGCCTAGTAAGCTTCATGATGTGACATCTGCCCTTGGATCAATAATGA
The DNA here is from genome assembly GCF_021028975.2 of Sphaerodactylus townsendi. Taxonomy (NCBI): domain Eukaryota; kingdom Metazoa; phylum Chordata; class Lepidosauria; order Squamata; family Sphaerodactylidae; genus Sphaerodactylus; species Sphaerodactylus townsendi. The sequence goes on along the minus strand of NC_059426.1, from coordinate 101,117,824 downwards.
CCTGGTACTTGACTTTTATGGTTACCACCCTCCCACTGACACACTGACCTGTTTACCTGGGGATCTTTGTCCCCAAAAGTGGCATTTGGAGGGCACTTGAGGTTGCAGCACAAGGAAGGAAATCTTGTTCTGCGGATCAAAACTCCTTCTGTGAGTGGAATTCATAAGCAGGATCCAACTCACTATTTGCAGTAGAAAGGGCTCATCCAGTGGGCAGCAGCATCACAATAATAATGCAAATTCAACATCTGAATCCTCCACAGATGCCATTGCAGAATGTGTCAGCACATTCACACAGCTCACCAACCCAGGTCAGACAGAACGGCACAAGGAACAGTCAGAGACAGTTGTTTTCTTTCCAGCAGGAAGGCTTTTATCTTGTTGCTTCAGAAAACAAATGAACACTGTACAAGCGTTGCTGTCTCCAACCAACTACGAATCTCTCCACTCACTACCACTCCGCCACACCACATGCACACTAACATTCTACTACCTCCCTCCATTTATACCTTTGTGGCTTTCTGCCAGGATGCATACTTTCCTCCTGCACCTGGCTGCTGACGTCAACCCTGCTTTAACTTATCTTCACATCTCAAGCAAGGTCCAGCAGCTTCCATGAGTGCAGCAAATGCTCCTATTAACATTCAATTTTCTGACAGAATGGTCCTGAAATTTTCCAATGCTTTATGTGCAAATGGGTTGGTTCTGATGCAGACATTGCCCTCTTCAGGTGCTGAGGCCAACAGGTCATCATGTCTTCCATTCCTACTGTGGCATTTCAATAGTGGAATGGATAGTGAGGGGTGTGAGTGGCTAACCAGGGAGAAGATGCCAACTGACAATGACATCACGAAAGAGGAAACAGTAGTGCAAAGAGTAGAAAGATGGGTAGGTGATCACCTTCCTCATGATCCTTTCAAAGGCAGGGATATATTTATCCAGAACTGCTCAGGAGCATAGTTCAACTCAACAATTAATTCTTTGGTTACCCAAGAGGAGGTGAGGAACATTCCTGCACCTGAACCAAGCTTCTTAGGAGGCGAATCCGAGGAACTAGCGAAGATAGTGGTAGACAAGGAAGAAGTTCTGGCAGCCATTGATAAACTAAATGTTACCAAATCCCCTGGCCCAGATTGCATTCACCCAAGAGTTCTTAAAGAGCTCAAGCATGAAATTGCTGATCTTCTCACTTTAATATGCAATCAGGCTCCAGCCCTGAAGACTGGAAGATGGCCAATGTCACACCAATCTTTAAGAAAGGATCTAGGGGGGACCCGGGAAATTACAGGCCAGTCAGTTTGACATCTGTTCCTGGTAAATTAGTAGAATCTATCATTAAAAATAAAATTATAAAACATGTAGAAAAGCAAGACCTGCTGAGAAAGAGTCAGCATGGCTTTTGCAGAGGCAAATCCTGTCTTACAAACTTACTAGAGTTCTTTGAGGGTGTAAACAGGCATGTGGACAGGGGTGAACTGGTGGACATTGTCTACTTGGATTTCCAAAAGGCTTTTGACAAAGTTCCTCACCAGAGACTGTTGAGAAAACTCAGCAATGAAGGAATAAGAGGGGAAGTCCTCCTATGGATTAAAAACTGGTTGAGAAACAGGAAATGAAGAGTGGGTGTAAATGGGAAGTTCTCACAATGGAGAGATGTCGGGAGTGGTGTCCCCCAAGGATCCGTTTTGGGACCAGTGCTCTTTAACCTATTCATAAATGACCTGGAAGTAGGGGTGGGTAGCGTGGTGGCCAAGTTTGCAGATGATACCAAATTATGTAGGGTGGTGAGAACCACAAAGGATTGTGAAGAGCTCCAAGCGGACCTTGATAAATTAGGTGAGTGGGCTCAGAAATGGCAAATGCAGTTCAATGTAGCAAAATGTAAAGTGATACACATAGGGGCAAAAAATCCAAACTTCACATACACGCTACAGGGGTCAGTGCTATCAGTCACAGACCAGGAAAGGGATTTAATGGTCTTAGTTGATAGTTCCATGGGAATGTCAACTCAATGCATGGCAGCTGTGAAAAAGGCAAACTCTATGCTGGGGATCATTAGAAAAGGAATTGATAATAAAACTGCAAAGATTGTCATGCCCTTATATAAAGCAGTGGCGCGACCGCACTTGGAGTACTGTGTCCAGTTCTGGTCGCCGCATCTCAAAAAGGATATTGAGGAGATAGAAAAAGTGCAGAGAAGGGCAACAAGGATGATTGAGGGACTGGAGCACCTTCCCTATGAGGAGAGGCTGCAGCGTTTGGGACTCTTTAGTTTGGAGAGGAGGCGGCTGAGGGGGGATATGATTGAAGTCTACAAAATTATGCATGGGGTAGAAAATGTTGACAGAGATAAATTTTTCTCTCTTTCTCACAATACTAGAACCAGGGGGCATTCATTGAAAATGCTGGGGGGAAGAATTAGGACTAATAAAAGGAAACACTTCTTCACGCAACGTGTGATTGGTGTTTGGAATATGCTGCCACAGGAGGTGGTGATGGCCACTAACCTGGATAGCTTTAAAAGAGGCTTGGACAGATTTATGGAGGAGAAGTCGATTTATGGCTACCAATCTCAATCCTCCTTGATCTGAGATTGCAAATGCCTTAACAGACCAGGTGATCGGGAGCAACAGCCGCAGAAGGCCATTGCTTTCACATCCTGCATGTGAGCTCCCAAAGGCACCTGGTGGGCCACTGCGAGTAGCAGAGAGCTGGACTAGATGGACTTTGGTCTGATCCAGCTGGCTTGTTCTTATGTTCTTATGTTCTTATTTCCAGCCCTCCAAGCTTCCTCTGTCTTATAATATCCTGCCAGCCAATAGTGAATAGCCCCTACAGAGTATTTTCACTCTAGTAATGTAATCGCCTTCATTCACCCATTCTGCAAATCCATGAGTACACCACTTGTCAGTTCCACAGGTTACTATCTACTTTGCCTCATGTCCTTCAGCCACTTTCCTTTGATCATACTGCCTAGGCTCCCTCTTTCCCATTTCTGGTACTCAGCCAGTCCTGTTGCCTTTCTATGCCAATAAAGGCTTGCTTCTTCAGTCCTGCTGCCTTATCTTCCTGTCTGCTCTGTCTGTTTCCTCAAGCTGGCTCCTTTCTCACCAGCACTTCCATCAGTTGCTCTTTGTCTGCTAACTGGCTGTTCCTCATTCTCCAGTCAATCAATGTGCCTCTGGACACTTTGCTGCACAGCTGCTCTTTTTTTGTGGGACAATTTCAGGTCTATAACCTGTCCAAAAATTTCAGGTCTATAACCTGTCCAAAAATTATTCCTATCTACGGGATGATGCTAATCCTAGGCAAACAGGAAACTTTCCTCACTCTTGCAGAAACTGTGTTGCAAATATGCATCCTTGATCTTTGTCACTGTTTCATCACATCACATCCGGTCATCCAATCGATGGCAGAAATTTCACTGCCATCAGCACATCATAATGTAGACTTTAATGGGTGAGCATAGAAAAGGAAAAGAACAGTTTATGTGGAAAAGGAAAAAAAGAACTTCTTAAATAGCAAAAAAGAATATGGTGTTGAAGAATGCAGCTAAGCATACTAAGATAATGAGAAATCAGTAGCTACTGAACATCTCAGAGAATTAGAAATCTTTGTATGTGTGATTTGGTACTAGTTGTTTCTTGTGCTTCTCCAATATAGACAATTCTATTTTTAATACTACTTATTGTGAGCTGCTGACTAAAGTAGACTAAAGGACTATGGAGACCAAAGATTCCTTGCCATATGTTCCTTTCTACATTATCAAAATGTTTTAGTTAGTTGGCTATAATCCTAGTTCAATCCCAGCTACTCTTGGCTGGATAAGAATGACAGCTGTAGAGATTTTTTGGCACGGGCATAACATATGGAAGAGTCTTGGAAATATGAGAAAAAAGGAACATTGATTTAAAACAGAAAGATGAATGCCCAATGATCAAGACAGCCAAGAATCAAATCAAAACATATGCTGACCTCAACAGGTGATGAGATGAAGGTTCAAAGCAGAAATGGTCAAGAAACAGGTGGAGACTCAGGTGCTGAGTAAAAGAAAGCTTTAAAAGGGGGCCAGATGTAACTTATCCAGGCTTTGATTAAGCACAAGATCTACCCACACTAGAATGTTAAGCAGTTTTTTTTAAAAAAAGTAATGCTTTAAGCTATTTATTATTATTGATTGCTAAATTCCAGAATGAGGTATGAAACTGTTTGTTTGTTTTCCTTTTTTATTTTAGGGAGACTGGGGCAGACCGGTCGCTTAACAAGGGAAAATTCCTGGTGGACTACTGTCCTAGAGACCCAGCAACTCTGCCAGCTCTTCATGGACCACATGAATCACAGGAAATTTGCTCCAGGGGCATTTTCTCCTCCCAGTTCACTCCTGTGGTGGCCCTCCTTCACTCCATCTGGTCACTTTGCTGAGGTTAACTACTGCTTTTGAAAATGAGTTTCCACTTGACAGGACATTAGAGCTTGGTGAAAGTACTCAATTTTTTTTAAATTTGCTGGAGAAAAAGTCATTCAAGCTACTATAATTTCAATTATACTTCTCTGGTGACATTTACTGCACACATTTTGTGTCTAACATTATCAGAAAAGGAGGGTGTGGATCATTAGTTGTGGTTGCCGCTTTGATGAAGATGGTGATGATAAAATACCGATGAAGCACTTAAAGGTAGTTCAGAAGTATTGAAAATATAGGATTGGCTCATCTTCTGTTTGCAAACATCATACTTGCACTCTCATGAGTGGAAATTGAATTCCCACTGATGTCCCTGGAGTTCAAGTCCCACACCCATCCCCAGTACAACAGGTTGCAGCAGAAGAACAAGTTTTGCCCTTATCACAGTACTTAAAAACCAACCCTTGTACTCATCGAAATGTTACAACTATGATTGGATGATTATTTATTACTGTCAGCTTAGCTGAGCCCTTGCATGTTTACATGGCAGTGGAATCCACTGAATTCAATGGAACTTAATTCCAAATAAGCGTTCATAAGACTGCAGCTTTAGGGCAGGTTGTGAAGTATTAGCAGGAAGCTGCATAAAAGTTTTAATACCTCTAGAGATCAAAATGGTACATGTGAAGTCACTTTAGTGCAATAGGAAGCTGAGATATATATATATTGCGGAAGAAACACCAGGGAGGAAGAAAAGACGGAAAGGAAGGGAACATTTAGATTTCCTAGATGCTAGTGTAATGTCCTCCCATCTTTGCCCTGTACTTTCCTCTATGACTTTTCTTTATCATATTTTCATCCTTTTTAGCCAAACTTGGCTTCCAGAACAGTTCAAATAAATTTAAAAAGTGGTGCAAGTGCTATGAAAATAGAGTGCAAAATTCCTTGGGGAGAGGAGTCAAGTTAAACTGGATTTAGGCATCATGATGCCTCCCTGTTTTCTACTCTCCCTTTCATTTCTCAGTTGATAGAAGCTGTGTGTGAAGGAAGATCTCAGCTGGAGTTGGCTCCATAAAGTTAACCTCAGGAATTGCCTATTGACTTCATATGTGGCCAATATGCAGCTTGGTCATTGCCACTGAGTGGCATCTGAATAAGAAGGGAAAGTATCATTGATGGTATTACCAGCCAGTGGCACCATCAGCCTGAACATCAATAGACATTGCTAAATGTGGAATGTGTACCATACAGTCTTAAGCAGGTCCAGTTTATCTCCACCTCTATCCTTCAAAAATGGTGACACTCCTCTGCTTTTCAGTGAGCACAAAATAGAGTAATTGAACAGTGTTTTCAGACACACTCCTGCTACACTTCAGCATCACTTTTGGGATCATGTAGTTCATGAAAAATGGTTGTGTAACCATTCATTCTCCTCCCTTTTTATTTTTCTTGCATGATTTTCCTTGACTTCGATTAGAAAGATAGTGTACCCTTGCCAAATAGGCAACCATGTAGCTGTAAATTGCTGCTGCAACTGCTTGAAACCTAATTTCATTTATTTTTCATATAGGTCCTGCAAACCTCCTTTGTGCTATTTAGGGATGAAAGGTTTTGGCTCAAACCAGGTATGGCCTTTGTGAGTTAGCTTAACAAAACTTCTCTCGTTAGGCTTGGAGTGCACTGTTAAAAAGTAGCTTGAATGTATCTATCAATGGCTAGAGAAAGGTGAAAAGAGTACAGCAGAGTACATTTACCTTTCAGTTGCTCACATATATCAAGACATCAAGCAGATTGCTAAGGCATCAAGCATATGATTTGAGAACACACTTGCTGTCAGCTGGCAGACGGAGTGAATGTGGACCAAGGTTAATTCTAAGTGCACTGGGGGATTGAAGCTAGATATTTGCATGCCACTAGGTTAAAACGGCGGCCATTTAGTCTCTCCAAATCAAGGAAACAGCATTTGACATTCTACAGATGCATCTTTGTGGATATTGTTACTGCTTGTCTGGTCTGCAAGCTGATTCAGCTGGTAGCTGCCAGGTTGCATTTAGCTTTTTTTTTTTTAAAAAAAAAAAGACTGTTACACAAAAGGAAATATGTCAATGCCCCTATGTTCCCTTGGTACAGAGGAAAGTTACTGTGTACTTCAAATGTCTCTTCCTTGCCATTCTTACTAACAGCAATCTCCAGAGTCACATTTTACCTAAAACCATATTTCCCCTTCACAATAGAGCATTGATAGTATTTGATAAGGTCACACTGAGTCCTCTGATTTCAGGGATGGAATTAGCTGTTTTGGTACTTCTTTTCCCCACACAATGCTTCTGGCTATGCCTGTCTGCTATTTGTCCACATTCTACATGGGCTTTGCACAAATTAGTTCCTGTAGCAAGTATATACCTCTGAGTCCATTTTACAAGGAGAGTACTTTATAAATTGAAATAACAACAACAATAATCCCTTCATGGATACCCCCTTGTCATGGGGACAGAACTTGCATACTTTAATGACATTGAGAGCTATGCTAGAGATAGTGTGTACCACCAGAAGAGTTTCCCAATCCAGAAAGGCCTCAACTGAAAAACCAGACTAAGAGTGTTCACCAACCCATACAATATGATGAAACAATTATTAAAGAATCCTATACCCCATTGGTCATTGTGCAGGTTAACAAGTGCCAAGTCACATGCTGAGGTTCCTGGGCACGCATTGACAAGAGGGCTACAAGTGGACCAACCATCAAAAAGAAAGAAGTATACTGTGCAAGAAGTGCGCCCCATGGCCTGCAGAGGTGTTCCTCCCATTGGGCAAAGTGGGCAGGTGCCCAGGGCACCACCTTGTGGTGGGTGACAAAATTGTAGGTTTGTTTGTGGGGGATTTTGTATTTTCAGTGTTTTTTCCATTTTTGGCCTGCAGGGGGTGCAGATTTTAGGCTAGCAGCACCAAAATTTTGGGGACTTTTTGAGAGACTCTTCTGATGATACCACCCAGGTTTGGTGAGGTTTGGTTCAGGCAGTCCAAAGTTATAGACTCCCAAAGAGAATGCCCCCATCCCCCATTGTTTCCAATGGGAGCGAATAGGAGATGGAGGCTACACCTTTGAGGGTCCATAACTTTGGACCCCCTGAACCAAACTTCACCAAACCTGGGTGGTATCATCAGTAGGGTCTCACAAAGATACTCTGAAAGTTTGGTGCTGCTATCTTAATAATTGCACCCCTGACAACAGGCACCCCCTAAATTTCCCCAGATTCTCTTTCCTGCCAATGCTTGTTTTCTTTCTTTTATTTTCTCAATGCCTAATAAAGGTTGTTTTTATTATTATTATTATTATTATTATTATTATTATTATTATTATTATTATTATTATTATTATTATTATTATTATTATTATTATTATTATTATTATTATTATTATTATTAAATCCACCCCCTTCGGCATGGATTTAAAGGGAAAATCTGAGGTCCCCAGTTTTAACATTGAAAGACATGCTGTTTCAGGGTGGGGGAGAATCCACCCCAAAATAGCATCACTTTCAATGTTGTTTAAACTGGGGACCCCAGATTCTCCCTCCAAGGTAGATTTAAAAGGAGAATCTGGGCTCCCTAGTTTAAACACCATTGAAAATGATGCTGTTTGGAGGTGGATTCCAGCATCACTTGTTTAAACTAGGGAGCCCAGATTCTCCTTTTAAATCCACCTTAAAGGGAGAATCTGGGGTCCCTGTTTATAGCAGTAATAAAACATTTTGACTCTATGGCCCCTTCCGCACACGCAAAATAATGCGTTTTCAAACCACTTTCACAACTGTTTGCAAGTGGATTTTGCTATTCCGCACAGCTTCAAAGAGCACTGAAAGCAGTTTGAAAGTGCAATATTCTGCATGTGCGGAATGAGCCTATGAAATCAACTACACCCCATGCCTGTGCTGCCCCATTGTAAAACTGGCTGCTAGAGTTCAACAATATAGTGTAGGGAACTAGAAGAAAGCAGCATCACACCTCTCTTCACACTGGGGAAATTTGGGAGGGGTGCCTGCTGTCAGGGGTGCAATTGTTAATCTAGAAGCACCCAACTTTCAGGGTATCTTTAGGAGACTCTCCTGATGATACCTCCCAGGTTTGGTGAAGTTTGGTTCAGGGTGTCCAAAATTATGGACCCTCAAAAGTGTAGCCCCCATCTACTATTAGTTCCCATTGGAAACAATGGAGGATGGGGGCACCCCCTTTGGGAGTCCATAACTTTGGATCCTCTGAACCAAACCTCACCAAACCCAGGTAGTATCATCAGGAGAGTCCCCCAAACAATCCCTGAAAGTTTGGTGCTGCTAGCCTAAACAATGCGTCCCCTGCAGGCCAAAACCCCCCAAAAACACTAAAATGTTTTAAAAACCCACAAACGGAGGGGTGGAGCTTTGTATATGAATGGGAAGGTTTGAACCTGAGAAAACCCCCCTTACCTACGTCCTTGGCTGGGAAGTCTGAATATCAGCAGCTTGAGAAGGGCAGCCTGTGCATCAGGCCTTTGTACAGTGCCAGTACCTGTTACCTGGGATGCTCAGAATCCAGCACTGTGATTTTGACTCTTTGGCCAGGGACCAAAAAGTTTGAAAGTATCCCAGATAACAAAAACTTTCTTTGATTTACCAAAGAGCCATGTTGCCTCTGTGCTGAAACCTCATTGGCCACTAGCAGTTTTCTTCCCCTTCCCCGTCCTCTCTGCAAAGGTTCTAACTGCAAGGAGCTCAGCTCCCTGCAAAAATCCATGACAGTTTTGGCTAACAGAGAATCTCCAGCGAGCTCTCACATTTGTCAGTTATAGTGCCTCACTGTTGCCCTGGAAACCACACATGGGACAGGAAAAGGACAGGGACAATTTAGCGATGGCCTTCTGCAACATTTGGCATTCAGAGAATCCAGAGCCAACTAGGAAACCCATTTGAGACACTACCAAGGTTAAATTGGGACTGACCTCCCCCACAGAATTTTCCCTGGTTTTTGGGGTGGTGGTTGTTTTTTGGGCCTTCAGATAGCCAAAACCTAATAAATATCTACCGGTATTTGGATTTTTGGGGTTTCCCAGTATTCAGGTCAGCTATTTCCAGTGGTGGGATCCAAAAATTTTAATAACAGGTTCTGATGGTGGTGGGATTCAAACAGTGGCACTGCCGCACACACGTACCTCCAGTCCCTATTGGGCAGGGACTGGAGGTTGCTTTAGTAACCCCTTCTCGGCACTCAGAGAAAATTAGTAACCACTTCTAGAGAAGTGGTGAGAACTGGTTGGATCCCACCTCTGGCTATTTCCCACAGTTTTGCTATTCAGCCAAAACCACCACCATCACTACCACCACTAAAAGAAAAAAAGCGAACGTGGCTCTTTTCACATGTTTGGTGATTCAGTGTTACTAAATCACCAAGGATACTGTGTATGCTAACTATCCTGAGCTACTTGGAAGAAGAGTAGGATAAAAATGTGCCTTCCACTGACATCTATGAAATTATAGATAATAATAATTCCCTTTAATATCAAAGTTGGTGTTCTGGTGCAAACCAGTAGGACACTGCAAAATGACCACCTAAAGACAGAATAAGGTTCCCACTTACTGGAGTTTGCTCCCCCCATCACTAGAAATAATGGCACTCGAGTCAACTAGGCTGCAATTGCAACAGGGGGCAGGGCACATGGTGAGCTCCGGAGTAGTGAGCATGCCTGCCCTGGGTCGGCTTGGTGGCTGAGCCACACCTGGCCTGATCGCATTGGCGCACAAGTGCAAGGGGTGGAGCATGCTCCCTATATATTAGGCAGCATGCAGTTGCTCCGGCTTTCTTTAACGTCTGGAGAAAACTGACCCACCCTCCCTCCCTATTTGGGCAGGGTTTTTGCTGCTCATTCTGTCGCAGCCTTGGCAGTTTGGGCAGAGGAGTGCATTCTTATGGGGAGGCCGAGCTTGTGCACTGGACGTCCCCATGGTTGGGGGTCTCCATAAGAGGCTTGGGGTGGGGCAGGCTCATGGTGCATCAAACCCGACACCCCAGCAGGAAGGGGGCCACAATGGGCGGGCACCTAGGTGGCCCAGTATCTTTTCTTTCCTTCCCAATATGGATTGGGGTTGGTGCCGGGGTTCAGCCATGGGTGCTGACTGGCTGCTCAAATGTGCTCCTCTTGCTTGCCCAGCTTCTGCCTCAATAAAAAGGGCTGTGGTCCATTTTAATTTCAAGACGTGTCCTGTGGTTATTCACCAGATAAAACCTTTGCACATCTGAGCGCAAACAGGTTTCCAAAATATGTCAAAATGCTTGTCAGAGTTCTTACAGAAAACAAAGTTATCCAGATTTACTCAGATTTGCTTTGATGGTATCTTGTTCTTAATATGCTAGATGTCTTACCTTAACCTCTTAAATTTCACAAGGAAAGGAATATCCTAAAAGCTAATTAAAAATGCCTGTGTTGAATCTTCACTTACTTTTTCTCCAGCCCGTGTCTCTCCAAGCTGTTTCATTGCCCTACTTAGTTAAGAAGATCAAATAAACATCTGAAATGTACACTTAATTTTGTGCAGTGAACATTTTAAGAATGCAAAACATGATGGCATTTTCAGTATACTTAGAAAAATATGATTTAATTAAGGAAAAGCGGCATGGAGCACAAGAATTAGATTCTTCTGAGCAAAGCTAATAGTCATCTCTCAATTGAAATGCATACTGAATTAGTGTTAATAGACAGCACAACTAACAAGAGATAAGTAAAGTGAATCATGAAAGGTGGCCAAATAAAGTGGGCAAGATTATTTATGGAAGGTCAGACAGAAGACATGAACAGGGCTTGGGATGAAAAAAGGCAGCCATTGAAGTTTTGCGAGATCAGTGTTTGTGGCAAAATGGTTAGCTTTACACACAGAAAGTAGATTAAATTGACTGCTGAGCCTATGGAAGGAGCACAGTCAATACCAAGCAGGAGGGCAATCAAATTTGGAATGACTTGAATTGACTTGGAGCACGAGTAGATAAAGCAATTCCATGCAGAGAAGTGCAAGGTAATAAGATTTGGGATTAGAGCAAGACAGGGAAATATATATTTTAATGGCCATATGCTTGAAAACGTTGGCCAGGAGTGGCCTTGGATTGTAAAGTGGGATACCACGTTAAATATCCTTGGCATAGTGGTGAACATAAGTTAAAATGCAAATAGAAGCAAAACAGTGGGATGAATAAACATATATTGCGCCAAATAAAACCTTAGTGTAAACAGCAACAGTTCTAGTAAATGGCAGCAGGAACTGCAGCAAACTTACTCATTGCATGGCAGCTCAATTGAGTTCAGTGGGCCTACTCTGGACTATATAAATTCTGGACAGAAGTCTATATAACATGTATTCAATTAGAAAAACCATTCCTGGGTGAAATTTTGAACCCAGGATCATTACTAGAACATATATTTCTTTTCCTGCCCTTTTGTTTGTTCTCTGCATTTTTCAAAAATGGCAGTGGATCTTACCTTAGTTGCAGTTCAATTGAGGATAGCACATGTGAATAAAAGGATAGGTTAAAAAGTAGAATTATAAGAGACCCAGATTTGTGTATAACTTCTGAAGATTTCACTTTCTTAAAAAGAATATGCATTGTGAACAGGACTAATCATATCCATAGCAACACAGTGCAAAAACCAGGCCTTTTTCCCAATGGCAACAATGGCAGAAGTAAGAAACTTGCAGCTGCCTCTAAAATCAGAAGTCCTGAATTCTGAACTACCCTCTCTGGAACATCTATAGCCATTTATTCATTTACCTGATCCTCCCATGTCAGTGATTGGTAGGGGTAGGCAAACTGACAGCTTAATGATGTGAAGTAACAAAGTAAACTGCCCTAGACATTGTCGAAAGGAAGGGGAAACTCATCTCAGAACTGCCATTTTGTTATCCTCATATTGTAACACTGATTTTTGTCCTAAAAATGTTTGTATACTGAGATTCCGAAAGATTAAAAACAAAAAGCAGTGTTGTAACCTGCCTTGAGCCGATATGGGAATAGGGTGGGATAGAAATCAGAAAATAAATTAAAAAATTAAAAAGTAATTCTAGTATTAGATTCTGATGTTCAATTGGACAGTGGTTCTCTATAACTTGCAAACATCAGGTGCATTAAATTAGTGTGCCAGACAACTCAGCATGCTGAAACACTATCAATGTAAAGAAATGAACATAGAGTGATGAAAGAATTTTTGCGATCATGAAACATAAGGAGAGCACAGGTGTGATGGTACAGAGGCAAAAGTTGGTAAGGGATGAGCTGAGAGTGAAAAAAACTAGGCTTAAGGTCCAGGCTGACTTACCATTAGACACCTGCAGGCAGCCACCTGAGAACAACCAAAAGGCTTATTTGACAATGGCCAATTACATACAAGGTGTCTGCTGCACCATGAGGGCAAATGACAGCAAGATTTCTAGAATGTACCTCTTTCCTGGAGCCCCACTTTCACTTTCCATTCTCTCCACAACCAGCAATACTACTTCTAGCATTACTTTTAATTTGCCTTACCAGTGAGCTTTGCCCTGGACATCTTCCCTCTGCCCATGGCCAGCCTTCCCACTCCCTCACACTGCAGTCCATACTGTCCCCCTCACTCCCACTCCATGTTGCCGGCTTCTTCCTGTTTCTCCAACTGTTCATATCAATATATCAATATATTGATATAACAATAACAACAATAACAACAATAACAACTCCACCTCCTCCACTCTGCTGCCACCCTCCCTGATGTTCAGGAGGGCTTTAAAAACTTTATTTCAATAAGACTTTTTTAAAAAGCCTGTCTCTTCTCTTGTAGCGGCAAAGAAAGAGACAGGCAGAGAGAGAGAGAGAGAGAGAGTGGAGGGGGAGGGAGGAAGAGAGAATATAACCTCTAGTCTTGAAAGTACTGGGTGTGATGAGATCTGCCTTTAACATTGAATTGATGGGCTGAGTTAAAGAACCGGGAGAAGCTGAGGCCCAGCAGACAAATGGTGCTGTGAGCTGCCTTCTTGTGTGTAAACAGAAAAAATATGAGGAGACCCCACTATAAGCCAACTATGCAGTGAAGAGCCCTGAGGTAACCATTCCATGTATAATGGGGCAATGTTTCCTATAATGGTTAACTGGGCAGTATTGACATAAGGGAGGTAGTGTTTTAATTGGTGCTTGGGCTTTTAAATTACCATGCCTGCCAAGCATGGTGTTGGAAAATTTTGTTTTCTCTAAGATTCACCAGCCTATGGTACAGATTTACCTATACTATACCCTTTGTTTAGATTGGAAGGTTTTGACATAAAAGGGTCTAACTTTAGGTAATACAAATCGCTAACATCAACTTAGATTAGTATAGAATATCAAACACCACATTTCACAGATCAAATGATGCATTATTTTGTCTCTGTCTATTCCATCTCATCTCAGTTCAGTTAACAAGCACATCTCCTGCCTGTGGTTATTAGATCACAAGTCAAGGAAAGATAGCAGAGAATGGCAGGATGGGACCAGCTAATGGCTGTTGCATGGACGTTTGTTCCAGCCTTACATTTCTTTATGTAACATCCATTATTGGTACTCCAAACTCCAAATACAAATGCTTAAGGCAGCACTGAATTCTCTCTAAATGTGCCTGTTTACATCATGTCATTTAACATGTATATAAGGCCCTTAACAAGATCATCTGCAGTTTGTGGTTTGAATGTCATAAGCATGCTGACAACACTCAGCTCTATATTTCTAAAACAAGAGCTCTATGGTGACTATTTTCTGGTGACTACAGAAAAAGGAAATATCAAGCAAGTCAAAAAGGTCATATGTGGAACTGGTGCAGGTTATTGCTGTTTTTGCATTAGGCCCTTTAAAATAAATTATCCTACAAGATATTTTCTTTTTAAGGCAGTCTGTAATACCCTAATGCAAGGGTTAGTTGAGAGTGTAGCATTGTGTGTTGGGTTGCATTGGTTATTTTTTTTTTTACTTTACATAATTTCATGTCTAACATATTTTATGAATTTTCTTCTTGATTAGCAGATTTGAATGGTAAAATATGATTCCAAGAAACAGTTAAAATTCTTCATTATTGTTGCAAAGTTGCCCACATTTAAGTAATAAAAATGCTGCATCTTAGCACAATAGATCATACATTGGAGCACTTTAAATGTCTCATGGCAATAAATGTTGTTACACATTTCCCATGAGAAATAGCATGCACAAGGTTGATAATGTAATAGCTTTTATTGAACCTACAAATAAATCACAATGCACGCGCTTTCAGTTCAAAGAGGTACCATGCATACACTGGATAATATGAATTGAGGTATTTTACTGAAATCACACTGAGTTCAAAGGTGCAGCACACAGAATATTTTTAGTGGGCCCACTGTCACTTCTCTTACAATGTTTGCAAAATGTAAATGCATTTGATTTATGAGGTGAGGGATAAGCCATGAAATACATTTCTGAATTTTCCATACTGACAGTATTATTAGAAGGCAAACCTTTCCTCTAAGGCACAGGAGAATATCTTTTTTTGAATAGATTCTATACTAAAAGCCTTACATAAGAAATAGGGGTGTCTATTTTGTTATTTTTTAGAATTTGAAGAGAAATTTACAAGTTCTTTCTAGTGTCTTCAACTTTCTTTTCAGAGACCATTCTGGGAAGATGTGCAATTAGGGACTTCACAACTGTCTATGCGAGACAAGCAGAGTAGTCCAGATTTTTAACATTTACCTGTAAAAAATACTACCATCCTATCACTGTTATACTGCCTTGCTATATTGTATGTACTTGTGTGTAAGTCAGGCTTCCAGGGAGGACTCAGTCTCATCACTTCATATTTAACAAGTTAAATAGAGTTATTGGACCTGGGACTTGGAAACTATAACCTTTGCCACAGTTCAGATTTAGCCTTTCCATTATATCTCACCAATGGTTGTGTTCACAGCAGATGTTACTTTACATATGGCCTGAGTTATACTATGTCCATGAGTCCAACCACCATGGGAATTAATGGTCCAGTACAGACATCTACCAGAGTAGTTTGTCCAAGGGCGGAGTGAAGAGGAACTGCGCCCCGAGCATGCATGCACCCTGCACCCCTGCCGCAGCACCCCCGCCTCATGCCAGAACACCTCTTCCATGCCCCAGCCATGCCCCCAGATTTGTGCATGGCCAGGGCAGCGCACCCCTCCACACACACCATTGGCGCTACACCACTGAGTTTGTCCATATGGTAGATGAATGAGTCTGCAACATCTTTTCAGCACAGATAAGGATAACATAATGATCCAGCTGGTTCCTAGTTGAATGTATTCCTAATCTTGGGAGCTGGGAAACATGAAGTAACCAGATTACATATGATATTATTCGTATAGTAGAGGATAGAGGAGAGCTGCCTGCACTCACCATGAGGAGACCAAAATTTTGTTTTCAAATGGGTTAGGTCTGTTACAGGGGAAGAAAGTGTCAGAGTATTTTGGAAGCTAAACAGGGTCCGTACATGGGTGGGAGACCACCAAGAAACACTCGAAAGGTGAAGGCAATGACAAATCACCTCTGATTCTCACGTGCCTTGAAAGCCCTTTGATGGGGTCCCAATAAGTCAGTTTTGACTAGACAGTTCTTATGTACATACATTAGTCTTTTGCAGCAAAACCAAACAGGAGTCTAGTGGCACCTTACAGATGAACATATTTTATTCTGGCATAAGCTTTTTGAACCAGATGAATTTATTTATTTTATTTATTATGTGATTTTCTATACTGCCCATCCCTGGAGGTCTCTGGGCGGTGTACATGATAAAACAATTAAAATTAATAAATAACAGTAAAAACAGAATTAATTTAAAATACAAACAATGAACCAGCAAAAACCTAACATTTAGATGGCAACCTGGTAGAAGCTTTACGCGCCTGGGAGGGGGCCAGGCTCAACAAATAGTGGCTTGAATAAGATGGTAGATATAGGGGTGTGGCGTGGGAGGCTCCCCCAAAAGCCTGGTGGAACCACTCTGTTTTACAGGCCCTGTGGAACTGTCCAAGGTCCTAAAAAATGTCCAGCCTTCTTACAAACTCAGAAATTCCCCATTGGCTACATTTGAGCCACTGCAAATCTCAGAATCTGGGCAAATTTCTTGGGGTACCTGTCAGGGGCGCATTTTTAAAGCTAGTGGTGCCAAAATTTCAGGACATCATCCATTGCCTGTCCTGATGATACCTCCTAAATTTAGCCCCAATCTCCTGTTATCTCCCATTGGAAACAATGGGCGATGGGGGTATCCCTTTTGTGGGTCCATAACTATGAACCTCCTGAACCAAATGTCACCAAACTCAGGTGGTATCATCAGGAGAGGCTCTGAATGATACCCTACAATATTGGCACCTCTAGCTTTAAAAATGCACCCTCTGCAGGCTGAAATGCAAAACAGCAGCAAAATATACAAACAAATTCAGATGGACCCGAATACATTCGGATATTTGAATATATTTGGGTATACCGAATATGGTATTTGGGCTTATTCAGGCATAAAGATACTTTTATGCCCAATAAGCCCAAATCTGAATTTTACCAAATATTGTGGGTATTTCTCCAGCCTAGTTAGAGGATCCCTTTTATCCTTGCTGATCGTAGCATTTGTTGAATTTTCTTAGTGAGTCTGTAGATTGTTTAGAGGTTATGTTTCTTCATCAGTTTCCCTATACGATCAGAGAATCCCTTGATGTATGGTAAAAACACCTTCCCTCTGGGTGGCTGTTTATGTTCATTCCTGAGGTTTGGTCTTGATCTTGCAGCTCTTCTGATATCAGTAGTGGAGTAACCATTAGCCTGTAGAGCCCAATTTAGTTGATTCAGTTCATCTTGAAGGAGGTGGGGTTCACAGATTATTTTTGCAAGATCTACCAGAGTTTTAATTGTGCTCAACACATGCAAATCACACTTGCTAATTCCACCCTTTAGACTTGTTAACCAATTCAAATGGTTCATTCTCCCACCCTGGACATTCCACAGGTATATAAACTCCAGTTGCTTTGCTTTACTACCATCAGATCCTCTGAAGATGCCAGCCACAAATGCAGGTGAAATATCAGGAGAAAATGCTTCTGGAACATGGCTATACTGCCCAGAAACCCCACAACACTCCAATATTTACATTATTACAGTCCACCTTTCCCACTTAGACTCAGGGCAGATAAGTCAAAGTATGTCAATACAATCAACAGAATGGGACATTAAATAAACAATGCAATATGATTAGGCAGAACCAACCATTAGTCTAAAAAACAGAACTGAAGTAAAGCATAAGTATTAATATACATTAAATAATACAAACATTACATAATAGGATCCCAGTTTCAGTAAGCTATACACAGTAGTATGGTCCTAATTGTACACAGTACAGTCCCTAATCATTTATTCAAGTAACTTTGTGAATCATTTTGTACCATTCAACCCATTGACTGGACTACCACTTTGTTTGGATCTTGATTTAACCTATATTCTTTATGTAATTTTTCTCTACACTTCTCTATTGTTTGCATTGTTCGGTATGAATGCTGATATCTGTAGGATATTCAATTCATGTATCTGGGGATCAGGGAGCAGAGTTACCAGGTTTAAGTTGGGAAATTCCTGGAGTTTAAATCTGGGAAGGTCAGGGACTTCAACTCTCCAATGCATCCATTTTCTCCAGGGATACTGATCTTTGTAGTCTGTAGATGAACTGTAATTCCAGAGGATCCCAAAGTTTTACCTGGATGCTACCATCCCTAATCTGATGAAGAACTCTGACTCATGACAATTTAGGCTAGGATAAATTTTGTTAATATTTAAGGCACCTTTGTCAAGACTTGACAGTATTGTGTGTGAAACTGACCTAGAGACTTTCAGTTTGCCATGCAGCTGAAGTCCTTATTGCTTCTGGCACGCAGCCCAAAACAGCTCTGTGAAACAGTTTCCTTGGCCTTGCTTGTGTGTTGGGAGGGGGCTGGGATTGATATGCGCTTGTGTGATCATAGAAGCCTTAGATTTCTCCTTTCAACCTGTATGACGCCCCTTCCGCACACGCAAATTAATGTGTTTTCAATCCACTTTCACAACTGTTTGTAAGTGGATCTTGCTATTCCGCACAGCTTCAAAGAGCACTGAAAGCAGTTTGAAAGTACATTATTCTGCATGTGAGGAATGAGCCAGAGTATCAGCTAAGCCTGCAAATAAAGAACTTTTGTTGCAAGTTCCTTGATGTTGTCTGGACTCAGCGAGATTCCTTATCTTTAGATACGTCTTTGCTAGTTTTATCTGTATCAAATATTTTCAGCAACTAGCTTTGCTGAGAGCCGCTGTGAGAAGCGAATGAAGGTAGTAGGCCAACAAAGTCACTGAGCCCCATTGCTGTAGCTACCATTCCACATCCTCCTTTCATGTCTAGAATGAGGTTTTAAGAGCATTGTTGCATACAGTGGACTGATCTGACTTCAAGGTGGTCAGGTGGTTGTCCAGGGAAAAACCATCTGACTATATGGAGAACATAAGAACATGAGTATCAGTGCTGGATTAGACCAATGGTTCAGGGCCGCGCACAACAATAAAACCAATAAAACACAGCACTATTCATAATAGTTCAATGCAGCTCAATAAAACAATTCAACTGATCAAATAAATAAATCAAATAACAGCTGCCACACGGGGTCTCATTTTATTTCCTGCAACCCGCGTTTTTCAAAAATTGTTAAACCAGCGATCCTTTTGAAAAATCCCGAGTTGCAGCTCTCCTGCATGAATGGCCAGGCAGGAGGCATTTTATTTCCCTGGCTTTCACAGTGCCACCCACAGTCAGAGAGAATCTGCCTGCCATTGCCCTGCCATTGCCCTGCCATTGCAGGGAGACCCTGTTTTCTTCTTTCTTTTTTTGTGGGTTGCATCTGCATAGCTAGGTGCATCCTGTCATATCATGGGATGATCAGTATAGCTGTGGGGGTTCATTTCTGCATGCCTGCGTAACTACATGTGTGTTGCTAGAAATAAAAAAGAGAGAGAAGTGACTCCATTCGAAGGCATGGAAACAACCTGGATTGTTTCCATAGGCTCTAATCACTGCTTTTACAACACACATGTAAACAGAAAAAAGGAAAATGGTTCCTTTATAACGACTGCAACCCATTGTACATTTTCTGTGTGGAATCAGCCATAGTTTGACCATTGGGAAAATATGCTGTATATGGAAAAGGCCTTTATCTTTTCTTGTCTTTCTTTATCTCTCCCTGCTCTAATCACCAGAGCTCAAGGTGAATAAAGACAGCTTCCACAAAGTCTAGGGAGTGTGCAGGTTGAGATCACTGAAGTTGAAAAGTAGTTGCTTAAGCTACCATTTAGGAAACTTCCCCAATGGGTGTTCCTGCTATTTAGTACTTAATGGGTGTTTCACTGTTTAAAACTTTCACAGCTTTAAATGTCATTACACCCCATCAGGCTTTTGTAGAAGGAGCCAGTCCCTCATCTGCTTTCCTTTGATTCAGGCTAGTAGAGTCTGAAACTATATTTCTGATGAGATTCCACAATATGAATCATAGTTCTGCCCTTTTGTATTTGCTGCTCTTTGCTCTTAGCAGCCCAAAGCAGTTGCGGTCAATTTCCTGATGAATTCAAAGTCTGCACCTTTATAAAAATTATTTTCTACCATGACTTATCCATGTTGCTTTTGCAGTTGTTAAAGAATTTTTATGTGTTCCTATTCTAGTGTGAACACACAACAATGGGGGGGGGGGTCTAAATTGTTTCTGGGATATGAAAAATGTAGAAGAATGTGTGCATGGGAAACAAGAATTCACTGAGTAATTTCAAAAATTTCTACTTCAGACCTGGAAGTTTAGAATTATAACTGCAGTGTTTTTGTTGATGACAGTATACCTCAGTAACTGCTGGGCCAATTCCTCTGAAAATTCCCAGCCACTATAGTCAGCCAGGCGAGAGTGTTTTTAGATGTTCACATACCTGAAATTTCACACTTGGCCCAGGTAAAACGCCTTTTTCCTGGCGCTCCATGGTGAAGGACATGCAGCTGCCTGTGTATAACTGTCACTTTTAGAATGTTCATGCTGCTTAGAATGTTCACTCAGATGGCCAGATATGAGCAGTGAAACATAGGCAGTAACTCGAGTGGAAGTGAAACACACACACACACACATACACACGAGGGAGAGGGAAGGGAGGGAGAGGGAGGGATGGATGGCATGCAAAGGAAGAAAGGGAGGGAGAGGAAAGGGAGGGAGTGGGAGGCAGGCAAGGGAAGGGAAGCGAAGTGAGAGAGGGGAGACAGTGAGGGGTGGCATGCAAGGGAGGGGAGGCAGGGGGCCCAGCATCTTGATATGACCCACCCACCCTAGCGGAGGGAAAGGGAAGGGAAGGAGGGGGAGGGGTGGCATGCAAGGGAAGAGAAGTGAGGGAGGGAAGAGAGTGAGGGGCAACATGCAAGGGACGGGAGAGAGGGGCCAGGCACCATAGATTCCCTGAATACTGTGGTTACAGTTAAGAAAACCAGGCATGCATTACTCAGGAGTAAGCTGGGTGCAGCAACCGTTACATACTTTGAATGGCTGCGTCGCACCCCTCAGAGGGTTTCCTCAGAAGCGACACCCATTGCCACCAACCAAACTTACTCCCAGGTAAAGGATCATGACCAGCCAGCCTAGATATGTGGGAGGTGTGCCTTTCCATCCCCTGCCCCAAGGAATGCAGGCACACACATCAATGACATCGCACAGTATCAGGCTGTGTGTTTGCATGAGCACGTACTGCTGGCCTCTGCAATTGATTTCCTGCTACTGTTCCTTTTCCATTTCACCACAATAAGCCACAGCAATGCGTGGCCGGGCCCTGCTAGTAGAAAAATAAAATAAAGGTAAAATTACAGCCCTGAATTAACTTTTGAGTTAATGTAAGACTAAACTTTAAATCTATTTTTAATGAGATTTTTTTAAAAAAAACTGACTGTAGATGAAGAAGCTGCCATTTAAAGAGGAAGATTAGTGCAGGTCCATTTACCCTTTCCTCTCTTCATTTTTCTCTTGATGAAAACTACCACCTCTAGCTTCTTTTACCCCAATGGAGAAACACTTTGTATTTACCACAGCTTGTCCAAAAGTGATGGTGATTGTCAGTGGTGAAAAGATGATGGGGAAAGTGTTAAATAGACTCTCTTCCTTACCTCCTGAGATTGCAATCTGTACAAAAAGAAAAGTATGGGACAATACACAAAAGAATATAAGCAGAGCCCTGATGGATCAGACCAGTGTGTAGCAATCCATCCTAGATGGCCAACAAAGAATTTGGTAGCAGTCTCTTCAGGCCTTAACAACATATATTTAAAATTGAGATCTTAATTCCAGTGTGCATGACATTGCACTTTCCAACAGTGAACTTCATTTGCCGTGTTTCTATGCATTCATCCAGTTTAAAGAGATCCTCTTGTAGCTCTTCAAATCCACCTTGCCTTTCACCATCCTGAACATTTTGATACCATTTGTGAACTTGGACATTATACTGTTCACCCACAATTCCAGAACAAATTAAACAGCAATGATCCCAATACTGATGTTTGTGTTGGATTTCATTGCTCACCTACCTTAACTGCAAGAACTGTCCATTTATTCTTACTAACAGCTTCCTGCCATTTAAATGTTTTTATCCATAAGAGGACCCAGCTGCTTTCCTCATATTTATCTTTTAGTTGGTATAGAATATCCAACAATGGGAAAAAAATCTCAAAAAACCCAGTTGTCACAAGGCACAAGAAAACAAGGCAGTTTAAAATACTGAACAAAAATTAACAGAATCCAGCATCAATCCACATGGCAGACAAGAAATATACCAACAGCTCCATCTCACCTGAATGTCACTTCTGTAGACTAAAAGAAAAGACATGTCTTACCCATCCTCCTCAAGGTTAGAATAATCCTAGGAAGTATACCTTTTTCAGGATAAAGATGACAGGAGATTTGAGAATTCATCTGCCAGTACCTGGATCATCTTTGTTCAAGAATGTTCCCCTTGGATCCTAGTGCTTACCTAGTTCTGTTCCCAAGGTACTAGGACACAAGCAGAGCATTCTAGAACAATGATGATCCAGGAAATGGTAGATGAATTCACAAATCTTCTCTCATCTTTATCCTGAAATGGGTATAGTACCTGGCATTGCACTCTAAAAGCCAAGTTGAAAAGGTAGCTCTTTTAATCATTTCTAAAGATAAGTAAGGAAATACAAGTCCAAACTTTAGGAGGAAGATTACTGTCAACTTTGAGGCAACAACTGTAAAATCCCTACTTTTGGAAAACAAAGTTTTCACTTTATACACTGTGGGGATAAGAAGTAGGCCTGTTAATAAACAGCTGAGTTGTTTTTAAAGGCAAAGAAACAAATAGGATGTCTATTTTCCTATATTATATAATGTCTATATATTTCCTTAAGAGGTCGGGTCTGAAAGGCTGCTAACAGAAATCATGGTCTTCTGGGAAATATTCTCTTTGTTCCACCCTTAAATAATTGACAGAGACTCACATGTGCACCTGGGACAGTGTGAACTCACCAATCTTTAATAGAACAGAGGTGTGGAAAGACTATCTAGGAATCCTTTATCACTCACAGTAACCCTTTGCTTGACTTGAAATCACAGTAAGTGATTTTTTTCTGCAAGAGCACAAATACTATGATTTAAAGTCAAGCAAAGGTTAAAAATAAGTGATTATGGATTCATAGAGAAACTTCCACTAGAGGACAATGGGGTAGGTAGAACCAGAGCAACCTGTTCTCTGTAATTTTAAAAGCCCAGTCTTGCTTTGGAGTAGCTCTAGTATTACATTTTTACATAAAGGCCAGCACCAGAAGCAGTTGGTGGGTCATAACAGCTGCTTCTTTGACTGCCCATTTGTTCCCATTTCCTTTTCTACAGTAATTTCTTCTTCCTCCTGCATAAATCAAAGTTACTGTAGTACGATCATAATTGTTCAACTTACGGAGCCAACTTACGATCACTAAGATGCATATGAAAATAAAGGAAATTCTCAAATGGGAAAATGGTGAACTACTAATGGAGCATTACAGTGTACCTCAAATTTGAACACTCCTGTTCACAGAGATGACAAACAAAAATCACAGGCAACTTTTTTGAAATTGACCTGTAAATCAATCTTTTTGTATCATCATACATGTATTGAAACTCTTGATCCAGGCAGCATATTTAGAACTGCATTTACATCTTTCACACACAGTCTCAGTAGAGTTGCCAAACCCCTAGGTATGGCCTAGAGCTCTCCTGGAATAACAAACTCCATACTACAGAGGTAAGTTCCCCTACAAGAAATGGCAGCACTGGAAGGTGACCTTTATGATATCGCATCCCTAACAAACTCTCTCCCACCCTAAATTCTACCTTCACCAGGCACTGCCCCTAAATCCCTTAAATCTCCCAGAATTTCCATTGCCCTTCATCAGCAAAAAAAGGGACAAAAAAAACCTCCCTCAAAATTGCTTTGAATTGTACCTGTACAGATGGTCATAGAAGTTGAACTGGAACATAATGACATTGTTCTGTAACTGCCTTTTATCTTTAAGAAGATATGACAGTTCTCCAAAGGGGAGAATGCATTCCTTTTGCATTCTGTACTGGTTGCTTGGCCCTTTGGCTAAAACCATCAAACTGATTAGTTGGATATTATTAACTCTCTTCATGAATGGATCATGATGGTCCCTTTTTAAAAAATCTCTTTGATATTATCACATATGTTGAAGTTGATGCTGAGCTTTTTATTTCTAGTGATAGGTGTAAAGAGAGGGAATGCCTGAGGAAAGAAAAGATGGCACTTCTGCCGAGACTGAACTGATATGCCTCAGAAGCTTTCTCTTGACTCAACAAAAGCTTTGATATCGATGGCCTAGTCTACACATACAGCAGAATGAGACTTGCAGAGGCAGAGTTGACTATATCACTTCAAGTGGAAAATTTTGAATGCTTTCCTTCTGTTTTTTTTTAAATTCTCTCCACAAGAGTGCCTAAGACTCATAATGTCTATTTTGGCCCTGAAATATAGAACTATGATTCTTAGGTAATTTACAATGAGATTAGATGACTACTAACCAAATGGTAAGTACTTAATATGTTATTCTGTGTTGCATTCACAAATGGAATATACTGGCTGATGTGGTTGTGATCTGGTAGTTATTTCTCTGTGTCACTCTATGTCATGGAGAGAAACACATCTTACCATGAAATGCTGCTGAAGATGCCAGCCATAGATGCAATCAAAACGTTAGCAGCAAAAACTACCAAACCATGGCCACACATCCTGGAAAACCCACAACAGCCAGTTATTCTCTGTTGTCTGACCAATTGATAAGCTAAGGTCAACATAACACCACAACTACTAGAAAATAAATAGAGGACAGTAACATAGACCCTTTCCGCATGGGCCATTTAACCCAGGTCATGGCAGGGATTAAAACTGCTTGGGGTGGGATTTTCACATGGGTCCTGCCCCTAAATCGGCCCCTAAATTTTCAATTATTTTTTAACATCCCAGGTTGCTGCTGTGCCCGTATGAAGGGACATAGGTGGCAGCCACCACTTTTGCCCACATTTTTTAAACCTCCTCTCCTGTGCAGCTTCGCATGAGAGAGTGACCTCTGGCCCCCCAAGGCATCAGCAAAGAAGCAACAGGTAGCCAATCAATACATAGCACAACAATAAGGCTGTATATATAGATGCAAGGTATGTATTATATTATTGAAATAGTGCATGCATACATTCGTGCATAAATGTGACTAACCACTTCTTATAACCACTTTGTTCTTCCTGGCTGCACTGAGTGCAAAGACGAAATTCATCCACGGGACAAGAATAATGTTTCCAATGATGATCTAATAGAAACAAGACTTAAAGCCCAATCTAGACTGAGCTGGCAGGCAGGGATGGTGCCACTTTGGTGCTGCCCCAACCCATCCAATGGGCTTTCCCACAGGACAGGAAACCCAAAAATATATTCAAAAAACTTACCTGAAACTCTCCCACAGGGGAAAGCAGAGATAAGCTGCAGAAAAATCAACATATCTGTAGGTTCAAGGAGGCTAAATGGGCAGTGGAAGCCCACTAAGGTCAGCTCCACCCCCAGGAATGCCCTTGCCACATCACCACCATGCTGCATAGCTCAAGGCAGAGCTGGGTGCTGCAGCTGGATATTCCAGGGCCCCAAAGCAGCTGAGTGCTGATGGATTTACACCTCCATCTGGATAAGTGTCCAAGTGAGAGGAAATTTGCTGGTGTAAGCCAGTACCACCTCCAGAGTGGGATACGCACACACACACACACACACACGCACGCACGCACGCACGCACGCACGCACGCACCCCGGATTGTGTTGCCCATATTTCACCAAGAATATTAAATCCTTGTACAACAAATTTTTATATTTCTGCTCCTGTTGGTTTTCCTTTACAGAAATTCAATACCTGTGTACTTACTGGAGTGAATTCTGCAGATGCCTTGATTCCTATGCTATTCATATCGTTGCTCAATGACAAACCAGGAGGTGCAATGATATTGCATTTTTGATCTTTGGTACATTGTGTGGCTCAAGTGCTCACTAAAAAAGAAATTATGCTGAAGCCATGCCTAGAAAATATTCTTCTGAAGCAGATAAATCCATAAAATAGGCACCTTACTGGACTCTGCAATAACATAAACCATTGTGGCCTTGGTTATTCAGATTTAACTCTCTACACCTGTGTTCTTTATTGCATTGATTCCCACTGGCTTTGTCTCTATATGTAGGTTAATCTCTGCATTGTGTGCTTTCAAAAGAACCAACAGGGTTGTGAGGGAGTTGAAGAAATTTTATGTTTTATCTAGTTTTTTTTTTTTTTGCAGAAGGAGCCCTTGAGACTCTGTAACTTCTCCAGCCTGGCTTACAGCCTACCTCTTTGACCGATTAACCTTCATTTACTCCCTTGTTCTTTTTTTCCTGAGCATTTCTGATGACTCATTGTTCTTTTAATTGAATATCTGGAAAGATCTTAAATTAATATCTATACCCATGAAGATTTTTTTTCTTTTTTACATCTTTAGATTCTTTAGTCTGTGGAAAGAAAATTCATTGGGGAATATTTAAAAATATGAGTACAAATGTGGCTATTTGTGTAATTTTTCTACTAGTTTATGTATTCCTTTTTTCCTTAAATGTTTGCAGTCCTTTATTGTGTCATAAGGTTCCACAGATTAAAGTCAACTTTTAAAAAATTAGTTTTATTGAATATATTAAAATACAAATACATTACAACAGCAAATCATATATGTTGTACATAATTTTTTCCTTTCAGTTTATCGGCATAATTCCTGTAGTATTTGGTTTGTTTCTCCCAAATGAGAGTAAATAACTGCCAATTAGCTAAACAGGGCTTCTCTTCCTAGTTACCAAACCTAACATGTAAACAAATTAACAGAAAAACTTAATAAACAGAGCTTCACTTATATAACACTATGATGCTAACTTTATGACATTGAATGTTGTATTTGTCTATCTCAGATTCCATCTTTAAAAAATATTTTTAGAGGTGTCCATATGTTTTCGCTCTTCTTCATGTCTTCTTCCTGCAAAGATAATGCAATACAGTCCATATCCATAAGAATACACATTTTTTTTCCAACCATTCATCTAGAGATGGGACCTTCTTTGACTTCCAATTGGCAACAATTAGTATCCTTGCTGCAGCCGTCAGGTAAGTAATAAGCTTGGTATACGGCAACAGTTCTTTTATGTTATATAACCCCTGATATCCCTAGTAGGCTTTCTACTTTTCTTGTCTTTCCCACCCACCCACCCACCCACCCATCCGCCCACCTACTTTTATCTGCTCCTCTATCTTCAGCTTGCCTTCCATCCTACTGTAATTCACTCTTTGGGAAAACATAGTGCTAGCATACCAAATTGCACAGAGCCTGTTACCAATCTAGGACATGCAGGGGCATCTCACTTTCCCCTGAATCTCACTTCCCATACTATTTCATCTTTCCTTTCTCCCAACAGCTTCCCCCACAATGGTCACTAAGAAGGTATTTGTTTCTAGGTGCTGCTTGTACTGTTTTGGGAAGTTCTAAGCCCTCATATATTAGATTTCAGATTTTTCTGCAAATCATGGGCATTCTCACATTTGTAGAAAGATTTTTTCTTATCTGTTCATAGCTTCAGTCTCTGGATTTATGGGTGCCATGTTCAGAATTAGATATGCTGAATGTATATGTTTGTGTGTGAGAGACAGAGAGACAAAGAGCCTGAAAGATAACATGCAGGGGGTATTCCATTTCTTCGTTCTCCATTATTTCCACTTTCCTTTCCCTTAAATCCTCCATAACAACTCCCCTTTCTCAGCCTCATTCACTTCTTCTGAACAATTTTATCTTACTCCATTTTTAAATTATATTCATTGTTTGTTTACTTTATTATAGTCTGCTTCTGCCCCTGCTGACAAAAACAAAGCCACTGATACATGTGATATCACTGAAAAGATCTCCATGTTACTTGTTGAATAACAACATCACTAAATATATCTGGGTTATCTTAATAGATTTCAAGTTATGACAAATACTATGCCCTCTTGGGAGCCTCATGTATTATAACAAAGTCATTTCTCATTCTCTTAGAATTAGCTTACTGTATTCAATATTAATGAAAGATTAAATTAAAGGGCTAAGGTACATTATTTCTTTATTTGATTTATAGGTCAACCTTTCTCACCAAGACAGGGTCAGGGAAGCCCACTACATTCAATATACAATGATAAAAATAATCAAATCAAATATATGCGGTACTAAAATTTGAAATATAGATTGTGTTCTGGCTCCATTGACCAACAACTGAGTTTTGCAGGCTCTGTGGAATTGATGCAAGCTCCACAGGTCCCGGGTCTCATTTAAAAGACAATTCTATCTTTGACAGGCTCTGGCTTTGGATGAGGATATTTTTTATTCCAGGATATTTTTTAATCCAGGGATCATTATTATGTTATTATTTGCTGAGCATAACGCTCTTTGGAGGGTGTATTGAGGGAGTTGGTTCCACTGATTTGATAACACCAGACAATTTAGGGCTTTGAAAGCTAACACCAAAATCTTGAACTTTATCCAGCACTTCGCTTGGAGCCAGTGCAACTGACAGAGCATCAGTAGAATATGTGCTCCTCATTGCATCCTCATGAGGACCAGTGCAGCTGCATTCTGAAGCAGCTGGACTTTCTAGAGCAATCTCAAGGGCACCCCTGTGTAGAGACAGTAATCTAGTATGGAGATGACTGCTGCAAGAATCACTGTGGCTAGGTTGGGGTGAGATAGGTAGGGTGTCAGTTGCCTAATCTGGCAAAGATGGAGAAACAACAGTTTGACTACATTTGTGACCCGAAGCTCTATGGAAAGGAGGCATTCAGGATAACACCCAGACTTTTGAAGGTCAGCACAGATGTTAATTGTACACTGTCCAAAGTCAGGAGCTGACATCCTGTTTCAAAGTCTCCCCAGCCCAGCCAAAAGACCTCCATATTCAATGGGTTTAATTTCAGCTGACTCTGTTTTATTCATCTCACCCTGATCTCCAGATAACTGGCCAATATATCTGCATCCAGCCGGTGGCTCATCAATAGATATAGCTGAGTGTCATTTGCATAATTGTGACAATTCAGCCCAAAGCTCTGGACCAACCAGGCAAAAGGGTGCATATAGATGTTAAATAGTATCAGGGAGAGGACTGCCCCTTGTGAGACCCCATACACCAATGGGTAATGTCAAGATGTCTTTTCCCACACTGCTATCCTCTGTCCCCAACCATGAAGAAATGGGTTCAACCTCTGTAAGATTGTCTTATATATATCAGCATCAGCAAGGCAAAAGAGTGAGCCAAAAGATTGTTACTGATGGTGTCAAATGCTGCTGTCATTTTGAGAATTACCAACAGTGCTGACTAACTTTGATCCAACTGCCTACAGAGGGTTTGAGAATTACCAACATATGTGAGAGTGGCAAAAGCCATTTTTGTACCATGGCCAGGTATATTTTCCATGTAGTAATTATTGTATACAGTTGTACCAGCACATATATGTTGGTCTGTGATAGTGTGATCTACTTGCTAATCTGAGTTTTCCTTCTCTTGAACATTACATAACTGACATTTTCAGTACTGACAGTGATTGTTCAAAGATTAAGATCTGTAGGTGTACCACAGCAAAAAAAATGTACAATCTGTATTTTCCCTGCCATTTGTTTCCCCACTTTCTCCATTGCTTCTTACACTTACAAGCTATGTGGGCCTCTGTGACATATAAAGAAAATAGAATTGTCAGAAAAGGAGGGAAAAGTGGGATTGGTATAAAAACATGCAGCTATGAAAGAGATAGAGTTATTACACAGGGATTTCAAAAAAAGTGTTACCAAGATTTCATTCCTATATGCATCAAGAGAAGAGATTGTTACCATGGTACCAAGAAAATATCTGGCCTGAGGATATAAACATGCAAGTGAACATTTTCTGACCAAATAATCACAGCAAAATGCTAGCTAAGGTTTTTTGGTTGAATTTCCCCCATATCCCTCAAAGTGATTTTTATTTTGGGGTTTTTTTCCAAGATATGCTTGCCCTTCCCTGATAATCACCTTTGCTACTGAAATATAAAACTGTTTTAGTTCTATGTATCCTAATTAAACAATCCCCAGTGACTAGGATTCTGTGATATGCACACAAAGAACCCACGAGTCCCTTTTCCCTCATTTGTTTAAATGGATGAAGTAGAACTTTACCCATAAAAGGAAATGTTTAAACTGGCTTAACCCAAAATTGTAAATGAGATTTGGAAAACTCCAGTAGTTTATAAGGAAAGGGGTAGGGTCAGGGAAACTTAGCTGGGCTGGAAGACAGAGCTGAGGACAAGAACATAGGTAAGGGGGGTTATCAGGTTCACACCATCCCTCATTACATGTCCAAAGCTCCACCCCCGTTTGTGGGTTTTTTGTATTTTTAAAGTGTATTTTTTGTTTTTGGCCTGCAGGGAGTGCAGTTTTTAGGATAGCAGCACCAAAATTTCAGAGATTTGTTGGGAGACTCTCCTGATGATACCACCCAGGTTTGGTGAAGTTTGGTTCTGGTGATCCAAAGTTATGGACTCCCAAAGGGGGTGCCCCATCCCCCATTGTTTCCAATGAGAGCTAATAGAAGATGGGGGCTACATCTTTGGGGGTCCATAACTTTGGACCCCCGGAACCAAACTTCACCAAACCTGGGTGGTATCATCAGGAGAGTTTCCTAAAAATACTCTGAAAGTTTTGTGCTGCTAGCTTAACAATTGCATCCTGACAGCAGGCACACCCCCCCCCAATTTCCCCAGATTTTCCGTTTAAATCCACCCACTTCGGCATGGATTTTAAAAGAGAACCTGAGGTCCCCAGTTTAAACTTTGAAAGTGACGCTGTTTCAGTGTGGGGATAATCCACCCCCAACCAGCATCACTTTTAATGTTGTTTTAACTGGGGAGCCCAGATTCTCAGTTTAAGGTGGATTTAAAAGGAGAACCTGGGGTCCCTAGTTTAAACACCATTGAAAGTGATGCTGGTTGGGGGTGGATTCCAGCACCACAGCAGCTGCCCATAGGGGGGCACAAAACTCAGATTTTGCACTGGAATCCATTTCCCCTAGCTACACCTCTGCCTCGGGGGGAGGGCAGAAGTGACTGCCAGCTGCCAGCTGGGAGCCCAGCTGGTGGGAGGAGCAGGCAGGGCAGGGGAGTTTGCCATCCCTGGCCTCGGAGAGCTGCTTTTATAAGCACTGAAGCCAGGGGCAGGGCTTGGGGAGGTGTGGCCAAACCCCCAGGGGCGGTGGGGACATGGCCCCACCCCTGAACCCCCCCCCATAAAAATCTATACCTACATTCCTGGCTGAGGATACTGCTGGCCAGTTTGTTGCTAAGAGAAGATGGCCTAATACCTGGGATTGATTTCTGGCCCTGCCCTCTGCTATGGCTGAGGGGCTGTGAATTCCTAGGCTCCTCATCACTTGATGCAGAACCAAATCAGAAGAGGTGGGGGACAGAGCTGCTGGTGAGTTATTTAAAGAAGGCCTAATTCCAGAAATACCTTCTTTCTGGGGGTAAGGGGTTTTTTTGGTGACTGTGGGGTGCTTTGGAAATGCCTGAGTTTTTAAAACATCGCTGAGCTTGGGAGGAGAGGGAGGAAAAGCTTCTCTCTCTCTCTCTCTCTCTCTCTCTCTCTCTCTCTCTCTCTCTCTCTCTGTGTGTGTGTGTGTGTGTGTGTGTGTGTGTGTGTGTGTGTGTGTGTGTGTGTGTGTGTGTGTGTGTGCCACAAATCTGGAGGAAGCAAACTTTATCCCCGTTTTCAAAAAGGGGAGGAGGAATGATGCAGGGAAACTACAGGTCAGTCAGGGTAGATATTGGAGCAGAGTTTAAAGGGATCAATCTGTAATAATCTGAAGGGATTGGCCCCCAGCAGGTCCTGCCTGCCAGATCAACCTTGTTTCCTTTAATCAAGTGACAAGCTTACTGAATTGAGAGAATGCCATTGATGTTTTCATCTAGATTTCAGTAAAGCCTTGTTCTGGTACAAATGTAATACTATTATTTTTAATAGGGTTATTGATGAATGATGCTGCTAATAGTTTATTGGAAGCCTGTTTTTATTTTTACTGGATGTATTTGTTTCTAGATTGCCTTATTTTATATGTTCAGTATGTTGAAAGCCATCAGATGGATGGAATAGCAGAATATACATAATTTTAATAAATATTATACATTTCAGAAATAAATAACTTTCTATGTAAATATATTTATTTTAGTTTATGGGTCACCCCAAAGTCAAATTTAAGAAACAGATTTGAACAAACTTTTAGAAAATGTAGTAAAAACATATTAGAAAGAAGTAACCAATGGATCTGCTCATAGTCCACCTCATTGTTGGCAATTGTACTTGAGAGGTGAAAACTTTCGTTAATTAAATTTGTTAACGACTCCATATCAGAAGTAATTGTCAGAACAGATAAGAATAATGCATACACACACAACCTTTTATACTGGAGACAGAAAATGGGATTCTTTTGCATTGCACTGAATCCAGCAATCAATTGTAACTGCTTAAGTATCTGCTTGACTTCTCTGCTGGAAATCACAAAAGAAGAAAGAAATCTGTAACTCTTGGATGGTAGCAAATGTGTGCCATGAAGACACTGAGGCCAAAGACTGGCATAAGAACAAGATACTACTCCCATCTCAGAGAGTTTTGGGAACTTTCTTGAGTGACAAGCCTGGACAGGAAGGGAGTTGACTGCTGAACTTTTCCCTGACCCTAAGGTAGGCCTAACTGGACAACAAGGCTAGTTAATCTCCCTTGTGTCACCTGAAGTTGATTTACAGCTCAATCCAGAGGTGGGGGGGAATCTATTGAGGAAAAAAGGAGGGCCATGCCAAAGATTTTGCCCCCTCCGCTGTGTTGGATCTGCGTATGCAACCCCACTTACATATGGGCTCTTCCTTTTGCTACTGGAAATGCTGATCATTTTACTCTTCAGCATTGCTTTCCCTGGACATCCCTTCAAGACTGGTAACTATCATCCATCCTTGAAACCCTATCCAACTTCCTTTCTTTTCTCTTAGTCAACTCTTGTGTGTATGCTCTGCTGCTTTGATTATTTTGTGCTTGTACATTTATCATTTTCCCTTTAGTAAAATTTTTAAAACTTTACTTTGCTCTCCTGCATATTTCTTATTTAAGTAACTCTCTGTAAAAGTTGACAACCAAGATTCTGAACTTGGCTGACTCTTCACTAAGCCAAAAGTTTGCTATCACTAATCCTCCAACTCTGAAAAGGACAGACCCTACCACTTCTCGTAACAGTTGTATGATTAGGTATTAATGGATTATCTCAATCTGCAGAAAACAGCAAGAGTCCAGCAGCACCCTAAAGACTAAAAGAATTATGGCAGGGTGTGAGCTTTCATGAGTTTTCAGATACCTGAATCCTTATGAATGCATATTAGTGATTGTAACTACAGTTATGAAATAAGACCTTGTGTCTCTATAGATCCTTTATAATAAGCATAAAGTTGGGTCCGGCAAGATTTTTTTTTTTTACTCCTTACTGTTGTATCCCACATGACTTTTGTCCATGGAACCCCCATGATTCCCAGCATAGGATTTTTGATATTCATTCATTTTTCACCAGTGAAAAGCTGGCTAGATCCAGCCCATCTTCTGGATTATTATTGCGGGAGAATAGAAAGAATGAGAGCGAAAGTGAGAGAGAGAATATGTGCTGATGAGTACACGAATAATCCTGTGAAATGTCCATTTTCTGCTTTAAATTGTTTTTGTGGGGATAGCTTAAAACAGCCAATAAAAGATAGACAACAAGGGTATTATGTTTTATCTTTTGTTATTTCTTCAAGCTCTGTTTTGCAGAAGTCCATAGACTTATAATCCCTTGGTCATAGAACGTCTGTGCGCATAAAGTGTCAGTTTCATTCCAGTAATCTCTGACACATTCATCTAGAACTACACTCTGTGAAAAATTAATGAGCCAAGCAGATCTTATAGCCATTGCAGATTTTTAACTTGAACAGTACCAGCACGTATTCCGAAACACATGGAGATACATATTGGTGGACCATTCAAGTTTCACGTTATAAACATCATTCACTTACAATTTCTGAAACACATCTCAGCTCAGAAAGATGTGCTTACTGCCACACTGAAGCATTTTCAGACACCCCCTTCCACATCTTTTACCCTTTCTCACTATTGAAGATTGCTGCAAGCAAAGCAAAATGAAAATGAGTAGCTTGCATCTATTTCTCTCTTTATATCCATGCTGTATATTATAAGCTTGTAAGGTTAAAAATAGAGCAGAGTTCCTTTCTCATTACAGTGATTAAAATGAAAATGACTAATTGGTTCAAATAAACCCAATCCAGGAAACAAGCGATAAGATAGCTATCATCCTGAATGCTATATCTCATTCCAACCCAGTTCTGTGGATTCCATGATGATATTATCTTCACTGAACTGTAATGAAGTTGAGATGGTTTTAAAGTATATAGTCAATGGGTTACCTGATGATTTCCCTAGAATTATGTGATGTTTTTCACACTAATTTTTTTTAGTTCAAAATCAAGCAGCTTGTATGTGATTTTGCTTTCAGAAACAATGAGTTAAATTTAAAAAAGTATATGTGGCACCCCTCTTTAGCAGAACCAAATCATAAAAGCTTCTAGGTATCCTCATTCATCCCTCTCATGAGGTGCAGTTTCCAGGAGAAAACACATCCCATCATTGGTTAATGCTATATCTGTGGAACACCAATGAAGTCCTGTCTTTTGACATGATTTTCTCTTGGTACATGGTGTGGTTCTAGTTAGGCAGCATGAAACTAGTGCTCAGGGGACAGGGCTAGTTGGGGAAAGGCAGGGAAAAATAGAACTTCATCAGAGTCTTCAGTGCCATAGCTGATCACATGGTGCACCTGGCAGTGTTGGAGTCAAAGGCACAACCCAAGGCTATTACTTGCAGCTGCCCTAAGCCCTTTTTTGTCTATGTCTGCACAGTGGATGGAAATAAAAACAACAACCTGTTACATCTTAGCTACAAGCAAAAACAACAAGAGAAAATATGAAGGGCAAAGGTGCTCTATTTCCAATCAGTGCAAACATCTAATGTTCCATCAACATAAATGCAGGAACAAAACAATTCCAAACACATGCAATACACAAAAATACCATGAAACACAAATACAAAAGGCCAACCCCCCCCCCCCTCAATACCAAGAAGCTAGGCTCTACACATGCTGTAAAAAACTTAAAATCTGTTTTGCAGGCACATTTATGAGACTGATGTTATAGAAAGTCCAGAAACCAATGGGGTCTCCAGTAACTGCCCATTTCACAGACTTTGACTGCTTTGTCAGAAGATCTCACTGAGGCTTGTCTATAGTACAGAAAGTAGGTCACATATCTGTATTTTTTATAAAAATCATGTAGCTAAACCATGGCTTTACTATAATTTACTTAAACATAATAAATACAAAGTTGACATTTTAACAATAATAATAAATAGATCTCAATAAAATTTATGAATGTAATATAATTCATAAGTTAATATATTTAAAAATCATTAATATCAATAATTTTAAGAGCTGATAAATAACGACACTAGACTCAACTAGGATGTAATTGCGACGGGAGCAGGGCAAATAGTGAGCTCTGGAACTGTGAGCATGCGTGCCCTGAGCCAGCTGGGTGGCTGAGCCACACCCGGCCCTGATCACGTGATGTGCATGAGATGGAAAAGGGTGGAGCATGCTCCCTATATATTAGGCAGCACGCAGTTGCTTTGGCCTCTTTTGATATCTGGAGCAAAACTGACCCACCCGCCCTCCCTAATTTTTAAGGGTCGGGTGGGCTGTTTTTTGTCGCAGCCCTGGCAGTTTGGGCAGAGGAGCACATCCTTGTGGGGAGGCCGAGCTTACACAATGGACCTACTGCCGGTTGGGGGCCTCCTTAAGAGGCTTGGGATGGGGCAGGCTCATGGTGCATGCCACGGAGGCCTCTGCAATTCGAGCCTGACACCCCAGCAGTTAGGGGGGTCACAAAGGGTGGGCGCCCCGGTGGCCCTATGCCTCTTTGTCCTCCCCAATAGGGATTGGGGTTGTTGCTGGGGTCAGCCAGGGTGCCAACTGGAGGCTGATTGGATGTGCTCCTCTTGATGGCCCAGCTTCTGCATTAAGGATGTTGTAACAATAAAGAGGGTTGCGGCCAAAGTTTAATTCCAAAGATATGTCCTGTGTTTATTCACCAGAAAACCATCTTCACATCTGAATGCAAATATTTAAAAACAAATAACTTGCATGATTTGTAAAGACCATCCCAGTCAGCTCTGCTAAGATTGGCTCTGCCTCATGTATTCATTATATGTATAACATGAAATATTTCTAAATGAGTGATGCTAAGGTTTAAGTCTATTCTTGACCATGTTCTCTCAAGGTTAATGATATTCAGCTGGTACCTACAGACTCAATAGAATAGTTAATTCACAGATATTATTTTTGTTCCAGATCCTGAAAAATAACTCTAAAGAACCTACTGCCAGCCAATCCCAAACAATAGCACAATGAAAATTCTGTAAATAAAATATATTAAATAAAACTGGAAAGGCCAATTCATTATTTAAACCATATGATTTATAACTTTAAAATTTATGAATGAGTTTGGCTTCTACCTGCAGCAATCTTTTTTTTTACATCAAGTTGATTAAAAACTCAGGAGCTATGTTTGTACAAGATGCAGAATTTAAAATGATTTTCTGAATGTCCCCTTTGCACAAAGTGTAGTACAAGGGATGCATCCAATATTTATTTTGTTATTTTGGAATGATTCTCAATCACCCTTGAGTGTACACTTCTTGTGGACATTCCAGTATAAATTTGTGGACATTCACAGATCACTAAATATACACAGTTTTAGTATTGCAATTAGTAAAATATCTCCATTCCCATTTAAACATTAAATTGGGGTGGGCAAATACCGTGACATTTTGAGACAAGCTGCATGCTGTGCAATGTTCGTATTTGACGTGTCCTATCATGATGTCTGTATTGACTGGAGGTTTCAAAAAGTCTGAATGAATAAGGGATTCTTTAAGATTGTCTCCTTGTCTCTACCCAGTTCAAGGCATGGAGGCACATCATGGTATATCTGCTACAATGTACCAGTGTTTCTGGATGATACTTTTAATATCACTGACCAAAGGAGTAAAATTCATGACATAAGCAAGTCTTTTATCTGGAATCCTTGACGTGTTTACTCATAGCCTTTTTGTTTTGGTGTCAGCCGCGCTGTACCATGCATTTTTCAAAGGTTTTCAGTGGTAGGCCACGTCAGCGCACTCACATAGGGCATAGTATCCTGCCAGACGACAGGGGGCTGCTGTCTTGCCCCTCCCAAAGGGTTGTGAAAAAAAAGGAAAGAAAGGTTCATCTTCCAAGGAGGAGAACTGAATATCTCCCAATGGAGGTGTTGGGGAAAACAATCTACCACCACTCCCTACCCTGAGGAGGAGGCCATATATGCTGCACCAGTCAGAGAGTGCTGAGGTGGCTGCCCAGGGGAGTGACCTCTCTTGGTTCTTGTTAGCTGGCTCCTCTTTGGAGAGGGTGAGTGTTCCAATCAGGTGCCAAAACTGTCCTGGCCTTGTTTGAGTCTAGCTAGGTCTCTCCTCGATCAGGGACCACCAGTAGATTTTCATTACTAATCACAGTGATCTTGGGGCGACATACCAGTAGAGGCAGTTCCTTAGGTACACTTGCCTTAGGCTCATTCCGCACGTGCAAAATAATGCACTTTCAAACTGCTTTCAGTGCTCTTTGAAGCTGTGCGGAATGGCAAAATCCACTTGCAAACAGTTGTGAAAGTGGTTTGAAAATGCATTATTTTGCGTGTGCGGAAGGGGCCTTAGATAATGTATGGCTTTGAAGGTCAGTACCAGAACCTCAAGCCTAATCCAGTGCATCACCTGGAGCCAATGCTACTGGCAGTGTACCAGTTGAATGTGTCCTTCCATGGGGTCCCTTTAGGGATCCATGCTGCTGCATTCTGCACCAGCTGGAATTTCCGGAGATTCATATGGATCTTAAACCAAGAAAGCAGTGATATCTGAATCAGTGGTATCTGAACTAATTTTAATGCAGCATAAGCTTTTATGAGTTGGTGTTTATTTCATAAGATCTGATATATCAGATAAAGTGAGACTCATGAAAGTATATGCTAGAATAAACTTTGTTCATCTTAAAGGTGTCACTGGACTTCTGCTTTAGTTTGCTGCTATTAACATGGCTACTCATTTGTAATGATAATGATTGGATCTTATAATATCATGAACACAAAAATACTGCAAATCTCCCAAGACTTTTGTTGTGATTTTAATACGACTGTGGGGGTTCAGATTAATTGGACCAATTAATTGGAGTAATTGGATCAATTAATTGGATCAATTAATTGGATCAATTAATTAATTGGATTAATTGGATCAATGACACCATTTCCTATATACATACACTCTGAAGCTAATATTAGCCATGGGAGAGCAGATAAGCTATAATACAGCTATTTTACTGACTGACTGACTGACTGACTGACTGACTGACTGACTGACTGACTGATTAGGAAACAGTTATCCCAAATCTCCAGACCTGCTTGAAGTAGTTCACAACTTTATAAGTCTGAGTGAAGAGAAATATAGTGGGCCCCGATCATTTGCAGCTTACTGGACAAGACTATGGCAAGCAAAGAGGAGGGGAGTAAAAGGTTCCTGATGAGATGTTTAAAGTGATCATGTTCTATGTAGTAGGAAACAAAGACCTGCAGTTAACCTTCTTTGGTTTTATATGTGGGAAGGAATTGAAGGAATATTCAAACATTATATAGAAATAAAATAATGTAAAAATATAATTATTAATTAATAATTCATAGAAATCAACATAATTTATTCTGTTATTTCAGGGAGTTGTTGATTGGATATGTTAATTATTGTATGTCTATAGAAAGGAAAAATGTACATAATGATACTGATCGCTGCTTTTAAATTGTTTTAATGTATTTAAGGGTTATTGTATATATGTATTTATGTTGTTCACCGCCCAGAGCCCTCCGGGGGTAGGGCGGTATACAAGACCCAATAATAAATAAATAAATAAATAAATAAATAAATAAATAAATAAATAATAATTGGGGAGAATTGGTGCAACTTTTCAAAACTTCTATCCCTCACAGAACTACATAGCAGCATTTCAGCAAGCTGCACAATATTTTTTCCTCCTAGTTCTTCTGAGATACATAAATCCTGTACATATGGCCTGATAGCCTAGAGATCTTAGTGGATGCGTAGAAAGACAGGAAGACTATAACTGGAAGTTACTTCTAATTATGACTCACAAAGAAGCTTCTAAAAAGACTGGCTTCTGAACAGAGCCATCTTGAAATCAGTTATGGCATGTATTTTAAACATTTTGTTCCTTTTTATAATGTAATTCATTGCTTTGTCTTGGAAAATGTAGAGTACGATCACTAGGGAATTTGTGTGCATTTTCCCTGCTGACACAAAAGCAGCAGTTTGCTAATAATACTAATCCTTTTTTAATGAAAATTTTTTATTTATTTTACACATCTATATAGCATATACATAGAAAATAAAGAAAACATCCCAATCTAGTCCCCCTCCCACTATAATAATAATAATAATAATAATAATAATAATAATAATAATAATAATAATAATAATAATAATAATAATAAATGAAAAGAAAAAAAGAAAACACATGCTCAAACGGGTGTTTGAGCATGTGTTTTCTTTTTTTCTTTTCATTACATATATGGTGACTTCTAGCTACCTCACTAAGGATCCTTACGAAGTAACTTCACACATATATAGTGACTTCTAACTACCTCACTAAGCATAAATCTAACTCCATGATTATAATTAATATCTACATTTTTTCACTTTTAATCCTTATAAAGTTGTCTTGATCCAATATGCTGTTTTCATTTAAGTCTCAAATCCTGCTGTTGTTTCTCTGTTTGTATGTTTTCCAAAGGTAGTTTACAAAGACTTTCCAGTCTTTCAGAAAACTGTATCTATTCTTGTCTCTTATAACCGCCGTCAGCTTTGCCAGCTCTGCATACTCTATGACTTTCAGGATCCTGTCTTGTTTTGTTGGAATTTTGTTGTCCATCCATTTGTATGCATATAAAATCTTTGCTGCAGTTGTCATATATATATAAAAAGTTCCATATTGATCAGAAATACTTTCTTCCATCAACCCTAACAGAAATGCCTCATTTTTTTTCAATTGTTATTTTCAAAATCTTTTGCATTTCTTTTAAGTTTACATCCAGTAGTGGGATTCAAATAATTTAACAGCCGGTTTGGAACTTCCAGCGGTGGAATTCAAATAATTTAATGACCAGTTTGCTGCCCCAGTGACTGTTTTAAGTATAAAAAGAGATATACCAAAAAGTAGTTTATTATTTCATACAGTTAATACTTAAATAAGGACAAAAAAGAGATGCACAAAACTAGATTATGTTATAAGAAAGAGTTTTAAAATATTAATGAAAAAACCTGCTTGAAAAACACAGATCCTCATGATTTTTGCACTAAATCATCCCAAAATCACCAGCACATCATAACTCCAGCCATTAGCCACATGTCTGAACACAGCAATCACTTCGTGGTGCTGCAGTGGTGCAAAAATCTGCTTGAAAAACATGGATTCACGTACATCCTCATTATTTTTCCACTTGGTCACCCAAAAATCACCTGCACATCATAGCTCATACCCCTGGACACATACCCCTGAACACAATAATCCTGCAACCCATGCTCCGTGCCACCACAGTGGCACAAAAATGTAGTTAAAACACACGGATCATGATTTTTGCACTAAGTCATCCCCAAATCACCAGCACATGATAGCCATGTTTAAATATTTGAAGGGATGTCATGTCAAAGAGGGAGCAAACAAGGAGTAGGACAAAAAGTAATGGATTCAAGGTGCAGGAAAAGAAATTCCACCTAAACATTAGGATGAACTTTCTGACTGTCAGTGCTCTTCGACAGTGGACTTTTTCTTTTCTTTCCTTGCTGCTATGATACAGCAGGATATTTGTGCCACTTTTAACAAAGAAGAGACAGAATTGTTTTGTCTATTTCTGGCATTTTGGATACCTCTATTCAACATGGAGTGTCTTGATATAATTTGCAGAACTTTTTATCAGTTATTTGTGCCCTTTAAAATCAATATTTTATCATAAAACCTGGCTGCTTTTTATGGTGCTCAGGAAGCATGACATTTGGGAATAATATTGTTATCATTACTCATTATAAGATTGCTTGGGATGAGAATCTGCCTGAAAACAGATTGCACTATTGAATTGGTGCTTGGAGTGACCCTCTCTAAAGGGAAATTGCATTCCATGAGTCCCAGGAAAATGAGGCACTTGAGAGTTTGTGGACAAGAACTTGGAATGGGAGTTTATTTATCCCATTTCTTCTTCCTTGGCTGCCTCCATGCTGTTTAGGAAGAAGAAAGATGGAACTTTGAGATTATGTACTGATTACTGTGGATTGAATGTCATTTCAACATCCAATAAATACCCACTGATCAAGGTTACCTTGCAAAGGGGGAAATCTTTACCATGTTGGACTTTCATGAAGCCTTTAATAGAGTGCGCATTAAGGCAGAGTGCATCTGGTACATGGATGTAAGACTAAAAAGGAACTTGGCCCTTGGCTCGTCATACAAGGGGCAGTTCATAACATAGTGAGGAAGATCTTCCACTTCGCTCCCGCAAATGCAAATTCGCTGCTCCAATGGTATCTGAGCATATCTGCCTTCCAAATACATTGTTGACATTGATTGGAAGCATAATGCTGTCAGAGCCCTTCTTATATTATATGAATTAGTTATGATATATGTAAAAAATGTGTTACATCTTGCATTTCAGAATAGGAATTGCTACTTTCTGTTCCTACTAATTAATCCCTGTCAGCTACGGAAGGTTTGAGCCAACTGAGGCCAAACAGTATACATGTGACATGATTGCAAAAAAGGCATCCTTTGATGGATCACTCTGTGACTCCCACAACCAACTTGATTTCCTGTATTATTTAGTATGGCCGTAGTTCAAATGTCTGTTCAGTCATAAAGATTAGTGACTAGCCACTATTTCTCAGCCCAATTGTTGTGAAGACAAAAGGGGAGATGCAGGATTGCATCCAATTTAATTCAAATAGCTTGAACTCATGGAACAGGACTTTCCCACCTGCCCCTCTGGCTGCAGTCTTTGGAGTCCTCCAAATTTCACTCCTGGGTGTCGGGGATCCTCACAAACAGAATGAGGGCAATATAGCAGGTCTGAAATGAGAAGAAGAAGAAGAAGAGTTTGGATTTATATCCCCCCTTTCTCTCCTGCAGGAGACTCAAAGGGGCTTACAATCTCCTTGACCTTCTCCCCTCACAACACCCTGTGAGGTAGGTGGGGCTGAGAGAGCTCCGAGAAGCTGTGACTAGCCCAAGGTCACCCAGCTGGCGTGTGTGGGAGTGTACAGGCTAATCTGAATTCCCCAGATAAGCCTCCACAGCTCAGGCGGCAGAGCTGGGAATCAAACCCGGTTCCTTCAGATTAGATACATGAGCTCTTAGCCTCCTACACCACTGCTGCATAGAAGGACCTTTTTCTATGCAGACCCAAAGTTATTTCCACCCAAGGAAAATGATTGTAGGGTACAAGCTGCAGTGAGTACAACTCTGGCTCCTTGAAAGAAGGGCAGGCTGTGATGTGATTTTTATTTTTAAATCACCAAGTTACCAACCCCTGGTTTGGAAATTCCTGGAGATTTGGGAGGGGGTGGAGCCTGGGAAAGATGTGATTTGGGAAGGGGAGGGACCTCTACAGGAAATAATGTCATACAGTTCACCTTTCAGTATGGTGTAGTGGATAAGAGCAACAGAATCTAACCTGGAGAATTGGGTTTGATTCCCCACGCCTCCACATGAAGCCTGCTAGTAACACTGGGTTAGTCACAGTTGTCTCAGAACTCCCTCAGCCCTACCTACCCCATAAGGTGTCTGTTGTGGGGAGGGGAATAGGAGTTGTAAGCCACTTTGAGATTCCTTGTGGTAGAGAAAAGGAGGGTGTAAATCCAACTATTCTTCTTCCAAGCAGCCATTTACATCAGGGAAACTGATATGTGTAGTCTGGAGATCAGCTGTAATTCTGGAAGATCTCAGACCTCACCTGGAGATTGGCAAACCTATCTGGTAAGTATCCGCATCTTCACAAAATCTCTTTGTGAGATAGTAACCCTGAAGACTTACTGTGGACATCAATCAACTAAACCATTTCCAGCTATGGATGACCCAATCTCGTGGAAGCACTTTTTGTGGCTTTCATTTGTTTACTTGTTCATTTTATTTATAGTCACACTGTTGCTACGGTGCTTGAAGTATTAAGATAAATGATGAAGAATTGTATCACCCTTTCTTTCATTATTATTCTTTTGCATATTGCTCAAGAGGAGAAGAAGTCCTTTAGAATGATTTCATTCCTCATATGTGGAATGTGATGAAAAAAACAAGATGTGATGAAAAAACAAAACAGGGCTATATTTGTGTTGATGATATATGTAAAAATGTGTTACATCTTGCATTTCAGAATAGGTGTGAAAGGGTATGTTCCTTCTATAAATAAATCATTAATGATGGATTATTGAGGCTTCTATGTGACAGTAGATCATTTCCTTGAAAATCAAAATACCCAGGCCAAACTTCTGACTTCATTATTTTGAATTTCATTCAAAACTGTAAGACAAATGTTTT
Source organism: Sphaerodactylus townsendi (assembly GCF_021028975.2). Classification (NCBI taxonomy): domain Eukaryota; kingdom Metazoa; phylum Chordata; class Lepidosauria; order Squamata; family Sphaerodactylidae; genus Sphaerodactylus; species Sphaerodactylus townsendi. The sequence goes on along the minus strand of NC_059426.1, from coordinate 101,073,957 downwards.
ATGAACACAATTGCCCTCTGCTGGAGAGAATTAGAGATGTAAGCCTTTAAATTCAAAATTGTGTTTTCACATCACGACTTTCACAGATACTGATGGGATATTTCTATGGGCTTCTAATATTAATTTTCCAGTCCTTTCTTTTAATTAAAAAGGGACTAAGAGAGGAAAAATCAACACTGGGGACTTTTTTAGGGGCTGGGGAGCATTTATTAAAACAAATTCTTACCTTCCTTGTTTGAGGACACTGGGCAGGGAGAATAAAGCACGCTGCTGCTCGATTTCTTCCTGTGCCCATTTTGCTATTTTAACTTTCATAACAATGGATCTTTGCTCCTCACTCTTTCTCACTCACTCACTCACTCACTCACTCACTCACTCACTCACTCACTCACTCACTCACCCCTTCAGGTCCTATGTTTATGAAATTCATTTAAACGATGTATGGGCAGATCAGCAAGGGACAGAGAATGAGAAACATTTTCCTTAACCCTGCTTTCAACTGCCTCAAATTTAATATTGACTTTTAGTCCTTTTCATGCAGAAATGGGTGAGTCATTGCCAGTTCTGTGCCTAGCACTAGTGGTAGCTTGTTTGGAGCAGGACATGCTGAGGAGGTACTGTTGGACAATGTGGCAATGTTGTTTCCTGAAGTGATACCACTGTGTTGAGTGATTTTTTCACTCTCTTTAGTAAAAACCATAACAGGCAAATGGCAACCCTAGTCATGTGGGAGGAGCAAGATTTGCAGAACCATGTCTTTACTGCCCCACCCAAGCTGACCTTGCTAGGCTGAGTCTATGTGAATCTGCCCTTTTGTGCATTAAAATCGTTTAGATTATGAATATTATTTCTTCTATCTAGAGAAGTGTGACAGTCAGTATATGCAATGAGGTCAGAGGATCAACCAGGGACCCTTCCCTGGTGTCTGTGTCTAACTTTATCTGAGAACTTGTTTGGATTATTCCTTTCCTAAATAACTTCTTCCACAAGCATATTTTTAAATAATATTTTAATTTATGTTTGTACAGATTTGGTTTGTAACTGCTGTGACAACCACCCTGAGGAGTTTGGTGGTCCCCTGCTTCCCATGCAAAAGATCTTGGTTTGAACCTCTGACATCTCCACTGAACTTCTGGCTTATCCATTAAAAAGAGGTTTAAATAATCTCCTAAGACTTTGGGAATCCAGTCAGAGTAAACAAGACTGCACTAGCTGGATCCACGGCCCTTTCCGCACGGGCGATATACAGCGGCCCAGGCACGGCAAAAACGCCATCCCTGGGCTGCTGTTTGCACAGGAGGCACTGCTGCATTGCAGCAGCGCTATCCTGGCCACCCGAAAGCAGCGTGAAGCCGCCGCTTTTAACCTTGCTAGACAAGCGAGGTTTTTGCAAAGCAGCATCTTCCCATCAGCGGGGTGCAAACCGCACCACTGGGAAGACGCTGCTTCCCCCGTTGCCTCCAGTCACTGTCATGTCCAGCATCGCCCTGGAGGGCTGCAGGGACCCACCCATGCTGCCCTCTGACCCCTGGAGGTTGGAGGGCAGATTGGGCTGGTCCCTTCAGCCCTCCAGGGTGACGCTGGACATGACGGTGAGTGGAGGGGGCTGACCAAGAGGCGGCTCCATGCAGAGCCACCTCTCCGGCTGTTGGGGGGGAGTGGGGGCTGCTCACACACTAGTGTGCAAACGGTCCCCGAGCCTCCACTAGCATAAATTATGCAGGTGGAGGCTCGTTTCCGCCCGTGTACAGAACGGGCCTATGGCTTGACTCTATAGGGCAACTTCATTTCCTCCCTTTATGGGAGCCAATTTTTGACTGAAAAGTGGTGTAAAGTACAGTATATAAAAAATATGCGAGGAGAAGGAAATAGAAAGAATTAATTGTCTATTTCTCTTCAGTGTGGCATCTGCTGAAAGGGAACAAATAAAATAATTACATTTTAAAAGAGATGCCAAAGCAGACTGCAAAGTGCAATCCCCCACTCCCAGTCTCCAAAAAGATTGAGAGGGATTAAATTATTAAGAAACATCTGGCAGAAGCTCACAAAGACTTGCACCCATTTTAGTTCCTCATTAAAGGGATATAAAATTCAAAGGGAGCTGCAAAGAGGGGAAAAACCAATCTAGCCATGTGCAAATTAAAAGAGGAAGTTCCAGTGTGATAGAATTACATCTTTAGTACTGCAGTGGCTGATGCAGCAGCCAAAAGCGACAGACTCATACATATTTGCTCATATAAACCATTAAATTTGAAAGCTCTATGGGCTGCTACATGTCCAATTCAGAGACTGATCTCCATAGGCATAAATGGTCCATACCTTCCAACAACTGGTACAGAGAATGTTATCAATCTTGTGATTCCCCATATCTGTTGCAAAAATTGCTCTCGAATTTTGGAAGAATAATATAGCTAATCAAGAAGTGGCCTGCACGTGTTGGCATACTTCTACTTGGTAAACATGCATCTGTACTTACTCATGTTTTCACACTGTTGTTCTCCATAGCAAAGACTAGAAGCTTGTTATCTCCTTGTAAAATTTTAGCTCAGATTTTTAAGATTCCCACATTATGATAAGTCACTGCATTATTTATACCTCGCTGTTCATAACAATTGTTATGAAGCTTTCTAGCTCTCTAGTTTAAAGAGTAACACGCTGTTTATAGTTTCCTTCTGATTTAATTCAATGAACATGAAAGGAAGCCTGAGAATGGGAATACGGTATAGAATGTCTTATTCTGTTTCTCTTTGCAACTAAATCTCATGAATTTTGACTTTCTCCTTGATTTCTGTAATTCACAGCATCCAGAGAGCATAAGATACTCTCTTGTAATTCTGTATCTCTTGTCAAAACATGATTAGTAGAGCTAATCTTGTGATGGTAAAATGGCAACTAAGAGGGCATTCCTGTTTGTCCTAATTATTAAAAAATAACTTCTTTTTACGTGTTGGTATATGGTAGACACCCTTGTTTTGACTGTGTTGCTAATGTTCGTATCAACATGTTGCCCATGGGCTGACACCTTCCCTGAAGTCTGTCAAGTTTTTCAGTAAAGGGGTGGGCCCAAGTAGGGCTTTTTTCCTAGCAAAACTTCTAATTGGCCATTGGAGATCTGACTGTGCAGACTGAAATAACATTGCTTTGGCAGCAGCTATCACTCCTCTTTTCCAGTGTAGTTTTTAGATTATCCCTCCTCTCCCCTGCACTTGGACTTCCTCTCAGTCTTCCATACATTTTATGGTTGTGCATACCACTCTGTGTCAGAATTCCAATGGTGCCCACAGAATGAAAAAGGTTGGGGGTTCCTGGACTATATGAAAAAATATTCCCTTTTGCTAAGTGTGAAAGCAGCTGGATTCATACAGCTGGATTCTAACTTCTTTTATTCTTCAAGTTCCAATTTTGTCTGTCTCACCAGACTTACTCTTAAGAAACGTAGGCATAGTCTATACATGTAGTAGAATCAGTTGATAAGAATAATCTGGAGTCATAATGGATAGAATGAACTATCTGCAGTCTAGAAGTAATATTTTTCAGAATTCTTCATGTAATAATAAACAAACAAACAAACAAACAAATAAGCCTAGGCTACTACCTTTTACTCTGATGTGTGAGGAGACGGGATGGGACGAGGCAACGGAATGCACCACCGTGTCTCCCCTGCATCGCTTTTGGTCCGCTTCTCTCCTCTCCCCTGCTGCCTTTCTCCAGCTGTTTCTCCGCGTTTGTTTACAACGGCCTGGACTCCCCTGATGATTGGGTGTTCGATGCTGGTGCCGGACTGGCTTGGTGGCACTAAGGGTTGGTGGCAGGAGCCCCAGCCACCCCCCCCCCGGTCTGGACATTAAGAACCGATAAGGTGCCTGGCCGTAGCGACAAGCCTTCCGAAGCAGCCACGCCTGGAACCGTATTGAGGAACCTCCGGCCGGCAAGCCCCATAATCGATCTCGGGGCTTTGGCGGCCCTATTTATATCGCTGACTTTGGAGGCTTGGTGGACGTCAGCGGCTTGGTCCGCTGCGACGGTGCTGGTACCTGATACCGGGCCAGCTTGGTGGTGGTACCATCAGGGGTCGGTGGCAGAGACTCGCCCACCTTTCTGGCCGGGACTTGGATTCTGCTGAAGCGCGACGGGGGGCCTGGAAACAGCGGTGAGCCTGCTACGACGCCTGCGCCGGAGCCCGTGACGAGAGGCGTTCAGCCGGCAAGCCCGAAAATCGACCTCGAGGCTGTGGCGGCCTTGCCTGTGGCGGCGGTGGCCTTGTTAATTATGGCCGCGGCAGCAGTGTGTGATCAGCTGCGGGGGTGCTGCAGGTGATCCGGAGGACCTGCCGTTTGCGAGGCGAGCGACGAGGACTGTCCCTTGGACTGGTGGGGCTATTAGGAATTAGAAACTCCCGAGTGCTTGGCAACACTGTCCTGCCTGGATTTGAGGAGCTGGTGGTGAGAGAGCCGTGCGAGCCATATTCCAGGGGACAAACTCCAGCTTCGGAGCGGCGTGAGCAAGATCCAAGTGGGGTGCCCAGTGGCAGGGGGCTCCTGCGCGTTGCCCCGTTTGCCTGGGATTGTGCTGTTGGCACCTTTGGTTTCCCTGCTGCCTCGGCGGGCTGTGGATTAGCGGCCGGCCCTGGTGGTGGGGGCCGGGTGCTTGTTGCCCATATAAGAGCTGCCCGTGCCAAGTACTGTAGATCTATAGATCCGGTGGCAGCAGCCACTGTCTTCTAGTTAACACTCTCTTTCGCCCCACGATTAAATGCCAGCTGATCAGTGAGATCCATCTAGCTGATAGCTGGTTTGTTTATGATATTTAGTCTATGATTGTATCTTATTATTGCTAGGATTAGTGGGGATTAGTTATATATAGGACTGGTTAGGCACAGTTGTTGTTTGTAGCCTTCAGCCTGTATGTGATATGATATTAGGTTAAAGTAGCTAGATTAGTATCAGTTCTTAGTAGTAGGATTGGGCCTGCTTAGTGTGGTAGTGTTTAGGGAGGCTATAGATTTTGGGGATAGCAGCTGAGCAATGGGGGCACCTACTTTGGGGCAGGGGATCCCGGTGCTGATGGGGCGGGGTAGATATAGCGGTAGGCGGCGGCCGTATGATAGAAGACGAACGAGATATGGCCATGCTTGTTCACCTTCTGACCTCCGACCTATCCCAAGGGACAACGGTGGCGAGGTTCAGGGTTACTCTGCTTCGTCGCTGGTGTTGATTAATGCCAGGTCCATCAACAATAAAACCGCTGTGCTCCGAGACTATCTCGAAGCCCAGCAGATGGACCTGGCCTGTATCACCGAAACCTGGGTGCGTGAGGGTGAAACGGTCGCCTTAGGCGAAGTCGCGCCACCCGGGTTCGCGTGTCTCCATCAGCCACGAACACAGGGCCGGGGGGGAGGTGTGGCGATGTTCATCCGTGATTCTATTCCCTTCAGGGCGGCCCCCATCCCGGAGATCACCGGCATGGAATGTGTCGGCCTAGAGTGGTTGGCCGCGGAGAGGATGGCGGTCCACCAGGGGACGGCCTGCTGCGGCTGCTGGAGGTGGTGGCGGACTGGGCATTGCGGTTCCCCAGACTTATTGTTCTGGGGGACTTCAATGTCCATGTTGACACCGCCTCATGTACAGTGGCCGCGGACCTGGTGTCATCCATGGCGGCACTGGGCCTCTCCTTGGTTAGTTCTGGCCCCACTCATGAGGCCGGCCACACGCTGGATTTGGTCTTTGGTTTGGGGGTTGATATGGTCATATCCTCTATGGATAGAGTGCCATGGTCTGACCATTACGCCCTGAAGGTTCTGATGGACCTACCGCACCAAACCTGTCTAGGCGAGGGGCTGATTTCCCCCCCCCCGGAGACTTATGGATCCAATTGGTTTCCTGAATGCTCTACGGGACCCTGAACCTGCCGGCACACTCGATGAGCAAGTGGAGGACTGGAACTCCCGGCTCTCCGATGCCATCGAGACTGTTGCTCCCCGGCGTCCTCTTCGTCCCCGTGTTCGGCAGGCTCCTTGGTATACCGAGGAGCTGCACCATATGAAACGGGTGCTTAGACCACTAGAGCGAGTGTGGCGGAAATCTCATGACGGAGCGGCGCGAACATCTTATAGGACATTTATGAAGGCCTATGAGATGGCACTGAAGGAGGCGAAGAGGGCTTTCTTCTCCTCCTCTGCTGCATCTGCTAGCTCTCACCCGGCACAATTATTTCGCATAATTCGGTCCTTGACCTCCTTATCAGAAGGGTCTATAAACCACCGATTGGCTGTTAGCTGTGAGGCATTCATGAGCTTTTTTGCAGATAAAGTCACGTCGCTCCGCCAGGACCTTCCCGCCACGTTATCTACAATTAGCGAACTGGAGGCTCCCTTGCCATCTTCGGGCCCAAGTTTGGCCCAGTTCTCCCTGCTCTCCGAAGCCGCTGTTGACAGGGCCTTGGCTGCTGTTAGACCTACTACCTGTCCTCTGGATCCGTACCCCTCCTGGCTTATAAAAGCTTGCCGGGCGGAGCTATGACCCCATCTGTTGAATATCATCAATGGCTCCCTTGAGCAAGGGGTCTTTCCGGATGGGTTGAAGGAGGCAGTGGTCCACCCACTCTTAAAAAGACCATCATTAGATCCAGGTGATCTGGCCAATTACTGCCCCATCTCGAATCTTTCATTTCTGGGGAAGGTAATTGAGAGAGTGGTGTTGGAGCAGCTTCAGGGTTTCCTGGATGATGCATCGGCCTTCGATCCCTTCCAGTCCGGCTTCCATGCTGGGCATGGGACGGAGACCGCTCTTGTCGCCATCACAGATACGCTCCGTATCCAGCTTGACCGAGGCGGATCGTCGCTGCTGGTTTTGTTAGATCTTACCGCAGCGTTTGATATGGTCGACCATGACCTTTTGACCCACCGTCTGGCCGCTTCCGGGGTTCGGGGCATTATCCTTCAGTGGATTGTCTCGTTTCTCCGGGACCGGAGTCAGCAAGTGTGGTGTGGGGATGAAGCCTCCAGGAAGTGCCCACTTCAGTGCAGAGTACCTCAGGGAGCGCTGCTATCCCCGCTATTATTTAACATCTATATGCGACCACTTGCTCAGCTGGTGCGGAGCTTTGGGCTGATCTGTCATCAATATGCTGATGACACTCAGCTCATTCTGTTGATGGAGGGGGGAGCGGTTGCCGCCCCGGCGGCTCTCCAGCATTGTTTGGAGGTGGTAGCTGGTTGGTTGCAGCAGAGCAGGTTGCAACTGAATCCATTGAAGACGGAGATCCTCTGGCTAGGCCGCAGGGGTGAGGCTGGGGATTTCCAGCCACTGAGAAGTGAGGAGGGGGGGTCTCATTGCGTAAGCTCTCGGACCTCCTCCGATGTCAAGCGATCACCAAGGGGGGGATTTTTCCACCTGGGATTCGTCTCTCTCAGTGGGAGACTCCAGGTATAGGCCCAGCCACAACTTCCGGATTGAATTTTTCCATCTTCGTCAGGCCCGGCGGTTGGCTCCCTTCCTCTCCCAGGCGGATCTGGCCACTGTGATCCATGCAACGGTCACCTCCAGGCTGGACTATTGTAACTCGCTGCACACCGGCCTTCCCTTGTGCTTGATTCGGTAGTTAAAACTGGTCCAACATGCGGCAGCACGCCTGCTCACAGGAGGCACCTTCAGAGAACACATCCAGCCTGTGTTGCGGCAGCTGCATTGGCTTCCGGTTGAATTCTGAATCATCTTCAAGGTGTGGGTTTTGACCTTTAAGGCTCTGCGCGGCCTGGGGCCCTCGTACCTTCAGGACCGCATCACCCCATATGTCCCAATTCGGCCTCTGCACACTGTAGAGGCCAATCTGCTGGTGGTCCCCGGCCCCTCTATGATGCGGCTGGCCTCCACGCGGGCCAGGACTTTTACGGCACTGGCCCCTGCCTGGTGAAACACCCTTCCTCCAGCTGTCCGGGCCCTGCAGGACCTGGGTGAGTTCCGCAGGGCCTGTAAGACCGTGTTGTTCCACCGGGCCTTTGGAGTGTCCAGCTGCTAATATGGTGCCCCCTCACTGCTCTGTGCCTGGGGCAGTTACATCAGGGTCCCCTCATATGAGCCTATGTATTTATATTTGTATGATCGCTCCTGTTGTTATTTAGATGATGTTGTTCACCGCCCGGAGCCCTCCGGGGATCGGGCGGTATATAAATTGAAAAAATTGAAAAAATAAATAAATAAATTCTCCAATAGTCTTTGGGATTATCCCTCAGAAAACTAGCCCTGCTATATATCTGCAACAACTTATTAATTACAATAGCAGATGGGTCATGACCAGAGCAAGGTGTAACTCTTTTCCGTCAGCACATCTTCAAGGTCGATTCTCTGGTATTCCACAAGATGAGCGTCGCTGTCAATTCTGTCCTGATACAACTGTAACACTTTCTCATATTCTGCTCCATTGTTCAAAGTACAACAACATCAGAACCAATTTGAGAACTGTGTTACCAACAGGATTTATGCTCCTCTCTGATAAAACAAAAATGGCTAAGCTTCTAAATAGCTTTAGTGTGGAAATATCTGAAGCTGTTGCTTTATGTTTTGCTTTCGGTGTACTGCAAGCTGAGCAATAATGATCTTTTATTGTGTTTGGAAATTCTTGGCACTTTTGGTTTGTACTAGCTCCAATAAAGGTTTTTGGATTTGGATTTGGATTTGGAAATAAATAAATAAATAAATAAATAAATAAATAAATAAATAAATAAATAAATAAATAAATAAATAAATAAATAAATAAATAAATAAGGTTTTATTTGCAGGGATTTTATTTATTTATTTGCTCATGGGAGAACATTAAAATGCAACCACCATCTACAAGCTAAAGTAGTATAACCTGCTTTACTATCTGAAAATTCTACCACCTCATTGTACGTCATTTATAGACCAGATGTTGGCTTCTTCCAAACCATGGATTAAAAATTTAACAGTCTAGAAATCAGAATTCTGTAATCACTATGAATGGATGAAATGTGCAAATTACAAAATTATGAAATTGACATTTCATTATATGATTTAATGTACTGATCAAATTTGATGTATTGCACATCAGCAGTACCGACAATGTGATGTATTGCACATCAGCAGTACCGACAATACCATGTTCCATACAGTGTTGCTATTCTGGTTCAAGAACTCATTGCTAATTGCAAAATGGTGCAGTCGAATACAATGGATGGTCCTATGACATATAAAACAGTTGAAACTGAATTCCTCCCTGCCCCATGATCTCAAAGCATTTACTGGCACTCCTTCACATCTTTATGTTCATCTTTGTAACAATCTGCAATAGTAATTTATTCTTCTTTTCCAAATGACAAACCGCCTTTCCTAGCAATACTGCAATAAAAAACTGACATTTATTATTCACAATGCTGTCACTATTATGTCACTATTATGTAGCAAAGTAATCTGCAATGACTTCCTTTGACGTTCTATGGCATATAGAATGGGAGTTTCTATTTGTGATTACCGATAATGGCAACAAAAGTATTGAAAAAGCAAAATGGAAAGCATCAGAACTCATGCAAGTATGCATATCTATATTTTGTTTCACTCAAGGTTACATTTAGAATTCTAAATCACCTTATTGTGACTTTACACTTAAAATCCCATGCACTTGGGTTTAATTTGTATGCAAACTGCAGCATATGAAGCAGTAGGTCCCTTACCTGTCACTGTGAGTTTCCACCAGTGGGACACATTTCACTCATGTCTTGAGATATGCAAATCCTTCCTTTATCCCATCTAGACCCAGAGCAGAAATGACAGGAGAAGATGGGAGCAAACTTAGCAAATATAGTTAGTGTCATTTGGCTTTGCTACTAACAAAGAGAAATGTTCTCTATGGTTCTCAGAACAGAAGAAGTGTTTGACCAGGTCATGTGCAAAACACATATAGAACATCCTATTTACAGTTCTGTTTCTTTCACTGAAAGCACAACATACTTCCATTAAAAATCCTTTAATGATTTACCTATCAGTTGATTAAGTTCAACATGCGAAATATTATTGTACTTGCTTTTGCCCGTGAGTGCACAACATCATGAGTTTTGATCTCTCATGATGGTATAAGAGTGGTCAGGAATCATCATGACTGTAGTTGCTGCCTAGGAAGGGCAGGAGGAAGCCCCTGGCATCCACCCTAGTAAGGGCGGATGGGGGCCTCCCTGCCATGCCCCTTAAGAGCAAGCACGGTGTCATCTGGGGGAGGCCGGCCAGAGCCTACAAAAGGCCAGGTTGGTCTTTGTGCTGACCATGTGCTCTGGCCAGCCAGAAGCTTGCCCACCTACCTCTCCCCTTTATGCTTTGATGCTGTGTTAATGCATGCTTCTTTGTCATAGCCATTCGGCAGTTTGGCGCATGGGAATTGATCTGAGTGGCTGGGGAAGGGAAGATAAGGGAGCTAGTCCCCACCATTTTGGTATGGAATGCTATAGCAAGAGGCCGACTGCCCAGCTGAGCATCACATCATAACTCCAGTAAGAGATCGCCCCCCCGCTGGAGCCCCATGGCAGTGGCAAAGGCATCCGCTCAGCCAATAGGGTGGCAGGAAGAGCAGCTTTCCCAAGAGGCAACCCTGGGGAGGGGCTTCCCAGTGTTACAAATCAGATCAAAATCCCATGCTGCGCCTCAAGCTTCTTACTGCGCAATAAACGGTTGGCTATGGCCAAGTAATTTACCCCGGCCATGAGTGTGGTGTGGTTATTGGGTCAAGGGGCTCCAGGAAGGGGTGGTCCCGTCCTCAGGTGGCGACATGTCAAGATCCTGTCAAGTTCTCAGCTATTTCCTGGCTTTTGCCATGAAACTGTGGGGTAGGCTGTGAGGAAATGATACTGTGAAAATATAGCTTGTTAGTCTGTTATCTCTATGCTTTTGTATTTTTGCTGTTAGCACACAGTAGGTTGTTTTCCTTTTAGACAGCTTGCATCAGGACTTTAGGTTAGCATTAGCCTTGGGATGCTTGGCCTAGCTTGGGAGCACTTTTAGTGGTTTCACCCTGCTGCAATGCTGGGGTGGGGCTGGAGGAGTGTTTGGAAAAGAAGTGATGTACCAGAACCCAGTTCTAGTAAAGAGTGGCTTGCATACTGTTCACAGTGCTCTTGTTCAATAAACAGATTATTGAACCAAAGAGTTTGGTTATTACAGGGAGGTTGACAGATCTGACATATAAGCATGTTATTCTTGCATATCCCATCTGTTGGTCAAAGCCCTTCCTTAGTTCAATGTGATTCAGCAAGAAGATAGTAGTGTGAGAAACATAAATCAAATGAATGTGGGTCATTTGGGATGAAAGGATTAAAATATGATGAGACTGTAGATGGCATAAGAATATGCGTAACTTCCATTAATGTAATCAGAACAAGTGTTTATACTGTGAGTGTTAGAATCTTCAGTGCAGGATTCTGCATTGAAATATTAAAACAAAATTCATTTTTGTCTAGTCAGATTTCCTAGATCAGAACCAATGGTGAGTTCTTACTGGCCTAACCCTTCATTTCACCCCTTCTTAAATGTCTCCTTTTCTCTTAGGTATCCTAAAATAATAACAATAATTTTAATTTAATATGCCATCCTCCCCTTCCCTTTGCATGCATCAATTCATTATTGACCCTTGGAGTGACATCACATCATGTTGTTTACCAGACAGATTTTGTTTATAAGGTGGTTTGCCATTGACTTTACTCCCTGCAAGCTGAGTTTTTATTTTACCAACCTCAGAAGAATGGAAGGATGGGTCAACCTTGAGCCAGCTACCTGAAACTGAATTCCATTGAGATTGAACTCAGATTGTGAGCAGAACTTTGACTGAAGTAGTACATGCCACTGGGCTCCTTCTCAGGTATCCTACTACTCATTAATTCATCAGAACATCTATAAGCCTTTGCCTACTTTTCAGATGCTCACTCTAATTGTAAAATCAGTTTTCTTCTGTTTTAGCAACTCCTCATGTATAGTGAACTTATGTCCTATGAAAAGATCCACATTTTGAATGCTATTTTAAACTTCCTGCTAAGTGTTGACATGCAACATTAATTATTAGCATTTGTATCTCACCCTTCCCCCAAGGCAATCGCTGTAGCTAAGTAGATGTGTGCACCGGTCCCCGGTGAATAATGAATGGGTAAGTACCTGGCATAGATTGACACATTGCATTCCTTGAACTTCTGTTCTTCAGCTACACAAATTGCTTTGCATTTGGATATTTTTCCCCCAAAAAAGGAACATCTCTTGCATTAAGGCAAGTTCATTAATTATTGAAAAAGCCTAGAAAACATGAGAGAGTCTAAACAGTGTTTATGATGATTAGTTATTCTTTTTAATGGCAGGGGATTTTCAAGGAAAAGATTAGCAAGAGAATTAATGCCTCAGAATTTTGTACAATTAAACTAGCATTTAAAAAATGACTTCAAAACAAATATAATACCAGAAGCATTTGAGAAGCCATACAATTCCTCGGTGGGAAAGAAAGGGCAGGTCTTTTAATATGTGTTTGACTTTCTCTTAAAGATAAAACATTGATAGCCAGCCTTCTTACAAAAGCTGTCACAAATGTATGTTGTGATTCTTTGCTGTCACAATTTAACAGATAATAATTATATGTGTGGATTAATTGGCTGCCTAAATATCATTTATTTATTTCCTCATCTCTTCCCATAATGACTAAAACCAAAAGTACAAATGGGAAGCCACAATCTTGGATTGTTTATGTGTGTGTTTGTGTATGTGTGGCATGAACAGACTGGGGGGATGTGTATGGTAAAAGGCAGATAATCTGCTTATACACTTTTGCACTCTTTTTATTGTGTTGTTTCACACTTTGTATGATGAAGAATAACTGAGCTATTCTATACAAGATTTGCATCTGAGCTCTTCTGGCAGAGCCAGCTTCAGATACTTGCTGGTCCTGTTAACCTTCATCCAAAGGTTTTATGTCAGAAGGAGTAGCTATAGGGAGATGGACTGTGCAGATATTCAATGTTCATGTTTTATATTTAATTTTTGTTTAATTTTTGAGAATAACTCTCAATATGTTATACTTCTTAAGTTCTGTCAGATAATTTGCTAGCTGGTCAGTGCATATCTTTGCTGCTCCTGTTACTAGTTTTATTATATTCATTATATAGCTATTTATACTTTACTTTTCCCTTCAGTGGGGATCTGAAGAGGCATACAACACTGTTTAGCCCTCCTCCTCAGACCAACAACCTTGTGAGATAGACTGGGCTCAGAGAGAGTGACTAGTCCAAGATCTCTCAGCAAGCTCCCACTGCCGAGTAGGGCTCTGAATATGGCACTCCCGTATCCTTGTATAATACTCAAAGAGCCATTTGGACCCATTTTCCATGGAAAACAAAACACTTGGAGCCGCAAATACTTTTTGACATCTAAAATGAAGATAACACTATATATTCTCATGCAGGAAGAAGTTCCCTTCTTTGGGGCCCATTTTTACCCATCAAGGGGAAAAAGGGTGTGTGTAAAAAGCCTGTTGTTTTGTGCATGATTCAAATGACCAGCAATAGAACCCCCATTTCACACATTTCTCTTTTCTTGGGTTGAAAGACACTGATTATGCCCCCCAAAAGAACCCCCTCGAATTCCACTTGGATGGTGGATCAAAATTGGTGCCTTTAATGGGGTTGTCAACTTTAATGGAGTTGTCAACTTCCAGGGGGTTCAATGGGGTTGTCAACTTCTCCCCCCCCCCACCCGAGAAAATGTATGCCATGGAGGGTGGACTCGACAGCCATATTTCTCACTGAGCATGGCCCCCACCCTGGTCCCAAAAGCCATAGCTTCTGAGAATCTACCCCCAAATGTCCTGGGATTTGCCTGCCGGGAGTTGGCAACCCGTGACAACCATGGCTGAGGATGATCCCAGCCTTCCTTTCTTCCACGCTGCTGGTGGTTCTGCTGGAGTCCCCCATGTGATCCCACCCCCAAAGAAGGACCCGGGGGAGGGGGAAATGAGGCCACTCAAAGCAGGGCTGACCCCTGACCCCCCATTCAAGGAGGGCAGACTGAGGTTAGGATTGCACTGAAAATCTGCACTCCTACAACTCCCTTCCATTTCCCACCCTTTGCTGCTCACCTGTTCAAGAGGATCCACCAGCAGTGCTCCGCCCACTCCACACGCCATCATCAGCCAACCAGGCAGCTGGGACAGGGAAGCCGGAAGTTGCTTGGGATAGCCATCTCGGGCTGAGCCTCTCTAGGAACAGGGACTCTTTCCCATTAACCCTTAGGGCAACTCTCTGAAGGAGGCTGAGAGGACCCAAGCCACATGGAGCCGCAGTGCAAGGACGAAAGAGTAGCATGCGGCTCTGGAGCTGCGGGTTGCAGACCCCTGCTCTAACCATTGTAGCACTACCAGGTTTTGCAAATAATGCTCTTAAATTACCAGGGGTGGCAAAACTGTAGCTCAGGAACCATGTGCAGTTCTTTGACATTTAAATTGCTGCTTGTAACCCAACACAATTCCCACATACTTTGTGGTTCCTAAGACCATAAGAACGACCCTGCTGGATCAGACCAGAGTCCATATAGTCCAGCACTCTGCTACTCACAGTGGCCCACCAGATACCTTTGGGATGCAGGATGTGAAAGCAATGGCCTTCTGTTGCTGCTGCTTCTGAGCACCTGATCTGCTAAGGCCGTGGTGGCGAACCTTTGGCACTCCAGATGTTATGGACTATGGATTGTAGTCCATAACATCTGGAGTGCCAAAGGTTCGCCACCACTGTGCTAAGGCATCTGCAATCTCAGATCAAGGAGGATTAAGTTTGGTAGCCATACATTGACTTCTCCTCCATAAATCTGTCCAAGCCCCTTTTAAAGTTATCCAGGTTAGTGGCCATCACCATATCCTGTGGCAGCATATTCCACATAATTGCCGTTTTTAACTGTATTTATGATAATAGTATTATGATGATTTTATATATGATGTTTTTATGTTGTACACCGCCCTGAGCTCTTCAGGGATAGGGCGGTATAGTAAATCAAATAATAATAATAATAATAATAATAATAATAATAATAATAATAATAATAATAATAATAATAATAATAACAGTAGTAGTAGTAGTAGTAGTAGTAGTAGTAGTAGTAGTAGTAGTAGTAGTAGTAACTATTATTATTATAAAACAGTTATACACAGCAAACAAGATCAATATGCTGGATTTTGTATTACATCACACATCGGACACTTCCCAAGCTACCCAGGGACTGTGCGGATGTATCGGTTTAATAATGCTGCAGAGCCGGTAGTAGGGTGGCTCTTTGTGCCGGGACATATGGGTGGATTTTGTCAGCCAATTGTTTTTAAGTGTCGCTCAAGATCTTTAGGCACTGCACCCAGTGTGCCGGATCACCACTGGGACCACTCTTTACTGGTTTCATGAAAGCAGAGTCTTTGTAGTTCAATCCTAAATCCTCGGGGATCGTGTAAGTTTTTTCCAGTTGCTTCCTCATCAACTCTTCTGTCACCAGGAATTGCAACATCAACTATCCACACTTTTTTTTCTACAGTCGTGAGGTTTCAGGAGTATTGTGTTCCAAAACTTTGTCAGTCTGAATTCGAAGTCCCAGAGTAGTTTTTCTTACATGTTCATTTTCAGTGACCTTTTCAGGTTTGTGATTCCACCTGCCTCTTTGTCACAGGCAGATGGTAGTTGTGGCACAAGTTCCAGTGAATCATCTGAGCAACAGTATTATGCCTTCTGCTTGTAGTCCCGCTCATACGATCTTCTTGCAGCAGCTGGGTATGTGATCTATTGTTTCGCTTTGCTTCCTTGCAGAGTCTGTACCTGGGATTCTGTAGTTGACTTTTCACTTCTGGCTTTGATGGCGCTTTGTTCGAATCTGTTTGTTCTGGGCTGCAGAATCAAGCTCTCAGTCTCCTTTTTCAAAGTTCCATTTGTGAGTCTGGAGAAGGATCCACTCAGCAGCTGTCGTGGGTAACAGCAGAAGCAGTTGAGGAAAAGAAAAAACACAGGAACCTTGCATGCGTTGTTCACTTCCAAAGAACAGAAGGGCTTATTCCCTTGTTTCCAAAAGCACAAAAACAGTCTGACAGAGTGTAGCGCAGCAACTGCATACCCAAAGCACGCATAGCCCAAACCGTCCTGTGCATATACATACACACCTACCACCAACCAGGGAGCAGTGATGCAATCACACACGATGTGCTTACTCATGCTTGCATCACCCACTGAAACTAGGTGAGCAGGTGGAGGATTGCATCAGCCAAGCTGCTGCTCAAGTAGATTTTTGGTGATCTAACTGCTGTCAAGTCCTAACACCCCTTCCCAAAACTACTATGACAGCACCTTTTATTACTTCAGCTGTTCTGTAACATTGTCTGATGCTTATTCTGGTGACACAGCTTTTAGTAAACACATCAGCAACATTTCATTTGTCTCAACATAGGCGATTTGAATAGTTCCATTCTTGTACTTTCAGCTCTCTTAACATTCTGGTGCAATTTTACTCCTATGTACTTAGTTCTGTCTTTATGCTGCAGTCTCTAATGCTACGGCAGGTCCGTGAACCATCAAACACGGTCATAGGCTTTTATGGATTCCAACCTAACTCCAAAGTTAGCAGTGTCTCAAACTCAAAAGTAGTTCTGGAACATGTTTCGACAATGCTATGAACTCAGCCTCAGATGTGGACACAGGTTGATTGTGGTCTGTTTTCTAGAACACCAGGTGATAGCTACATCACCATACTGAATGACAAACCAGTACAGGACTTCCTGTCACCACAGTCTCAAATGAACTAACTGCACAGTTAGCACGCTAACTCTGCTGTGCTTTATGCGGACTGGACTAGGCAAACAAGAATCAAAGTAGTTCCTTTTAAGTACTCTTAACCACACGCTAACACCCTTCCCAATCATGTTTGCTGGGCTTGCTAGCTTTGCTGCTTAGTGCACTAAATACAAACGCTTATATTCAAGCGGTTCAGTTAGATATATGTAGTGGAGACTACCTACAACAGATTTGTACAGTTCAGGATTGTTGAACTCCCTCACTTCTCATTAACTTTTCTGGAAGTCTAGGACATTGGTGTTGTGGCAACTTTGCCTTTGACAATCTAGTCTCTTTACATCAACTCATTTATTTTGTTCTTCTTGACTTAGGAGATAATCCTGCTTTTGGTGTAGATGGCGATCCATCAATACCTGGCACGTTTCTATGTTCTAAGTCCTTTTAGAACATAAGCATGTCACTAGAGTTGTTTATACAATTTGTCAAATTGTTGCTTAGATCTTTGCATCACAATATATGCTCATCAACATAAAGAAGAATGACCTCTTGATTCTTTTTAGTCCCCCCCTGATGTATAAACATGCATCAGCAACAGACTTCTTAAACCCCAGTTTAAGCAATGTACTGTTCAGTTCATCATACCAGTTAGCACCAGCTTGTTTTAAACCATACAAAAGAAATCATGCAAAAAGATACAACAGTATTTGGGTCTGCTTCTTCATACCCTGGTGCAGGCTTCAGATAAATTGCTTCCTTCAATTCTAGCATCATTTAAAAGCACACTGAAGTCATAATGCTTCTCACCATAAAGTCTTTCTTACTAGCTAACGTGCTACATAGCTTTCAAAGACCTAAAATGGCTCAGCTGGGAGAATAGGTCTGGTCATAATTCAGCAAACGGTCTTGTAATAAACCCCATGGGCTTACATAGCCTTGCTTTTATACCTTTGAGTACCCATTTGGCAACTCTTCCCTCCCAAACACCCACTTTAATCCAATTCGCTCCTTCCTCCTTCTGGCAAAACAGTCTTGGTAAACACCTGTTGTTGCAATTCAAGGTTTTATAATTCTTAAATATAGCTTCATCAGCCAGAGCTTTCTATTTCAGCTGGCGTAGCAGTTTTAATATCTCTTTATAGGAGCTTGGCTTTGATACCTGTGCTTGACAAACATAGACGCTTTTGAGAAAACCCATGTGCCTGTCAGGAGGTATCCCTTTGTAGTATTCCTATCAGAGATAATGAGGCACTCCTTAACTTGTTTCTCATCTTCTTCACTACTGCTAGTGTCACTGTCTTGGTGCAGTCTTCCCCTTTCTCAGCTTTCTCCTCCTGGACGTTTGCTACTACTGGAAGCTAAGTTGGTTACTCTTTGGAGCTGCTGTAGTATACGCCTGTCATAGTTCTGTTAACCTCTTTCATGCTGAGGAAAGGTAGCAAAACTCCTCTGTGTTAGCATGGATAGTTTCCCTATCCTGCATGCTTTCTTTTCAAAGTTTGCACTTCCGAGAGATCACAACCTTTTCCATAGGAATGTGCAAACGAAAACCTTTTGTCCCAGATTCATAACCAAGAAACCTCAATCTCACTCCACTATCTGTCCTTCCGGGCCTTTAAAATAGGTACCATGCACATTTGGCATAACTGCTAAAGATATGCAAATGATCCAGAGATGGATCTTTCTTGGTACAGCAAAAAATAAGGAGTCTGGTTCATACACTAGAAGACCATACTCTGTTGGTCAAGTATGTGGCAGTGTTCACAGCCCTGTTCCAGGAAATGTTCAGGCATATGGCATCCAGAAGCAAACAGCGCTTTTAGTAGTATGTGTAGAACCCCAAATTTCCTCCCAGCAACTTCTGCCAAAAGGAGAGAAAGGGTTGGTCTCTTTCTGCACGATGCCTTTCTTTCAAATCCAGTTCTGGAACCCAGAACCCAGGAACTCACCTCCTCTGTCTGTTTGGAGGCAGTTTCACTTTATGTGAAAACTGTCTTTCCACCATTGCCACTCCACTTCTTTAAACCTTTTGGGCAAGCTCTCAGCTTTGGGATTTTCAGGAAAAGACTATAGGCGGTCCTGCTATAGTCATCCACCAAAACCATAGTGGTAATTTTGCATGCCCCCCCTGGCTGGTTTGAAATGGTCCAGAAAGTGCCCTGTATGAATTAAACCAAATGGCCTATCTGACTGTCTGGCGCTTTTTCCTTGTAGAAGGAAAATGTCCTTTACTTTGGCCTTACCGCACACAGTACAATCAAGATAATTAGGACAGGACTTGGCTTACTCAAACCACACAACCTGGGACATGTTTCCAGCACTTTGAAACTGGCGGTATGTCCTAGCACACGGGTGCATATAATGGCAAATACAGTCATCATGCATAGGTTTGTTAACTGGCATTAGCCATGCTTTGTCTCACATCATTGCCATATTTAGCTGATAAAGGCTATTCTGGCAGTATGTACCCGCGGGCAACAGACTCTCCCTTGTTTCTTAATAGAAATGCGTCTGCTCACTCAAATTCCACCACATAACCCTCAGCTGTCAATCTTACAACGCTTTAACAAACAAAATTCAAAATGAAGGCACACAAAATATACATTACTCAGAGAGCCATTTAGAGCAGGAACAAATGTTGATCCTTAGAAGGTAACTCTTGCTGCGCGTGCCATCAGCTAAACAAACGTATCAATAACAGGTTGGAAGACGTGGTCAGTAAGGAGACTTTATTCAGATCTTCATATGCCTGTAACAAGCAGCAGTCAATGAGCCTATAGTGAGTTGAGTCCTTCTCCTTGCTTGTTACCAGGAAAGTAGATGCTTGTGATCTCGTCTGTTAGCCCTCGCCTTCCAAGGTGGTTTGTTCTTCCTCTCCATGCCTACCTTTGTGATTGTACAGGCCCATGCAAAATGGCTATTGTGATTCCCAATAACGAAAACATTTTTTTCACAGCACAGGAAGTAGGGACGCAGAATCAGCAGGAAAAAATCCTCCTGGGCGATGATTTCCTCAAAGCCGCTCTCAAGGCTGGTGTAGTCCCTTCTGCTTCAGGTGGTCTAGCAGCTTGGCAGTGACGCATCCAAAGTCACCAGCGTGAGACTCCGCTGACGCCTCTGGAAACTGGGCATACCAACTTGTCCCAGCTGCTATCCAACGGCATCTAAAAGCAACAGATAAACTTTGTGGGGAGTCTTCAAACTGTAAACCTCCATCAGCGAAGCAGTGCAAACAGTTCACGAGATTCGTTTCAGATGCTCAAACACAGAGATCCTCCTGGCCTCAGTTTGAGATTGTAAAGTTGTCTCTGGTGAGGAGGACCTTTGCCCCAGCCCACTCTCACGCCGATAGATACTCTTCAAAGCCGCCCACGCCTTGGCTGCAGTCTCAGCTTCTCGCAGGATAAACCAACTGTGAGCGCTTTTCCACTGCTAGCACAAATAGACGCATCGCTGGTTGCATCTGCACGCCGCTTCAGCAACTGTAGGTCAGCTGGAGGGTAGAGATAACATTCCACAGGTCCTCACTTAATGAGATAGCTCTTGCATCTTCTTGGCTCCAAGCCACATAGTTATGCTCATTCAGCCTCTCAAACAGCAAGCCGGACATAGTGGAAGCCATGGCAATAGCTGAGTCACATATTGGCACGCAGTACACTCACTGTGCCACTTCACGAGCAGCACGAGGGAGCTGGGCCCATAACCTGAGAAGGATCCACTAGCAGCGGTCGCGGGTAACAGCAGAAGCAGTTGAGGAAAAGAAAAACACAGGTTCCAGGCGCTAGTTCACTTCAAAGAACAGAAGGGCTTATTCCTTTGTTTCCAAAAGCACAAAACAGTCTGGCCAGAGTGCAGCGCAGCAACTGGATAACCAAAGCACGCGCAGACCAAACTGTTCTGTGCATATACATAGAGACATACAACCAATCAGGGAGCAGTGATGCAATCACACATGATGTGCTTAGTCATGGTTGCATCACCCACTGAAACTAGGTGAAAGGTGGAGGATTGCATCAGCCAAGCTGTCAAGTAGATTTTGGTGATCTAACTGTCAAGTCCTAACAGAGCCACAACCAGGTTTTTTCCTTGTCAATTTTGTCCTCAATTTTTTCTAGGAACTGTCCATGGAGAGCCTTCTTTTGCCAGTTTTCTCTTCTGCTTTGCAGTGTGTTTTTATGGTATTCACTCTTTGTCTTTTGCACTTTGAGCAGTTTTCTGCTGTTGACTTCCATCAATGTTGGTTCTTCACTGTTTTTCACATAATCTGCCAGTGCATGTTTCTCTTCTTCCAATCGCTTGTTTCTACACTTGCAGAAGCCCTCTACCTCCTGATTTTCTGGGTAGGTAAAGTCTGTCAACATCACTACGCGGGTGTAATGAGTAGTGGATTGTCATCAGTTTTCTTGTTTTTCTGTCCAGATCATCCAGCTCTGCTTGTGTCCAGTTCACAATTCCAGCAGTGTATCTGATGACGGGTATTATTATTATTATTATTATTATACACATAACAACACAGCACAAGTGTCTGGAATTCATCTCTGAATATCGAGTCCTTCCCAAGGACCTAGGATATTAGAGGTATTTGCGTAGAATGTGTGCAGTTCCTAGAAGTGCTGCTTTCTGCAGCAGGTGGACTGGATGTTCCTCATCCAAGTTTAGTGCCTTTCCAGATGTTTTTTCGTTATTTCTTTTGACTCCTCCTAGAGCACTCACTCACTAGTGGGATTACTATGTTCTTTCTGCCACAATCGCTCAACTTCAATTTGTAGGTGGTCCTTGTATTTTGTGATCTTTCCCAGCTCTTTGTCCTCTTACATCACATGTCAACTGGCACAGCAACATCTATGATCCAAACATGTTTTTTCTCTACCACTGTTATGTCTGGGGTAAGCAGTGCCAGGTGGCTTCGTCTGTCTGTATTCTAAAGTCCCAGGAGTATTTTGCTTCTTCATTTTCTTGTGATCTTCTGGCTTGCAAAGCCTGTACTCAGGTCTCTGCTATGGGCAGGCCGCATTCTTTTGCAAAGGTTCCTATAACTAGTGCACCATTAAGCAACATTATTGCATGCTCTCAAGATAGTCAGTTTGGGCTTATTTTTCTACAACAGCAGATGATGTGCTCCACATTGCTCTATCAAATTCCTCTTGCAGACGCACTCTGCACTTTGGGCTATTGTAGGGACTCTTTTCGATTCAGGTCTTTATTGCATTTGTCCGTAATGCTTGCTCCTGGCAAGCAAAAAATCAGGCCTTCAGTTTCCTTTCTTAGAGTTCCCTTCTGAGCCACTCCCATGTTTTCTTTGCTGCCAACCTTCCCTTCAATGTCTTCTAAAGTATCAGTCTATGGAGTGGCTTATTTAGGCCACTGCTCCCTGCTGTGTTTTAAACTGTTGGACTCTATACTCTTTTGATTCTTTGGCTTTCAGCATCTCAGCCTTGTGACTTCTTTTCTTCAATGCTGGCTCTTGACTTCTTGGATGTATTTTTTCAGCCTCTTTCTCTTCCTCTTACTGATTGCTTGATGTGGGAGCAGTCCTCTTCCTCCCTTCTTGACCTTGCTAGGTAGAGTCCGTCTACATCACTTCTCGGATGCAGTGCTCCATTCATGGCCATAATCTTCCTTGTTTTTCTGTCCAGGATGTCCACTTCGGCTTGTGTCCAGTTAATTATGCCAGCAGTGTAAGGACTACAGGCAATCACCCAAAGTATTAATTGCCTTTATTGTATTTCCTCCAGTTGAACTCTATTATTATTATTGATACATTATTACATATTATTATTATTATTATTATTATTATTATTATTATTATTATTATTATTATTATTATTATTATTATACATATTATTATTATTCCTGGCACATAGCTAGCCTGCAAGGCAATCCCTGCCTTTTCCAACCTCTTGGGCCTCAAGCATTACTGAGAGCAAAGAGCATCCAATACACAGAGAGGAACCAGTTCAAGGGGAGCGGACAGATAGCAAGAATTACAAGAGGGAAGTTACCATTGAAAAAGTAGAGCTGCCTTGCATAGCATGGAGAGAGAGAGAGAGAGAGAGAGAGAGAGAGAGAGAGGGCTCGCTGTTATGGGACCTCAGCTGGTGATGTAAAGCGGGTGTGGGGTAATGGGGCTTCTTGGCAGTGGCAGTACTGGGAAACCCCTTTGGGAGCAGCAGGGTGTTGCAGCTGTGGCATAGTGGCCTGTCACCCCAGCCTGTGGATGGGGCTTCCTGCCAGCAGTCTTGACTACCGAGTGTAATGAGATCTGTGACTTTAAGAATAAAAATAAGTGCCTTTGATATCTGTGCCTTTAAGAAGAAGTTGGTGGGAAGAGTTAAGAGAACCAGGTTGGGAGAGTTCTTTGCAGAAAAATTGTATCTAGAATGGAGTGCCTCCTCATGTGTAAACAGAGAAATTAGAGGAGAGTCCACTGAAAATCCACTGTACAGAGAAGAGTCCTGAGCTAAATGTTTCATGCATAATGGGCTAGAGTGAAGGGTAGCTGTGCCTGGTAGCTTGCCTGGCAGAGTAGTCTAGTTCTGTCTCTGGGAGAGAAGAGAGTTCTCAGTTGTTGGGCCTGTCTGTGGTACAAGCAGACCTTGTACAATTAATCTGACCCTGGGGAAAGGGGCAGGCTGGTGTGGGTGCAATCCTGTGTGAGAGAGAAGATCAACCCTAGTGGATAGTCAAAAAAAGTATGTTTGTGCCTGAAAGCATTGTAGAAAACACTAACTATTCTCTGAAGTCATAAACAGTTTAAATTTTTGTGCCTCAGACATGTTTCTACTTTATCTTGAGATCTGTACTGCTGGTTTGTTCCTTTATATTCGACCTATAAGTAGTTGTTTATACATTCATCCAGCCTAAGTGGATCTCAATAATCTCTTTCTGCAGCATAAAACTTACCTCACAGACAGACAGCCAACCATACCATGTAGCACAAATGAATTCCCCTGCACCTGTGGCAATGCAACCTGCCTCTCTGGCAGCTAGAAAGTTCCCTTTTGTATGGTTCACATATTTCCCTCAACCCTTAACTGACAATTCCCAACAGCTGTAATTAAGTCTTAGGATGTCTGAAAACAGTTCTACAGCAAAGGCTTGAAAGAGATGCTCCTTTAGAAGACACAAGACAGGCATTTTAATGCAGGCTGCCTGTCATTGAGTGGCTGCTGGACCTTGAAGGCAAGATTCCAAGCAAGTTCCATGAAGGCACATTGCCATTTCAGCAGATGGACATCAGGGTAAGTAGCCAAGGAGCTATTCTGCACTGCACGGGATAATTAGGCAGGATTCCTGGCCAAGAACATGTAGACTGTTGTTCGCTGCTGCTTAGTGCTGGTCCGTATGTCATTTCTAATTAGGGTCTGGGAGCGTTTCAAAATTTTAACCAAAAAAACCCCGTCAAAAAAAAAAAAGGATTAAACATAACATTGCCAGGCATAGCCAGGCCCAGGAAATTATGCTCTTCAACAATACTTTTTAGAATTTCATTCTTTTCTTTCTTTCTTCCCCTGCATTTCCCAGTTAGAATTATTTTGGAATATGTTAATATATATACATATTATTATTACATAAGGTATCCTGAGCTGTCATTTAGCAGGAACATTTGCTAAATTGTTAACTGCTAATAAAATGGAATAGTCATTAAAATAATAATAATGTTAAAAACTTGCTTCCCCATTACAATATAGTTTGCATCTTGCTTTCTCCTTGAAAACAGATCTGAGTGCCAACATATGAAATGTAGAATGTTACCTTGAGCACATATATCACCTTTCAGTCTGATATGCCAGTGTCAGTGAAGCTCTAGCACCATATTATATTTTGCATTTCTATCCCCATTGAATGTAGGTATAAATTCAAGCTGATATTCAAACCTGAAACTTTCAGCTATGTGCCACTTTTAATTCTGATATCTCAAGCTTCCATGGAGTTATTATCACATTAAAAACCAAGAAAAAAGCAAAGAAACTTACAAATGGATTTCCAAATTGCTCCCAACTGCCAATAAACCCAAGAGGGTAAATCCAGTGATCCATTGATGAAAATCACTTCTGGGAAAGAGGAACACAGGGAAGATTCATGAATCCTGTCTCATAGATTGTCGAATCCACCTCAAGGGGTTTTTTAATGTCTGGGGAAAATATAGATCTGTTGAAGGCTTTCACGACCAGATTCAACTGGTTCTGGTGGGTTTTCTGGGCTGTGTGGCCATGGTCGGGTGGATCTTGTTCCTAACGTTTTGCCTGCATCTGAGGCAGGCATCTTCAGAGGTGTATCACAGAGGGAAGTCTGTTACACACTGTGTCCAGAGAGAAGGGAATGTTTGGGGTATATCTTATCCATGTCCCAGGATGGGGAACCAATCAGTAAGTGTTTGGGTGGAACTTGTTATGCAAAGATGTGGTTGATGGTATTGTATTGTGGATGAGGCTTATCAGCTTTGATGTTGTCTCACTGTTCACCAAAGTTCCAGTGAAAGGCACACTTGCACTCATCAGCCAGATGTTTCCAGATGACATCACAGCTTTATTTCAACACTGCCTAATAACCAGCTCCTTCCAATGGGAGAATGAATACTATGAACAGACCAATGGGGTAGCCATGGGAAGCCCCCTCATCCCAGTGATACCCAATTATTACATGGAACATTTTGAGAAACAAGCCCTCAAAGCAGCACCCGAAACCCAAGTGAATTTAGCCCAGGCTTGTGGATGAAACTTTTACAATCTGGAGCCATGGTGAGGAGAACTGAACTGTCTGGACTAATTTTAACAGCATCCACCCAAACATCCAATTCTACTCATGAAAACTGAAAAAAGAAGTGTAACGGCTTTTTTAGATGTTCTTAGTTCTCGTGAGACCCAAATCCCACCCAATTGGGCCGCACAGTATACAGAAAACCAACACACAGAGACTGGTAACTACATAAAAACTCCAATCACCATCCACAACAGAAAAGAGACATAATCAAAACTCTGACAAATAATGCAAAACAAATTTGTGAACCTCACCTCCTCCCTGATGAAATCAATCATCTAGACTGGGCTGTGCAGGCTAATGGCTACTCCACAACAGAAACTAAAGATGAATACCAAGAGAGAACCCAGAGGACTGAGGAGAAACAGCCCACCACAGGAAAAAAATATTTCTACCATACATCAAGGGAATCACTGGATCAAATAGGGAAACTGATGAAAACATAACCTACAAACAATCTTCAAACCTACCAGGAAAATAGAGCAGATCACTTTTGCAGGAGTCTATTGCATACTCTGCAGCTGTGGGAAGGGTCTGCATAGGAACCACAAAACACAGCATTCAGACTTGTGCATTAAGGAACACGAAGACACTGTCGGCTTAACCATCCTGAAAAAATCTGCAGTTGCAGAACGGTTCTAAACACATAACATTTTATTTGAAAACACTGGAAATTCTGACACCAGAAAGTTTTGTCAGACTGCACAGGAGGCCAATATCATTGAAACTAAACACCGAGACAACTTCAACAGGAAAGGAGAGACTCTGAGAATTAACAAAAGCTTGGCTACCAGTCCCAAAACTCCTAAAGCAAACCCCAAGTGCATGCTGTTCATGAACAGCATTCCACCCAAACACAGGATTTGTGACTACCTCAATACTGCTGCTGCAGGCATGAAAATGTGAATCACTCCCTGGACTGATAAGCCCCACCCGCAATACAATACTATCAACCACATCTTTGCATAACAAGTTCCACTCAAACAGTTACTGATTGGTTCCCCACCCTGGGTCATGGATAAGATATACCCCAAACATTCCCTTCTGGACACAGTGTGTAACAGACTTCCCTCTGTGATACACCTCTGAAGATGCCAGTCACAGATGCAGGAGAAACGTTAGGAACAAGATCCACCAGACCACGTCCACACAGCCTGGAAAATCCACCAGAACCAAATATAGATCTATTTATTACACAAGGTTAGTGACTACTGTTCTTCAAACATTTAGCAGGACATCATTCTCTAAACCTCTGCACTCTATCATGTGGCACTTGATATATATTCATGGCTTTTGGTGGAATTACATGAGAAGCCAGGCAGCCTTTTTTTGCTGAGATTTGCAGCAATACTCCACCTAAGTTTTAATTACTCCCAGATAATAAGAACTTGAGGGGAAAATATCATAACTTCTTCCCCCCTTCCCCCGTTACATGGAAATCAATTCCATGTATCTCTTCATGGAGTTGAGAGCATTGAAGAAATGCTCAATAGTCATGTTGTGCAGACATCAGCAGTGTTAACTTTAGCCAACATGAACCAATAGCATAAATAGCCAGCATCTGATTGGATCAGCAATATCCATCTATGCACTTGCAAAGGAGAGATTATTTTATCTGATTTCCTCCTCATAGCAGAACTTTGTCCCATTAGTTTGGGTTTTTTAAAACATGGTTCTCAAACCCCTCTAAATAACCTTTTTAGGACAAGAAAGAGTCCTTTCTTTCCTCTTACACTAGCAGAAAATCCTGTCGGATCCAACCCACTATCTTCTACATTTCTGATTTATCTATAATATACCACATTTGTTTTTCTACAACAGTGCTCCTTACCATTTTTAATAAATAAGCCACACCTGTGACATATCAATTAAATTTATATTGGGAAAATAAGCCATATTATTCAGCGTAGCCTTTGTATCGACATTTACCTTCCAAGTATTTCAGGATTCAAAATCAATAAGCATAAGCCATAGTTTTACGCCTTCCTGATTGCTTGCACAGCATATTCTCTGGCAGAAATATTAGACCTTGTTGAGTCAAATTGTATCAAAGTCAACAGAAGTCTTTCCGCTGACTTTCAGGTGCTGTAGGTCAGATTGTACTAACTGCCTGAGCGTGGACAGTCATTCTATGCAAACAACCAAAGCAGAATTAAAAGCACCACTTCATGCCATTAAACTTCAGAGAGGAACTGCTAGCAATACAAATAGGGGACCCAAAAAAGCCAAAAAATAAAAAAATCAGCTTTTGTTTAGCATTGCCTTTTTGACTTCATTAAAATGGTGCCTCTTTATTCAACTGAAAAAGACATACATACATACATACATACATACATACATACATACATACATACATACATACATACATAAACTCCAAATAGCTTTTTCCAGCTTTTTAATAGTTCAGGATATCTGAATGTACACCCCTAAATATGAATTCAAGAATAAAAAATTGCTAAAGACTTAATTTTCATCTTTCTTTCAAGGAGGATGCTAAAGCAATAACAGATTGGACTGAACATTTAATGCAACATTGCTAAAAATAATATGTGGTTTCTATTTTAGCTTTGCTTCTCATAAAACTAGTAGTTATTTCTTGAGGCAAAATGTCTGAGATAGTCTATGTTTTAACACCCTATGCTTGTATGATTGGTTAAAAAAATCAGCAAAATGTGCCAAATGCTCACTGAAATGAGCCCCCTGATGTTCAGTAAAGAAGTAGAATAAGTCTCCATGCCATATAGAATGAGGCTGGTTAATTACTAGGCATCAAGAACTATTTCATTCTGGAATGAAGAAAGCAGAAACAAACTGGCAGGTTCACATGTTCATTTGATTATTACATCATAAATGCATTGCATAAATGTGTGGATATGAATGGGTTGCCAATTCTAAAAGCCGATTGAACTTCCATATTATCTCATTCATACGTGGATTCTACATAGTAGAAATATATTGGGTTGATGATGGGAAATAGCTTGGTTTGGGAAAGAACTTGGTTTAGGGAAGAACTTCACATGAATCCCTTTTCCAAAGCAGGATTACAAGGGAATCTCACACACACACACCCCAATTTTGCTAGCACTTTCACTTTTAGTCTGCTCTTCTACTTCCCTGCCAAGGATCTGAAATAAATTAATAGGGGAGGTGGAATCCCCTCTCACCCTGCTCTCCTGCCTCTCTATCTGCCACTGTTGTCTCTTGTTTGTCCCCCTCCCCCTTGCTATGTCTGCCCTCCACCTACTCCACCTATGAAATCCTATGAGAAGGCAATTAAGGCTGCAAAGAAGAGTTTATTTGCATCCTGTGTTGCATTTGCTAGCTCACACCCAGCACTATTCAAAGTGATTTGGTCTTTGACATCCATACCTTTGGAATCTAAAAGTAGTGAATTGACCATTAGTTGTGAGGCTTTTGCAATCTTCTTTGCAGATAGTCTTGCCACTCCATCACAACCTTCAAGCAACAGTTGAGACAGTAAGGGAACTGGAGGACCCTTGGCCATCTTCTGGTCCTACTTTGGACAATTTTGGTCTACTCTCCCAGTCCGATGTTGACAGAGTACTTGCAGCTGTAAGATCTACCATTTTTCCTCTTGATTCAAGCCAGTTGTGGCTGGTGAAAGCCAGCTGTGAGATGCTGCAAAGCCCCCTGCTGGAGATTGTTAATCACTCCCTTGAACAGGGAGTCTTCCCAGGGAGGTTGAAAGGGACAGTGGTTCACCTACTCTTGAAGAAGCCATCTTTATGCCCATGGATCTGACCAACTACCACCAAGTTTTGAATTTGTCATTCTTGGGAAAGATAGTTGAGAGAGCAGTTGCGGAACAACTGCAGACATTTCTGGAGGACTCATCAGTCCTGGATCCCTTCCAGTCTGGCTTTCATTTTGGTTATAGGATGGTGACTGTGCTGGTTGTCATCACAGAAGAGCTCCAGTTATAGCCAGCAGAGGCGGATCAGCACTGTTAATGTTATTAAACCTTACCACATCATGGTTGATCATGATCTCTTGACCCACTGCCTCGTTAGTGTTGAGATTCAAGGTACAGTGTTGAAATGGATGACCTTGTTTCTCCAGGACTGAGGACAGCAGGTGATATTTGGGGGATGTGGCCCCTGGCACAACTAGATCAGAGCGTTGGGTTGGGTTGTCATTAATATGCAGATGACATCCAGCTTTTTCCATTCATGAAGGGTCACACCAGACCTGGGCATTATACGGCCCGCGGGCCACATCTGGCCCGCCGGATGACCCTGACTGGCCCCCCTGCCATGCTGGGGAGCAAGGCTTCTTTGAAAGCCCCGCAGAAGCTGGTTGCCTTGTCTGCCGGCTTCTGCAGGGCTTTCAAAAGCGCCTCATCCCCCCCCCCTGCCTTTTGGCCTGGCCCTCCACAATATTTTCTGTTTCTTCTGCGGCCCCATGGAAAAAATAATTGCCCACCCCTGGGTCAGACTGTTGCTGTCCCAGATGTTTTGGCACAGTGTCTGGAGACTGTGAATGGATGGTTGAGAAAGAGGAGTCTGAGGTTGTGTCCACTGAAGATGGAGGGCCTGTGGCTGGGTCAGAGGGAGCCGGTGGAAGGTTTTCAACTGCCATCTATCAAAAGCCTGGATGTGATGTTGGAGTCCTCATCTATAGAAGCTCAGGTCACACACATGGTGAGGGTGGACTTTTTCCATCTTTGACAGACCAGGCAGTTGATCCCCTACCTAACCCACTCAGACGTAGCCACAGTGATCCATGCAACAGTTACATTCAGGTTGGATTACTGTAACTTGCTCTATTTGGGCCTGTCTTTCAGATGCATCCAAAAACTAAAACTGGTCCAGAATGTGATGGCAACTCTCTTCACCAGAGTGAGGATGTGTCAGGCCATGCCATTCTTGGCCTGGCATCTCACACGTCTGCATCAGGGCCACAACTGGCCAAGCCATGATCATCGCTCAAGGCTAAGGAGGTCTCTCTTGCTTGCAATGTAACTAGTCAATAGAGCTTAACCGTTCTCTCTTACCTGCCTTCCTCCGAAGGGGGGAACCGCCTGTCCCAAAACAATGCTCTGTTCACACCAGCCTTTATTATGTTGATAGTATGGGAATGTGAGGGTGGGGGACTAAGGGTTGAGCTATGTTGTAACTTTCAAGTATATACCAGAGGCCAGAGAGCCAAACCTTAGTTTTGGCTATCTGAGCCATGGGCTGAAACAGTTCCAATAAAGCTCTTGAAACATTCCTGAGTCTTTGTTTGTTGACTGGAGTACCAGACCCTTACAGGATGAGGGAGCACATCACACCTGTGCTACACTGGCTGCACTGGTTGCCTGTTGAATTCTGGATCATATTCAGAGTTTTGGTTCTGACTTTCAAGGCCTTCAGTGACCTGGAACCTTCATATCTATAGAATTGCATTTTCCAAATTGTCTACAGAGGGCAGTTTTGTCCTCCAACAGTAATCTTCTGGTGGTCCCTGGCCCCAAGGTTATTAGGTTGGCCTCAACCAGTCAGAGCTTTTTCAGTCTTGGTTGCAACCTGGTGGAACTCTCTGTCAATCAACACCAGGATCCTGTGAGACCTCAAACAGTTCTGTGGGGGCCTACAAGACAGAGATGTTCCACCAGGCTTTTGCTTGAGGCCGCCTGTAATGGAGTCCATTTCCTTATATTTGATTTTTGTAATTTCAGGCGAGGGAGAGATATTATCCCACCTCTAGCCACCAATTGTAATGGGATGTGTGGCCTACAATCAAGGTTCCCACTAAACTGACCAGTGGGGTTTCCTTTGCCACCCAAAATATCCCAGGCTAGTGTTCAGGGATCTTCTTCTTACTCTGCTGCCACCATTAAAGAGAAGGAACTAGGAACCCCAAAACTGATGCTGGCTGCCAAATATAATAAAGGATCCCACCTCACATTCACTCTAGGTCTGAGGGAAATGTCTTTCAGAGTCCCATATACAAAAATGGAGGGAACTCAAAATTGGCTGGGATTCTAGTCTCTCAGACAGGCACTCTTCAACCTCTCACACACAAACGCAGGCTGGCATGAGGGTAACTTGAACACAACAAATTAAATTTATTTTAAAAACAAAAGAAAGCCTTCTTAAACTGGCTCAGAGAGGTACTATCACTTGATGGTTTCAGAGAGGTTCTGTTCACTTAAAAATTTCAGAGCTTCAGAAGTTACTTAGGTTTCACACACACAGAGAGAGAGACACACACACACACACACACATGCAGGTGTCTCTTCAGGAATGATTTTTCTTTAGATCTACTAAATTTCTTAACAGACAGACACTAGTCCTTTTTGATCCATAACCCACTGAATACACACACACACAGTCTATACCCTGTGAGATTCTGGCTTCCAAAGCCTCCCTCTCTCACACTAATCCCAAACTGGCCACTGGATTGGGCCTTCCCAAGACTGGTATTATACTGGGGTAGGACAGACTCTAGGTTTGGAAAGTGTTTACTGTCAAGCCACTGACTGGTGTGTCACTTTGCACCCAACTCAGGGCCTCCTTTCTCTAATCAAGCCTCCACAACTTGTAGAGTAACTGAACTTCTGTCAGCTAACACTGCTGAGACAGAATCCTTCAGTTCAGATCTGACAGACCGCTCTCTGTCAAACTAAAAAAACCCCCGATTCCCCCCCAAAAAAGATGGAGAAACAATAGTAGTAATTGTAGAAACAAAATTACAGCTAAGTGATTTGTAGCAGTAATAGGAGATCACACTATGCAGAGATAGTAAAGACAAAATCATCAACAGAGGTCAATGTGACTGATATTATCTGCTACAGATCATGTATTGGTTCCAATAAATCTGTGTCAGTTTCATTCCCAAAGATACTGCTATCTCTTGGTGCAGTGGGAGAGAATATTATTTCTAGTAAGATGGTCACAAAAGTGGTGAGAATATATATTGGAATGTAGCCTTCA
Source organism: Sphaerodactylus townsendi (assembly GCF_021028975.2). Classification (NCBI taxonomy): domain Eukaryota; kingdom Metazoa; phylum Chordata; class Lepidosauria; order Squamata; family Sphaerodactylidae; genus Sphaerodactylus; species Sphaerodactylus townsendi. Next base: position 101,041,473 of record NC_059426.1, on the reverse strand, counting down.
AACTAGAACAGAATTGAATGGACAGCTGATGTTGCCAGTTGGCTTTGCCATACTTTGATTCTAACTTCTATTTCAGTCACCAATTTTTCCAGAACTGGCTTAGGAACAGAGTGAGGATAAGTGGAATCAAGGTTGAATATGATGGGTGGATCTAGGGAGGAACCAGTAATGTAGACCTAGCACAGTTCAGAACTTATGGATGGGCTGTGATTGATCTGGAATTTGCAGGCTTTGCAAACCCTGCACATTATCAGACCAGACACTTTATTACCAGTTGAACCAGTAAAATATTGGTTGGCTGGCAATCTAACTTTCTTTCGGCAAATGTATCTCAAATGTGCAATTCTTCATCCCTGAAATAGATTTCTTCTAATGCAATATTAAGGAGAGTTACTCCAGTCTAAGTCCATTCATTTCATTGGGCTTAGATTGGAGTAATTCTGCATTATGCTGCTAGTCTATTAATTTAATTTTAGCTATTTGTTTTGGGCGGTGAAGGTTGTCCTGAAATTCAGCCCTGATAAGTCTCCATCATTAATAAACAATATGTGTTGGGATACACTACATTCTACCAATAAATAATAATTTATTGTGTTGGTTTGCCTCATATGATCATTCTGGAGATACCACAGAACCATAACATATTATTCTTCTAACTGATCTGCCATAATCTTTGAGATCCTTTTGCCTGTGGTCCCCTTTCTTTGGTCCCCACTTTCTTCTCCTTTTCTAAGCCTTATGTTCACTTCCTTCTTCCATAGCTCCTTTGCTAGACTCATTCATTCCAGTTTATCTGTTGTCTCCATCTGCAGCCTTCTCTGCAACTGTTACCTATCCCACTTGCTTCTATCCCACTTGCTTCCTCCCTTTTCATTCATGCTATTTAGAAGCCCTGTTCATATGGTGCAGTGAACCCATGTACAACTTGCATGTACGTGTATATACCTGTTCGTAAGAAAGAAACAGCTTGTGTTAGTTTTATAAATGAAACGTGGGATTCGTTTCTGGATATGTGTGGGTTTTCAATCACATGTTCAGCTTTATATCCATTGAATGTTACATGAGATTTAGTCAGTGCATGAATAAAGAAAAAATGGACAAAGGTAATATATGTATTCACTGTAATGTGCTCAGAACTAGATGCGGCCAGTTATTAAGGAGATATATTTGTGCTAATGTGTCTGGGTAGAAGAAGGGAACAGTTGCAAAAGCATAGAACCCTGCATTTCTCAATATTCTTATTATCGTCTCACAGCAGTTCCTAGGAGGAAGGTGCATACTTGGAGGTTTCTCCCACAGGCGAGATTTGCCAAACACTGTTCTATTTTTTTCCTTCTGGGTGACTTCCCAAAGGTACATCTTCAGTGTAGTAACCAATGCAGCAGGAGGTAAACTTACAGATAGACACACACTCACTCTCTCTCTCTCCAAATCTTTAAATACCAGGAAAGTGACTTAACCTGGATACAGAAAGTTGAGGGCCAAGACCAAAGATGAGCAGTACTGCTGACACTTGATTGACATTAGGGGAAGCTTAAGCAAGATATACAGTAATTGAAATGGTCAATGAAGCTTAAACATGATGGCAATGACCCTGTTTCCTTTGAAAAGAGGCATTTGTGTAGATTGAGTCTCTGTAAACAGGGGAAGTAAAGATGTTTGCATTTACAGCAAAGTGTGCCTGGGAGAGGAGACTGATCCTCTTCAGAGTTTAGTGCTCCTATTATACTTGACAGCCAAAAAATTGAATTCTTACTCTCATATAACTCAGGTGTCTGCCTGTGTGCGTGTGTGCGTGTGCGTGTGTGTGTGTGTGTGTGTGTGTGTGTGTGTGTGTGTTGGGGGATAATGTAGGGGAAAGAACTTCTGTGCTTCATGCAAAGGGACTATTCTCCAAGCACACAAGCCCAGTGAAAATATCTCATTTTACAACATTTGTGTATATGACATGCAGAGAAAAGAAACCTGATTTCACCTGTCAAGTTTTCCCAGTCCATTTCCAGCTCCAGAGGCCCTTCAAAAGGAGGGGGAGAGAAAGCATTTCTAAACACAAAAATTGAAATGCTGGTTGCATACCATCAAACTTCAATATAATTATGGGACTCCAGTTGGGTTGAGTAAGTTAAACACTCTTTTCATTGCTGCTGCAGCTATTAGCTATTGTTCTTAAGAAGCATTCTGTTTTGAGCAGCAATTTATCACAATAATTTTTTTAAGTATGTAGCTATATTAGTCTATAATAAAGCCAGGAAAAAAAAGGAAAAGAAGAGCCATGTAATACCTTACATGAAGACCAACCAAAACAACAAAACACAGTGTGCAAGCTTGGAGCTATTTAGCCTGATGAAGAGTTTTTCAGGAAGATATCTAGCAACAGCAATTGTCCCATCATGGGGCTGCAGTTACAGAAACCATGGGATTCAACAACGCTGAAGGTCACATTTACACAATAATATAACCTCTCTTGACAAGTTTGTGATTATTCTAGACCTGATGAAAAACACAAGAAACAGTAGAATCTGCTGCAGAATTTTAGTCTCTACTTTCACTGTGGTTGATTCCACACAGTAAACAAATAGCAGCTTACAGTCATTATAAAAGAACCAGTTTTCGTTTTTCCTGTTCACGTGCATGCTGCGCAGGCAACAATTGGAGCCCATGGAAACAATCTGGGTTGCTTTCGTGCCATTGCACAGAGATGTTCTCCCTTTAAAAAAAATTCCTGCAACAAATGCACAATTGCACAGACATACAGAAATGAATCTCTGCAGTCATGCCTATCATCCCACAATATGATCAGCTGCACCTGTGTAGCCGTCCATGTGCAACATGCAAAATAAAAAAAGAAAAAGGGGCCACCCTACAATGGCAGGTGAATTCTCCCTAACTGTTGACAGTGTAGTGGAAGGAAGGGAAATAAAGTGCCTCCTGCCTGGCTGTTTATGTGGAGCAGACTCGTTTTGGAGACAGGACCTTGCAAAGTCCCCCACCCAAAAATGGTTTGTATTGTATCCTACACCAAATAGAATAACCCCCTAGCTATTTGTCTGCCCAAGAATGCTTGGAAAGGTGGATGCCATATGGTGAATAATAGGAAAACAGTTAGGTGTTTCCAAGGATGTAGGTAAGGGCGGGGGTTTCGGGTTCAAACCCCCCCATTACATGTCCAAAGCTCTGCCCCATTTGTGGGTTTTTTGTATTTTTAGTGTTTTTTTCACTTTTTGGCCTTCAGGGGACGTAATGTTTAGGCTAGCAGCACCAACATGTCAGAGATTTGTTCGTAGACTCTCCTGATGATACCATCCAGGTTTGGTGAGGTTTGGTTCAGGGGGTCCAGAGTTATGGACTCCCAAAGGGGGTGCCCCATCCCCCATTGTTTCCAATGGGAGCTAATAGAAGATGGGAGCTACACCTTTGAGGGTCCATAACTTTGAACCCCCTGAACCAAACTTCATCAAACCTGGATGGTATCATCAGGAGAGTCTCCTAAAGATACCCTGAATGTTTGGTGCTGCTAGCTTAACCATTGCACCCCTGATAGCAGGTACCCCCCAAATTTCCCCAGATTCTCCTTTTAAATTCACCCCCTTCAGCATGGATTTAAAGAGAGAATCTGAGGTCCCCAATTTAAACAACATTGAAAGTGATGCTGTTTCAGGGTGAGGGATAATCCACCCCAAAACAGCATCGCTTTCAATGTTGTTTTAACTGGGGACCCCAGATTCTCCCTTTAAGATGGATTTAAAAGGAGAATCTGGGCTCCCTAGTCTAAACAACATTGAAAGTTTGGGGATGGATTCCAGCATCACAGCAGTCGCCCGGGTGTGTGTGTGCAAAACTCAGATTTTGCACCAGGCTCCATTTTTCCTAGCTACACCTACCTGGCCTTGGATAGCGCTTTTATAACCACTGAGGCCGGGGGTAGGGCTTGGAGAGGCATGGCCATGCCCCCAGGGGTGACTGGGGGCCTGCCCCCCCAGCCTCCCCCCCCATAAAAATCTATATCTACGTCATTGGGTGATTGGCAGGATGGACTTTGGCTTATGTATATTTAGCCAGAAGAATGTAGTCTAGGCATCAAATTAATATAAACTCTTTAGTATAAAATTTGAGTCCTTTTTTGCTTAAATTACATAGAGTAAGTTAAAATTAATCAAGTGATGTGATATGAAGCACAGATTGTTAAAATTCCATTCCATGCTCTCCTTGAGTTTTCCTTGTCAAATCAGGCATAGGGTTTTTAAAGGGCAGGTCCCCATCTAGTTCTTCACATTTGTCCTTCAGTCTTCCAGCTTCAAAAGCAGCCTTCTCTCACACTAAGGAGTGTCAATGTTAAAGACGGCTTTCAGATGCATTTAAAGGTAAATATTATGAGTTCATTAATTGGATAGCATTTAATGCTGCAGTAAACAACTCAGGAATGTGAAAAGTTCAAATCAACATGATTATTCCAAAGGAGCAAGTTTCTGAAGTGGTAGACAGAGAGCCTTGTGCTTTATTCAATTACTCATTTTTACAGATTGGAAATTCATAGTTATCTGGATAATCCTTTGCAGGATACACAGGGACAGATTTAATTGACAGCTTATATGGATGGTCTTATGGAAGACCTTGATGCCTGCTTGTGCAAACATTTCACTGGAACATACTATTCATTCAACTTGTTCCGCTTGGTTTTTTAAGTCCAGTTACCTACTAAGGTCTAGGGCTTCATTTCATGGAACTGCCTGCATAGATAACACATTCTGACTGATCTGGGTATACATGCACCCCTGGGTTTTATTTTTAAAACAATCTGAGGGGAGTAAAACATTACATTGAAATTGGTCCTGAGAGTAAGGACTTCTCAACTTGAAATCTGCTACCTTATATGCAGCATTTCCTCACATGTGTTCCATCTTCACAGCATTTGAAGAATCATCAGTTTGCTTAAATGGTAGGAAAGGACTTGGTTATCCAAAAAGACTATCCACGGCTTTCCGAAACTGCTTAGCCTAGTGGCTTGAAGTATGCTGTAAATCAATTGTAATGGCAAAAGGTCTTTCCGTGCTCAGTAATGCAACCGTGCAACATTGGGCTTGGCCAATAATTCACACCAGTATATATAGAAAGAAGGCTTTGTTGAGAAAATGTAGTGGGTTTTCTGGACTGGGTGGCTGTGGTCTGGTAGTTTTTGCTCCTAACAGTTCACTACATCTATGGTTGACATCTTCAGAGGCAGGTTACAGTACAATGTGTTTCTCTCCATGGCACAGTGAGGAGTGATTGTGTGGTGGAAGGATACATTTTGTCCTCCTCACAGATGGGAGGAAAAGTGTGAGGCACATTTGCATGTGTCCAGGTGGAGTTCATTTGCAGTTGCCTTTCAATGGCCTCTTTCGCATATGCAGAATAATGCATATTCAGTCCACTTTCACAAGCCCTTTCCCCACTTACCTCGAGCCCCGCGCTACTCTCCGCAAGTAGCGTGGGGTCCCACTGCACTCCCCACGTCAGGGGCGGCAACAGCACAGCCGCCCCGACGCTACCGCTCTCGCGCCCGCTCAGCGCGCGGCATCCCTGGCGCTGGCAAAAACGGCGCCTTTGGGGACACCCAGACGGGCGCTAGGGATGCCGCGCGCTCAGAGCAGCGTGCAGCGACGGCAGGAGCAGGAAACGTGGGGAAAGGCCCACAGTTGTTTGAAAGTGGATTTTACTATTCCGCACAGTAAAATCCAACTTCAAAGTGAATTGAAAGTCTCTGCTTGGTGTTGCTGTGGGCTTTTTTTTTTTTTTTACTGGTAGCCAGATTTTATTGATTTTCAGACTCTTTTCTTTTTTGTTGAAACTTTCTCGGTGTTTGTGGGTTTCTATGGCTTCCCTATGTAGTCTGACGTAGTAGCTGTTAGAGTTGTCAAGAATTTCTGTGTCTTTAAAAAACGCTGGCCATATCCTGGTGACCTCAACTGACCAATTTAGAATCTGTCTTGGCCAAGCAAGGCGCCCTCTCTAGAAGGAGTGGAAATACCCACTCCCATCCAGAACCTTTCAGCTGTAGCAGATCTTCCCAATTAACTGGTGTCCAGAGAAACAGACTTGAATTTATAAGCTTAACTAAACATAACCCGCACCTGTGAATTCACTAAGCCAGTAACAGCTAAAAAAGTTCCTCACTGATGGCTACTGTCTCAATCAATAAAGCTCCCACCCCCCCAGTTTAAAACTAACTATGGTGAAAGCTCGCTGTACCCTTGGGTCATTATTCTCTTTGGGCCATACAACATATTTTGAAAGCGTCACCAGATCCCCAGGCATGTTCATTAGTTAACACCAGCCACTAGGGACCTGATATGGATTGTGGCTGAAGCACCACAGAAAAAGAGGCTTAACTATCCCCTGTGCTGTTTCTCTGATCACAGTCTCCCCCAGGATGCTTTAAGATGTGGAAGTGGGAACAAGACTGACACAATATGGGCACCTATCCTTTTTTTACTTCCTGAGACTTTAAGGAATCTAAGCAAGATATAGCTTGATCATGGTAGTTATCCCATTCCTCAGCTTTTACAGTGCTAATCTATGGTTAGTGTCACAGATAGTTTGAACCTCAGCCTCATTCCCCTATCTTTATTCCAATTACTCTGGCAGTATTGCAATTAAGATATGATGGAGCTAAGATGTAATCTTCCTTTCCTTAGCAAAAACCCACATCCACAGCTTACAACATGCAATGTAGTGGTAACAGTACTGAGCTATTTGACAGGGTATTTATAAAGTTTTTTAATAAAAAAAATAGAGAGCATAATATAAATGCTGTTACTATTTTCTAGAGAAAGTATTTTGCAGCATAACTGTTCAGCACCTGAGTAATCAGATTGGGGTATGCAAGGCCCTTTTGACAACCGTGCCATTGTTAGGCCATTCTGGCCTCTGGGGTCTGTCTGTGGCTTACTATCCCATCTGGCCATGATGGTGATGAACTATGATCACTAGTCATTATGCAGCTTCTGCCAGATGGAAAAGAGGCTGAAAAACTCTATTCCAGAGACTCTATTCAGCCTGCAGGCTGCGTGTTGTTCACACCAGCTAGACAATATTTCTTCCTCTGTAGAATGGCTAATAAAGGCTAGTGAGGTATGTAGAGTGTCATTATATAGATAAAAGCACAAAGAGATAAGGGATACCAGACACAGAGGCTAATGGAAGGTGACTTGAGAGAGTAGTTAGCGGTGTCTTTGCTCCCAGTACCTAAACTTTAACCCTGGGATGACAGCATTAAATGAAATCTGATGAGTGAAATTGCTAGCTGGAAGGGGGGTGGGCAGAAGGAGAGAACAGAAATAAATAATACCTTACAAATGCTGTTTTGTATAGGTGGTAGGTAAGATTGGGATTTTAAAATCTTATGGCACGCACCTTGACCAATTTTCTTTCCTACCTTCATAAAAAAGGAGAGAAGCTTTAGAAAAGTGACTTAATGGAGAAATGTAAAATGCATGTCATCATTATGTTGAATTTTTATAGACCTTTCTAAATGTCTCATTTTTTTAAAAAAAAAGCATTCTAGGCCAGCAAACAGCAATTATCCATTGTCCTCCTTTAGCAGCCAACATGTTAAATAAAATCTTGACTTGAATACTGCAGGGAACAATAAACATTCACCATTGTCTTATCAAGAAGATGGTTTTTAAGGATCATATTTGAGAAAGGAAAGTGTATTGATTAACATCAGGATTATCCAAATGCTGTATTTGAAAGTTCATCTTATCAGTTCTTAAACTAGAGGAAGATTAGAATCTCCAAGAATAAGAATTGCTGCTTTTTAAAATTACTTTATGTGTACAAATGCATATCTGCTACTGCTAGAAATCCTTGACCTTCCTTGCAAATTTTTTCACTTGGGAATTCTAGGTCAATATATAGATCTAAGTGATGGAGAGTGAAGTGGACCATGCAGGCCTAGAAAAGGAAGTTGTTCTTGCAGCATAAAAGTTACAGCTGTTACAGCTTGGGCTTTTTGCACTGCAGGCAACACTGGGATCTGCATGACAGCAGAATCAAACAGAATATCTACAGGAAAAAAGGAACATTGGCCTGTCTGTTTAGATGCTCTACTGGTGAGAACAGAAAAGACTTCATCCTTGAGATGAAAGCATTGCCTGTGATTGAATGACCTTTTCTAGCATGGATGGAAAAATTATAACTACTATTTTATCCAGCCTGCAATGTAAAGTTGTTTATAAATAAGGCTGGGATCAGCTACCTATGTATATCAGTGTAAAAGAGGGAATAAGTAAATGTTTCCTATTTTGTTTCAATTACATTTTTTTGGCAGTGGTTTTGCATTTCTGTTTCTTGGATTTTGATTTGCAAGCTGTATGACTGACTCAATACATTGTTGGATATTGTGTTCCAGAACTATTTACCTCCTAAAATTTGTTGTCTACATAGCAAAACCTGGGCAATAAATTATTATGCAATATTCACAGTCATGTGGACTTTGAGCAATAGTCACAGTCATGTGGACTTTGAGCAAGGAGTACTTCCAAATGGTTTGAAGGAGGTGTTAGTCCTTCCACTCTTAAAAAGACCAACTTTAGATCCTAGAGATCTGGCTAATTACTGCCCCATTTCGAAATTCATTCCTGGGGAAGGTAATTGAGAGAGTGGTGTTGGAGCAGCTTCAGGGCTTTCTGGAGGATGCATCAACTTTGGATCCCTTCCAGACTGGCTTTCGTGCTGGGCATGGGACAGAGACTGTCCTAACCGCTGTCACAGATACACTCCATATGCAGCTTGACTGAGTCAGATCAGTGCTGTTAGACCTTACCGCAGTGTTGGATATGGTCGATCACAATCTTTTGACCCACAGCCTGTCCGTTTCAGGGGTCTGGAGCATGGCCTTACAATGGGTCACCTTGTTCCTGTGGGGCTGGTCTCAGCAATTGAGGGTTGGGGAGAGGGCCTTCCAATGGCACCAGCTTCAGTGTGGTGTCCCACAGGTGGACCTGTTATCCCCACTGTTATTTAACATCTATGTACAACCCCTTGCTCAGTTGGTGCAGAGTTCTGGGCTGATCTGCCATCTCAGCTCATTCTGTTGATGGAGGGGGGCCCAGCCACTGCCCTGCGGCTCTGCATCACTGTTTGGAAGCTGTGGCTGGGTGGTTGGAGTGTAGCAGGTTGAAACTGAATCCAGCTAAGATGGAGGTCTTCTGGGCAGGCTGAAATAGGGAGCGGGGGGGGGGAGTTCAGCTGTTGTTGCTCAAGGGGGTTTCTTTGCCGGTGGCCTCCTCTGTTCGCAGGGGGTCCACCTGGAGTTGTCGCTGCCTATGGAGACCCAGGTGGCTCATACAAGCCGGGTTGTGTTTTTTCATCTGCATCAGGCATGGTGGTTGGCCCCTTACCTCTCCCAGACCAACCTGGCCACTGTGATCCATGCTACAGTCACCTCGCAACTCGCTCTACACAGGCCTTCCCTTGTGACCGATCTGGAGGTTGAAGCTGGACCAGAATGCGGCAGCACGACTGCTCACAGGTAGTTTGATATAGGACCACATCTCTCCTGTGTTGCGCTGCCTGCACTGGCTCCCCATGGAGCACCGGATCATTTTCAAGGTGTTGGTATTAACCTTTAGGGCACTCCACAGCCTGGGGTCCTCATACCATAGGGACAGTCTGTCCCCCTACATCCCCACCTAGCCTCTGAGTTCTGCAGAGGCCAATCTACTGGTGGTCCCAGGCCCCTCAGTGATACGACTAGCCTCCCTGCCTGGTGGAACTCTTTGCCACCAATTATCCATGCGCTGCAGGATCTTGAACACAGGGCTTACAAAACTGAATTATTCTACCGGGCCTTGGGGGGTGGGGGGTTAGCCGCTGAAGTGCCATCCCCTAAATTCCATCTGATAAATGAATTTGTGAAATCTGATGTTGTTCCATCTTGTCTTCCCTCTTTGATACAAATAGGATTGCCACCTTGCCATCTCATTTCTATACTGTTTTTGTACTGTGTTTGTTAATTTATTAATTTTAAATGGTTTTATATTGCACTTATATTGGACCTTAGAGTTGCAAAAAGGAAAAAAAATGCAGAAATCTTTTTTAAGAAGAGATAAATGGAGCACCTGTAGCTTTAAACAATTGAACCCCTCAGTGATTAAGTGATTATTGATAGGCAACTACAGTGTTCCAAGGTTTAGTTGTGTCAGTAAGAGCGGGGGTGGGGTGGGGTGGGGTGGGGGTGGGGGTGGGGGTGGGGTGGGCAGAGTCCTTTCCAGGGTGTTTGATGGAATATTTTCTGGTGCCAAGTCTAGCTAGGGTTGCCCGCTAGAGATTTTGTGATAGAGACTCGGGAAGGTAGGGTTTGGGGAGGGAAGAAAGCCAAATATAGTACTATACAGTCCACCCTCCCAAGGAGACATGGAGGGTGGGGGGAACAAATCTATATTGTCTAGAGTTCGGTTGAATTTCTGGAAAATCTGCAGATCCGACCTGGAGGGTGGCAACCCCAGGTCTGGAAGTAACATCTGGGTGACTGTTTGTTTGTTTGTTTGTTTATATCCCACTCTTCCCAACTTGATAGTAATAAAGCAAAAGGGAAAATATTTATTTATTTATTTATTTCTGAGGCTTTTATACCGCCCCATCCCTGAAGGGCTCCCCGAAGGGCTCTATAATAATATTTAATATATTATTAAAGAGTAATATTCATACATAAGTTTTAAGTATTAATGATAAAATAGAGTTAAGATAAACTATAGATAGTAAGTTTAGTAAGTGACAGCCCTCATACTATATCATTAAGTAAGAATGGAACATCTGGTGATGACTCACTGGCCATCAATTGCCACACACACATGGCTTGAGCTTGGGTGTGATGCACACAACACCATCAACTGCTGAACTGGCTCCATGACTTTCTCCCTGTGGCAGGGGATGTGGATGCACTGAGCCAGTACTGGCCCAAGTCAGGGACAGAGGAAAGAGTTCTCAGGACCTTTCAATGACTTCAGGGTGGGCAGGAGCTGAAGGCAGCTCTGGATTCCTCTCCCGGTGGCTACATTTCCTCCATTCCAGAGCTTCTTCAAGAGAAGGAGTTGGCCTGTTGTCCTCCCTGCCATACTATAAATGTCCTGCTTGCCTGCTCCATTCTACCTACCCATTGCACCCACCATTTTGTGAAAATCTCCTGGAACATTTGCACTGCTGGCATTGAGACCACCTACCTTTTAACTGAATGAAGTACATCATTGAACTCAGCAGTTCTTACTGATTTTGGCAATATATAGCCCCCCCCTTTTTTTTATTTTAGAGGACATGTATTTGAAGCTTCACAGACTTGATAAGAAACCCCAAGTCTCCATTTGCTAAAGGTTTCCCACAGAGGTTTCCTGTGCTAGCAGCATATCCAGTTGCTATTTCCATTTTAAAAGTACATGAAAAAAGTTTGTTTTCCCTGGCAATGATGCACATGTCATGTTTTCTTTTTGTTTTGAGGGAGATGTCTTCGTAGCTACAATGACAGCATATGAGAATCACAGCTGCTCAGAGGGCTAATCTACCTTCAATTAAGAAGCAATGAGTAGACCTGGCCTGTCTACCCATTACTTTCAATCACGGGTAGGCCAGCCCTTCGAAGAGCAGGTTACCTGCAGTTGAAATAATGCAATTGAAAGTAATGTAAAGGCAATGAAATTGAAAGTAATGGGTAAACCTGGCCTCTGTAGAGACCAGATCTACTCATTGCTTCTTAACGGGAGGCAGACCAGTTTTCCAGGTGGCTGTTATTCTCATATGGTGTCATCATAGCTACAAAAACACCTCCCTCTAAACAAAAGAAAAAGTAAAGTGTGTGTGGGATATCCAGGGAAAACTTTTTCATGTACTTTTAAAAATGGGAATAGCAAGTAGATTATCTGCTAGCAGAAAGAATTTCTGCAGCAGCACAAAATGGCAGGCACAAAACAAAAAGGAAAGTAAGAGCTCAAGTCAGCAGGGGGTGGGAAGGCAGGAAAAAGAACTGGCTACACTTTATTTCTCCCATATTGTGTGGGAGAAAAAAGCCATAACGGCTCTTTTTTTAAACGACTGCAAGACCTTTTAATTCCTTTGTGCAGAATGGATCTCTTATCCCCCTCTTCAATTTTTGCAGCTGCTTTGTCTTAATTTAGCCTCACATCTCTGCCAGCATTTCAGATAACTAAATATAGTTTGTCCAATACTCTGTCAGTTGATTAAACACAAGAGCTGCATTTCATATCACTAAGATAATATAAGTTTGCTTGCTTGTTTTTGCTAATCAGCAATCAGTTCCCTTGGGGAAAATGTTCACTAGTGATTTAACAGATTCTGCCTTGCTGCTGCATCTGCTACCCACAACTGTCTAGAGCTGTATTGTTTAACACAATGGCCTTCGCTGCTAGTAAATCATAAGTCATATGCCATAAGCAAATAAGCAAGGATAAGCTACAATAAAAAAGAAGAGGAAAAGGAAGAGAAAGAGGAGGTGGTGGAGGAGTTTGGATTTATACCGCACCTATTTCTCCTGTAAGGAAACTCAAGGTGGCTTACAAGCTCCTTTCCCTTCCTCTCCCAACAATAGACACCTGGTGAGGTAGGTGGGGCTGAGAGAGTTCTGAAGAACTGTGACCAGTCCAAGGTCACCCAGCAAGAATGTAGGAGTGTGGAAACACATCTGATTCACCAGATAAGCCTCCGCCACTCAGGTGCAGGAGTGGGAAATCAAATCCAGTTCTCCAGATTAGAATCCACCTGCTCTTAACTACGACATCATGCTGGATAGCATTGCTTTAAAAACAGTTATACCACAAAGTATTTAGTTTACTTAAGAAGTGCTTTATATTGCCAGTGTTAAACCTAACAATTTGTGTGAGATTTTATGTTCAACTATTATAGAAGTAATGACTTGAAATTTGTCTTTAGAAGGTGTTTTTAACAGGGAAAGGCTGATATAGATTTTATTATCTATATAAACCTCTATTGCAGTCAGCTGGAGACAAATATCCGCAAACCTCTATTGCATTCAGTTGGAGACAATACATGCCCACTCTGTTTCTTAATAAGACAGTAAAAAGTACTAGCTTTACCGTACATTGTGACCTTCGATAAAACACACTGTACATATAGAAGATTGGCTGAAGACAGGCTCACTGTAGTCAGCTGATGTCTGGCACAACTGACCAAGGGTAACCTCATGGCATTGTTGAATGTAAAATCTTGCCACCTTTGCATTGTGCTTATTCTAACCTTTTTGAGTCATGTGATTAACTTCAAAGGACTTTGGAAACATTTGCTGGAAAGAGTCACACTGTGATGATGTACATGGTGGTGATTCTTTTTTACAATAAATAGTGTACTCAAGGAGACTTTTCCGGAATGGGCAACTGAGAGCAGAATTTGTTTTTGATTTTGTTATTCTTCAATAAAACTTTTTTTAACTTACATCTAGAGTTTGGATAAGCTCAGCCATAACAAGACCACATGACTCAACTGGGCCTGGCTACTTGTGTACTGTTCAACAGCAGCCACCCTATGAAAGCCAGTATGACATAGCATTGTGGTATAGCTCCAGACAGAGTACTGAATCAGGTTCAATGTTTTGTGCTAACCTTCAAAGTCCTGAACAATCTAGGGCCTTGGTATCTATCAGACCAACCTGTCCTGGTACATTCTCCAAAGAACCTTACTTTCAACAAATAACAACTTACTGATAGTCCCTGACTTTTTCAACCCTGACCCCAGCCAGCTGAAATACTTTTTCAAGTGAGCTGTGAGTCCTGTGAGATTTGGTACAATTTCACTGGGCTTATAAGACACAGCTGTTCCCCCATTCCCCCAAACTTATGGTTGAGGACAAGAACAAGGAAGCCCCAGTGGTGGTGAACCTTTGGCACTCCAGATGTTATGGACTACGATTCCCATCAGCCCCTGCCAGCATGGCCAATTGGCTGATGGGAATTGTAGTTCATAACATCTGGAGTGCCAAAGGTTCACCACCACTGGGGCTTCCCTGTTACTGGTGTTATCCTGTGATTGGTGAACTTTAGGACCTGGGATCCAGTTAGTGCAATGGCCATAGGGTGCAAGGGACATATAAGCTGTCATGGTGGTAGAAAGTGATGCCACAATGCAGCAGACTTATGGCAACCCCACAGGGTTTTCAAGGTAAGAGACATTCCGAGGTCGCTTGCCACTGCCTACCTGTGCTAGCAGCCTGGGACTTCCTTGGTGGTCTCCCATCCAAGTACTAACCAGGGTTGAGCTGCTTAGCTTTCAAGGTCTGATAAGTTCAGGCTAGTCTGACCCATCCAGGGCAAGCTGTCACTCGATGGCTCAAACTTGTGAGAGGAAACCAGAGAAGAGTATTATGGTAGAGTATTGATGACAATATATGGTTGCAGAGATTGATTTAGAATAGGTGGAAAGCTTGACTCATTCCTGAGGAGCAGATGCGCTAATGAGTTTAAACTCACTAAGTTTTATTGTGATAGAGATTCTGAATGCTCTGGTTATTGTCCTGCTAACTTACGTTATTGTTTATGACCCCAGCTGCGAGTCCTTGTTCATTACCTGTTTGGAATCTTTCTGTTTCCTAGCCACCTCCCCACATTGAGTCCTGTCATACAGAAGAGCCTTGATTAATGTTCTCCTAAAGTATTTAGACAGTCAAGCTGCTGCCTTTCAAAAGTGCCTCAACATCAAAATAGATGGATTTCATCCATACCTCTGTCTTTGGAAGGCCAAAAGATCTTGGGGTGCAAAAGGCACAGGAATCGGTGGAAGGAGGCAGCTAGATAACAAAGTTATCCCAAACATGCAATGAACAAAGATTAGTTATTATTCTCTGTAGTCTTGTACAAAACCATGCAGGAATAATCTTGTGTACACCTTCCTGTACCTGTCTAGTCATTATGTCACCAACATTACAAGTTCAACAATATTAAAATGTACTATTATGTCTAATAAGATCAACATGGTACAATTTTGCCCATCAGTAGCCTGGTGCTGATAATCAGCTAAGGATGAAAGTCTCTGCCTGATGATGCATTCAGCAAACACTGTGGTTTCTTTTTAACATTGTCAATTGACCCAGTGTTGCTCTCTTTCTCTCAATGCCACTTCTTGTATTATGAGAAAGAACAAACAAGGAAAAAAATATTTGCCTTTAGTATGTAATTCACTCTTCAGAATATTTTTGTTATTTCCACTCTCCATCCGTTTGTCTTCCAGCCCTCAATCATTTCAATTTGTCTTGGCAGAGGCCATGCTTTTAATAACTTTTCCTGTCACTGAAACCTCTATTTTCATTCTTCTCATTGTGAATGTGCTGAAGCAAAGCACACTATTATCCTCTTTATCAGGCATATCCAAATTATTCCTGAATGAACATTTCTCCAAAATGTATTATTTACAGATAACTAAAATATACTAACACACACACACACACACACACACACACGCGCGCGCGCGCGCGCGCACACACACACACACACACACGACCTTCCCTAACTGGTAGTGAATTGAACACTAAAGAACGTAATATTGATTTTTGTATGAATCCTGCATGGGTGGAATCTTTTAGCCCTGTGGAGGACTGTGCAATTTATATATAAGCATACCGATGTCTTAGACGGTGAAGCAGTGCAGATATTATTATAGTCTGCTAACTGAAACTTGCTGCAGCAAAAGTTTACTGAATGATTTTATCCCAGATCAACACAACTTATACCAGCAATCCCTAATGCGGTACTCAGAGCTCCATGGCACATACTGAAAGATTTCTAGACATTCACTTTTTAGGGATAGCATCCAAAGTATTTTGAACGGAGGAGAAAAATAATAGGATGCTGTGGCTCCCTATCAGCTGACTGAAAAGCAAAGAGCTGAGTTAATCTAGGGCAAGTACTTGTACACAGGGGCATAGTGAGAGGGTGAGGGGGCTCTTGCCCTGGGTTCCAGGTGCCAGAGAACCACCACCCGTGCCATCCCCACAAAAAATCCCTACAGTGCCTTTAAAATGTGCCTTAATTTCCTTCTATCTGAGGCGCATCGAAGCCAGCAAAGTACTGGGGATGGAAACAAGGTCAAGGAGAGTGTGGTCCTTCCCTGGCCTTGTCTTTGCCCCCGTTGCCTTGCCGTCCTCTGCATACCTCAGATAGCAGGAAAGGCACATTTTAAAGGCACCATAAAGGTTTTTTGTGGAGGCAGTGGTGGGCCAGTTGTGGGGAGAGTTCATTTAGGGAGCAGCTTTGGGGTGGGGATGATGTCCAGGCTAAGCCCTGGGCACTGTTTTTTAAAGCTACACCCCTACTTGTACATTTCTAGATTCCTGGGGCCATGGAGGTAGTTGACTTTATGATATATCCTTGATACAAGAAATGACTCAAAAGAACCCTGGAAGCCTTCCCTCTACATAACAATAAAGTGTCCATTGTGAAGCTGTTGCCTCCATCACAGAAGGACAAAGGGCTTGGGTGGGGTCAGCTCAAGCCATTTTGTTACCCCAAAAAGATCTGGGCAGAGAGGAAGGCAATGGAGGTTTGTTGCTTTCCAACTGAACAGAAGATGAGCCTACTGGAGCTCACATTCCCCCAGAAAAGATGGGGATTGGGGAGACTGCAAGTCTCCATCACTTCCATGCATTCTGCTAGTCTCCAAGACCCAGGAAGAAGCTGAGTCCCATGGGTAGTGGAGCTCTTCATGGACCCAGGAGGCATGGAACTAACACAGATCTTGGAAGCAATGATAGGCAGAAGCCATGTCCATCACTGTTCCCTGAGTCACTGCCTTCCTCCAGTTGTGTCACCCCACAGAGCTCACTGCTGTGCTCAGGCAGCTCTTGACTTGTAATCTCCCAGTGACAACTATCTTGTGGTGGTGTCCACTTCCTAAGAATCCCTAATGTGTTTGCCAGACATTTCAATACTTGGATGAAACTGGACTTCATGCTGCCCCTGTATTCCTTTTGAACTGAGAGCACATCATGGACAGAAGAACATATCTCTGCATTAAAATGGAGGCAATCTTTTGGCTTTAGAATCTGGATCTCTGATTATCACAGTTGCCTTGAGTTCATCCTTTTCTATCTTTCTTCAGCTCAAATAATATTCTGACACTACCTGCTCTTTGTATTGAGCCTGGGATGGAGGAAAAGAAAGAGAAGTTTTGAGGAGGGAAATCAGAGGATAAAAGCTATGGGTGATTTCCACATTGCCTTTTGCATACCTTGCAACTATTACTGACAACCAGCTCTTTTCCGAATGGTTATTTCCATTTTTCCCCCCTGGGATGCTGGGAAATCAGTGCTTTTGATTAGGTGTTCGGTCAAACCAGTTGTGATGAGGTGATCTGCTTGGAAAGGAATTTGACTAGTTCTGCATCTGTGGTTTCCAGCTGAAACAGCTCAGCAGCTTGCCTGATAAATTTCAGCAGACCAAGCCAGATGAAATGTCAAGCTGGCATACAACACTCTGCTGGCTGTCTTGAACGATTTCCTAACTTAATTCACTTTAATTTTTCTTCTCCTTTATTCCCCAGAGCATCCAACCTCAGCCCCTGTAATTTTCACTTTATTACTGCATTGAAAGGAAATTGATAAACATCACTTAGGGAAAAAAAGGCCTGCATTGAGCCATGAGTCTTACACGCTGGATGACCTTTTATTAATGGTGTGTTGGCTATGAACGATAAATCCCACCAACCCCTCCTCTCACATATGGTGAGATTATACATAATGTCAGTTGCTGGCAATTTGTTATTTAAATGGGACATTAATATAATGGAAAGTATTTGCTTGTATCAGCAGGACTACCACCATAAACTTTACAGAGTAATCTTTTGCCATTAACAACACTTCACCTCTCTCATTACAAGCAGCACACACCTAGGCAAGAAATTCTCTGGGCTATAGGCATGGTTTGAAATCTGCCTATGGTGAACAGGTTCAAAATTGTATGGAGCCATGTTTTAAATTTCCCTTTGAAATGGGAAGTTTCAATGGCTGTTCTGCAAGGCATTGCAGACATGTTTTAAAATATCAATGTAGATTGATTTGAATGTTTGTGCCAATCAGACATCTATTGGAAATATTTGACTTGATTTTCCTTCCATTGATGTCAATGTAAATCAACAACTCCCATTGATGTTGCTTCAATGATGTAGAGATTGAGATTGAGTGAGTGAGTGTTATGTTGTTGTACATTATATAAATGGAGGGAGTAACACATGCAATTGCTGTAACTATCCAAGTCCATGGATAAGGTTGCCAGCCTCCAGTTTGCCGCTGGAAATCTTCCAGAATTACAACTGATCTCCAAGCTACAGAAATCAGTTCCTCTAGAGGGAAAAAAATCTGTCAATTGGCAACTGTAGGCTGGACTTCATGGCTACCATCTAAGTCATGATAGATATTTATTATTACGGCCTTTTGGCCAGCCAATAGTTTAAAATCAGAGTACATGTGAATACATAGCACTCCACTTGTACAAAAATATAATATAAATTAAAATCCATTATAAAATCTATTAATAAATAACATTAGCTTCAGGCATTATTACAGTCCTCATCACACAGTGCAGCTCTTTGTTTTAATAAGGAACTACGCTTGTTGTGCACCAGTATACAAAATTTAGCTACCTTCTGGGAAATGGCAGAAACACGATCTTCTAATAATATTCTTACAGAATTTGTATCTGAGTTATCTATGAATGGATATACATGACGTGTTAACAATGGTTGGATCAACAGCTTCCTTTCACCTTCATGTAACTTGCAATGCAGTAAGATATGTGACATTGAGTCTACTTCTCCTGAGCCGCACACACAGGTTCTCCTGTGCCTTGGAATATTTTGGAATCGTCCCATCAGATTAGCTGACGGGAAGGCATCGAAGCGAGCCCTAGAAAAAGCCTATCGGCTTCTTGCTGATGTTATTACAGATAGATAAGGTGTAGCTGAAATACCTATCCATGATTTTAGTGGTTTATATAGAACAGGTAGCCGGGGTAAATCTGTTTGCATCTCAATGTCAGTAAGACGTTGGTGGACCATACCCATTGCTCTGCTGCTTCCAGTCTCCAAAAGTTGCATTGGATCAAGACCACACTGTCTAAGTTTTGATATAATCTTTTCTAGCCATCCAGGGTAGGGAGTTGCTGCCAATAATGAAGGCATTAATCCCTGGGGACAGGAAAGCACTTTAAGCCAGTATTTGATGGTTAATTTCCAAAAGGTGGTCTCAACTTTGGCCATCCCTGCTTCTTGCCTTAATACCACATTGGCTGTACATTTCGGTGTATTAAACAAGTATCTCAGAAAAATCGATAGGACTCTCTCCAATGGCACAAAATCTGAAATCATTGCCAACGGAGCACCATAGGTCAATTGGGCTAAGGCTTTGGCCTCAAACAGTCTAACTGCACTTGGGATGAATCCGTTCCCCTGTGAGCGAAAAAACCTCAAGATTGCCTGTGAATTTCTTTGAGCCGATTGAATAACTGATTGTACATGGGCTGTGGGCTTCCCATTGTATTGGTACACCACTCCTAGATATTTGAAACATTTTGTTTGCTCTATCTGTTGCCCTTTCAGCTGCCATTTAGATCTCTTGAGTTTAGTGTTGAAGTGCACTATCTTAGTCTTGGTATAATTGATGTTTAACAGTTCTTCTGTGCACTTTTGGTCAAAAATCCTCAGTGCTCTCTTCAGTCCCACCCTTGTAAGAGATAATACCACTGCATCATCTGCATACATAAGAATGGCTATTCTTTTATTGGGGGTAAGGGAAGGTGCGTGGGTATCTGCCCCTTGAAATGCAGTTATAAGTGTATTAACATAGATGTTAAATGAATGAGGAGCTAGGAGACACCCTTGCCTCACCCCTTTCTGGGTAGGAATGGGTGCTGTTAGCCTGCCATCATGCGTAAACCTTATCTGCACAGTTGTATTTTCATGTAACTTGATAATTAGATGGAGGAGACGCCTATCAATATTAGTTTTCATTAGTTTTGTCCATAGCCGGCTACGTGTGACATTATCAAATGCGGCTCTAAGGTCAATGAAAGCTGCAAATAGAGATCCTTTTTTAATATTTACATATTTCTCTATCAAATAGTTAAGTATTAGGCACTGGTCCATTGTCGACCGGCCTTTGCGGAAGCCCGCCTGTTCATCTGCCAATATATTTTCCCTATCCATCCATTCTAAAAGTTTTGTACTCAGATATTTAGTATAAAGCTTGCTCGTGACATTAAGCAGGCTAATTGGTCTATAATTAGCCGGTTCTGTGGACAAACCTTTTTTAAAAATGGGAACGATAATTGCGGCATTCCAGTCTGATGGAATATGACCGGTGCTATTAATATGGGAAAAAAGTTTGGCCAATACCGGTGCCATCTAAGTCTTTTTATGGATTGGCTCAGTGGCTTCCTCGTTGATATGAATGTTAGAAGCACATCATCATTTCCATGCATAGAGCTGCTTCTGCATTGGAGTTAACAAACAAAATGTAGTTGTTACGAATTGCATGGGTATCTTGGTTGTTCACTTTTTCTCTGAACAGCCTGACCCCAACAGCATTGTCACCCCATGTGGACAGTCCCAGAAAGAGCCTGGTCGGCGCAAAATGCGCCGACCCAGCCGCTTCCGCCTCCGTGCAGAAATGGCCATAGAGTCTATCCACCAAAGCTGTCACTTGCCTACAGGGCAGGTGATCTGTTTAGTCTTAATATTAATTGCAGTTCGAGAATAAAACTAGGCCTACAGGTTGCAAGTATAATACATCCCTCTTACATGCATAAACATTGAGTAAGTATGCATTGCATACTCTGTAGCTGTTAGGGCTCACACCTAAAGAATAAAACCTGCTTGGTATCTAAATCTACAGAGAAAAGCCAACTACAGAATAAGAAACTAAAGCAGGTTGAACCCTCAGTGCAGTATGACTGAAAGGATGGTTAAGACTGAGCCCCTGATAGAACAATTGGGTGGTTATATATATATATATATATATATATATATATATTCCTGTTTTCATTTGTTAATTACTGCCAATCAGTATCACTCTGCTCTATTAATCCTGATCTCCGTGAAAGCAGCGTCCTATCCTTAACTGTTTGCATATCAATTGTACCCATTCAAAGAAACATGCCCTCCTTCCCTTTCATTATTAGGATAACTTTGTTAGCTCACTTTCCCACTTTATTTAGACAAAAAAGATTTAAAGTTCCTTAAATGCCATAAAGCAAGCATTCAATAATAAAACAATAAAAAAGCAAGTACAGCCATAGTGCCTTCCATCATTGGCAGTAAAGAGTGAATTACTGCCTAAGGGTGATATTGTGCAAAGTCAATTTGGTGTCTGACAATGACACTTTCAGAGAAACACAAGTGTTCAGTAAATGTGGTAACTTCCTCTCTGCCTCCCTCTCCCATACTTATTTTATGGAAAATAGACATATTTGAAGGAAGGCAAAGCCACCTGGGAAAACCATTCTGATTGGCAAAACCAAATGATACATTTTAGATGGTCCAGCATTGTTTAAAACTCAAAGTTAAACTCTTTGAGTAACCATTTTATTTACCTGTTATTGATTACAGTCATCATAACCAATGTAATGATGGGATTTTTTTTAAAAAAAACCCAAAGTATTATTTAATTCATGTGTACCCCACCTTTCTCCGTAATGGGGACCTGGTAAGTAAAGGTACTCAGGACTAAGGTCAGGCCTGTATACATATTGTAACATTTATGATTTGCCATATATTAGGAGATGAGTCTTATACCTAACCTTGGAGCCAAGAATGGGAGGCCATGATAAGAATGGGGGTAGAGTTGTGAAGTAGGCTCTTCCCCCCAAACAGACCCATTTTTAAAATGTAACACGTTTTAAGTATTTCTATATGATGAATAATAATAGACTGAGCTTTCTCTTTAACTCAACTGAAGCAGCTTTTTCATCTGAGTAATACAATCTTTGAGCGCCCCCTGCTGGTTGTCTTCTTCCAGATTATAGTGTGTTGTCTGAGCTACCCTCAAAATTTAAATGATACTTTACTTGATCCCCTGAAATTAAAAAGGCTGTAACCTGATTTTTTAAAAATACATATAATTGCCATACATTAAAATTTACAATAAATTAATTACAATATATTAAAATTTAGAAACTTTCAAGACACAGGCCGCATGGTTGTTTGTTGGTACTATAGTTCTCTTAGGTGCTAGGACCCAAACAGAGCATTCTAAAACAAAGATGATCCAGCATATGGAAAATGAAGTTACAATTTTGTATTTTTTTTCTTTTGGTGAGACAGAGTATAGTCACATACCCCCAGTGATGTTTTATGTTGACTTTTGTTTTTCAGGTTAAATTCCAAGTATCGGTATCAACTTTTAATGACTGTAGATATTTCTTGAATTTATTCTTAAAAGATCTGGAACTGGGGTGAACAGTGAGATAGCAGAACTGCAGACTGTTCAGAATTATGCAAGCACAAGAGGATTATAAAGAGCTCCACAAGGCCCTTTCCAAACTGAGAGAACAGGCAACAAATTGGCAGAAGAAATTCAGTGTAATGCAAAGTAAGGCAAATCTCAGCAAAACAAAATAATCCCACTTTGCTGTATTCACAAATAGGGTCTGAGATGGCAGTGAGCTAAGACCCTCTCAAAATGTTTCATGCATGGTGTAACTGCTGAAGGGAGAGGGAAATGAGCCAAAGCTGCTGTTCTTCTGTCTGCTGTGCGTAAAAAGCTTGTTGTGCCACTTGTTGAGCCAGCAGAAAAGGGAAGGGTGGGGAGAAATTTCATCTCATTTCCAGTCCTTACTGCAGTCTTCCATCCTTTGCAGTATTTTGTACATGAGACACCTTCATTTCCGTCTACTGGACTTTGGGGGAGCATATCTGTGCAATCCTAAAAATAATTCCCTGGCAGTAAATCCCACTGACTGAATTGAAATAGGATTCTGAATAGACCTGCTTAGAATTATTCTTTTACAGTACTGTGCTAAACAGAGTTACACCTTTCTAAAACTATTAAACTCAATGGGATTAGAAAGAAGTACCTGCTGAAGATGGATCTGATAGGTTGCTGGGTAGAAAGGTAGTATGCATCGATATGATTGTTGATCTTATGTGAAAAGTTTTTACTCATAAATTGTTCTGGATATTTTTGCTGCTTATTTCATTTTCTTCATCTTTGTTGCTTTCATGAACCTTGGTTAAGAGTGTGGCACATAAATATGTAGTAAACAAACAAAAGGAAGTTATCCAGTCCCACTAACTTGATATGCAAAAAATAATGTGCATATATCTGCTATGCGGTATGACAGGGTGCAAGGCTTTCTGGAAATCATTCCTTCTAACCTAAGAAATCTACCCCACCATCACCACCATGGACTCGTATGTGTGGGTTCTTTGAAACTGTTATTTATTGGCAGGGAAAAGGCACTCTGTAAATGCTCAGAGTATTCTTTTCTTATTATTGTGCACATATCTGCCAGCTGAACTGTGGTTTTGCAAAAAAGTACAAAAAATCTTCTACGTAAGCCCCGGCTCTTATTTCAAAAAATGTCCTATTGGTCTGACTTATTTCTCAATAGCAACACACTTGAAGATGTCAGTAGGAGCAGAACTGGCTAAAAAGAGAATGTAGGAAAAAACTGAGCATTAGTGCATTTGAGAAGCAGGACAGAAACATGACATAGTTATTCCTTGCTGACATATGATCAAACACCTAGAAACTAATGTTTAATTCAGAGTACTTGTGTATCACTTCCATATCTCAGTTGAAGTCCTCATTGGAAGGCATCCTTTGTCACATTGAATAGTGGTCCTTTGTTTCCTCTATGCAATCATCATATATGCCACTGTGCATCTCAAACATATTATCCAAAAGGATTTAATCGCATTTTCTTCAAAGTATTACAGATGGTAAGCAATATGGTAGAACTTGTTAGAATACCCGCTTATCTAAGACACTGTAGAATCACTTTTGCCTACGGAAATGAAAGAACATAAAAGAGTGAGTGTTTAATATCTTCATAGTTTCATTTTGTCCATGTAAGGGTGGGGAAAATAAATAGATCAAAGTAGAACAGAACAACAAAAACATGCAATCTGACTTGGAAAATAGTGGGGAAATTATAGGAAGGATGAAGGGAAACCATATAATTTCCTCCAGACTCATGTTCAATAGACAGAACTACAAAACAAGCAAATCCTCTCTTTCTACCAACCTCTACTATTGTGGCTAACTCTAGGATACTTTTGTTGACTGGAACAAATTGGATGAATTACACGGTTAACTGCATATGTTTTTGTAAATAAAGTCAAATGATAGATTCTGGAACCCAAGGATGGGTGATCAATACCTCTGAATCTGTCATCTCACTTTTATAAAAGGAGATTATTATAATTGTAATCTCAGACTGGTTAAATTTCAGCACGTCTACCCTGGCACATAAGTTTTCAGATACATTAAAAACTTTCTGCTGCAGGCAGACTTTGTAAGTCTGTGCACAAGCATTAACTGTCCTTCCCATTTTGAATTTCTCCCCAAAATCATTCATAAGAGGCCACTAAATAATCATTTTTATTATTGTGAGGGAGTTCCCAGTGTACTGACCAGTACTTAATCAGTGTATTGATCATTAGATGACACCCCTTCCTGCTGGGGGTAGTGAGGTCTTTGCAAAGCCTCCACGGCTTGCATTAGGGAGCATGCCCCACCCCCAGACCTCTTACTAAGGCCTCTGACTGCGGGGAGGTTCAGCGTGCAAGCTCGGCCTACCTCAAAAGGATGTGCTCCTATGCCCATACCCACCACAGAACTGGCCTTCCAGCTCCTGCCACAGCTTCCTAAGCCCTTAGCCATTGCAGCAGTGCATAGCGTATTGCATGCAACCAGACGTCTGTTCCCCATTAGGACAGGTGCGCTCCACCAGGGCAAAAATATGCCATTTGGTAATGGGAGATGTCATTGTGCAGAATAACCTCTCTGCCCAATTCCCTTACCACCTGGGCTGTGGCCTTGCAAACCTTCCTCCTGGCTCAATCAACCTTCCCCGGGTTCTGAGCCCCCCACCATGCCTGCCTCCTTAATAGGCAAGACCAAAAGCATTTTGCTCCTGGCATCCACCAACAAAGCTCCCTCAGATCTGCAGTCATCCGGTGAGACAGCACCACACCCTTCCGCTCCGGGATGTTGTTCTCTCCCAGCTGAATGATGATGGCTTGAGGAGAGCCAAACTGGAGCACTGCGTCTTGAACCATGAACAGCACAGTGTCCCATTTCATACCCAGGAGACCCAGCAAGCGAATTGAGGCGATGTCTTCCAAACCAAGGTTCAATCCCCATCCACACCTTGCAATGTACCACCCAGCCCATGCACAATGCTGTGTCCCACAATCCAGGCACTGGTCCATTAGCCCAGTGAAACTAAAAGGAACAAATCAAAGAATCAAGTGAGGCCGCACATAAACCCTGCACGCCAGCAAACGCGGTTGTCCAACGTCCCATATTTGGTCTGATGTGGCTGCACCTATACAAAAAGAGTGCACCTATACAAAAAGAGTGCAGACCAAATTCACCTGAGGGCAACCCCAAAGCTTCAACACACTGCCAAAGCACAGCTGCAAATTGAAAGTGTGATAATGGTGACCCATCCTGGTGGATCAGGAGAGGACCAGGAGTTCTCAACCGGTATGCTGTAGTTATGGCCATGTAGCATGGAGACCCAACAGGGGCCACTGCTAAATAAATTCTCATTCCCCTATGCAGCTAGTCTGTTTTTGACGTAGCCAACCAGACGTAAAGGCCACCGTCTGTAACAACATCTGACTACTGTGGATATTCTGAAAGGCGCCACCAGCTTGCTGCACCAGAAGGCACCAAAAGAGGCCAAGGTGAAAGCCACTTGAAAAAGCATCCTTTCAAATTGGGACAAACAAATCGAAGTCGATACCACCAGCAAGGACTGCAAAAGTTCCTTGGTGATGAGCCGATGGCTGTCTTGGGGGGAGTCGAACAGTGCCATCCTGCTCGGCCCTACGGGCTAAAAATGATGTGGTGGGATCAGTGATCCCCACTGCCCTGCAAAAGAAGGATAGAGCTTCCAAGTGCACACGCATGGTCCTTGGAGCGAAACCCTGTACCCTCAAGTGCTCCAAATACTGCAAAAGTAAACCTTCAGGTATCCCCTGGTCTGCTGCCAGGCCTTGCGGTGAGGCAAAGTCAAGGAAGGCAGCCACTGCCCCTTGCTATGAGTGACAGGTGGCTGAAGCTAGGGACTGGAGGTCAAACTACCTCAAATGCCCATTTCAAATGCCCATTGAAATAAATACCAAAACCCATTCCACCGGCTGCATCAGTGTGCCCTTGCAACCCTTCTCCAGGTTGAAGAGGGGTCTGCCATAAAGAGACTCCATTATAGTGAGCTAGAAACTGAAGCCACACTTGTAGGTCCTGCTTCAAACCAGATGTGACTTTAAGGTGATAGTGAGAGGCCCAGCAGCTGGCTGTAGAATGTGCAAGCCAAGGCCCGTCCTTGGCCACAACCCTACAGACAAAATCAAGGTGCCCTAGCAGTGATTGGACATCACACAGTGTGCATTTCCTTTTTCGAATGGTGGCTCCCAGCAATGCTCAAAACGCCACCAGCTTTTCCCGAGGGAGAGACGAGGTTCCTGCCTCGGTGTCCAGTAGCACCCCGAGGTAAGTGAGGCATGCCGAAGGACCCTCCGTCTTATCAGCAGCCAGAGGGACCCCAATCTCCTTCACTAAAGCCTAAAATGCACTCAAGCTTAAGGCGCAGGCTGGAGCCGATGCCACATGACGAGATCCTGAATGCGCACGTTGCTCGGGACCTGGGCCCCACTGCCATCCCCAACGGCAGCCCCCATGAATGTCGGGACATCTTTGGTTCTCTACACAGGTCTTTGTTCAACTTCTTACATGTGTTTTTATGTGATTTTAGATGTACATTTCAAGGGTGTAGCTACAAATGTCAAGTGTGAATGTGAGAGACACATGTGCACTTGTCAGAGAACCAGGACTCTTGGCAGCTCCCTGTCCAGCATGCACTCAGCAAGCCCAGCCTTTCTACCACATAATCTGTGAAACAGCAGAAACCTTTTTTACTACACAGATGCCCAACTGCTAACATGTTTGGAATGCTTCACATGATATTTGACCTCATTCTGACTTTGGTGCTCTTTCTTTATAAACTACCCTTGCTAATTTTTTGCCATCTTCTTTTGTTTTGTTTAAAATTGGCCCATGTTTACTGCCATCTCATTTGCATGCGCAGCATATCTCTTCTCTTTCGAGATGAAATACTATGAGTTTCTAGAAATGCCAGAATATAAGATGAGTAAATTGAATTCTTGCATTGAAAATGATTGTCTTTGGGGAATAAGGCTCAGGTGCATACTGTGAGATCAGCGAATGGAGACAAATTGAAGAAAGATGCCTTTCACAGCAGATTGGATCTTATAAGTGTTACAGGTTATTGCATCCAATATCTTCCTTTCCTCCTTTCTTCCAATAGTCTGTGAAAACAAAAAAGTTAATTGAGGCCAGTTTGATTCTGCATATTATGCAGCCCTGTGATCTGCAAGCCTCATTCATTCTTCTCCCATTCACAGATGGAGCCCTTTAGTACCTGGGGTGGCCTTTTTTTGTCTCAGTAAATCCCAAACCATAAAATGGCAGGCATAATTGTTCCACTCCTTGTGGTATGTAGACTGCAGTAATACAATTGTTAAGAGTGTGACCTGTGAGTAAGAAAGTTCCCAATTCAAACTTGACCTCGGCCACACATCCCCAAGAGAGACTTTGGCAAGTCATTATCATCTCTGTAAGCATCAGGCAATTTTCTCTCTCTTTCAGAATGCTCTCTCTGCTTTATCACCTCCATCTTCTCTCTCAGCAATACTAGGATTATTTTTCCTAACTTGAAAGACTGTAGTAAGAATTTTAAAAGGTAATGCATATGGAGTATCTGGAACACTCCAAAGAACGATAGGCATACATTAATAAATGATGTTAATTTTTAGAACAACAGATGGAGAAACAATCACTACATCCTGTGCTATGAAGAATTGTGGTTTGGTTCACTCTTCTCAAAGAGATGATATTAAAGTCAGAAATCGAAGCTGGTTTGCCATATAGCCATAGGTGTCATCAGGGAGGGGCAGCTGGGGGTTCAAGCCTCAGGCACAACTTCTGGGTTCACATTCAGTCACCATCCCCCTCCTTCCCCACCCCAGGAGCAAGAAATTGGGGCACCGTGCTCCTTGCTGCCTTCTCCTCTTCCTGCGCTCTGTCCCCCGCCAGCCTTCGCCTCCCCACCCATCCCTCTGCTGCCATCATTGCCAGCCATTAGCCCTGTACTTGGGCTTCTGCCGCTCGTAGTCTCCTTTCCCTGGCACCTCAAGGTGAGTATGGAGGGGCCAGGTGCAGCAGTGAACTGGACTGCTGCCACAGGGTTCAGCAGAAGAGCAGAGGTGCACACCTCTCTTGCATAATGGCTCCCTCCCAGCATCACTTGTCTGCCTGCTTGCCTGCCTCTGGTGCCGCCACCACCAGTGCCCTCTGCTCGGTCCATATCAGGCCCCAGGTTGTGGGCACAGCAGCAAAGTGGGCTGCTGCTGGGCTCAGCTGTTGGGTGGGGGAGTGATGAGAATGGGTAAGAGTGATGAGAACAGGCTTCTTTTGGTGTGGGTGTGTGGGTGTGTGCGTGTGTGCGTGTGTGTGTGTGTGAGAGAGAGAGATAATTTTGATAGGGAGAAGATCAATAATTGAAAAGATTCCTTGGAGTAGAGATGTCTAATTTAAAGATGATCTTTATTATATGCCTACACTGCACATATATATTGAACTTTTTTGAACTTTTAAACTGCCCCCCCCCCCGAAGGGCTCAGGGCAGTGAACAAAAGTCATAAAACCATAAAAACACAATAATAACAATATAAAACTGTATACATTATAAACAGATTAATTCATTAATTCAGATAGCGACAGTTCCCTACCCCTTTCTGTGCCCACGGGAGGCATAGATGTTACAGGGATCTACCAATCAACCTGGCTGGCCAAACACCTGATGGAACAGGTCCATTTTACAAGCCCTGCAGAAACTTTGTAGGTCCTGCAGGACCCTGGTCTCTCTAGGGAGCCTGTTCCACTCGTCGAGGCCAGCCGGATGTCTTTTGGACCAGGGACCTCCAGTAGGTTCTCCTCCGAGGAGCGGGACCTGATGGGGCAGTACAGGGACCTGATGGGGCAGTACAGGGAGATGCGATCCCTCAAATATGTAGGTCCAAGGCCACTAATGGCCTTAAAGGTCAAAAACAACACCTTGAACGTGACCCAGAACTCGATGAGCAGCCAGTGAAGTTGGTACAGGACCGGTGTTATCCAGTCCCGACTAGATGCACCTGTTAGAAGCCTGGCTGGCATCTAAAAAATGGGTGTCTGAAGTTTGGGGGAGGCAAATTTAATTCTTGCCCCAGGTGCCATTTTGTGTAGCTGTGCCCCTGTATGTAGCATATTTACAGCTCAGTCATATCCATATTTACTTCAAGTTTCTACTGGGCCCAGTAGGGTTTATTCTGTTGTAAGCACATTAGGGCTGTAATTGTGCTATTCCAGGCCTATTATTGGACAATGAGTTAATAAATTACTTAAATGCTTAATAAGTAATTTATTAATATTTAAGTAATTTAAGAATATAGAACATACAGTGTGCACCAGAGGGCAATGCATTAGACTTGGGTTCCAAGTCCAGCCATGAACTCACTAGGTTTCCCCAACAAGTCAACCAGTTCCTTAATATTTTCAATTGGTTTCTCAAACGGATCTTCTAAACCCCCTTCCACATGTCAACTAGTTCCTTTTTGTCGGGGAGGGGAGTTGGCATCTTAATACTTAGTTAAAATTTACCTAATTTATCTTGATTAATAATAATAATAATAACAACAACAACAACAACAACAACTGTTTTTGTATCAATATAATAATAATAATAACAACAACAACAATAACAACAACAACAACAACCTAATTACTGCACATACAAGTACATAATCATGTGGAAGCTTGTCACCCATTAGAAAGTTAACCTATAAAATAAATTGACAATTAAATCCTAAGTTAATCACATTAACAGTTAAATCTCATGGTTGCCTGCTCTTGATGACGTTCAGCTATTGGTGGTGGATTCCATGAAAAGCCTGAGGGTTTTGCTGGTTGCCTCTCTCGCCCTTAAGAAAACAATGTCTTCAGTGGTGAGGCTGGCATTTTCCTATCTCTTCCAGGTTCATCAGTTGTCCCTTTTTCTGTCTCAGTCAGACCTGGCCATGGTCACCTCCAAACTGGACTATTGCAAGTTGTTCTCTGCATAGCTACTCTTGAACCTGCTTCAGAAACTTTGTGTTATGTAGAATGTGGCTGCTAAGCTAGGCAAGATCCAGTAACTGGATCATGTGCCATCAACCCTGGGCTGCCTGTGAATGGACAACCAAGATAAAGGCTGGTTGTCCAGGTCTTAAGTTGACAAGTGGCTCTCAACAAAATCTAAACTATTTCCAAAGGAGAATGCACTTCTATGAACTCACTGTGGATGGGAGGTTTGTAAAGCTTTGTTTCACATGAATTAGCCCTTTGCTCTACAAATCTTTCACTGGAATCATTCCAGTGCAACTAAGGATACAATAACCTAGTTCCTCTTAAATCTGTTCTTACTTAGGCAGAACAAATGGCAGCATTTGGCCTTTTGCCAATATTACTGAAACGTGAACATAAATATCGTATGAATTTCCTATGGTGTACATTCTTAGATGGAAAATAACTAACCGGAAAGTAACTAACAACAAAACAATATAATTTAGCAAATCCAGCATCACATGGAATGGTAAACTACACACAAGTGTAAGACATGTCAGGCTAGAAAATATTTTTTCAATTATTTCTTCTCTTGTTAACAAGCATTTGACAGCATCCCTTAGCAGGGGAATAAAGGCATGAGTAAAAGAACAGTACATAGTAAGAACTGCACTGTGCAATTTCTTACTGCTCTGTGAGCTGTCAGTCATTCTTTCAATAAACTTAAACTGATGTGTTGTTCATAGATTTCAGAATGCTTTGTGCTTTTCTGATAGCCCAATAATTAGCAAATGTTTCTTTAACACAACCATTCAATTGAAAAGGCTTAGGTTACATCTGTCAGTAGGTTTTTAACATGTTGTTTTGACTTGTTTGGTATCAGAAGTTCTTTTTGCTCCTGCTTGTTTGTTTCATGAAGTATTCAGTGCCCATCTCTTTCATTTACCAAAGCATTACAGTGTGTAATGAATAGAACTGCTTGACAGAGCACTTGAGCATAAGTTGCTCCTGCCTGTTCAGCGGCCTAACTCAAACTTCTTTGATGGAAAATAAATGTGGCATTCTTGGGGAAGTGTAAAATGAAAATTCCTGCCTGGTTTGTTTTGCTGCATGCACAATAGATGGGGGAGGGGGGATCTAATGCAAACCTGGCATCTGAGTTGTCCAGTGTGCCTTGAGTAGACTCCGTGATGAGCTCATGTCTGATCATCACATTCAAACAAAGGTGGTAAATTTGATTTCCAACATGTTGGATGCAAAATTCATGGTATCCCTATTTAATGAGGGATAGAGAAAGGAGTTGAGCTGGAGGGGTAGGGAACCTGCGGCTCTCCAGATGTTCAGGAACTACAATTCCCATCAGCCTCTGTCAGCATGGCCAATTGGCCATGCTGGTAGGGGCTGATGGGAATTGTAGTTCCTGAACATCTGGAGAGCCGCAGGTTCCCTACCCCTGATAGACCTACCTTTGGTTAACTTGATGGATTACTCACTGCTGCAAAGAATTCACAGTGATCGAACAGATAAGCAAAGCCAAGCACAGGGAGGCTTTAGGACCAATCTTTCCTCCTATTATCATTTCACACTGTAATTTTTTCCTGTATTGAGTCCATTCCCTTCAATGGGTACTGCAAAGTCTGCAAGCTCTTAGACTGGTCCTATAGTTCATAAATAGGATCAGGAATGTTAGGCCGTTTCCGCACGGAGGTGGAAGTGGCTGGGTTGGCGCATGTTGCGCCGACCCGACAACGCTGGGACCGTCCGCATGGACGGTCCCAGAAAGAGCCGGGACGACGGCGCCGCAGAGCGCCGTCGCCCGGCCGACCCGGCATGTCCCCGGGCCTCCGGCACGTCGCAGAGCGGGGGGGTGTCCCCAGGCCTCGGCGACGCGCCGGAGGCCCGGGGACAAGGTAAGTGCAGGGAGGGAGTGGGGGGAGGCGCCGAACGGCAGCGGCTTCAAGCCGGTGTTCCCGGGAAAGTGCGCTTCCCAGCGCACTCCAGAAACGCCGGCTTGGCACTGGTCGGGCGGCGCGAGGGTGGCACGGCTCCGATGCAGCTGCGCCCCCTGTGCGAATGGCAGCCTGGGGACGGCGTTTTTGCCGTCCCTAGGCCGCCATACTCTGCCCGTGCAAAAATGGCCAAAGATTTTCAGGCCCTAACAATCAAATGTACCTAGTTTACAATGCCCATTTTCCCCCTGCTAATGAAGGACCTTATATGATCAGATTGCTGATTTGTTCTCAGTTTAACATGAGTACTGTTGATGGTATTTGCAATCAGCACAAAGTTTGACCAAGTGGCTACAGTTAGTGCATGTTCACAATTTAGTGTTTTTCTGTATTTGTGGGTCATTATGAATGGATAATTTAAAATCAGTTACATTTCAAATATATGAGCTGCTTTTGGACCTGTGCCTGTGCAGTCAATGACAGTTATCATTTATCATGTTTATTTTGGTGCATACCCAGAAACTGAACTACAGTTACTGGGGGCAGGGCAAGAAACAAATAGCAAAAACATTTTTAGTCTTCCAGTCCAAGGGTATCCAAACTTTCGGAGACTATGGGCACATCTGGAGTTCAGTCACAGTGTGGTGGGTTTAGCCACAAAATGGCTGCCACAGCTGACTCAGTCACTCAGTGAAGATTCTTATGCTGTGGTAGCAGCTGCATAAAAATCTGCATAGGTAATCTGTATATAGTCCATCAAATCTCCAACAATCCATGTGATTCTGCCCACTTTTGAAAAATATTTCATGGGTGCCAGGAAATGTATTGGCAGGTTCCATGGCACCCCAGAACCATGTTGGGGATTCCTGCTCTAGTCTAAGACATACCCACATTTCATGAGTTTTTCCATCCTTTTGTATACTTCCACTGATAGTGGGTGTTCTCATCAACCTAGGGCTGCCACATTGTGCCCAGCAACCCCTGGACCTATTTAGAGGAGTGTGGCCTGGTGTGCTGACATTAATTAGAAACTGTGCAGTTTTTGTAAATTCTAGAGCATCCATTACATCAGCACAACACTAGTGCATTTTCCATTCCCCTGCCCATTTCCTTCCACCAGGGCCTGGGATACCAGCCAGCAATCGAGTACTATGACAGAAGGCATCAAACAAAAGCTGCCAGATTCAGGTTTCAAACTCACACTAAGCCTGTGTGATGACATTAATTTCTCATGTTCATGATCACAACAGTGACCTGACCTTGTTGTGAGGCCTATGACTGCAGCAAACCTCCATTGTCCCCTTTTACCCCACTCTTAAATTCAAAAAGTTATACCTTCTCAGTTTTAAATTGTTGTAAATATCATATGAATATAGTTAAGAGTCATTAGTAATTCATCTTCAGAACAAAGTATAGCTTGGATGAGAACTGATGGACATAAACCAGAAAAGCCTATATTCAAATCCCAGCCTTTGCCCTGAATAAATTGCTACTTAGCTTCAATTCTTCATTTGAAAATTAAATAGTAATCCAATTTGGTGTGAAGATGAATGCAGATGTCAATCCTACTACACTAAATGGGGTTTACTTTCAGGCAAATATGCATACCTGTCCTAAGCTTCCAGGAGTGAAGAAAACTTCAGTCATCCATCCATTACATACAAATATCCTATAAATCAATATCATGGAATACCAGTATAAAATATGATGGTAAAGAAGTTTGCATTTTGACCAGCGGAGGGCACTAAGCACCATTAAATCTCCTGAAAATTCCAATCTGAGAAAATAATGGAAAGACTCCAACATTCTTTCAAATAATTAAAGTGTAAGACTTGGACTTCTGACATGTGTTCTGAGAGTTAAACAAACATTTGGCCAGGCAGTGCCTGGAAAACTTCCACACTAATAATAATATCCACTATGGAAAATGTACTGCCACAGAAACAGAAAAGTTTTTTCTAAATATAGCATTTTGCATTTTTAAAGGTGTTAAATGTCCTATTTTGAAGACAGTTAGTAACTTGATCTTGAGTTCCTCCAACTCCATCTATGTCTTCTCAGTAACTGTGATACCGATTTTCTCCATCTCTACAGGGTCCAGGCAAAAACATAAGATGGTGCGAAAACTATCTATGCCCAAGTCAATCTGAGACCTACTCGAGAGTATCTTCAGCTCATAATTTCAAAGTGTCTGAAATGGAATGCTGTCTGTTGGCTTTGATTCATATTGTTGCCATCACAGCACAGCACACATGATATGGCTATTCTTTTTTTTTTAAGAAAAGGAATGATTTATGTTATCATGTATCGAAGGGGTTGGTGGATTGCTAGCATTAACTGGCATGTGAAGAGAATGGCAGTCAAAGATTTTTATGAGCCTAAAGGACTTCATAATAAGTTGTTGCTGACAAATCTGGGCTGAGAAATTCCTGGAGATTTAGTGTGGAAAGCCAGGGAATGTGGTGGTGAGGACAGGATAGATAATTGTAGCCTTGGTATAGTCCATATTCTTTTGTCTTAAGGGACTGAAAAGAAGACAGGAGAAAGTACAGTTCTTTTCTTACCATCCCTGCAACTTGTTTATTTATTTGTTTAGAACATATGCTTGCCACATCTCCAGCTCTGTTCAAGGCAACTCACAACAATTGAAAAAAAACCCCAAGCATACAATAAAAGCAAATCAGCATAAAACATAATAAAAGTATGTGCTTGGGTGTCACAACCACTGTATGGCAACTCCAGCAAGGGGCTTTCAAGGCAAGCAAGAAGCAGAATGTCAGAGAGAAACTCTCAAGCTAGATCAAGAGGGCATTCCATTCATTAAAAAGATAACACATTCACACAGAGCACTGTATAGTCCCTCCCCCACAATGTCCAAACTTGCAGAGCTGTCTTCATCGAACATGAACAATATGGGGGGAGATGGATCTTCAAGTATGCCAGGTCCAAGCCTTTCAGAACCTAAACAGATGAGAATCAACACTTTGAATTGTTCCTGGAAACAGATTGTTCAAAAACCTGTCAACAAAGGCACGATATGATTTAACCTGGGTCAGAGCATAGAACACAATGTCCAGATTAGTGAAGGAAGTGATATCGCCATGTTGCTGTCAACAGAGAACAAGGGCTAAATTTACTGCTAGTAAGTTTCCCTGCCAGCTGGCTGAATGACACCAGGAGGAAAGGCTGCAAAGTGGGGGATCCTTTGCTACTGGTGGGGGTCTGGAACACCTATACTGGGCAGGCTGAGGACAGTGGAGATGGTGGGACACAGGAGTCAGGGAAGCAGCCACTGGTACTACAGGGAAAAGAGGACAGCTGGAAAGAGTAAGTAGCCAGGAACTCCTGTAAGGTCAGTGTTGATCCGGGTCTCCTGCATTTGCTCTTTCCTGCTATGTCTGCTCTTTCTCACACCCGCTGGGATTCTTTGTTACTGGGCTTTTGCTTCTCCTGTCTCCCTCTTTTGGCATGGCAAAACTGGGATGGACTGGAGTGGACCACTTACCTTTAGCCTTTACCAAGGTCATTTTTAGCTTCCAGTCCAACCCTACCTAAGTACACTGGTATAGCTTGCTGTGGCCAATTGTGATGTTATGGAAAAGACAGTCTATCCATCAGGTGTTGTGGCCTTTTGGCACCCTCCAGCTCTAGCACCCTAGGTGATCACCTAGGTTTATCTAATGGTTGGGCTGACTGTGCTGGCATATTAGGAAAAGCTAACCAAAGGCAATATATGCCAGAAAGAAGAAGAAGAGGAGTTTGGATTTATATCCCCCCTTTCTCTCCTGTAGGAGACTCAAAGGCGTTTACAATCTCCTTTCCCTTCCCCCTTCACAACAAACACCCTGTGAGGTGGGTGGGGTTGAGAGAGCTCCGAAAAGCTGTGACTAGCCCGGCCAGGGCCACCCAGCTGGCATGTATTGGAGTGCACAGGCTAATCTGAATTCCCCAGATAAGCCTCCACAGCTCAACTGGCAGAGCGGGGAATCAACCCTGCTTCCTCCAGATTAGAATGCACCTGCTTTTAACCACTACGCCACTGCTGCTCCTACCTGAGCTTCCAGCTGCAGACCAGGAGACAGCAGCATACCCAAACTATGAACCTGCTCCTTCATCTTGAGTGCATTTTCCTTCAAGGCAAACTGATTCCTCAGCCCCCAAGTAGCTTTGCCATTGATTAACAACATCTCAGCCATGTGTTTGAACATCAGTTGACACATCCTCCTCCAATTCATTATCTTCTCAAGGGACCTGTTCAGGACCTCCAAAGACTCAACTGCCTAAGCTATTAATAGATTTAGGAATTACCCACATATTAGTGGCATTTTGGTGTGGCAATTTCTCAGTGGTTTCATATACATGTCAAATAGAATGGGGGACAAGAAAGAGTCCTGTGGGGCCCCACAGAATAAATACCATGAAGCTGACCTGCAGTCCATCTGCACCATCTTCTGGAATTGATCAGCTAAGAAAGGGCCTTTCCCCACTTACCTCAAGCCCCGCGCTACTTGAGGAGAGTAGCGCGGGGTCCCCCAGCACTTCCCACGAGAGGGGCGGCGACAGCGCAGCCACCCCGATGCTGCCGCTGTCACACCCCCTCGGCGCGCGGCATCCCTGGCGCTCTTGCTAAGGGCGCCTTTTGATGACCAGCGCAGAGCGCGGGGTCGTGGGGACGCCTGGGCGCGCGCCAGGGATGCTGCGTGCTGAGAGCAGCGCGTGGCATAGGGGGGATAGGGGAGAGTGGGGAAACGCCCAAAGAGTGGAAACACCAAGGCATGGTACCTTCCCCCCACTCTCAACTCAGTTAGCCTCTCCAGAGGCTACCATATTCACATGGTATTGAATCAACAGGTATTCACTTGTCATTCTACCAGCAATGGTTGGAGTGACAAAGCTGAATCTAGATAATCCAAGACTTCCTGTAATAGTGCAGCCTGCTTGAACACCTTGCTCAACACCTTACCTGCTTGAACACCTTGCTCAACACCTTACCTGCTTGAACACCTTGCTCAAAAATCAAATTCCTGGTTTTAAGTGCTAATTATCTGTCTAATTTGGGTACAAGAAGGCCATTTTCAAGAGGGGTTTCACAAACACCTCTTTCACAGCAATTGGAACTACACTGTTCTGAAGAGATACCTCTTGGACATAGTTGATCAAACCAGTGCAGCTTGAGATCAAGAACCATTACACATAAAGGCTGAGTCAGAATGTTTTGGGACATCCCCATAGATCTCAAAGCAACCATGAAGTCCTGAACCACTACTGTCAGGCTGGCCTCAGCATGAACATTGAAGTCTCCAAGGACAATAAACTTTGGATACTCAGTGACAAATCTGAGACTGACTCCATCAGCTCAGGCAAGGAGATTGTTGAGCAGCAGGGAAGGCAGAACACCAACACAATCACTACTCTGTCACAAGTCTCCAGCTTCAGGAATTTGCATTCAGAATTGGAAAAAACAAAACAGCTGGTGAGAGCCGTAGATGCCCTATAGACCACAGTCATCTCCCCTCCTTACCCACCAATGCCATACAGTGAAATCTGGGAACAAACCCTATTTGCCTTCTGTCCTGTGTGAAGATGAAGGAATGAAGGGAGGAGAAAGCAGATTTATTTATTTATTTATTGTTGTATTTATAAGCCGCCCTCCCCCGAAGGGCTCAGGGCGGTGAACAAACAATAAATAGAGCACAGTAAAATCAACAATATCAAATATAAATAAACATTAAATGATAGCTCTATATTGTTAAAACCACCCCATTAAAATGCAGCGTTCCAACATCAAATATATCGATGGCGTCCAATCACTAAATCCCCTTAGAGGAAGGAGGAAGGGGAAAGGGCAGCAGGGTCCATAGATGACATAAAAGAGTGGGGGAGCCATCAGCGGCTGGGCTCCCCAAAAGCCCGGCGGAACAGCTCCGTCTTGCAGGCCCCTGCGGAAATCATTAAGATCCCGCAGGGCCCGCGTAGCTGGAGGTAGAGCATTCCACCAGGCAGGGGCCAGAGCTGTAAAGACTCTGGCCCAGGTGGAGGCCCGCTGCATCATTGAGGGGCCAGGGATCACCAGTAAGTTGGCCTCTGCTGAACGCAGAGGCCGATTTGGGACATATGGGGCAAGGCGGTCCCGTAGGTACGGAGGTCCCAGGCTGCGCAAGGCCTTAAAGGTCAATACCAGCACCTTGGAATTCGGAATTCGGAATTCAACCGGTAACCAGTGCAGGTGGCGCAACACAGGTGAAATATGGTCTCTAGCGGCACCCCCTGTGAGCAGACGGGCCGCCGCATTCTGGACCAGTTTTAGTTTCCGAATCAGACGCAAGGGAAGGCCTGTGTAAAGCGAGTTGCAATAGTCTAGCCTGATTTTACCCTACCTTTTCTTCATTCCTACCCCACTACTGCTGGCAGCTGCCTTCACTCCCACACACTTAGCAATGTTTATTGCAGTTGCTACACAGTTCCGAAACTGGCAATCAGGATTGTCATGCCCCCACAGAAGCCTTTATTATTTTCATTATTGTGTCAGTTTCCCATAGATAGCATGGGTTTAGTCCTCTGTATAGTCTCCAAAGGAAGGGAATTTTAGTTAGCCCCTGTCCCTTTAAGAAGTTTCCCATGAGGCAGTCTTTCTTTATTACCCTGTAATCCCCCTGTTTAGTCAGTTCAGTTCAGTGCAGGTGTCCAGGGAGTTAGGAAGCAGCAGTATTTTGTCACATCAAAGGTGTAAAGAGAGTATAAAGTTGAGGTTTACAGAGAATAGTAGCCAGATAAAGACTTAAAAATCTTAAAGAAGTGGACTTTCCTGGAAGCAGTCAAAGAAAGAACAAAAGTCTACAGCTTCTATTGTCCAGTCAAGCAAGTACTTTCTTTTAGGCAGACCCTGGAAGGAGTTAGGGTCTCCATTCTTCTAATTATTAAACCTTTTGTTCGAACTGTTGAGCCTTGCTTGTGATTCTCCCACTGTGCTTTGGCCGGGCACAGGGCACCAGAAACAGTTTGCTTGGGGAACAGAATAAGGATCTTGCAACACCACATTGCTTGACTACTACACTGCACAAGCACTGACAATGCTTCTTTAGTTTGATTGTTTCTTGTTTTAAAAACTCTAATGTTGGGAGGATTTTTTAAAATCAAACCTGGGGTTTCCCCTAGTTTTGTAGAACATTGCATTGTCTGTACCTATCGGTACTCCAGGGACAGAACCAGAATGAGATATAAGATAAGATATAAGATATAATGAATATAATGAGATAAAAGATTAATGGAAAACAGCAAAAGTAATGTGATAGCACTTGCAGAACTAGATTTGAGTCCAGTCACCCTTCAGAGACCAACACAGTTTACCTAGTATAACAGTTTGAGAGTCAGAGTGTAATTTGAGAGTCAGATGTAATTTAGAAATAACCTACTTAAATTAGGCTCACTTGAGATATATGAGGAGTAAAAAAAAGAGAGAACTTTCTCATATGATAATATTGAGAAGCATAAGTTTCCAAGTTGCAAGTTGCAGCTTGTTTACTATGTTGCTGTATGAAATACAGTTGCATAATATTCTAACCCAACCATCTGGTTAATTATTATGCAGGAGAAAATAGTAGGGCTGTATCCACACAGTGAAGATGCTCAGTGTTGCTTTCATTGCTCCTGGAATGCAGAAGCATTACAGTGTCAATGGAGAATGTGAACAGTCTGTTGAGCAGTGAATTCTTATCCCATTCCATCTGTTTTGCAGGTTCTCCTTATTCCTTTCCAGGAATATGAACAAAAGCTACTTGAATGTTTTTCTTTCGCTCTCTGCAATAATAAGATCTCTCTCTCTCTCTGTGTGTGTGTGTGTCTGTCTGTCTCTCTGTCTGTCTCTCTGTCTGTCTGTTCAGAATAATAAGTAAATTTTGGCAGTGAATTGTTACAGTGTTAGTGCAATATACTGCTATGGTAATTGTCTTTTTTTAAAAAGAAAGTCAGCCAGTACAGCAGCGGGGGAAATGATAGTTGCAAGGGGCTAAACAAAGGAAAATGGCACCACTGTGGGAAGTACCGTTGACATGCACACCTTCTCATCCAGAAGACATGCAGATATGTTTTGACTGCATTCTTTAAAAAAAGAGCAAAGGAGGTTGGGAAATATTGGAGATAAACCGGAGAGAATCTGGAAAGTGGTCAATTAGAGAATGGTGCTGGCTGATGTCACTGAGAACCAATGTAGTGCAGTGACTATAGTGTCAGACTAGAATTTGGACAACACAGCTCAGATAACCACTCTGCCATGGAAGTTTATTAGGTGACCTTGGGCCAGTTCAGCACACTCAGCATTAACCACTTCACAGGATTATTGTGAAGTTAAAATGGAACGTAAGAGTATGGTGTAAGCTGGATTTCGTCTCCCAGTTGGGGAGAAATGTGGGGTAAAGTTAAGAAAACAAACAACAAATGTGGATACCTTAAAAAGCACTGGAAGCAAAGACAGGGTAAAATGTCCATAAGAAAGCAGATCTGGTAAAACTACAACATAGTTAAAAGTTGGGAGGGAGGGATGACACAACCCATATTTTAAAAAATGAACAGAATGCTGTTCTTTCTTTTTTGACTGGTTGAACATATTTGGTTTGTAAGAGTAATAGTCCCAACTTTGGTTGATTAATTTAAATAAACTCCAAACCCTTTTTACCAGCGGATCTCAACCTATGGGTCGCGACCCCTTTGGGGGTTGAACGACCCTTTCACAGGGGTCACCTAAGACCATCG
The DNA here is from genome assembly GCF_021028975.2 of Sphaerodactylus townsendi. NCBI lineage: Eukaryota > Metazoa > Chordata > Lepidosauria > Squamata > Sphaerodactylidae > Sphaerodactylus > Sphaerodactylus townsendi. The sequence continues at coordinate 101,000,397 of NC_059426.1, read as the reverse complement.
GAAAATGGTCTTTTTATATTTTATATATACCAATTTTATGGTTGGGGGTCACCACAACATGAGGAACTGTTTTAAAGGGTCGCGGCATTAGGAAGGTTGAGAACCACTGCTTTATACCAACAGCTTGCAGGCCTTCCTGTCCCCAGGCCCTGTATGAGATTTTTCCGCAACAAGGAATAAGTTCTTTGTGCCCTTCTTATGTCTCATTAGAAAGACTTACTCCACATGTGAGAACTATGAATCAAGGACTGAAAAGCCTGGGGAGGGTGTACTCATGTTGCTGTATGTATAACACACACAAACACACACACACATTGCCTTTCTAAAGAACTCCCAGAGAACTTCCTTCAGCTTTCTTTAAGTTGTAGGTTTTTTTGTATTGTTGAAGGCTGTCACAGCCAGAATCATCTGGGTGTTGTGGGTTTTCTGGGCTGTGTAGCTGTGGCCTGTAGTTTTTGCTTTTAACATTTCACCTGCATCCATGGCTTTCATCTTCATGGGTATGTCATGTGACATGCCTCTGAACATGCCACCCATAGTTGCAGGCAAAATGTTAAGAGCAAAAACTATCATACCACAACCACACAGCCCAGAAAACCCACAACAGTTGGTGACAGTCCTTCTGCTGGAACTCTATTCAAAGCCACTGTGCAAATAATACCATTGGGTCATATATAGCAACCAAGCACAAACTATCAATAGTTCAACTTGCTTGGAATTCTAGATCAACTATTTCTTTAGAAGTGGTGAAGCTCTAAGTGGATCCCATATAATCATGAAACCAACAACTCAAATACAACTACTGGCATTCTTGACTTGTTCTCTGGAGGAGACATTCTAATTAGGGTCTGAATCTTGCAAAAAGCCACATCTGTATTTAAAACTGTAAATAGATTTTTTTTAAAAAAATACAGATTACAAAAATTGGATTTCATAGAACTGGAAGTAATTAACTTTCAATGTTAGTGCTTTTCAGACTCAAGTTCTCCTTTATGTATCCTATTTTCTGTTTGTGCTGACATTTAAAGGAGACATGGAATATATTTGGAAAAATATGTATTATGAACCATTTGAAAGACAAACCTGTTAAATGCTCTAGCTCAAATCTTTTTAATATACAATGGTATAAATGGAGGTGCTCTGACTTGGATGGTTCAGGCTAGGCCAATCTGGTCAGATCTTAGAAGTTAAGCAGGATCAGCACAGTCCAATATTTAGATGGGAGACCACCAGGGTCCCCATCCAGAAGAGGGCAATGGCAAATCACCTCTCAATATCTCTTCCCTTGAAAATTCCACAAGGTTGGCCTGAGGCAGCTGCAGTGTGATGCACTTTACACATGCACAAGAATGCAGATTAACGGATTGAAATGGTTTAGAGGACATATGAAACAGAAGGTCTCATAAATACTAAATGTAACATTGCTTAAAAAGAATTCATAGATATCCATGGAAGACAAATGTAAGGAATTCCATAGAAGCAGAAATAAAAGGCTTTTTTGGTGTAAAAGACCGTTTATTCAGACATCCTAGAAAGCTCACGTACACGACGTGGCAGGAATAAAGTCTCCCGCCAGAAGCACAGGTTATAACTCGGTCCATCCCATCCCCCCTCCCGGATTCCCATGGGAACGGAGTTCTCATCTCTCTCGCAGAGATAAGGTCTCCGCCAGAGTCTCCGCCGCAGATGCTGGCCCATCGCCCGGGTTATGGAATGCAGTCAAGGCCAGGCAGCTGTCCCGCTCATCAACACCATTGAATCCTTTACACTCTGCCTCCCTTAAAAAAGACTTCTCCCCCCCAGGTTTGTGCGGAAAGGTGCGATGGAAAGCAGAAATGAGGGTAGGGGCGTCAATATTTTCGGAATAAACCCATTGATTATACCCAGAGGAATATCCCACCCAAGAGACTAAATATTGCAAGCGTTTGCGATTAAAACGAGAGTCCAGGATGGCGTCAATTTCGTAATGCTTGTGGCCATCAATTATAGTCGGTGGGGTCTCTCCGGGCGTGGTCGTTAGGCATCGGAAACGGAGCCTCCTTGAGCAAACTGGAAATGGAAGACAGGATGGATATTACTTAGAGAATTAGGCAAGTCCAATCGGGCAGTGACATCATTAATCACTTTAGTAATCTGAAAAGGTCCCACCTAATCTTTTGCCCAGTTTTGAAAAATTTATGCACGCCTCTGAGATTTTGGTAGACAAATACACCCAGGCTTCACACGCAAAGGGAAGTCCGAGCGTGCTTATCCGCTGAAGTTTTTGGGAGTCTTTAGCCTGCTGTAAAGGCGGTCTGGACCATTTTCCACCCTCGGCCAGAGATGAAATCCACTGTTGAAACTCCGGAGGACTCAACGCTTCCGCAGGTAGTTGCGGCAACGGAGGGAAGGATCGACCAGACACAATTTTGAAGGGTTTTTTTTGTACTGCTATGAACCGCATTATTATAGGCGTATTCTGCAAACGGAATTAACTCGCACCAATTGTCTTGGTGGTAGTTGGTGTAACAACGTAAAATACTGCTCCAGGGTTCTGTTCGCTCTCTCTGACTCACCGTCACTTTGAACGTGGTAGGGGGCGGCAATTGCCGGGGCGGCCCCCAACAAACCCAGAAAAGCTTTCCAGAACTTTGAAATGAATTGGGGCCCGCTGTCGGAGACCACCTTAACAGGGGCGGAGTGTAGACGATAAATATGCTGAATGAACAGACGCCGCTTAACTTAGGGAGCGGAGGGGATGGAAGCACATGGGATGAAATGGGCTTGTTTAGAAAATAAGTCCACCACCACCCACAAGACCGTGTTGCCTTGACTTTCTGGCAAATCCGTAATAAAATCCATGGAGATGACTTCCCAGGGCTGGAGGCCACCGGGAGAGGCTTCAACAGACCATGGGGTTTTCCTGAACGGTTTTGGCTTCTGCACAAACAGAGCAACCTTTAATATCCGTCTCAATGTCCTTGCGTATCGCGCGCCACCAAAATTGACGGGCGGGCCAAATGCAGAGTTTTAGGAAGCCAAAATGTCCAGCCGAAGCGGGCATCATGACAGGCCTCGAGAACCTGCTTACGGAGGGGAGGCACGCATCAACAAACAGCACGCCGTCAAACAACAGTCTCCAGGCGTAATTGGGAGTCACCTTCATCCGCTGGTGGCTCGCGCAGCCCCGCCTCGAAGTTCTCGTGAGGAAAGGAGAGACCAGGCTGGGAATGGGTAGAGAAGGAGGAGTGGGACGCCTGAGATCGAAAGTGACAGCCAGCCCCAATTGGGAGGGGGAGAGAACAGTGCGCTGAATATCCCGTGAAGGCAGCTCCACCCCTCCTCGGCAGGCGAGAGCGCATCAGCCAGTTTATTGGTTTTTCCGGGGGAAAAATGGACAGTGAAAGAGAAACGAGAAAAGAAATCGCCCAACGGAGTTGTTTTGATGGACATCTTGAGGGGGGGGGTGGAGAGGGCGCCAAGTTCTTGTGATCCGACCAAACTTGAAAGGGAGTGTTTAGCCCCTCCAGCCAGTGGCGCCAAGTGAAAGTGCTACTTTGATGGCCGCAGTCTCTTTATCCCCTACAGTCCAGTTGAGCTCAGCACCGAGAATTTCTTTGATAAATAAGCACACGGAACCAGCCTATCATCTTTATTTCTCTGCAACAGGGCTGCTCCAAGCGCTTTGTCCGAGGCATCCACGCGGAACCACAAACGGAAGATCTGGGTCAGGGTGTTTCAGGATAGGTTCGGTAGTAAAGCTGATTTTAAAAGCTGAAAGGCTGTCTGACATTCTTTAGACCAGGAAAGGGGCCCCGGCTTGGCAGCCTGTGGATCTTTACCCTTAGTGCTGTGAAAGAGGTCTGTGAGTGGGAGAGTCAGTTCAGCTTAATTGGGGTATAAAGTCCACGATAGAAATTAGCAAAACCCTAGGAAAGATTGGAGTTCCTTTCGATTGGTAGGGGCAGGCCATTGGAGGACTGGCGGCCAATCTTAGCAGGATCCATTTTTAGCCCCTCGGAGAGATCCGGTAACCCAAATAGTCGATAGAGGTTTGGTGGAAACAACATTTAGAAAGTTTGGCAAAGAGGGAGTTGTTGAGCAAGCGTTTCAATACTTCCCGAACCAATGCTTCATGCTCTTCCATGCTTTGTGAATAAATTAAAACGCCATCTAAGTACACCACTACTCCCTTGTGTAATAAATCAGGGAGAACGTCGCTGATAAGGGCCATAAAAGCTCCGGGGGCCCCACTTAACCCGAATGGCATTATTAAGTATTCATACTGTCCAAATTTCGTGTTAAATGCAGTCAAATGTTCATAGCCTTCCGCAATCCTGACCCTGTAGTAAGCTTCTCTTAAGTCCAACTTAGTAAAAATGCGTCCCTTGCCCAATGCATCTAAAAGGTCCTTGATTAATGGCAAAGGGTATTTATTGGACAGGGAAACCGCATTGAGTCCTCGGTAATCCGTGCAGAGCCTTAAAGACCCATCCTTTTTTTTTTAACAAACAATACAGGAGCAGCATGTGTGTGTTTGGTAGCCCGCCGTATGAACCCACGAGCGAGGTTCTTGTCTAAGAAGGCACGAAGTTCCTTCTCCTCATTGGGACTCATGCGTAGATTCTACCTTTTGGGCAGTTGCTCTGGCTGTAATACGATTCCATTTTGCAGTCAGTGTCTCTATGGGGTGGCAATTGATCGCATTCTTGCTCCTGAAATACTCTGGCTAAATCTTGGTAAGCCGGTGGAATGCCGGTAGAATCGGGAGCAATTAGAGCGTGCATCGCTGATGAAGCCAGGGTATTTCAGGAGAAGGTGAGTTTTCCCCCCAATTCATGTGTTCTCCGCAGGGAGGGTCAGTGAATTCTAAGATCCTTTCTTTCCAAATGAATTTTGGTTCATGCAACAACAACCACGGCATGCCCAGAACTATGGAGTGTTTGGCCACCGGCGCCAGAATAAAACTAATTTTCTCCCAATGGTCAGCGCAGCGGAGGAGGACCGGTTGCGTTTTGAACTGGGCCGGTCCTTCGACCCCGAGAGGACTGCCGTCCATTTGGGTGAACGGTATGGGCTTAGCCAGGGGGACTCGGTATGGGCTTAGCCAGGGGGACTCGGTCTAGTCCAAGTTCCTCCGCCACCTGGGGCCGCACTGCGTTATGGAATGCAGTCAAGGCCAGGCGGCTGTCCCGCTCATCAACACCATTGAATCCTTTACACAAATAGATAACCGGAATCATTAGGCAGTTTACTGAGACGAGAGAGAGGGGGGTCCCACAAGGACTTCAGGGGAAGAAAAATCCCATTTCTCCCTCCCTCTTGCTCTTGTCTCCACTTCTCCTTCCCCCACCAGCTTTCTTTCCTTCCTGACTGCTCTCCTTCACTCTGATGTTGCCCTCCGTCTGCTCACTGCTGTCCTGCTACAGCTGTGATGGTGAACCTTTTCGAAACCGAGTGCCCAAATTGCAACCCAAAACCCATTTATTTATTGCAAAGTGCCAACAAGGCAATTTAACCTGAATACTGAGGTTTTAGTTTTTAAAAAACGGTTGGCTCCGAGGCACGCGTTACTCAGGAGTAAGCTTAGTGAAGCAACCGTGCAACGCTTCAAATGGGTGAATAACGATCCTAGGAGGGTTTACTCAGAAGCAAGCCCCATTGCCAGCAACTGAGCTTACTCCCAGATAAAGGATCATACCCAGGCCAGCCTAGATGTGTGTGTGTGTGTGGGGGGGGGATGATTTTCCACCCCCCTCCCACCTGATGAATTCTGTGCGTGAGAGCCCACAGAGAGGGCTCTGCCACCTCTGGCACCCGTGCCATAGGTTTGCCACCACTATACTACAGTGTCCTGTCCTTTGCCATTTTGGATTGCCATACAACTCTGTCTCTTTTTCCAATGTCTGTTCATGCAGTATTCACTTTTGAAAGAGGCACCCCCCATTTTTTCTTTGAAAGTCTGTGTGAAAGTGCTGAACTAGTGTTTAAATGACACCAGTTCATATCCTCAGTCATTCATGGAAGCTTGTTGGGTGACTTTGGTCACAGACATTCAGCCTACCTAACTTACCTCATAGAACTATCATAAGGATAAAATGGAAGAAGAGAGGAGAATGCTGTAAACTGTTGGGGAGGAAGACAGGGAATAAATGATGTAAAAAATGACAAGGCAGATTTTTTCAGTAAACCTGGTGCATTTGGCAGATTTGAGAATCTATCCCTGTAACTGTACCAATTTTTCAGATTTTTCTTGTTTGGAAGGTGGCCAGACTTTGGTTATAAGACATAGGGATAAGATTTTGCTTATTTGTTGCAATTGTAAAGAAATTGCAGCATGTCACATGATTCTACTTGTCACTTATCTTAGCAGGCCATGAGTTTGCTGGTTCCTCGCTAAGGCTGATTCTGCATGGGCCAAAAACAGCGGTGTGAAAACGGTGTGAAAACAGTATAAACCCTTTTACACCATTTTAAACCCTTTTATACCATTTTCACACCGTTTTCACACTGCTGTTTTTGGCCCATGCGGAATCAGCCTAAGTTTCACAGCTGCTGATAACTATGGTGACTTTGACACCAGGATACACAAAGTTTCTCATTAGCCAGATAGTCACTAGCCTGGGATGATTCGTGGGAAACTCTTTACCATTTAAAAATTATATTTATGTTTCTAGTTGCAAACTACACAGTGAAGAAAGTGTAGGTTTTTTCCCCTTTGTGGAGCCTTCATGTGAAAAGTGAATCTTAAAATTAGGCATGAATCTGGGTATTTCATATGTGTCACTTCCTGACCACTATTACTTGTACTAACAATGTTCATCCAGGAAGATGGGCTATTACCACAGAAGATATGCACATAGGACATGAACATGTTAATACTGTTTTAATTGCATTAAAGCTGAGACTGAGCAATTTTAAGTATGTCTACATAGAATCCTACTCAGCTCTATTCAATGAAGTTTACTCCCAGAAAGAAATCCTTAGGATTGTACTGTTAACTCTGTTAAAGTGATTCATAGTATGTTTAGCATGACTCTTCATTTTAGGAATATTTAGCAATATTCTTTTGAGGTTTATGAAATTCTGAGTGACAAGTGAAAAATCACAATAAACTTGTGGGAGATGTTATCTCATTTCCCCTATATTTGCTTCCTCCCCCACTTCCTGCTTCTCTCAATTTTTCAAAGTTTTTCAATCTTTCTCCCTCCTACAATCCCCTTTACTGCTTTCTCTTCAAGCCTGTCACTTTCCTTCTCTTTGTGACCCCCTACCTCATCATTCTCTTTCTGTCCGTTATTATCCTCCTGCCCTCCACCTGCTTCCACTCCTCTTCCCACATTAGCAGTGGTGGCAGTGGTGCTTCCAGCCATCCACCTGCATCACCACCACCCCCACACACACACAAGCAGCAGAAGCGGTGGCAAGCAGTTCTCCTGAAATCACAGTGGATCTCCCAGCTACAGAAATTAGTTCTTCTTAGGCTGCTGGCTCCAGGTTAGGAAATTCCTGGATATTTGGTGGTGGAGCTTTGGAAGAGTGAAGTTTGGGGAGGGAAGCAACCTCATAGAGTCCACCTTCTCTCCAAATGATTTTTGTCCTCTGTCATCTAGTGTAATTCCAGGTGACCTTCAGTCCTCATCTGGAGGTTGGCAACCCTAGTTTCCCTGTAGGAAACAACTACTTTGGAGAATTAGAGATGTGTGTACCGAGGGGAAATGGCACCCGGAGACAACTAGGTCTCCAGGTGCCCCCTCACCCCACGCTCAGGGGTGTGGCTCAGGGGAGAATGGAGCCTATGGCATTATATTCTTCTGAAATCCCTTCCCTCCTCAAACTCCACTTCCCAGACTCCTCCTCTCAAATCTCCATGAATTTCCCAGCCTGGAGTTACATATCCTTCTCACCCAACAGCCAACCTGTCTTTATGTGCCCCTCTGTCTCAAGCTTTCTGTCTTTCACCCTCCCCCTTCCTGCCCTGCTGCCTCTATGTTGAAAAACTATGGTCTTTGTCCACAGTGAGGACAAAAGCAGCTTACATTAGTCTCCTCTTCTCCTTTTTATCTGCACAACCCTGGTAGGTTGATTAGGCTGAAAGAGTGTGACTGGTCCAAAATCAATCAATCAATTTGAGTCTGGGTTTCAAAGGGTGGCAGCTGTTGAACAGTAGCAAACAATCAGGCCTAGCTCAGTCATGAAGACTGTGTTACTAAATTACTCAGAGGTTGTTGCCAGGACAGGGTTGACCTACTCCAGGTGATACCTGGAGATCCCCCAGAATTACAACTGAACTCCAGACTATAGAAATCTGTCTTTTTGAGCCTGTGGACACATTTGGAATTCTGACATGGCATGATGAACATAGCAACAAAATGGCTGCCATGGGTGGAACCAACTACAAAATGATTGCCATGGTTTAACTTCAGTAACTTTGTGTTGTGGTGATAACTACTGCCAGAGCAACACTTTAAAAAATCTAAATCTATTCACCCAATCAAATCTCCAACAGTCAGTCAAAAGCCCTATTACGCCACACCGACTTCTTAAAAAAACTTGGTGGATGCCAACAGTGACTCTGGGTACCATTTTAGGAACCACTGGGGTAGATAATATTTCCATTTAATATGGTGACTTCCTGCATTCTGATTCATGAGTGGAAGCAGCTTTTGTGACAATGAAACCATGCATTTCCACGAGTGCTAGTTTATTTAAAAGGAGCCTGCTCATACAACACTGCCTACATTTATAAAGATGGAAATAGATTCATGAGTGAGCAAACATAGCCATGGCTGGGAGTTACTATGTTGCACATCAGCCTGTAGATAAAGTGGCAACCATGCATGATGAAAATTGCTGCATGAAATACACATGTTTCGGCTGTGGTTTTTCAGTGCTTGTATTAACTATTTATTTAGTTAGTTGAAATTTTCCTCTCAGCCACATCTATAATCTATTATTGAATATTTATCCTGTCCTTCCTGCGGGGAGCTCCAGGTGGTATACAGAGTTGTCATTGTCTCCATTTTATATTTATAACCACCTTTGGAAGTCAGACTGACAGAAAGACACTTGTCTCAGACCTTCTAGCAAGCTTCAGAGTTCAGCAGAGATTATATGTTGATGACTATACATGAGAGAGAGGGGAGAGAGTGCTTTAAATTTTCATTTTCCGCACTAGGAAGTACTTCCTTGTTGCCACTTATTTTTCATTTGAAGATTGTTTTGAGATCATGCACTCCTTATTCTGTTTCTCTTGCAAAATTCTTACAGACCTTTCCATGACATGCTAAGGGTCCAAGATCCATACAGATCCCTTAATTGTATTTCCACATTCTTTCCCCCTTATGAGTAGTCATGGAACCTCCACATTAAGTTGGGCCCTGGTGTCAGGAAAGCTGTGCATAAACCCCCTTCCCATACTTCATCTTTCCTGCTACAAATTGTACTCCACTTCTCCAGAACTTCTTGTTTTCTCTAAAGGGCAGAACATACAGCAGTATATAGCTAGGAGAGGGAGGATTTGCATAGGGAAAATAGTTTACCTCTTTCCACCAGTACTGCAGTTGCAATCAGGGCTGCTCCTCCATAGCTTTTAACAAAGGAGGAGTAATGTGATCATGGATCTCCCTATGCCTCATCCAGTCTGAACAGAAACCAAGTTGCAAAAGCCTTCAGATGTTTCACAACCAAAGCAAAATACTGAGTATATAATCTCAACAACACAACGATCTCACGAATGATGAATGCCCTGTAATTATCTGAATTCTAGAACAGTATTGACCTACAGCAAAGCCCATTTCATATGTTAACATTCTATAACAGGGGTCCCCAAACTACGGCCCGGGGGCCAAATGTGGCCCCCTGAAGGCATTTATCCGGCCCGCCAGGCATGGCGGCGATGGCTCCATTCATGTGCAGTGGGGGCTCGAGGGAGAGGAGGAACCGGCCCCAACGGCTGTTGATTGCAATTACATGATGGCACCCCCAAATCTCCATGAATTTTCTGACCCAGAGTTGGAAACCTTACACATGGCAACTCCTGCTCCGCCCTTCCCTCTCGGCTACTCCATGTGTTGCTCTCAGGCTTTCTGTTCCGCCTCACTCCCATTGGCATCAGCCAGGCTGGTGAATCGCTCGCTGGCTGCTAGGGAGGAAAGAACCCAGGAAGATACCTGATCCTGGGTTAGATGGAATGCTTCATTGGGAAAGTTCTGCTTTTTTTTTTTTACAGGGGAAGGTATTCCACAGCCTCCCCAACAATATTTGGAGCCCACCCTGTACTTGACATACTTTGGTCACTGTTCTAAAAATAGGCCATGACAGAAAGGCTGAAAGGTGAAATCAAACATTTTACAATCATTTGTGCATAGGAATTTGTTCATAGTTTTTTTTTAGTCCGGCCCTCCAACAGTCTGAGGGACAGTGAACTGGCCCCCTGTTAAAAAAGTTTGGGGACCCCTGTTCTATAAGAATAAAATGTGAGGGGATCTGTATTTCTCGCAACTTTGTGTACAAAATATGCCTTTTCAAAATTTGTAAATGGCTTCCACTGTCTTCATGGTTGAAAAAGAACTAGGGGTGATGAGAAGACAGGATACACATTTTGACGCTCCCCTCCAAAGTAGAAAAAAGTGCGATTCATCTCCTTCCACCTGGCAGTCCACCCACTGAAATCCGTTTATGCCAGTCTTTTTTTAATTCGGACTAAGACGCACGCGATAGTACACTTTATTGCTTCTAATGAGAAAATGTTCACTTTGTGAAGGCCTGTCAGTGGGGGTTGAAACACCCGGTTGCGTTGCTGGTCGGCAAATTCCCTTTGGAGTTGCAGAACTGGGGTGTGACCCCGGCCACACCATCGCTTCTTGCACCGATAGACTCAACAGGAAAAAGGCGGAGAACAGACCAAGGGGGAGAACCCGCGCGCCACTTTCTCTCCACCACCCCGCTGTGTGACGTAATCCACACGAGTCATCTGATCCCCAAGTGTGTCAGCATGCATAGACCCTGACTCACCAATTTCCTCTCCCTCCTTGAGATTCCAGGGCCCCAGGGAGGCGGCTTCCCTTTCTGGGGCAGCCGCTCTCCCCCCGTCCCCACCCAACGCTCCCCTCAGTTCCACCGACAGAAGCGCGCCATGCCCCTTTCCTTGGGCTTCCAGGAACCTGATGAAATAAGCGGACCCTGAACTCCTGGGTTTTGTTTTGTTCTGCTGCCAAGCACTAAACAGCAAGGCGACGCCTCGGAGCACATTCGCAGGCACCGAAGGGAAGAAGATCGCCGAGGGAGGAGCGAGCCGGCGGGAGAGGAGAGAAGAGTGGGGGCGTGCGCGTGCCCTCCTGCTCTGCCTCCTTCTGCTGCCCGGCCTATCTTGGAGCTGGGCTCTTTGCTAAGCCTTCTGCCGCGGCTGCCATGAACCGGCTGGGGAGCAAAGACGGCGGCGAGACGCTCATCGAGATGTCTCAGGCCACCGATGGTGAGTTGGGCTGCCTTTCCAAGCGCCGGGAGAAGGGAGGCTCGCCTGGGAGGGCTTCCACTGGTGTTGGGCAAAACGAGGGAATCCCGGGCTTCCCCTTCAACCTGCCCCGCGGTTTCCTTGGCTCGCCCTGTCCCGGTGCTGAAGGCAGGCACCAGGCCCGGGACCAACATAACGGTGCCGCCGGCCGGGGCGGGGTGCGGCGAAGCCCGGCCCGCTCGGCCTTCTTGACTTGGCGGCCAGGAATTTCGCTACCCGGTATTGGGTGGAGGAAACGCCGCAGGGTCACTTTTTCCACCCGGGGAGGCGGAGGCGCCCACAGGAGACCCGCCCTGGCTAGAGGAAGGCCCAGGGAATTTTCTCCTGCCAGCGGAGAGGGGCGGCTCCCTCTACCTTGGGAAGGCGACCAACTTCGCCACCCAGGCCGCTTTCAGATGTCCCCGCAGAAAACTACGAATCCGCATGGGTGCTCAGAGATCCTATCGGAAGGACTTCCACACGTGTAGGTGCTCATGTCAGTCTACATGCATTTTATTTCTTAGCGAAAGGCCTTTCCATATAAAGAAGATACATGGTGAAGCGGCCTTCAGAGAGATCCTGTATGGGCATGACAGTGCACTTCAATGATGTCAAAGTACTAGAAGCAGATCTGTTCCCCAAAGAGAAAGTAAAAGTGGGCTGCACCCTGGCATGCCCAGAATTCATTCTTTGTTGGTTCCTGGGATATAAAACTGGCATTCGTGATTAATTTTAGCTAAAACTTTGACCATAAACTCTTTCAAATGCCATTTTAGCTAAAATTTAGGCCCAGAACTCTTCCAAATGCTAGATCTGAGTAATATATCAGGGGAAAAACTCCAATGAGACTGGGCTAATGAATATGTGCTGAGTGGTTTTCTCTTACTAGTAAGTAAGTGTAATCAGCCTCTTATATCTAGAACTAAAATAAATTTTCCTTTTAACTAATACTTTATGTAGAAAGTACATTACCAATACATTAGAAATGCATTAGAAATTATGTAAGAAAGTACATTACCGATCGGGAATGTACCAATACATTAGAAACAGCAATTTGATTAATAACAGAAGTCCATAAGTGATCAAAAGACAAAGAACACTTCTCTTTGTATAAAATGGCAGGCTTCCTTTCCTTCTTTCAAGTTCCTTTGATCTGAATATATTGAACTGTAAATAGGGAGCTTTTATTTCTTTCAGGAAAATATGTGGAGAGATACTTAGCCACAGCAAGCATAATCCTGGGATCTCTATCCACCAACAAATAGGGGACTATATTATCTTTAATCATGAAAAGATAGGGGCAAATCCGTAAATCACGAGGGCCAAAATCATTCCAAAATCACATGGGGCAGAGAGTCAACCTTTTTCAGATTGCATTGACAGGGCCTATCTGAATAAGGCCGATTATAATATCGCTCAAATAAGACTGCAGAAGGTGCAGGGTTAAAAATTGCTCTACAATACTGAGGGACTATTAAGCTGGGATATTTAAAGGTGGGAGAATTCCAGAGAATTGGATGGAGCATAATCTTTGTGCTTGTGAAATTGAATTGAAATAATGTAATTCTTTTATATGTTACTTAATAGTTAATAGAGATTTGCTTCTTCCAACCTTTAATACACTGTCCTTTGTTAGGCCAAGGTTGAGCATTTTCTTGTTTTTTTCTTGCATCTAGTGAGAATAGAACTTTATTAAGTTCATGGAGTAGGCTATCCTTTTTTTTGTTGAAAAAAGTTACCTTTAATCTGTGTTTGAATTCTTTAAGCCGCACTTTAGCTTCAATAGATCCTTGACCCAGTTCTAACCTGAAAGATACCCCAGCAACATGTTTTGGGCTTCCTCTAATTTGCCACAAGAATTGACAAAGAGGCTGGTCTAAATTCTCACCAACACAAAGAATCCATATTGAAGCTCCATGCAGGAGCTGAATGGTGAGCTTCATAATTATATACACTCTCCACTCTCTCCTGCATGTCAGGTACCATATTTTGCTTCCAATACCAAGCAAAATTGAGTCTCATAATAAGATTTAGAAGAATTTCTTGATACATCATAGGAAAACTAGACATATTTTTTAAATTTAAAAATCTCTGGATTTAATTTATCCACCTCATATTAAGGGATTACAAATATTTTCACATAGTGTCAGTCTGGGATATCAGCTTTAATTTTGGAAATTAGCTACTGTCTTCCATTGGATTGGAATAATGTTCTTTATCAAGCCAAGTACTCTCTGCATTGTTTGGCAGCTTTCTCCAGAATCTTAGGTAGAAATGATTCCTAAGTTCAAGTGAAGTGACAAATTTGGAATTCAGGGAAAAATGCTCACAAAACACAACTAATTCATAATCCACAGACTACTTTTCACAACAAAACAAGGCATCTGATATTATATTGTAAACATATTATTAAATATATTTATAGTACAGAAATACACATGCACAAGTATACATAGGCTATCGACAATGATTGTAGTAGGTTACCTGCCTGCATTATGCCTTCCTAGCTGACTCAGAATCAGTTATGGCCCATTGCCTTGGTGAAAATATGGTGGCATCTTTCCCACAAGGAAGAAAGAAGAGGGTAAAGATCTACCCAACTTGCTAGCTGTTCCTGGCAGAATAATTCAGCTGGATCGAAGTTAGTTGAAAAGATGTTGACTGGAAAGGGGTAATAACCCATAAGCAGTGGTGCATATATATATATGGTATCTTTTATCAATTATACAATGTATCAACTATATTGTATCAAATAGATGCTAATATTTATATAATAGATGACATGATTGTGTTTGTTTACAGAGAGTTCCTACAGTATTATTTGAGATGTATTAAACAACTATGCCAAGTTATAATTATGCCAATAATTAAGTTTGGGGCCTTTTTTATATAGGGCATGTTGTTTGTTCTTCTACCTTTGTTTTTCAACTGTTAGATAAGGCCTGAATGGGCACAGTTAAACCTCTCACTTGTGTCTTGGGAGTACCCAAAGTCTTTCAGTTTCATATGTTACCAGCCAAAGATCCCAAGTGGAATGAAAGACTTACAAAAATTAAAAGCTAATACAAATAATTAAAATACAATACAAAATGCTGCTGGGAAGAATATGGTTCTTAACTGGACTGGGGACTATTCATGATGACAAGATGCTTCGATACTGTTTATGCTTTTTCTAATGGCTCATGCTGCCAGGTGGGAGAGTGGTTGTAGGTATGGTGAAGGAGATGTAACAAACCATAAATAACCTCTGATTGTTCCTTCCTTTTTCTGCACTTCCTCATTTGAGAAAGAGGATGGTTCTCCAGAATTTATTTTATTTTAATGTGTAATGCTTGGGACAGCACTTAAAAAAAGGTCATTCCAAGTACTCAGTAAAAAAGGTTATGTTGGTTATATTTTTGGTGACAACCTAACCCTGGTTTCTATGCACAAGGCCCATTTTCCTAAGGCCCCTTCTGCACATGCAAAATAATGCGTTTTCAAACCACTTCCGCAACTGTTTGCAAGTGGATTTTGCTATTCCGCACAGCTTAAAAGAGCACTGAAAGCAGTTTGAAAGTGCATTATTCGGCATGTGCGGAATGAGCCTATGAAAATTGCAACTCCAAGCTGTTTTATGCTCAACCACTGTAAAAGTTACTTTTAAGGTGCCGCAGGACTCTTCAGGGACTTGGATGAAAAAGAACTGGAGACTTAGAGGCCCATCCAAATCCGGAGGCGGCAAGATGCATAAATTAATAAATAAGATGCCTGAACCCTGAAACACTTCCCTATCAAAATTGCCACTCCCAAGCTGCACCACGCCATGGTAAAATTTAGTCTGCTGTATGAGTAAAAACAATAGGTGGAGAAACTGCATGAGAAAAAATACATTACAGTGGAACCTTGGTTTTTGTCGTCCTCGCTTTTCATTCGTTTCAGTTTTCATCAATTGCATGGGTGAAAAAGTTGACTTGGTTTTCATCGATTACCTTGGTTTTTGTCAATTTTCGGTGCCTGCTGTCATTCAAAACCACGTCAATAGAGGACGACCCAGGACTGCAAGGTAGGTGGCCCAATGGTGTCTTGGTTTTTGTCAGTTTCGGTTTTCATCGGCTCCTGCCGAATGGATTACCAACGAAAACTGAGGTTCCACTGTACCTCCATTTCAAGCAGTCTCCCCTTTTGAATAGCCAGTAAATGGTTGCTGCCAAGAAAGCAGTTTGAAACAATCACTGAATTGGCTGTGTGGTTTTCTGAACTGTGTGGCTATATGGTTGTTTTAGCTCCTAACATTTTTCCTGCATCTATGTCTTTGTGGCAGAGTGTGGAATGTTTTGTGTAGTTGGGTATTTGTTCTATCCATCTCTGGGGTGGTAGGGTGAGGTGTATATCCTTTAATCAGAAGTGGGATCTCACAGGTTCCTGAGAGTAGGTTACTAATTATTTGTGTGTGCCGAGAGGGGGTTACTAATTGGTGATTTTGCCACATGATTTTTGTCTTAGTTACGCCCCTCCTCCATTCCTCAGCAGTAGCATGCAGAACTTGAAGCAGTCTAGCAGGAGGTGCGTGGCAGCCTGCGCCTGCGTGCATTTGTTTCCTGCCCAAGGACCAGCCCAGCGGCTGTGTCCTTGCCACAGCCCCAACCAGCAATGCCCCACCCCCGGAATGCCCAGCCACACCCCCGTCATGCCCCGCCCAGCCCCATTGGCTCTACGCCACTGTTTGAATCCCACCACCATGGAAACCTGTTACTAAAATTTTTGGATCCCACTACTGCCTTTAATCCAGGGGGATTTCATTCACAGTTGCATGTGTATGTGTATGTTGTGGTAGGTTGAATGTGTGTGACTTATCTCAGAAATTGGAGTGAGGTGAAGCGGTAGGAAGGGGAAGAAGTTTATAGTATCTGTTGGATTGTTGAATGATGTTTAAAAGTCCCCTGGGTTTTGGTTTTGATGTTTTTTAATACTGGTAGTCATGTTTTGTTGATTTTCAGACTCTTCCTTTTTGCTGAAACTGTCTCAGTGTTTGTGGATTTCTGCAGCTTCTTGATGTAGTCTGATGCAGTAGCTTTCAGAGATGTTAAGAATGTCTGTGTTATCAGCTTGGGTTAGAGCATGTTTAGTTAGTTCTGATTTCTCGGGTTGGTTGTTTACAGTGGCTTTCATGTTCATGAGAGCCAGAGTGGTATAATAGTTAAGAGTAGGTGGACTCTAATCGGAGAACTGGGTTTAATTCTCCACTTCTCCACATGAGCAACTGACTCTTATCTGGTGAACTGGATTTGTTCCCCCTTTCCTACATTCCTGTTGGGTGGCCTTGGCTAGTCATAGTTCATTCAGAACTCTGTCAACCTGACATACCTCTGTTGTGGGGACAGAAACAGAAAGGAGTTTGTAAACCTCTTTGAATGTCCTTTCAGGAGAGAGCAGCAGTGCAGTGGTTGGAGCAGCAGCGGCATAGTGGTTAAGAGCAGGTGCATTCTAATCTGGAGTAACCAGTTTTGATTCCCCATTCTGCCGCTTGAGCTGTGGAGGCTTATCTGGGGAATTCAGATTAGCCTGTGCACTCCTACACATGCCAGCTGGGTGACCTTGGGCTAGTCACAGCTTTTCGGAGCTCTCTCTGTTGTGAGGGGGGAAGGGAACAGAGATTGTAAGCCCCTTTGAGTCTCCTACAGGAGAGAAAAGGGGGATATAAATCCAAGCTAAAGAAAACTCAACTCAAGAAAAGCGGGTATAAATCCAAACTTTTCTTCTTCATTTATTCTTGTCAGAATGCTTCATTTTGAAGTCCCCATGTATACTTATCCACAGCTACATGGTATTCAATAAACTCCTACAGAGGTAAGTTGGGACTTTCTTGTCCTTTGCTGACTGCAGCATTTATTGTATTTTTCTGGTGGGTCTGAAGATTGTTCGAAGGTTGTGCTTTTCCATCAGGTTTTCCATTTGTTCTGTGATTTCCTTCCTAATACCTTCCTAACGGGGAGCTGTTTTTCTTCAGTTGTTCACCCCCAGTTTTACAGTTTTGATTTCCACATGCAGAATCTAGCTTCACGGGATCAAACTGAACTACACTGAACTACAGATAGGGAGATGCTATTTCACCCTTGGTTTTGACAGAAAATAAGCTGAATTACTACTGGAGCATGAACATTTAATCTAAGATGAACATTTCAGTTGATATGGCCTGTATATACAAGTGGATGTTATAGCTAGCATGATGTGATTGGCTATATCTTATTTCCCCCACTAAAACTGTCCCTTGGCAGTTGGATTGATTGCCAGCAGCCATCTAGGAACTTTCTAGGCAATTTCTTTATAGCACCAAAAATATCCACATGTTCCTCATTTATATGAGAGTCAAATATTCCCCCAAGAAAAATGCTTCTGATTCAAGGACAGCAATTTTTAGTGCACTCAAATTTCAAGATATTATCCTTGAGAAAATTGAGTTCCTTACCCAATTACTGGGGTCATTTTGATTTATTATTTGTAGTAAGGTTGTGTAAGTGTCATCATATATTTTTTGACTAGTGCTCCCTTTCCCCCAATGCTACTGCCATGTGGATGACCTTAACACCAGTGTTTGACTGGTAAAGAGGGAAATTGCACAAGAAATGGCATAGACTAAGGGCCAGAGTCATTTTTACATATGACACTAAATGTGCCTTTGAGATCCTCTTCCTTGCCTATGCTAATACAAGATAGTAATGTTACATTTGATTGGATCATTTTAATAAAGCTGCAGTAGAATAGGCAGTGGAGACGGCTGGTGTATGTTGCTGCAAAGGAGCAAGTGTCATTTCTGGTGGCAGCTATTTTGGACATAGCTGAAAAGTGAACAGACTAGAGTGGCTGAATGATGTGAATGGCATAATGTGGCACTTGGAAGATTTACCATCCAGAACTACCACTTTGACCCCGTGCTGCTGACCACTGATTAGTCAGTAGCACTGAGGTGCTACTCTGGTTTCAAGACAGAGGTTCCTTGGATTAGTAGAAAAGCAGACCAGGGACTTGAGATCTCTCAGGCCGCTTCTGCACGGGCCAATAAATCTGGGCTGTGGACGGGGAAAACCTGTTCTGGGGGGAACTTTGCATGGTTCCTGTCCCTAAAGTGAGGCTGCATTCTATCTTCTCCAAAACGGGTTATTTGAGAATTGCTATGCTCAATTCTTTGGTTTTAATGAGGGTTGCAGTAGCTCATGATCAAACGGCTGCTCTGGGAAGCGCTTTACTTGGCCATGCTTCCCGGTTTTTAAAGGTCCCCAACTCACAGCTGCATAGCCACCCAGGGTCACCGGGATGGCAGCATGGCTGTGAGTGTTTATGCCAGCCTGCCTGTGTAGCTATGCAGCAAGGGAAATTGGAGCAAAAAACACCCCGCGCATCCATGTGAAAGTGCAGCAACCTACATTGTTTCTGCAGGCTCTGGTCACTGCCTTCACGGAGGCATGCAAATGGGAAAACAAGAGCAGGTTACTTTATCCCGCTTGCAACCGCTCTCCCTGTGCTGTGCAGAAGGGGCCTCTGTCTTGAATGGGATTATACACCCCTTGAAAAGCCAGGTTTGCAACTTTGAAGTACTACTCAACACAGAGGTCACTTGAGAAAGCCAGGCGGTTCCAGTGATTTGGAATGCTTTTGTCCAGCTTCAGCTGGTATGTAAGCTGTGCCCATTACTGGCTTAGTTTGCCATGGTGATCCATGCCTGGATTACATCTAGACTGGACTATTGTAATGTGCTGTACTTGAGGTTGTCCTTGAACAGTGTTCAGAAGCTGCATCCAGTGCAGAATGCTGCTGTTAGACTGCTGGTGGAGCCTATTGGGAACATGTGACACTGATATGGCAGCAATTACCTTGACTTCCAGTCCACTCCTAAGCCCAGTTAAAGGTGTTGGTTTTGTCTTTTAAAGTCATATGTGGCTTGGGACCAGGATATTTAAAAGATTGTCTTCTCCCATATGTTCTTTTAGGGAAAGTATCTCTTGACTGTCTTAAAACCAAAGACATTCATTCGGGTACATTTTGTTGCAGCCCCATGATTATGAAACAACCTCCTAAGAGAAGTGTGCCCCCCCCCCATTCAATCTTTAGGAGGCAACTGAAAACAGTTTTATTTAGGACTGTATTTGATTAATTTGGTGGTAGTCTTAAATTGTGGTTTTAAATTCTGACTTTTATGATTGTTACTTTATTCATATCTGCCTTGAGTTCCATAAGGTAGAAAGATGGCTAACAAATGTATTGTCAAAGGCTTTCATGGCCGAATTCAACTGGTTGTGGTGGGTTTTCCAGGCTGTGTGGCCGTGGTCTGGTATATCTTATTCCTAATGTTTCATCTGCATCTGTGGCTGGCATCTTCAGAGGTGTATCATAGAGAAAAGTGTCCAGTGATAAGGGAAAGTTTAGTGGGCTATATTGTCCATGACCCAGGGTAGGGAACCAATCAGTAAGTGTTTAGGTGAAACTTGCTATGCAAAGGTGTAGTTGAGTGCATTGTATTGCAAGTGGGGTTATCAGTCCATTTTTTAAGTACTGGTAGCGAAGCTTTGCTAATTTTCAGAGCCTCTTCTTTCTTGTTGAAGTTGTCTTGGTGTTCATTAATTTCAATGGCCTCCCTGTGCAGTCTGACATAGGAACCTTCTGAATTGTCCAGAATTTCAGTGTTCTCAAATAAAATGTTATGTCCAGTTTTGTTTAACCCATGTTCTGCAAGTGCAGATTTTTCAGGATGGTTGAGCCGACAGTGTCTTTCGTGCTCCTTAATGTGAGTCTGAATGCTGCATTTTGTAGTTTCTATGTAGACCTTTCCACAGCTGCGATAAACTCCTGCAGAAGTGAGGGGGTCTCAGCCCACACAGGCTCACCAGGCCTGATTGGGAGCAGGGGGGTGGTTCCTTATCTGGTTCATGGGCCTGATAAGCCCTCTCAAGGGCGGGATACAGCTCCTGGGTCGAATGTTTGACATCTCTGATTTAAACAGTAATGGAGAATTCTATCATTTAGGTTACATTGGAACACACCAAGCCTTTCACTTTTGCTCTAATTCCAGCACCATCTCCTCAAGACTCATTGAATGGGAAAAAATCCTGAAATTTACAGGATGATTTCAGAGGGACAGTGGGACTTTAAAAAAACTGGGCAACCTTATGGGGGTGAAAGATGGGATTTCTGAAATGGAGGGTAGTTGTGCTGGTGAAGAAAAATGACAAGTGAAGGAAGCCAGATGATTATGTTTGTTTAGAGGTAGCCATGGCAGTAGTGGACTGAGTAATGTTTTCTGCATGTGCACCTCTGTCTTTTGATGCATGGGACTAATCAGTTTAAAACTGGAATTCTAAGTACAAGGCTGAAAAAAAGGTGTTCATTTCCTGTTACAAATTCTTGATTATTAATGCCCTTTATAATCTGAATCAAATATTCCAGTACAAACTGAATGTTAGATTCTGTTGTAAAACATAATTGGAGTACATCCTGAAGAACTGTCTGATTCTGACACACAACACCAAATTGACTTGCTACATGTTATCATGCTGCCTTTCACTTAACAGTTTTTTTTCTTGTAGGTTTCTGAGATGAAATTATTCCAGTAAATAAGGGAAAGATGAACAATTACAAAGTGTGTAGTCGAGAGCATTCCAAAAGCAGCAATTTCTGTACAGATTTGAAAAATCCATTGCATTCATTTTTACCTTCCCGTTAATCTAAATAGGTCTAGTGTTATTCAGGGCTACCATTTTCCAGCAACCCTTCACAATGGCTGTTTCTGCACAGCGGCGGAAACACACTTCCCGGTGGAGGCTCAGAGACTGCTCGCATGGTAGTGTGCAAGCAGCCTCCACTGACCTACCCATCCGGTGCTGCTTTGGAGGGCTGGAGGGACATGCCCTTGCTGCCCTCCAACCTCCAGGGGTTGGAGGACAGCGTGGGCATGTCCCTCTAGAGCAGCGCTGGATGGGAAAGTCAGTGGAGGGGACAGAAAAAGCAGCGTCTTCCCTCCGGTGCTGTTTGCACCGTGCCAGTGGGAAGACGATGCTTTTGAAAGCGGCGCCTTCACGCCGCTCGGGGCTGGTCAGTACAGGTGTGAACAGCACCCCAGGGATGGTGTTTTCACTATCCCTAGGGCATTGTTATTCGCCCTTGTGGAAACAGCCAATCTCTTTTCTTCTGTGTGAAAAACACAGGAGTCACACACATCCTGCCCAGACTGAGTAGTGTCATGTGGTTGCTCCCAGCGGCTAAATCCCCATGTGGATGCAGCCTTGGTTCCAAATGTCCTCGGTTCCAAACATTCATTCATTCATCCACCACCTCTCCATGTACATGTGAAGAGTTCAAAATTGCCACACAGCACATTTTCTCATAGCTAGAAGTAATTTTTTTAGTACCAAGTCACTTTTTTTCAGAGGGTACAGTAGACCTCTTTAATAGTTGTCTTGAGAGATGTCTGCTGTAGCACCTGCCATATTTTTGTTGTTGTTGTTTTGTGCCTTTAAGGATGAGAAATGCAGATACAGTAATTCCACACCAGCCATATTCTAAGTAAGAGTGCTGTTGTGGACTCAGAGGCAATTGCTGTATGTTTCAGATAATCAGAGAACTGACTAAATTGTCCCGCTGATTTTTGAAAAATTGCAAAGTATCAGGTATACATAAGTGATTCTCTACCATTCTTGCCTCCAGAAGTACTGGACAGAATGTACAATTCACCCCCGCCTCTGCCAAAAAAAAATCCTGTGTAAGTTGATTTTGAGTATACAAAGGATAAATGGCAACTGCTAGTACTTAATTTGTTAATGCTGGCAGGATAAATACAAGTACACGTTTTAAGTTATTGTTTGTATGGTTTGTGTCATCAATTTCAGTGTTTTGTTCTCGTCAGAACATTGGCTTTCTGTATTTTAAAGGCTCAGGTACATAACATAACTGAAACAGCCAGAACTTTCTTTCATTAAGCAGCATCTGTATATGATGTTTTGGCTTAGGAAATTATTATACATTCATGGGAGCAATGAACTAGGTTTCAAAAGTCCTATTTTCCAATATGCAAATAAAACATAGTTTTTCTCTTATCAGCATTTTTAAATCAACAGGTTTATTTTCATGGTGATTTATTTATTACATATAGCAACAACATTGTACTTTGTGTATAATCAAGGAGATCTTATCAAAAGGTAGGGCACATTCCTGAAGCTGTCTTTCAGAGATGCAAACCACAGTATTGCATCTCTGTCTGGCCAGATTGACTGATTGTGTAAGTTTCAGTGTCTTTGTGAATCAGTAGGCAACAGACCAAGAAGCAGTAATGCCTTAATTTTTTAGGAGTTTGCTTGTTTTGAAGGACTAAAACCCTAGATTTGCATGAGTTCATAATCCAGATAAATTCTTTTTGAAAATGCACACATTAAAATAGACAAAATTGCTATTTTCTTTGGTAGCCACATGTTAGAACGCTGCCATTTTCTGCAGAGTAAATTTGTATCTCATAGTATGGATTTAGAGAATTTGGGAGGTAAATCAAATGCAGAGAAAATCCTGACATACTTTTGGAGTGCTCCTGTCAGAAGAAACTGCTAGCAACCATATTTAGAAGAGCTGGTAGTTTTGTTCACTGGAGTTTACAAACAGGAACAACTGACTGTTTATATATTTTGAATTCTGCACATGTAACTTGAGTCTGAACTCTTAAAGGATAATTTTTATAAAAAGAATACTGTAGTTTAAAAAATTACAAAAAAAAATACTGTAGTAAAAATTCATTCACACGTTAATACATACAGAGAAAGGGAGCTTCTTGCAAAGTCATGAGACTGTTTAGTGAAAAGTAATCTTACCCTTTTCCTGTATTTAATGCAGGCAGTATAGGCTTTTTGGAAAAAGTGTCAATTAAATGCCTTGACAGTACATTTTTAAGGTTTGGATCAGTACAGAGGTTGATTCCAAATGTAGTGGTGTTTTTAAAACTGAACTTAAAGTCTTAATATCCATAATGATGAATGTAGCTTAGCGGACAGGAAATGAATATAGATGAATGTAGCTTAGCGGACAGGAAAATCATGGGGAATGAGACATCTTTAAAGTATGGAATAAGTCAGTGTGGTCCCGCCATTGGCACATAAGAAAAATTTGCTGTTCTCCTCATCCCAAATTAAAAATGGAAAGTGACCCTCATTGTGGGAGCTCTTGCAGGACAGATTGGTTCGGCATGGGAAGGATTAAACTAGTTTGCTCCACCTCATTTGCCCCTCTGATCCCTTCTCACATTCCAGTTATCACAGAAAATGCAGGTTTGGGAATATATTTGCCATAATCATATCAGTCCATGGTTTTATTTACTTTGTTTCTTTATAATGCCTATGCTTTATTTGTAACCAGTCTAATGAAAATGAACACGCACCCATCTGATTAGAATTTCAGGTGAAATTAAAAATCCGTTGATATCATTTCTACTTTCTCAGGTAATAAGAAGTTCCAGGTAGATCATCCCAGGGTTATTTCCAGAACAGTAGCTCTGTTAGGGTGTTGCAAAAAAAAAAAACTTAGCAAGAATATTTATAGCTGCAGTCAAATTGTGTTAGTCGAAGGTGTCACAAGACTTATCCCAGGCTTAGATTCTTAGGTTGAAGAATAAGAACTTATAGGATATGTATAATATTTACTTTGTTTAAAAATGTACAAACAGTACATAAGGGAAGGAAATTAGTAGCTCAAAAAAAGCAGCAGATTCTCTGTCTCTAATCAAAAGCCTTGAGAGAGAGATTGGATCTTGAGATGCCTGCTTGTTTCATTTCCACTCCTGATTCTGTTATGCTCTGTCCCTCCTTACCACTACTTTACCATACTGAACTTTTTTGTGTTGCTATAGCAACCTGAAATGCTAAGCTAAACTAATTATTTTATGATGCAACATATGATTCCTTTTGAAAAACACCTTTAAAAAGGGGGTTATATTTTTCTGCAAACCTGTGCTTTTTCTTTTGTTTACAGAAATCTGCACCCCAGTCTCTCTTCTTTTTTTTGCCATCGTCACAGCTGACTTAGGGCAACCCTGTAGGGTTTTCAAGGCAAGAGATCTTCAGAGGTCATTGCCTTCCTCCATGTCACAACCCTGGTATTCCTCGGAGGTCTACCATCCAAATACTAGCCAGGGTTAGGGCTAAGAGTGTGGGACTGAACCAAGTTCACACAGCTTCCATGGCATGTGTGGATTTGAACTGGGTTTCCCAGGTCCTAGTCTGAGACCATAATCACTACACCACTCTGGCTCTCACCCTAGTCCTGGTAAGCTCATTCTATGGACTGTTTTGATCTGGATAGTGGGGCTATCATGGATATTAGATATATAATACCCAATATTCGTTTATTATATTTACATACCTTTTTATTATTTACATTTGTAGCAAATACATCCGTTGAACCAATAAAAACTGAAGGGAAGATGTCCAGAAATGACTGGTTGCTCCAACCTTTTTGTTATACTTTTCGTAGTGTTCAAAGCAGTTAAAGTTTAACTACCTGTTTAATATACACCAGCACCATTTTTGTAGAGGGAAATTTAGAATAGAGAACAGTTTGGAGTGGGAGTCTTTGTCTCCCCCACCAAAAGGACATGCATTTGACACTCTGTGAAGGAAATATTACACTTGCAAAGCTCCTTTCTTGTACTTTTCCAGGAAAAAAAACAGCAGCTTGCAACATACAAAGGCCCCACAACACTCTTATAAATCAATAATATAAGTACATAACAGTTTGATCATAGGTAACAACCAATATTAGTGTGTGGGGGGGAATTTAAAAATATTGCTGGAAGTGGGAGAAGACACCAAAGGCTAATTTAAACCTTTCCAAAACAAAGGTAACAGGTCAATTCATTGGTTGTACCAGGAGGTCATTCCACAGCCGCTGGGGCAATACTGTTTGTTTTGCATATACTGATGAAATGTGGAACAGGGTCTAATTAGTCGGAGAGAATTGGTGGGGGCATTAGCATGGATAAGTCATGGCCGATCACTAATCCTTAGAACAACACTTTTAGATACACCAGGATACTTATTCCCCACCCTGTACTTATGGAAATGTATTTTGTTTGTTCAGCATCTCTCGCAGAATAATGAACCTTCTCATGGGATGGTGATTAAGCAAAGATGACATTGTTTTTGCATTCATTATGGTGCCTGTAGCTTGCAGCCATAGTCTTTGTATGTACACACTGAAGTAGATGAATATTAGAATCATAATTGCTGCAATTTTTATGAAGTGAATTTGAAAGACCAATCTGATACCCATCAGTGATCTAAATGGACGTTACATATCTTCTAGGTTGATGGTTTTCCCCATAATGAAGCAAAGTGATAACTAGCAATACTTATACCATGGATAGTGGATACTGGTTTTGTTAAAGGAAATGGTAGTTTGGTTTTATTGAGGGAGATATTTTGGTTTGTTTTCCTTCCATTTTTCAAATGGTTTATCTGCAAGGCATAACAGCTGGTTAAATATTTGTGATAGACATTGCTTAGATACAGTTGGTACTTAGGCATTGTCTGTATGCTAATAGAATCTCCTTCAGCTGATAGTAGATACCAACTACAGATGGATTTAACACATACACACCTTGGAGTAGTGTAATATTATTTATCATTTATGTTATAGTACTTCAGAGTGTTCAGGTCATTTAAGTATTTCATTTATACTATCTTAGTACTCTTTACAACACCCCTGAGATGCAAATCTGTTATCCTTATAATAACTGTGAAATAGTGAAATAGTGGCTTATGTAACACAACATGAGGAATCCATAACAGTTGGGGGAACTGAACTATGGACTTCAAGCATTCAGCTCATTCCCTTGGCTACTACGCTAAGGCGGATTCTGCATGGACCAAAAACAACGGTGTGAAAACGATGCAAACCCTTTTACTCCATTTTGACCCATTTTACACTATTTTCACACCGCTTTTTTTGGCCCATGCGGAATCCGCCTAGGACACAACTGAAGAAGAAGAAGAGTTGGATTCATATCTCCCCTTTCTCTCCTACAGGAGACTAAAAGGGGCTTACAAACTCCTTACCCTTCCCCCCCCCCCACCCACAACAAACACCCTGTGAGGTACGTGGAGCTGAGAGAGCTCCAAAGAGCTGTGACTAGCCCAAGGTCACCCAGCTGGCATCTGTTGGAATGTACAGGCTAATCTGAATGTCCCAGATAAGCCTCTACAGCTCAGGCGGCACAGCAGGGAATCCAACCCAGTTCCTCCAGATAAGAGTACACCTGCTCTTAACCGCTACACCACTGCTGCTCTTAACCACTGCGATTTGAAATCTGTAACTGGGTCTTAACTACATCATGCGGCATGAACCTGTGTTCACTTTGGTTAGCTAGTGCAAGTACATCGCACAGGTGTGACATAAGGACACTGGACTGCTGTTTGGAGGAGGAAAAAAGGACTACAAGAAAAAAAATTGAAAGGAGGAAGCAAGCTGTCCCTTACCTTTTGAGGTCATGTGCCATAATTGGAACTTGGAAAAGAGAGTCTGGCTTCTTTTTTTGGAATTCATTGAGTATGGGTTTTGTTTATAATTTTGCAATTCTGAAAAAGCTAATCTGGGGATGGGGGCTAAAGCAGTATTCTGAACTCTTGGCTGAAAATAAAGGGCATTGAATGACCTGATTTACAATTGTTCCTTGAGGAGAATAGTTGCTCTTTTTGTGCTGTTAATGAAGATGGTTTAAAAGAAACAAAAGAAGTATGCAAGTTCCTCGATATACTTTAAAATGCATGTTGTTAGATAAGTTGTCTCATGCTTCTGATATTATCTTTTTCTTCTTTTGTATCTATTGCTGATAAAGAGTTCCAGGTGTCCCACCCTGGAGAAGCCCCTATCTTTAGGTGTGGTGCAGTTTTATAGTTGACATTCCAAGGGATCATGTGGCCTTTGTCAACAGTGCTATTTGGTAGCTGGAGACTTTTACTGTTATCAGGCATGTGGTAAAATAGCAGAAGTCCAGAGCCATACAAGCTAGAAAGCAGCACTGCTAAATTTAACTTTTATTCTGGTCTTTAATTTCCCCATAATTTGACTTTGAAATTATATAGGGATCTGTGGTTTGTTGTTCAAAATTTAAAACTATAGGACAGGAGATCTGAAAAACTGGAATTAGCCAGTTCAGAGCAACCCTGACATGCATCTTGCTGACAAATACAAGTTAAAAACAGATGTTTGGGGAAAAAAAAATCTTTTGCAAGTCTACAGTGGGTAACTATTAGTGGAAAGTACTGCAGGGAGATATCATCAACCGTTATCTAACTCTTATTACAATTCGTCAGTCTATTCCAGATCTAGAAAACCTCTGAAGTAACTTACATTTAAATGCCATAAATACATTAAAAAGGGAATAAAATTAATTTCAAATAATAAAAGCGATTGCATTTTTATAGTGCAAATAAATTATAATGGTTCTGTGTTCAAATGGAGGTAAAA
Organism: Sphaerodactylus townsendi; assembly: GCF_021028975.2. Classification (NCBI taxonomy): domain Eukaryota; kingdom Metazoa; phylum Chordata; class Lepidosauria; order Squamata; family Sphaerodactylidae; genus Sphaerodactylus; species Sphaerodactylus townsendi. Next base: position 100,972,448 of record NC_059426.1, on the reverse strand, counting down.
ATCAGAAAGACTTCTGTGCTCATGTAAATAAAGCATCAAAAGGGACCTAGAAATTGTGGACCATATTGGAGAAAAGAGAAGAGCACCTGTGTCTTGTGCAATTGGACAGAGAACTGAAGAAAAGGGAAATTGTACAAAAGTACTTTCACTGAGGTCTTTCTGATTGTTGAGGCTAGAAAAATAATCTCTTAAAGCTGGCCACAAATCAACTTCTTGAATTGTACAAGTCAACCAATATACTCTGCTTTGATTTTACTTAGATCATTGTATCCTTAGACTTAATAAACTGGACTTCAAAAATTAGACAGTGCTGGAAAGAACAGGACAAAACCTGAACTGTAAACAAGTCCTGCACAGGGTGGCAGCTAGAAGCAAAGCTGGCACTGGCAGGAAGTCTAAAAGGAAAGGAACCACCCTATCACTTCCCCTGTTTTCTCAAGTCTGCTTGGGCTACCCACAAGTGAAGGATTCTTCCTCCCCTCCCCAACCCCTTCAATTCCTGGTAAGTGTCACAGCGAGACTGCTTTCACTTTTACATCTTCCAACCGAATAGAGACTAGTGAATTATAGAGAAAGGGATTTTAGTGGGATGAATGAGTAGAAGGCTTGCATTCATTTGACAGCACTGTCATCTGATGAAGTGAACACACTGGCCCTTTCCGCATGGGGCCAAAAACAGCGGCCCAGGGACAGGAAAACACTGGTCCCTGGGGAGCTGTTTACACAGGCAGCGCTGCTGCAATGCAGCAGCGCCATACTGTGCAACCCCGAGAAGCACAAAGGCACCGCTTTCCACCTCCCTTCCTGAGGGAGGTTTTTGGAAAGTGCTTCCCATCGGCGTGGTGCGAACAGCACCGCGTTGAAGATGCCACTTTCCCGTCCCCCCCACTCACCTTGTCCTCCAGCATCAGTCTAGAGGGCTGCTGAGACCCGCCCACACTGCCCTCCGACCCCTGGAGGGCAGCGTGGGCGGGTCCCTGCAGCCCTCCAGACTGACGCTGGAGGACGAGGTGAGTAGGGGGGATGCTCCATGTGGAGCCGCCTCTTCTGCACCGGCCTCTGTGGGGGCCGCTCGCACGGTCCCATGTGAACAGCCCCCTTCCCTCCACCAGCATAATTTCTGCCGGTGGAGGGGTGCCCAAGAGGCTGTGCGGAAAGGGCCTGACTCTCAGAAGCTTTATACTCTGGTCTTTCAGGTGATATTGGACTCAAATTTTGTTCTACTGCTACATACAAACATGGCTACCCACCTGAAACTCACTTTCTGGGTAGCAGGATAATGGAGAAAATCTAGGCTCTTATTGAGGCCACTGGCATGGATCCAACCATCCTCCTGGGAACCTTCCTTCAGTTTAAGGTCCCTTCAACCAACATGTTCCTTTTCTTACAAAGGAAGACTCGTTCGGCTGGAGAGAGGCTTCAAACTTTGTATAGGGGAGTGGTAGGGTTGGGGGATAAAATCCAAACCACTATGGAATGAGGAGAGCAGGATAGGAAGCCAGGAAGTAAAAGGTAGGGTGATGCTGGAAAGTGACTACAAAAGGTATGGCTAAAAAGACAGCCATTATCCCGGAAAGATTGTGGTGTGTCAGTGAAACCAAATGCAAAACTCAAGCTAGGCAACTGGACCTTTTCTCCTAAACCCCACTCCCTGTGCTGAGTGGTTGTGGAAATGGACAAGCAAATTTGACCTCAAAGTTGGAGGTGGGACATGCCGGAAGGAGTGATGGTGGTAGTGGTAGGAGGAACTGGAAGAAAATTGAAGCTGTAAGAGGAAATAGAAAATGGACTTCACTATCTCCTATTTTGTACAGGTCTGCTTTACTTCTTGCTTATGTTGAACCTAGAGTGCCTCTGTCCTCTAATATGCTTTCCTTCAGGACAATTTTTTCCCTCCTTTTATTTTGTGCTCCTTTCCTTCCAGAACTTCTCTTTCACCCATTTATCTTCCTTTGCCATTACAGGGAGTTATTATTGTTGGAGCCTGTTTCCCTGATGGAATGGAAGAGAGAGGGTCAGTAATTAGTTTTAAAGCTGGGCTCTGGCATCAAGGCCTCCTCTCTTACTGTCAGTGTTTTTAGCTCATGAAACTGAAAAACACAGTTGCCTCTGTCCTATCAATGAACAGTTTTGTCTCTGACTGATTTACATTTCTAGCAGCCAAATGGCAAATATTATCATGCGTATCACTCTTGACCTTTAGGAGGCAACTGACAACATTTGATTAGTTTGAGTATTTCTGCCTATGGGCAGATTTAAATGATTCATTTCAAAGTGGTGGCTTTTATGTGCCACTGTGTTTTTGTTTGCATTGTAAGCCCTCCTAAACTGATTTGGAATCAGATTGTTGAACACAAATTATGTACATTTATTTTATCCCAAAGTTCAAATGAATTGAAATCTTCCCTATTAATTGCGATTTCTTCCAACTGTTTTCTGTGAACTATTTGAGAGATTAGTTGACAAAATAAATAATGCAGTCATCAAACAAGATAAAATATATTCACCATGAGCTAAGCCCGCAATAAATACCTTTTTTGATTAAAAAAATAGGAAAATTTAGAGGAATCTTAGGCAGATATACTCAAATGCTATGACAGAAAATGTAAAGACCTTACCTAGTCTATATGACACCCTAAGGAGCTCCTTGTTCGCACACATCCATAACATTGTCTTGAAAATATATAATTCCAATGGAAATCACTTATTCAGGCAATACTAGGAAAAGACTTTAGGATTTTTTGGACTATTGATGCTAAGAGCTGTTGCACATCTTCTCCTGTTGCAAGTATAGACCCTTTGCAATTGCAGGCATACTTTAGTAATCTTTTGTATGGCCCTTTAGATTCCCTTACATCACAGGATATTTGTCGCCTAACGGAAACATCCTTGTGGCCCCCTGTATCAGCAGATGAAGTTAAAACCTTAATTCTTCAGCTCAAATACGACAAATCTCCCAGACCTGATTTGATTCCTGTTTGATGTTTGATTGAAGTTTACAAAGCCCATGGTGACTGGTGGGCACCTATTCTGGTCAAACAATTAAATCTGGCTAATAATACAGGTATTATACCAAACTCCTGAACAAACGCCCATATTATGCCAGTCTTTAAGAAAGGCGATCCCCATGATCCTGCCAACTATAGACCTATTAGTTTATTGTCAATAACTGGGAAACTCTACGCAAGATATTTGTTAAATTGCTTGCAAGCCTGGATACAAGAACACAATATCATGGATCATTGACAAATTGTATTCAGGAAGGGTTTTACAATACTTGATCATTGTATGCTACTTAATGTGCTTATGTCCAAATATAAGATTCAGGGTAACACCAACATCTACCTGGCTGTTTTAGATCTTAAAGGTGCCTTTGATTTGGTAAATAGAACTCTCCTTTGGGATAAATTAAGACTTTTGAGCATTGATCAAAAACTCTTAACATTAATAAGATGCCTCCATTACAAAGCAACTTGTCAAATAAAATGTACATCTATTGGTAAACTTACCATCAACATTCCAATAAATACTGGTGTAAAACAAGAATGCATATTGGCACCGACCTTGTTTAATTTATTTTTAATGATTTAGCACTTAAGCTCAGAGAGTCTAGGTTGCACTGCTTAATAATGGGTAATGTTGCTGTACCAATTTTGCTATATGCAGATGATGTGATCTTACTATCTAGGTCTAAAGTTGGCTTAAATTGCATATTATTGAAATGCAATACATATTGGGGGAAAAAATTCCCTGAGCTTAAATTTGGAAAAAACAAAAATTTGGAAAAAACAAAAATTTCCAACAGATATCAACTTTATAAGTAGTCCCTAAATGGAATCCCTATAGAACAGGTTAAAAAATTGAAATATTTAGGAGGTTTTTTTCATCAAAATACCCATTGGACAACACAGAGAAATGCGTCAATCAAGACATTTAATACTTCAGTTTTGGCGTTATTATGTTGTTGTTGTCTTTTTACAAAAGGTCATTCTTTTATCCCCACCACGTTGAAGTTTATAATGCTAAAATAACACAGCAGATATTGTATGGGTCACCATTGTGGATAAATGAATGGAATAGCAAGGTGGAAAGGGTACAATCTTGGTTTTTATATAAAAAATTTGGAGTGCCTTATAGTGTCCCTTATGCTGTTTTATGCTAAAAGGCTGGTCTCCACTTACTAGAAACTAGGGAGTGGCTCCAGTCTTTTAAATACTGGGCTAAACTTTGCTTTAATATGGATGAGAGTAGTTAACTTATATAATTCTTCCTGAGCTGCAGAAAACAAAGTGGTTGGAATCTATCATTCAAAAATTGCATTGTTTGGGTTTAGATTTTGAAATGTTATTAATGATAACACCAAGGGAAATATTAACCCACATAAGAATGCGTCTTCTTGATCAGAAACAGCAATGGCTCTATAGTCATGCAAACGCATCCTGTTCACCATTATATCACGGAATTACTATTAAACTGGGTCATATAGCATATTATCTTAGTTTACTGACTGACCCTAAACAGAGATGGGTTTTTGCTAGGGCTAGGTGAAATGTTTACCCTTCGGCTCTGCACTATGGCAGATGTAATAAAACATCATATTCTAATAGAATCTGTAATGTATGTAAAACAACCATTGAAACTTTGGAACATATTTTGATTGTCAGAAGCATGATGTGTTTAGGAAGGACTGCTTTCTATTAGCTAAACCTATTTATAATATTAAGTCAAGAATGGTACAAATACTTACTTGTAATGATTTTGAAGTTTTACAAAGTATTGTGAAATTTTTGATGTTAGTTCTAGAGAAGTGATTGTTCTTATATCCTCCTCATGAAGTATGCCTATTAAGGGTTAATTGACTGACTGAGGGCCTTTCCCCACTTACCTTAAGCCCCGCGCTACTCTCCTCAAGTAGTGCGGGGTCCCCCTGCACTCCCCATGACAGCGGTGGCGACAGCGCAGCCGCCCCGACGCTGACGCTGTCGTGCCCCCTCAGCGCGCGGCATCCCTGGCGCTGGAGAAAACGGCGCCTTTTGATGACCCCGCACAGAGCGTGGGTCATGGGGAGTGGGGACGCCCGGGCATGCGCCAGGGATGCCGCGCACAGAGAACAGCGTGCGGCATAGGGGGGATCCTTGTGAGTGGGGAAACGCCCTGACTTGACTGCCTGACTGACTGGCATTGTAAGTCATTTTGAGGCGGCTAATAAATGTTTCAAATAAATAAATAAAACACAAATCTTGGTCTGGGAGCAAAATGTCAAGAATATTGTCATACTAGTGCTGGAATTGTCTGGAAAGTAATTATGACTATCAGAAACTGGTGCACATACTGTTTTTTGTATTCATGCTACTCTTTCTCACAAACTCCATGTAGTTTGGATAGATCTGATTGGCCACAATTGCTCTACCTATAATAAGTGAATTATAAATTAATTGTGGATTGCAGAGAAGACAATTTAGGTAAGTCAGTAACAAGAAACTATAATAATAGGATATTATCATAGTTTATTGGTAATAAAGAGCGCATTACTAACAAAATTATTCTATATTTAGAGGCAGATGTTTTGGGATTTTATTCTGCTTGCAAAATATTAGAAATTGCAAAAGATCACATTCCAGGAAACAACAGCCCATTCGACCATCCAAGGTTTTTGATAAGGGGTACAAAATGCATCTTTGCTCCTAAATTGCCTTGAATGCCTCTGGAGACTCCTCCTTTGGGGAATATTCATCGTTATACAATGGTGCAGGGATTTTTGTAGGCACAGAACAACTTGTTCATGGCTGCTGAGCAAACAAAAGTCCCTGGTAGAGATGGTTTGAATCAGATTTATTTTTATATATAATTTCAAGGCAATTTTAATTCTGGTGCTACACATTAGATCTTGTTATTGTGATTTAGAAACACAAAGGCCATTTTTGCATGGCGGCAGAAGCGGCTGTCCATTGGCATAATTAATGCCAGTGGAGGTGTAACCCCCATGCCCAGAATGGGTTGGCCCAGAATGGGTTGACCCAGTAAGGGGTGGAGACTCGGAGCAGCAGAGAGGCTGAAAGAGCTCTTTTGCAGAAGAACAAGGCTACCAGACTTGGACCTTGATTTCTATAAGCCCTTAACACCTTGTTAAGGTAATTTCAATATTGTTGGGAATTACTGGGAAGGTAGTTGTTGTTTTGCTGTGTTGTAAATGTTGGAGTTTATTGTTTCAGGGTTTCTTTGTGGTTTGTAATGGGTGAGAGGCTTCTCCTGGAGACCTTTCATCATGGTTGTGTAAATCCTGTTCATCAAAGCCCTTGGAGTTCTCTTCAGGAGCCAGCCAACTCTTGCAAAAAAAGAAGAATTTGGACTCAAGTGGCAATATCAGTAGACTGTAAAATAGAAGGACTTGAAAATGCAACCCCTGAACAGGACCTTTGAATTGTAAATGCTAAATGCTGATGTTTTAAAAGTGTTAATTTGGTAAAGAAAAGTAAAACCATCTTTGGTTAGTTTGTAAAAAATTGTTGTTGCAACTCATTCCAAGTACTCGCCCCACAGAACCCACAAGCTGAGGGTTACTTAAAATGGCTACTAACGTGGGGCTTGGAAGTGAGGATTGCAAAATATAAATCTCGCTTCTTGGTAAATGGAAGTGTGCAGCAAGTTGGGGTTTCGATCCCCATAAAACTGTTTTGGTTAGCGTGAGTTCAAGAGATGTTGCTGTGTTAATTTGAAGCACATGATTTTCCTGTTTGGCAGTTGCATGAAGGAAGGGATTCCAGTTGCAATCCCCATCCCTTCTGCAAAACTAATTCGGCTGAATAGCAACATTTGCTGGAAAGTTTTGCAAACTTCCAGTGCAGCTAAGTTTGAAATAACAGTTGGAAATCCGTGCAAGGGAAATACCACGTTCTGCCTTCAGATGCCCCAAATGTGGTTCCTCCAAGTACAGGAATCTCTGGGGAAATCCATTTCACATGCAATGATTTCTCAAGAGTTGCATTGTAATTCACTTCGTCGATCGCACAGAATTTTAGTGGGGGAGAATGTAACCCCATGCCCAGAAATGGGTTGGCTCCAGAAATGGGCTTTCGACCGCAGTAAGGGGTGGAGACTCGGAGCAGCAGAGAGGCTGAAAGAGCTCTTTTGCAGCCAAGAACAAGGCTACCAGACTCCTCGACCTTGATTTCTATAAGCCCCCTTAACACCTTGTTAAGCGTAATTTCAATATTGTTGGGAACTACTGGGAAGCTGTAGTTGCGTTGTTTTCGCTGTGGTTAGTAAAATGCTGGAGTTTTCTATTGTTTCCAGGGTTTCCTTTTGTGGTTGTAATGGGTGAGAGTTCCTCCTGGAGACCTTCTTATCATGTTTCAACCCGTTCATCAGGCCCCTTGGAGTTCTTCTGGTGGAGCCAGCCAACTTTTGCAAAGAAGAATTTGGACTTGGCAATATCAGTAAACTGTAAATAGAAGGACTTGAAATGCAACCTGAACAGGACCTTGAATTGTAACGTTAAATGTTGATGTTTTAAAAGTGTTAATTGTAAAGAAAAGTAAACCATTTTGTTGTTTAAAAATTGTTGTTGCAACTCATTCCAAATACTGCCCCACAGAACCCACAAGCTGAGGTTACAGAGGCACAAGACCATTCGCACAGTCTTGTGCAGGCGGCACTGAAGCTGCTGTGCACTGCAGTCCACATGGAGTCGCCTCTGGTCTGCATGTGTTGTTTACCTTGTTTTCCCTCTGAGGCTCCAGAGGGAGGAAGTGACATGCCATCGCTGCCCTCTGACCCACCGGGGGTGGAGGGCAGTGTGGGCATGTCCCTTCTCCCTTCAGAACCTCAGAGGGAAGACAAGAGTAAACAACACATGCAAGCAGGCAGCTCCTGAAAGCAGCGCTCTCCTGCTGGTGCCCTTCGCACTGTGCCGGCGGGAAGATGTCGTGGGGAGGGTGAGCACAACATTGCTGTGCTGGAGCAGCAGTAGCTGCACGAACAGCGCCCCAGGGATGGTGTTTTTACCATCCCTAGGGCACTGTTTTTGGCCTGTGCAGAACCTGCCTACAGTTCCTTTCCTTCAGGATTATTTCTGCAACAGATTATTTCAGTTTTAATTTAACAATTGTTTCACATGAAAGCTGAACCAAACCTGAATTTTTAGTCACTGAATTTTTTAGTTTTCCTTTAAACTATAAAATAAGGAAAGCATGTACTGGAGGTAAACATATATTTTTTCTGTGTTGCTTAGGAGAAGACGCCAATGGACCTTTATTTGAAAATATATCAAATACTGATTCAGAACATCCTGGTAATTCTGAGGTAAGAGCCAACTGCATACACACCTTACATTATAAAAACATTACTTTTATACTGAAGAAAAAGGAAGGAATAACTTTGAAAAAGAATCATAAATCTTAATCATGAACCAAACTTTAGTTATGTATTCTCTCTTAATTAGTTTTATTATGAATAAGTGATACATGACTAGCGTGCTGGTTGTTCTTTTTGTGATAAGGCAAAGGCTGGATGGGATGATGCTTGAGCCACTGCACTGCCATTTGTGGTGCAAAGTGAAAGTGCACCTGCCTGTGCTCACTTGGGGTACCAGCTTCACTACCAAATACCTTTGTGAGAGCTTCATGGTCAGATCAGATGTACGTATACATCTATACATACTGCCCTGATCTTCCTGGAGTTTATTATGAAATCACATGCACAGTGTGTACGCATGACATCCAATTAGTAATTTTAATTCCAACATCATTTTCAAAAGTGGAACTGGTAAACTAAGTGGAAGAGGCAGTCAAGTGTGTTCTTTCTGCCAAATAAGTGCAGAGCAGAGAGATCAGCAAAACTGCCATCCAGTCTTTCTCAGTGTTGCTTTACAAGCAAAATGGACTCTTACAAGCAAAATGTATTACCCCAATTTATATGACTTTCCTCTGAGTGGGAAAGAAGATTTGCAGGACCCTACTCCTAGACTTAAATATCCCAATTAAATTACAATAGTTTTTTTAAAAAATATTTTCTTATGAATAGTAGTGTCAGAATGAAACTATCCTGTTGAAAAACAAATTAAGTGTGAATATACAGCAATCTTGGGTGTACATTCTATTTAGGAACATTTCTGAAATTCTCCTTATGTAAATTTCATGCCAGTCTCCATAGGGGCCTCAATTACTTGCCCATGATTATAAATTAGCAACTGTAGGCTATTGTTCAGTTTCGATTGTTAGACATTGCAAAGATCTCTGTGCATATGCAGCTCTTCTTTTCTGCCATTCATTTACATTCATTTTTTTCTCCCTGCAGTGAAACCATGCACATGAACAATAAGGCTTCACTGTTCTTGGTCCATAACTTCCCACTTTCCCTGACCTGGAGCAAAGTGTCCTTTAGAGCCAGCATGGTATAGTGGTGTAATGGTGTAGTGGTTGAGACCAGGTGGATTCTAATCTGGAGAGCCAGGTTTGATTCCCAACTCCTCACCTGAGTGGCAGAGGCTTATTTGATGAACCAGATAAGTTTCTGCGCTCCTACATTTGTGCTGGGTGACCTTGGGCTAGTCACAGTTCTTTGGAACTCTCTCAGGTGTCTGTTATGGAGAAAGTAAGGGAAAGGAGCTTGTAGGCCACCTTGAGTCTCCTTATAGGAGAGAAAGGTGGGATATAAATCCAAATTCTTCTTCTTTAACAGAGTATAATGTCAGTTTTATTTGAGCAAGTACTAGGTATATTTTAGCAAATACTCCATACTATGGAAAATTTCACCTGCCTTTTTCCACATAGTAAGCTTTTATTAAAGGGGACATGACATTTTTTATCTCCAGGCCTGTTGGGAACCCTATCTGCAGTAGAAAGCCAGAGTACCCTTTACTTCACTCATTGACTTCTCAAGTGTTGGTTTGGAGCCTCCCTTTGCAACACTTGTGCAGTGTGACACCTCGGAGCCCTTTATTCCATTTTTGCTATCATTGTCAGAGCTATAGTTATGTATTTAATATTAGTATTTACATCTTAATTATTACATGCATGTCATTTTTGGGGTGGGATGGAGGGCATACAGAAATTATGTGGCTCTTTTGGTTGATGGAATTACGACTGAGGCTGTTCATGACTCACAGAGCCAGTACCAGCATTTTAGGTTTAATTTTATTATATAGGGATTGCTTTTATTGTTGACCTGCCTAAGGCACAATGTTTATGGAAAATTGGCTTAGCCTTTCTTGTGTTTCTTATACCATTATTCAAACAAACTGTTTCCTTTTGTGTGCATTATTCAGCAGGTATTTTCAAGAATAATAAAAGAACTCAAATAAAACTGCACAATCACTCATGCTCATGGTTTAACTTCAAAAGGGGAAATGAAAAAGACATGAATGGGAGGGTCTGTGTATGCACAAGCTCTAAAATTAACTATAAAAACTCCCAAAGAAAATGGAATACATAAGAAGGAGGCATAGGCTGAAGACTAATCAAATGGAACTGGCAGAATTTGTCCACCCGAATTTCAGGGGCTTTTAGATTCTCATCAGACTTATGACAGACCCTGCTTTTATGGGTAGATCTGTTTAATTCACAGTGCTCATCAAAGTTAATGTTATTCATTTTTCTGTAAGAATGAACATAAAGTGTTAGAAGGCAAATGTCATACTTTTAACTTCTTAGATTTGTTAAATTTGTTGGTAAAACAAATTAATTGAAGATCTCCGAAAATGGCACATTTTGCCTGATGCTGGTCCTTCAATGTAATGTGTTTATTAAGAATAAAAGGCTGCTTTGTTTGTAATCATTAGAGCATTTTGTATTTAAACAGCTGAAATATTTGACCTTAGAGTAGACAAGTTGCTAGGAATTAAGCATTTAAAAAACAATATTCCGAAATGCTAGCATTGGTAGACCAATTTCTCCTGTATTTTGGATAATGTACTTGCTATTTTCAGTGGATCCCAATTTATGTTCATTAATTACTTAAATTATTCTTAATGTGATTTTTTAAATAATCTACTATACAATTGGAGATGATGACACAGCAGCATTCATGGGCAAATGATCTAGTGTGTGATCACTATAGAAAGAATGAACCCAAGTAAGAACCAAAGTACACCATCAAGAAAATCATGTGGTTGGCTCTTGGATTTCAGGCCACGAGTAGGGGGGTTACCATGCTTGGATTCTTCCCTATTTTGAAGGCTGCATTCTTATAGAAAACCAGTATGTCTAGCCTTGTCCCGTGCAATGTAGTTTTTTTAGTTGTAGGGAAATATATGGATGGAAGAGGCAGAAACATCCACCTCCTCAACTTCATCTGAATGCGATGGTCCAAGAAAAAAGCAGCTTGTGATTGTCCTGGTTTTGTGTTCAGCTTCAAGTTGGCCTTTAAATACAAGTGAAATGATTGGCTATTTAATATGTTTGTGACTCAGATTAACAAATGGGAGGGATTGAAATATTGAGAGATCTGTTCTCATCTTTTGGAAAATGTGGTGATTGAATCTGACTGAATTAAAACAATGTGGGTAGTTTACACTGCAATCCTAAGGAGAGTTACTCCAGTCTAAACCTATTCATTTCAGTTGGTTTATACTGGAAAAACTTTTTCTAGGATTGTGTTGCAAATATATAAATTATATATTGGGGTGCTGTGTGGTTTCCGGGCTGTATGGCCGTGTTCTAATAGCATTTTCTCCTGACGTTTCCCCTGCATCTGTGGCTGGCATCTTCGAAGGATCATCTGAAGATGCTAGCCACAGATACAGGTGAAACATCAGGAGAAAATGCTGCTATAACACTGCCATACAGCCTGGAAACCACACAACACTCCAGTGATTCCGGCTGTGAAAGCCTTCAACAATAAATTATATATTGTTTCAAAGTCACAGCTTAGAAAAAAACTTGTAGTGCTCAAAATGATTTGTATGACTTTTAAGAGATTTTGGTTTCTTTTTTTGCCTATGAATTACTGTGAACAATTGTTTTGAATTATGTGAATTCCAGCTAGACCATCATAAAGTTACTTGGAATTTGAATCTATGGGTCAAAAGACATATTAAAATGAAGATATACAGAGAAAAATCAAGGTACTAATGTAATTGTCTTTCAGAAAAAAAATGTTTGAATCAACTCAGATCTTATCTGAGCTTGCATCAGAAGTTATATAAGTGATTTGTAGTGAAAAACCACCAACAGTCTACTGAGCTTATCTGAAAGTAAAATTTACTTCACATTTCAAAATAGTAATATATTTATATTTGTTATAATGAGAGGCAGTGTGGTATAGTGGTTTGCTGGACTAGGACCTATGAAATCCAGGTTCAAATCCCCACTCACACTGTGGATGCTTGCTAGTCACACACTGTTAGCCCAGACCTTGACTAGTATTTGGAAGGGAGACCTGCAAGGAATACCAGGGTTGTGACATGGTGGCAGGCAGTGACAAACCACCTCTGAATATCTCTTGCATTGAAAATTCTATGGGATTGCCATAATTCAGCTTTGACTTGACAACAACAACAAAAATGTTATATTCTGCCTTTCTGAATGTTAATAAAATAACAATGTACAAGTATAAAATACACTAACAGCCTAATCTAGAGCCCCTGGCGGCTGGAGACTTTACCGCTGCAGTGCCACCTTGCTGCCTTCAGAAAACTTTCCAGTGGTACGGAAAGACAGGAAAACCCACAAAACCCCCAAAAAACATGCCTTAAGGCTCTCTGTAGTCTAGGACCAGGGCTGTAGCACAATTAGCCACAAACCTGGCACAATTAGCTGAAAACTTGGGGTGGAAGCTGACTAATGTCGGCTCCAACCCGAGGAATGTTCTGGCCTCCTATCCCTTCCTCCACAGACATCCAGTAAAGACATTAGTGCAGCTCTGTGGTGGCCTGAACTTCCAGCTGTGCAGCCTCTGCCAGCATGGGTGCCCCTTACACCAGCAGAGGGGGCAAACGTGTCGGGCCATCCCTGTGCTGCCTCCTCAAGAAGATTTACTCCTTGCCTCCCTTGGTTGAGCCGGAGACAATAAAAAAATAGATAAAGTTACCTCACAAAAATTTCAGTCATCTTCTCTTCAAGGAACAGCAACATTTATATCCATAGGTACAATAAGTTTGCCCTTTAAAATAAAACAGTCTTCGTGATAGTGTAAATTTTTCATATATTCGTGGGGAAAAAGAATAATTTAAAGAAGATTTATGACTTCAATTCTGTTTTTAAGGAGTAAACTTGAATCCAGTGTAATTAATTTGAGGCTCAAAACTTCACTGCTATGTTATCACTGATACACTGAAATATTGATAAATTGATATTTTTAATAAACTCCAATGTATTTTCCTAAAATAAATGTATATTCTTTTAATCATGTTATTGCTAATTCTTATTCAAAATTATCACAGAACACATAATGCTTATGTTCATAACTTTTCATGTGACACTTTAATTCTCAACCTTGGATGTCAGTATTGTTATGCATTGTGATGTTGCATTGCCTTAGCTGATGATACAACTAATTTGGGGGCCCTCTTTTTTTCTAACACATTACTTGTCATGCCAAATTCACTGTCTTCATGATGCACCTACTGGATTTTTGATTTACATGGTAAAATGGTTTTGTTGAGAAAGCTGCCCAATCATAATGCTGAAAGCGTTAGTTTAGCTAATCAAAATATTGTATCATAAAATTTATGGAAAAGCTGCCTTTTGTGCCTGGAGTGGGGATCAGCTCAGCCGGGAGTCGATGACATAGACACAGTACTAGAAAGAATCAGGCCACAACTTTATTGATTACAGGTTCCTCAGGTCTTGACACAGCCTAGGCTAGTCACAGTGGGTGCACCTGACAGCCTGCAACTGTCAACAATCCTCCCAACATGTCTTTTGGGAAAACCAAGGAAAGAGTGCTATCATTATGTATGGAAATGCCAGAAGTCATAGTTCCTGTCCCTCAGCAGCCTCATGGGACATAGCCAATCCATTGGATGTTATGCACTTTGTCCCACAGAACCACTTAAAGTAAGGTGACCAGACGTCCCGCTTTTGGCGGGACAGTCCCACCTTAAACCAATTCGTCCCATGTCCAGCGGGGTTTTTTAACTGTCCTGATTTTTGGAAGGCTGCCGCACTGCCTTCTGGGGCGCTCCCCTTTTCCTGCCAGGGAGCGCCCCAGAAGGCAGTGCAGCAGCCTTCCGCGCTGCCACACTGCCTTCTGGGGCGCTCTTGGTTCACCACCCTGTCACAGGGTGGGAAACAGGAGAGCACCCCAGAAGGCAGTGCGGCAGCCTCCCGCGCACGCAGCCGCAGGAGCGCACTGCCTTTTGGGGCAGTCCCCAGTTTCCCACCCTGTGACAGGGGCGCTCCCCGGTTTTCTGCCCTCCCGCGCTGCTGCACTGCCTTCTGGGGCGCTCCCGAAACCGGGGAGCGCCCGTGTCCCGGTTTAAAAAGGTGAAAATCTGGTCACCTTAACTTAAAGGGACCCTGCTTAGGTCAGCACCCTGCACATCCTGTATTATGTTCCCCAGCCAGTGCCTAAATACCAGCTGCCAGTTGTGATAGTTATACTCTTTTTAACAGTACAATCAAACATACTTAACATGTACTTTTTTGATGTGTGAAAACCTCAGGGCCTATTAACCAGTCACAGCCTTCAGTAAAATTCATGCTTGGCCCTGTTGACCCACAAGCCTTTGTGAAGTTAGCAAAGAATAATAAACAACAGCAAAATAAAAAAATTGAAAACATTGGGAAGAATTTTTGGGTTATTGCTGGCAGAAGTCTACAAATGGCCAGCATACCTGTACCTGTAATCCCTTCCTTTTCAACATGAGTGGTGGGCCAGATTGAAATCCGCTGCCCTCAGTTCCATCGACCCCACCCTCTCCTAGTGAAGTGGCTGGACTTTACAAGTGGGACAGCAGAAAGCTGTCCAAGAGCCACATGGCTAAGAGTAAAATCTTGGCACTCCTGCCCAGAGCTATTTTATCCCCCCCTTCCACCCAGGCACAAATGATTCTCCAGTTTAAGGCTGGGAGTTAGAATTCTCACACTTTAAAACTGTCCTAAAACTTTTATTGGATTAAAAATCCATCACAACCATTTTTTTTTGCTACTGCAAAAACAGAAATCTGGAATACTGTTGAAGGTTATGTTTTGAAATTAGTGTTTCTAAATATTTGAAAATATATGGGGAATAATCTACCATGTAAATCATATATCTCTATGACATTAGCTTTCACATCTTATCCAAGGAAGTAAAAATGATAAAGGGTTTTATTTATTTGTTTGTGTTAATATTTTTCCTTGGGAATTAATGTCAACATGACTCACAAAAGCTTTAAAACAAAGTGAAGACCATGCCTCATGATTGCTGCTTATTTTTTACTTAAAGAAAACAGCATTCTGCTGCTTTTTCCTCAGTACTAACAACATTATATCTTTCCCATGATGCCACTGGCAGGGCCTAAGTACCACTGAGACTACATTACTCATCTCTGACCTTCAAGGGGTAAGCAGCAAGCAGTGGTAGCAGCTATGCATCCCTGCATGATTGATGTTTCCTCTTCCTTTATCCCCCAAAGCAGCAAAATGGGAAAGAGAGAGTGAGAGGAAAAATAATTTTCCAGTTTTCCTAAGGTAATTTGAGTTGTCATATCTAGATTTGAAAACAACAGACAATTCAGAAAGAGATCCAAGGCAAAATTCAAAAAATAAAAGCCACATGATACTTTTAATTGGACTAATCAGAAATTACACAAAACAAAATGCAACCTTTAAAGGTCTCCAGAATCCTTAATCAGATTGGATGTTGAGGGAATGTATTTTTCAGGCCATGATATAGAGACCTTTATGTATGCATCCAGTGTGTTGTATGGATCTCTGTTGTTATAACTCTTTTAACAAAAGGATTGACTTTTTAAATAAGGGATGGTTGAAAAGAGATCACTGCTTTTCCAAACCATTCAATCTATTATGCGTTAAATTAGATATCCTCCCATAAAACCATTAGAAGGACTGTGGCAGCAAAAACATGGTACTGCAGAGTAGAAACTAGCAACCTGTACAGAGTTGAAAACTGGAAAGTTGTTTCCACCTTATTGTGTGCTGTGGAAAGAATCCATACTCTGTGTTTGATCCTTTTCTGCTGTTCTTAACAGAATTTTTGGCTTATTTCCTAATGACATAATCATCTAGTTCAGTTTGAGTCACATGCTATTTCTGAATAAACAAACTACTAATAGACTATTCCCACTACATAGGAATAAGCCTCTTTTACGTTATTAACAAGGAATAACATGGGTCAATTGGAAAACTGCAAAACAAATATAATATGCCTTCATTCACTCTCAGTTATTAAAGGCAGGATAACTGTTTAACTTACTCAGGGCCTTTTCTGCACAAGCCATTTACATAATTTTCAGCCTACTAATGAAACATTTTCTCTGTGGGCTTATGCCCATTTTCCCCCCATTTGGTCTTGAAAATGTTTCCAAGTACCTTAGCCTTGTTTTTGAAAACACTTTTATTACATTGTTTTTCAAGGAAATGTTTCCAAACCAGCTTCCCGCGCAGTGCAGACATGTCTGAAATATTTTCTTTCCCACTGAAAAACCTGGCCATTTTTCATGCCAATGTGTTATTGACAAACTTTCCCCTTGACACCTGGTCCACCATGTTTCACATCACTCATCCCACCCCACCTCCCTAGTCTTGATTTTCATTATTTCATGTGAGATTTTTTTGTGCTGTTTTGGGTGAATCAACAAAGCACCAATTAAACAGAGATGCAGATCATTGAAGCAATGCATCAACAAAGAGTTGTTTCAATGAATAAGGAAAAAAACCCATTTTTTTAGAACCTCGCAGTGGCCATGAAACATTTGGAGAAGGTAAGTGCAAACAAACATTGTGGTAAAGGAAGGGGGGGATTGAAAACATTTGGGAAACGTTCTAAGTGACTTGTTCGGAAAAGGCCTACATTGCTCTGTTTCAGTTATTGCATAGTTAGTCCCTTCAGAACCTTAGGGTGGAGCTCTGAAGCAGTCTCCCTTCCCAGTTTCCTATCAAAATATCCTTAGAAATGAAACTGACTACTTACTTGACATGCTTGCTTTCACTGGGTATTGATGTTGCTAATATATTTTCTGTTGAAATGGAGTTTTCTATTTAAGACTTCTGGTTTACTGTTTTTATAAAATAACAAAAGATATTTGTTAAATAGAAACTGTTGTAACTGCCTTCATTTTCCACATTTTTATTATTTCAATACTTGATAGAATGATGGTGAAATGTTTGTGTTGTCAGCATGAACATATTTGGGACTATGATATGCATGATTTTACTTTGCATTACATTTTGTATGGCAACATATCATAGTTTAAAAGTATATAACTTCTTCATTTTAAAAGCCAATATGCAGAGGACTTCATGTTCAAGCAATCTGTTGTGACATAGCTTTGTTGAAGGAAATTGAGATGTAACGGTTGTGAACATGGTCCCTTGATCATGTAGAGTTCATTGACATTTTGCTTTCACTTGATTTTACTATGGAAATATTTTTGATTTCATAGGAACCCTATATTGCAGGGACCACTGGAGTCCTCAGCTTATACAAGAACAAACAGTCTTTAAAAAAAAATGCTGATCACAACTCTTTCACTTTTCTTTATGAAACCTATTGAGAGCCATTGACAAAAGATACCATCAAGGATATAGGTAAGGGGGGGTTTCTCAGGTTCAACCCCCCCCCCATTACATGTCCGAAGCTCAGCCCCCCATTTGTGGTTCTTTTGTATTTTTAATTTTTTTTGTTTTTGGCCTGCAGGGGGTGCAGTTTTTAGGCTAGCAGCACCAGAATTTCAAGGATTTGTTGGGAAACTCTTCTGATGATACTACCCAGGTTTGGTGAGGTTTGGTTCAGGGAGTCCAAAGCTATGGACCCCCAAATGGTTGCCCAATCCCCATTGTTTCCAATGGAAGCTAATAGTAGATGGGGCTACCCTTTTGAGCATCCATAACTTTGGACCCCCTGAACATAACTTCACCAAACCTGGGTGGTATCATCAGGAGAATCTGATGAAGATACATTGAAAGTTTAGGCTGCTAGCTTAACAATTGCACCCCTGTCAGCAGGCACCCCCAAATTTCCCCAGATTCTCCTTTTAAATCCACCCTCTTCAGCATGGATAGGGAGAATCTGAGGTCCCCAGTTTAAACATTGAAAGTGATGCTGTTTCAGGGTGGGGGATAATCCACCCTAAAACAGCATCACTTTCAATGTTGTTTTAACTGGGGACCCCAGATTCTCCCTATAAGGTAGATTTAAAAGGAGAATTTGGCCTCCCTAGTTTAAAGTGATGCTGTTTGGGGGTGGATTCCAGTATCACAGCAGCCACCCATGGGGGGGGACCCAGATTTTGCCCTCTGGGTCTGAAGGTTTCCCATAGCCATGCCTCTGCCTGTGAGGGATCACAGACAGCAAAATAGGAGCCTAGCTCGGTGAGGGGGGGGCAGGGCAGGGGAGTCTGCCATCCCTGGCCTCAGCTGCTTTTATGAGCCAGGGGGAGGGGCCTGGGGAGGCATGGCCATGCCCCCAGGGGTGGGTGGGGGCATGGCCCCTCCGACCCCCCCTCAAGAAAAATCTATACCTACATCACTGGATAACATCTGTACCTACGCAACTCTGCAGTTGATTTCCTAGCCCTGCAGTAGATCATTTACTGGAGTCTTGATCTCTGAGGCACACAGTTAAAATTGGTGGCTCATTCTTCCTATATCCAAATGGCTTTCTCTTTCAATTGGTAACAAGACAATTTGTATCTTCTTTTCACTTTTAGAGCAGGACTAGTAATATTGCTTCCTAAACCTTACCCACAGAGTCATCCAGGTCTTACAGATTAAACTGTGTTTTAGGTCTTACAGATTAAACTGTGTTTTTAAAGTAATGACATTTTTAAAAGTCTGTCTGCTTTATCAGTTATAGAGGCTGCCTAAGGGAATCATGGTTTATCCTCACTAGAAATTATTGCCCATGTGTTGATACAGAAAGATAGAATCAATTCTGCACAAGTTGTAATAAAATAGATGTGACTTTCAAGGGGTTCAATAGCATGCTACAGCACACAATTAGAATTATTCCACTGGTGTTTTGTTCTAACTGTGATGTAGATATTGAACCCAGCAACTAATATCACATTAGGCTGTTTTCTTCATTTTGCATTTTATTAAACATATTTTCAATAGAAGTAACTAAAAAGATCTCATGAACATCACTTGTAAAATTTTGCATCATTTAAGCTTGCATCGTACTATTTACATATCCAACTAAATCCAACATTCGTAGAAGTGCTTCACTCTGGCTAGGTTAATTTCTTTGCAGCTAGCTAGTTTTACTAGGATTGCATGCTTTCTGCCCATAGTGGTGATGGCAGGGGTAGAAATCAGAATTATGCTCCAAGGGAACCCAAGTTTTGTGCAGGAGAGATGAAATTGCACAAACTACAAGCATTGATTGCATTCAGACTTCATGACAAACTGAGACTGGGCAGGAGCATAGGGTTTTTGTGGTGCTTATAAACTTCCCCACTTTTCCACCTCCTTCCACATCTAAAACTTAATTTAGAATCTCCAGATCTGACCACAGTGTCTGAGTTCAGACGCTGGGAATATTGTTTACTCTCCAAAAGCAGGAATTTAAATTCTAGCTTAGAATCTCAGTTCGTGGGGAGTAAACACTCTTCAATTTGCCCAATTGTTGCATTTGAATAGTTTTCTTATAGTTTTTCACATATGCTGAATAGTTTTTCACATATGCTGGAAATAGTAAAAAAATTAAGTCAATTTTGTTTTCCTACTAGAGCTTTTTCAGTAAACATTTTTTAGTCAGTGAAACCATGGCTAGTATTTATTTTCCTCTTCCACATCATTGGTGGCTAGCCTTCTGTTTGTTTTGGATTTAAAGAATAACGAGGGAGTAAAGTGCTAAAAAAATTGTACTTAAACTATTTAGTTTTTAAGATACAGATGGCTAAAATGTTAATTTTCATACATCAAGTAAGGGGAACCCTGAGTTTGATTCTAATCATAGTATGGTGAACTTTCAAGGCAGAAATTAAAGATGTGTCTTCACAGTTACTCTTAGGAGTAGGGGGCACGCACAACCATGCTCCTCATTTTGTAATCACAGCTGAAAACATGCAAAGCAGTCCCAGAAATAAGGAGTATATCATTCCTTGGAACACTGTCAACAGGATCCTTGCCAACAGCAAATGTGTATCTCCAAAAGCTGTTCCTTAGTTGTCATACAGACAGATCAGTCCCTTACTGGATTTGTACACAGGCTAATATCCCAGCTGTCTTCAGAGCTGTCTTTGTGTGGAGAACATAACATGTGGCTTGGAGTGTCTGCATATTTGACTGCAGTTTCCTGTCAATGATTTCCATGAAATCAGTAGCACATTTTTTAGCCACTGGAATAATGATACTTGATCCCAAGTTTCTATGAATGTATATTGGATGTCTCTTGAATCACACTTCTTTGTAAATATATTTCTTGATGTCATTAGAACATGCCTCATGGAAAAGATTTTTAATGTCTAATGTGCTAACTCATATTAGCACAGTTCTTTGAATATGTGCTGTTGATTCTGGCAGATTTAAAATTGCCAGTGATGGCCCTTATTAGCAGAAAAAATGGTTTCTATGTCATTGCTTCAAATAATTACAGGCTTAGTTTTTGGGATGGTGGGCGTTCGCATGCTAACTCCCTGTTGGTTGTTCTAGAATACTGGAAGGAGATTCAATCTGTTCCTGAAGCGACGTCTCAGGGTAAACCATTGACTAATTATGCTGCTAATGGCTTGGATGGCTGCAGTGATTACAAGCTTCACTGTGTGATGTCTGTAGCTAATTGGAAACAAGATTTACAGTTAGATTAAAAACTCCCACAACAAAAGGGAAGCCAGTGTGGTGTAGTGGTTAAAAGTGTCAGACTAGAATCTGGGACACATGCTGGAATCTCCATGCGTGCCATGGAAGCTCACTGGTTGAGTTTGAGCCAGTCGCACTCTTTCAGCCTAACCTACCTGTGACAATAAAACGGAGCAGAGGAGTTTGATGTAAATAGTTTTGGGTCGCAATTGGGGAGAAAGCAAGGTACACATTAATTAAATACTGAGAATTTTAATGGAAAAAGGAAATGAACTCTCTTTTGTCTGCCTCTTAAACAGACCCCAAAATAATTAAAACTTTAAAAAGAATGTCATGCATTAAGATAGGTACGATATACAGTGATAACCTAAAAATGATTGGGAGGTAGAATTTTGTAGCCTTTGAAAATTAAACTGACTGACAATGAAGTCCTAAGCAGGATTATTGCCTTCTGAATTTATTTAGGCCTATAAACTTAAAAGGAAGTAACTGCATTTAGGATTGCACCGTAATTCTGAAAAAAAAGTATCAAACTGCAGAAAATATGTATAATTATGTGGACGCCATGTTGCAAATGGGGCTACTGCGTGCTAGTTACACACTCTTGCACAATTGTTCTATTTGTATGCATGAAGATTTGAGCCTTCAGATAAAGCCAAGTTAACACCCACCCCTCTCCAAGCAATTTCAGCTTTTTCCAGGGTTGTTTTTTGGGGGGCTGAAAAAAAAGACTGTCTAAGCACAGCTGAACAGCCAAAGCCTTAAAAAGCCAAAAAGTGTTTTGGACTTTTGAACAATCTCTCTCTGATGCCTGTAAAGCATCCAGGCTTCAGAGGCAGCAGGGCAGCCAGTAGAGCTACACGTAGGGGTTGGGTGACCCAATTCCTTTCACGCAGCTCTTCAACACTGCCACTTAAGTAGGCTTCAGAGACAGTGGGACAACCAGGAGAGCTGCGTGAAGGAATCAGGATACTCAAGTGGGCTTCAGAAGCAGCAGGGCAGCCCACGGATCTGCATGCAAGGGTGTAACCCGTAGAAATGACAGACATGTAGATTGATTGCTTAATATTTAAGCTGATTTGACTTTTCTATTTTGTCTTACACAATCTTATCAAACCACTACTTTAGGCTGACCAGCCGTCCCGCTTTTGGCGGGATCCTTATCACGCTCTTCAGGTACTCAATTTGTCCCGCATTCCATGGGTCTTCCGCCACAACCCCGATTTTTGGGAGGCTGCTGCACTGCCTTCTGGGCGCAAGGCAGTGCGGCAGCCTCCTGTGCGCCCGGCCGCAGGAGCTCATTACCCCCCCCCCCCCCCACCCCCCCCCCCCCCCCCCCCCCCCCCCCCCCACCCCCCCCCCCCCCCACCCCCCCCCCCCCCCACCCCCCCCCCCCCCCACCCCCCCCCCCCCCCACCCCCCCCCCCCCCCACCCCCCCCCCCCCCCACCCCCCCCCCCCCCCACCCCCCCCCCCCCCCACCCCCCCCCCCCCCCACCCCCCCCCCCCCCCACCCCCCCCCCCCCCCACCCCCCCCCCCCCCCACCCCCCCCCCCCCCCACCCCCCCCCCCCCCCACCCCCCCCCCCCCCCACCCCCCCCCCCCCCCACCCCCCCCCCCCCCCACCCCCCCCCCCCCCCACCCCCCCCCCCCCCCACCCCCCCCCCCCCCCACCCCCCCCCCCCCCCACCCCCCCCCCCCCCCACCCCCCCCCCCCCCCACCCCCCCCCCCCCCCACCCCCCCCCCCCCCCACCCCCCCCCCCCCCCACCCCCCCCCCCCCCCACCCCCCCCCCCCCCCACCCCCCCCCCCCCCCACCCCCCCCCCCCCCCACCCCCCCCCCCCCCCACCCCCCCCCCCCCCCACCCCCCCCCCCCCCCACCCCCCCCCCCCCCCACCCCCCCCCCCCCCCACCCCCCCCCCCCCCCACCCCCCCCCCCCCCCACCCCCCCCCCCCCCCACCCCCCCCCCCCCCCACCCCCCCCCCCCCCCACCCCCCCCCCCCCCCACCCCCCCCCCCCCCCACCCCCCCCCCCCCCCACCCCCCCCCCCCCCCACCCCCCCCCCCCCCCACCCCCCCCCCCCCCCACCCCCCCCCCCCCCCACCCCCCCCCCCCCCCACCCCCCCCCCCCCCCACCCCCCCCCCCCCCCACCCCCCCCCCCCCCCACCCCCCCCCCCCCCCACCCCCCCCCCCCCCCACCCCCCCCCCCCCCCACCCCCCCCCCCCCCCACCCCCCCCCCCCCCCACCCCCCCCCCCCCCCACCCCCCCCCCCCCCCACCCCCCCCCCCCCCCACCCCCCCCCCCCCCCACCCCCCCCCCCCCCCACCCCCCCCCCCCCCCACCCCCCCCCCCCCCCACCCCCCCCCCCCCCCACCCCCCCCCCCCCCCACCCCCCCCCCCCCCCACCCCCCCCCCCCCCCACCCCCCCCCCCCCCCACCCCCCCCCCCCCCCACCCCCCCCCCCCCCCACCCCCCCCCCCCCCCACCCCCCCCCCCCCCCACCCCCCCCCCCCCCCACCCCCCCCCCCCCCCACCCCCCCCCCCCCCCACCCCCCCCCCCCCCCACCCCCCCCCCCCCCCACCCCCCCCCCCCCCCACCCCCCCCCCCCCCCACCCCCCCCCCCCCCCACCCCCCCCCCCCCCCACCCCCCCCCCCCCCCACCCCCCCCCCCCCCCACCCCCCCCCCCCCCCACCCCCCCCCCCCCCCACCCCCCCCCCCCCCCACCCCCCCCCCCCCCCACCCCCCCCCCCCCCCACCCCCCCCCCCCCCCACCCCCCCCCCCCCCCACCCCCCCCCCCCCCCACCCCCCCCCCCCCCCACCCCCCCCCCCCCCCACCCCCCCCCCCCCCCACCCCCCCCCCCCCCCACCCCCCCCCCCCCCCACCCCCCCCCCCCCCCACCCCCCCCCCCCCCCACCCCCCCCCCCCCCCACCCCCCCCCCCCCCCACCCCCCCCCCCCCCCACCCCCCCCCCCCCCCACCCCCCCCCCCCCCCACCCCCCCCCCCCCCCACCCCCCCCCCCCCCCACCCCCCCCCCCCCCCACCCCCCCCCCCCCCCACCCCCCCCCCCCCCCACCCCCCCCCCCCCCCACCCCCCCCCCCCCCCACCCCCCCCCCCCCCCACCCCCCCCCCCCCCCACCCCCCCCCCCCCCCACCCCCCCCCCCCCCCACCCCCCCCCCCCCCCACCCCCCCCCCCCCCCACCCCCCCCCCCCCCCACCCCCCCCCCCCCCCACCCCCCCCCCCCCCCACCCCCCCCCCCCCCCACCCCCCCCCCCCCCCACCCCCCCCCCCCCCCACCCCCCCCCCCCCCCACCCCCCCCCCCCCCCACCCCCCCCCCCCCCCACCCCCCCCCCCCCCCACCCCCCCCCCCCCCCACCCCCCCCCCCCCCCACCCCCCCCCCCCCCCACCCCCCCCCCCCCCCACCCCCCCCCCCCCCCACCCCCCCCCCCCCCCACCCCCCCCCCCCCCCACCCCCCCCCCCCCCCACCCCCCCCCCCCCCCACCCCCCCCCCCCCCCACCCCCCCCCCCCCCCACCCCCCCCCCCCCCCACCCCCCCCCCCCCCCACCCCCCCCCCCCCCCACCCCCCCCCCCCCCCACCCCCCCCCCCCCCCACCCCCCCCCCCCCCCACCCCCCCCCCCCCCCACCCCCCCCCCCCCCCACCCCCCCCCCCCCCCACCCCCCCCCCCCCCCACCCCCCCCCCCCCCCACCCCCCCCCCCCCCCACCCCCCCCCCCCCCCACCCCCCCCCCCCCCCACCCCCCCCCCCCCCCACCCCCCCCCCCCCCCACCCCCCCCCCCCCCCACCCCCCCCCCCCCCCACCCCCCCCCCCCCCCACCCCCCCCCCCCCCCACCCCCCCCCCCCCCCACCCCCCCCCCCCCCCACCCCCCCCCCCCCCCACCCCCCCCCCCCCCCACCCCCCCCCCCCCCCACCCCCCCCCCCCCCCACCCCCCCCCCCCCCCACCCCCCCCCCCCCCCACCCCCCCCCCCCCCCACCCCCCCCCCCCCCCACCCCCCCCCCCCCCCACCCCCCCCCCCCCCCACCCCCCCCCCCCCCCACCCCCCCCCCCCCCCACCCCCCCCCCCCCCCACCCCCCCCCCCCCCCACCCCCCCCCCCCCCCACCCCCCCCCCCCCCCACCCCCCCCCCCCCCCACCCCCCCCCCCCCCCACCCCCCCCCCCCCCCACCCCCCCCCCCCCCCACCCCCCCCCCCCCCCACCCCCCCCCCCCCCCACCCCCCCCCCCCCCCACCCCCCCCCCCCCCCACCCCCCCCCCCCCCCACCCCCCCCCCCCCCCACCCCCCCCCCCCCCCACCCCCCCCCCCCCCCACCCCCCCCCCCCCCCACCCCCCCCCCCCCCCACCCCCCCCCCCCCCCACCCCCCCCCCCCCCCACCCCCCCCCCCCCCCACCCCCCCCCCCCCCCACCCCCCCCCCCCCCCACCCCCCCCCCCCCCCACCCCCCCCCCCCCCCACCCCCCCCCCCCCCCACCCCCCCCCCCCCCCACCCCCCCCCCCCCCCACCCCCCCCCCCCCCCACCCCCCCCCCCCCCCACCCCCCCCCCCCCCCACCCCCCCCCCCCCCCACCCCCCCCCCCCCCCACCCCCCCCCCCCCCCACCCCCCCCCCCCCCCACCCCCCCCCCCCCCCACCCCCCCCCCCCCCCACCCCCCCCCCCCCCCACCCCCCCCCCCCCCCACCCCCCCCCCCCCCCACCCCCCCCCCCCCCCACCCCCCCCCCCCCCCACCCCCCCCCCCCCCCACCCCCCCCCCCCCCCACCCCCCCCCCCCCCCACCCCCCCCCCCCCCCACCCCCCCCCCCCCCCACCCCCCCCCCCCCCCACCCCCCCCCCCCCCCACCCCCCCCCCCCCCCACCCCCCCCCCCCCCCACCCCCCCCCCCCCCCACCCCCCCCCCCCCCCACCCCCCCCCCCCCCCACCCCCCCCCCCCCCCACCCCCCCCCCCCCCCACCCCCCCCCCCCCCCACCCCCCCCCCCCCCCACCCCCCCCCCCCCCCACCCCCCCCCCCCCCCACCCCCCCCCCCCCCCACCCCCCCCCCCCCCCACCCCCCCCCCCCCCCACCCCCCCCCCCCCCCACCCCCCCCCCCCCCCACCCCCCCCCCCCCCCACCCCCCCCCCCCCCCACCCCCCCCCCCCCCCACCCCCCCCCCCCCCCACCCCCCCCCCCCCCCACCCCCCCCCCCCCCCACCCCCCCCCCCCCCCACCCCCCCCCCCCCCCACCCCCCCCCCCCCCCACCCCCCCCCCCCCCCACCCCCCCCCCCCCCCACCCCCCCCCCCCCCCACCCCCCCCCCCCCCCACCCCCCCCCCCCCCCACCCCCCCCCCCCCCCACCCCCCCCCCCCCCCACCCCCCCCCCCCCCCACCCCCCCCCCCCCCCACCCCCCCCCCCCCCCACCCCCCCCCCCCCCCACCCCCCCCCCCCCCCACCCCCCCCCCCCCCCACCCCCCCCCCCCCCCACCCCCCCCCCCCCCCACCCCCCCCCCCCCCCACCCCCCCCCCCCCCCACCCCCCCCCCCCCCCACCCCCCCCCCCCCCCACCCCCCCCCCCCCCCACCCCCCCCCCCCCCCACCCCCCCCCCCCCCCACCCCCCCCCCCCCCCACCCCCCCCCCCCCCCACCCCCCCCCCCCCCCACCCCCCCCCCCCCCCACCCCCCCCCCCCCCCACCCCCCCCCCCCCCCACCCCCCCCCCCCCCCACCCCCCCCCCCCCCCACCCCCCCCCCCCCCCACCCCCCCCCCCCCCCACCCCCCCCCCCCCCCACCCCCCCCCCCCCCCACCCCCCCCCCCCCCCACCCCCCCCCCCCCCCACCCCCCCCCCCCCCCACCCCCCCCCCCCCCCACCCCCCCCCCCCCCCACCCCCCCCCCCCCCCACCCCCCCCCCCCCCCACCCCCCCCCCCCCCCACCCCCCCCCCCCCCCACCCCCCCCCCCCCCCACCCCCCCCCCCCCCCACCCCCCCCCCCCCCCACCCCCCCCCCCCAACCAACCCCCCCCCCCCCCAAACCCCCCACCCCCCCACCCCCCCCCCCCCCCACCCCCCCCCCCCCCCGCCCCCCCCCCCCCCCCCCCCCCCACCCCCCGCCCCCCCCCCCCCCCCCCCACCGCCCCCCCCCCCCCCCCCCCCCACCCCCCCCCTCCCCCCCCCCCCCCCCAGTGGCCCCCACCCCCCCGCAGCCCCCCTACCCCCCCGCCACCCCCCCCCCCCCCCCCCCAACGCCCCCCCCCCCCCCCCCAGAGCGCCCCCCCCCCCCCGCCCCACCCCCCCACCCCCCCAGCCACAGATGCAGGCGAAACGTCAGGAGAGAATGCTGCTAGAACACGGCCATACAGCCCGGAAACCACACAGCACCCAAAGTTCCTTTTTTTTCTCCATAGATCTTTTCATAAGCCCCCAACAAGAAGCTTTTGGTTTCAATTGTATATTAATTTTTAATTTTTTTTTAAATTATTGAATGTATTGGCCTCCAATACTCCCTAGCTTTTTCACAAGTCCACCATAAATGATAAAATGACCCTCACTGGTCATTTCTGATCTCTCAGCCCAAATACGTTTTTTGAAGATTTGACATGTTAATTTAAATTGTAAGAGTGAAACAGTCAGGGTTAAAATGTGATACAGCTGTGTTTTTGTCTGAAAGACACACTTGAGAACCAGGCATTGGAAGCATGGTGGAGGGAGGGTTCTTGCCTTGATGTCTTGCTTAGAAGCTTCCGACTTTTCATTTTTTTTGGTTGTGAACTTCCCAGAGGCAACTGGCTAGCTACAGTTGAATATGATACCGAACTAGGTTGGATCTTTGGTCTGATGAAACAGAATTCTTATTTTTCAGTGCTAAGAAACAAATTATCCAGTCATACTCTCTCATTTATTTCCCCTACTTTCCATCACAATGTTGTCTGACCATTTCATGCCTCGATTTTCCTCTATTCTTTCCTTTCTCGTATCCTTTTCCTACTCTCCCTCTTTCGCCTTCCTTGATTCTTATTAAATTGTCCAACTGGACCTTGCTAGCTGAGTTGGGAATTGTTGACTACTTCTATGACCTCTGGATCTAAAAGCAGTACCCCATCCCACATTTCTCCCATGATGTAGAAGGCTTACCTCAAGAGAGGCATGTGTACTGAATGTACTGCAAGAGGAGCTTTGATCACTTTTTTGGGGATATCTCATTCAGGAACAAGGAAGTTGTGAAAATCCCCCATGTTGGGTGTTTATTGATTGAACATTTGTTCAATCATTGAACATTTGTTTTCCTAAATGCAAAAAAAACCTGTACTGGCAGTGAGTAGATGTAAGCTTTTGGATGTTTCCAGATTTAGTAAATTCTCATTGGCCACACATAGCAACATTTAACATATGTTTTCATTAGAATGGGTAACTTTCAGTTCACTAAAGCTTGTGTTGGCAGAATAAATTGAAAACTAGAGAGAGTGACTTGAATTCCCTCATCTGCAGAGTAATTATCTCCTCTTATGGAAGGAAAACACTGTCTTCGGAATTTGGTATGCTAAGGCTTAAGAGGACTTTGTTAAATTCTTCTGTCAGACTGGCATGATATGTTTCACAGTTCATTTTGTATCATTACAAACTACATGTGAGTAAAAATAGGAATGTGTGCAGCTGCCTGGCTGTAGACCAACCACTTGATTCATCAAGCTCAGTGTTGTCTACTCTGATTCTGGCTCTCCAGAGCCTGTAATAAAGGAGTCTTACTTAATTACTTAGAAGCTCCAGAGGAGGAGGCCCTCTTCTTCCAGGTAGAGGACTACTCCTACCTACTCTCTAAGTGACTGGCCGCCCTACATATGCAGGGCCACGAGGGGGCAGCCCAACATGTATCCCTGAACTCCAGGACTACCACCATTGGTGACGGGAGTTTCTGCCCCATAATCCCACAAGAAAGAAGGTTTTCTCCTTCCCCTTGTTTTTTGAAAAGAAGCTTAGGGGGGAATGGAAGAGACCCACTTCCCACAGACAGTTTCCCTCAGTGATTAGGAAGCTATATGCAGCACCACCAGTGGTTGAAGAGTTCCTTCAATTCCCCCTGGTGGATGCCCCAGTGACCGCACTGCAGGCCTCATCCCTGGTCTCAGAGGATGGTGACGACCATCTCCAATATGCCCTAGACTGCAAGGCAGACCACGCTCTCAGGAAGGCCCACGAGACCCTTGCCTTGACCATTAAGGTAGCATCCACCACCTCCATTATAAACCGTGCAGCCATAGTATGGGCCAGGAAAGTCTTCCAGCTGCTGTCAGAGGAGGACACCTGCCTCAGGGAGGGTGTCACTCGCATCCTCAAGGCAGCAGCCTTCTCAACATACTCCTCCCTAGATATTCTGACCTTCGCTGGGAGGGCCATGGCTTCTGCCACGGCAGCATGCCACTCCCTATTGCTTCGAGCCTAGCAGGCCAACCATCACACAAAAAACGTGGTGACTGACTACCCCTTCCCAGGGACCAGATTATTTGGCTAAACCCTGGACAAAATTTTAGTTGAGATTTGGGACAAGACCAAGGTCATGCCCCACATCATCAAGGACTCTGATAGGCAGCCATTTGAGCATCCCTTTCTGGCACACAACACACTGCCCAAGTTTTGCCAGGATGCCTAAAGGCAGACCTGGAATCCACCTAGGCAACAGCCCCATAGGGGTTCCCTTGGGAGAGGGTTCAGCCAAAGGGCGGACAAGCCCCCCTTTGGGACTCCGGCAGGCAGGGCATGACTCTTAGTCCACTCAGGTTGGAGGGAGACTGGTGGCCTTCGCTGACCAAATGGGTTCTATCCAAGGCAGGCATCTGTGCCATCAAGGTGGTATCCTCAGGCTACAAGATACAGTTTGCCTCATTTCCCCCCAACCGAATGCGAACCTCCTACCATCTCTCCACCCGGCCAAAAGGAACCACACTCTGCGCACGGTCCAGCACCTTCTCACGACCCAAGCCATCGAGCCAGTTCCCTCCTCAGAGCAAGGGCTAGGGACTCCATTGTCCATGAACTTAGCATGAATTAAGCAAAGGCCAAGGGCATGCTAAGTTCATGGACAATGGACTCCACCCAAACACAGGATTTGCATTCACCAATACTGCTGCTTCTGTAGGGAATGCAAATGTGAATCAGTCCCTGAACTGAAAAACCTCACCTGCAATACTATACTATCAACCACACCTTTGCATAGCAAGTTCCACCCAAATACTTACTGATTGGTTCTCCACCTGGGGACATGACAGTTTATACCCCACTAAAACATTCCTATCTCACTGGACACAGTGTGTAACAGATTTCCCTCTGTGATACTCCTCTGAAGATGCCAGCCACGGATGCAGGCAAAACGTTAGGAACAAGATCCACCAGACCACGGCCACACAACCTGGAAAACCCACCACAACCTTGGTCTTTACTGATGGTCCTGGTCTGGTGTTTCTTTTGCTGCAAAAGGAGAATGGCTGTAAGTGTTAACTCAAAATTACACAGTAGTGTGAGCTTTTTCTCCACCATATGGACTGTACTACCATTGAGGGGAATGTGAAAGCTTTAATATAATCACAGATGCAAAGCACCCTTCACAATCCAGGATATGGGAGACAGCTAACAGAAAAAAAAAGGATAAGCAAAACCAGAGCAATTCCATGAGAACTCCTGAGTCAATATGCTACTAAATGTAATCTTTGTTTATTACTTTAGTGTTTGAAGCAGACAGCACTGTTATCATAAAGTGAACTCGTGTTTATGTTAGTGACATATCTTTTTAGCTAGAATGTATTACCTGTTAATTATTTAGTAGAATAATTAACTTTAACTTCTGTACTTTGGACCTTTTAAATATATTCTTAAACTACACCTTAGAATTGAGTTCTGCTTTTATTTTGAGAACTTTTGAACCCTTAAAGATGAACATTAATTAAGCAAAGTGAGAAGGTTATCCACCCAGCTGATAAAGTTATTCCAGAGAAAAAACATCGTGAGTGCTTGTATATGCCACATTTTGAAACAGGGGTTTATTAGGGGACTTTTTTCTAGCAGTCCCTTGTTAATTCTTTTCTACAGAATTAAAAAAAATATATGTTGTTCTCATTGCATGTCTGGATAGATCACTTCATTGTTAGGAAAGTGTAACTGTAGAAAAAAGGATTTGTTCAGTTTGCTCCATTTATGCCTAATGGACTTGCACCCTGCATGTTTAAACATATTTTTCCAGGTTTTTTTTCCAAGACCATAACTGCTACTATTTTTCAATTGTTTTGTTTTTGGTGTAGGTTTTGAGTTTTATGCTGTTCGTATTTTATAGTAATTATGTTTGTTTTATATAACTATAGAAAAAGAACAAAAATTCTTCAATTACACCTGTGTATGCAAAATTCAAGCATTGTTATCTGGGTTGTTGTTTTTAGGAGAGGAGACGAGAATTTGAAAACAATCTTGTAAAAGCAGGTTTGGAACTAGAAACTGAAGACAAAAAGGTAAAGAACCATTGTGAATTATATTTGAACTACATCAATATATTTAATTCCCAGTGTGACCCCATGTATTGATATTTAAATATGGAGTCTGGGGCCATGAATAGACACGACATCTTTCCACAAACCTGAGGAAAACCCCAGGTTTGCAGAAAACTCTGAAATCTAAAAAATAAACACATTGGGATTTAAAAAACACCAAAATAATTGAAGCAACACCTGTAGGTTTAAGAAATCAATGTCCTTATGTTTTCTTCTTGCACATTTATCAGGGTAAGAATATTGGAATATAAAATTCTTAATGAATTTGCTAGATTATAAAGTAAATCTTGGATGGTCTCTGTTTGTACTTTTTAACATCTGTTTTATGTCCAAGTCTGTGAAAAATGCTGAATGTATTGCAACACATATCCCTATGGCCACCAGAGAATCTGCAGTGGAAACTGAAGATGGGGTACACTGCAAGCTTAGTAGAACCCAGTGCCATTCTGGAAGTTCAAAAACAACAGAAATAATGACAACCAGGAGAATTGCAGCATAACAAATCCAAGCAGAGGGAGGGGACAACTGTGGAAAAGAAGAAAAACCTCTTGAAACTGACAAACAGACCTGAAATAGTTTGGCAAGCCAATAAGAAACCCTGGGAGACACAGAAACAAAGAAAAACAAGGGGGAAGAAAAATAGTTCCAGGAGCCTGCAACCACTAGCTCTCTGTAACTGTAACATGGGAATTATTCAATGCTGTTAGAAAAAATAATCAAGTGTACACTGTACATGGCATTGTGAACAGGGCTTATTTGCATATGTTTAAGGTGCTGTTCTTAGTCCGGTTCTCCAGCATGCATTCTGAAAGTGTATATGTTGGAAAAAACCAGATACACATCTTCAAACCTTATGGTTTTCACAATGGAAGTACATGAAAATACTGCTTAGTTTAACATCAGGCATTACATTTCATTTGCAGGAATCTGAAAATGGCAAAACTTACTTTGTAAAGGTTCATGCGCCATGGGAGGTCCTGACTACGTATGCTGAAGTGCTGAACATCAAAGTGCCCATCAAGGAAAATGATCTTCCTTGTACGTTAGAGAACCCCCTGGACTGTATGGCTCAGCCTTTCAGGCTACCTGAGAATGTGATGCATCCAGAACCAGACTACTTCACAGCGCCATTCAGCAAGGAAAGGCAGGAACTCTACCTCATTCATGAGGAACAGACGTTTTTCTCCCCATCAGTTAGAAACAGAATTGTGAGTACTTGTGCCCATCAGTACAGGCTTAAACACCCATCCCTTACATAACCTACTTTTATAATCTATATATGTAATAGCAAGATTGGCAAATCTTTGGATACTTTAATCCGGTGATTGGAACTGTGAACAGGCAAGACAGATTTTTCTACAAACCTGGAAAGGGCCCCAGGTTTGTAGAAAAATCTGAAGGCTTAAAATAAAAATAAAAATTGGAGAGTTTAAAAAAGACAAAAGTGATAAAAGGTGCCTGCAGCTTTGGCAATGGATCTGCCTCAGTGTCTGTTGCTAGGCAACCACAGATACAGGCTTGGTTCTGTCCATTAAAAGGAGGGGTAGGGGGCAGGGCCCTTTCCAGGCTTATTTTGGCCTTTGAGAGAGGATTTACTGGGGCCAGGCCTGACTAGGGTTGCCATTCCCAGGTTGGGAAATTCCTGGAGATTTTGTAGTGAAGTCTGCGGAAGGCAGGGTTTGGGGAGGGAAGAGGCCTGAGCAGGGTATAATGCCATAAAGTTCACCCTGCTCCATGGGGACAGTTGTCTGGAATTCAGTTGCAATTCCAGGAGATCTCCAGGTAACACCTGAAGGTTGGCAACCCCAGGCCTGGCAGCAACCTCTAGGGCAGTGGTTCTCAATCTGGGGGTTGGGACCCCTTAGAGGGTCAAACGACCCTTTCACAGGAGTCGCCTAAGACTCTCTGCATCAGTGTTCTCCATCTGTAAAATGGAGAAATGTTAGGGTTGGGGGTCACCACAACATGAGGAACTGTATTAAAGGGTTGCGGCATTAGGAAGGTTGAGAACCACTGCTCTAGGGGACTTGATACCATCTGTCTTTTATGGCTCAAGAAAACCTGGCTGCTTACTAGTGTTTAACAGTCAACACTCTATGAAAGCCAGTGTGGTCTAGCGGTTAAAGCTTCAGAGCAGAATCTGCAAGGTTCAAATTCCCATTTTGCTGTGAAAGCCCACTAGGTGTTTATGGACCAGCCGTGTACTTTCAACCTAACCTACCTCACAGGATTGTTATTTGGATAAAGAGGAGACTAATATATGCTGTTTTGATCCCCACTGTGGAGAAAGACTGTAGTTTTCCAAGGTAGAGGCTGAAGGGGGGAAGAGATGGAAAACTGAAGACAGAGTGGCAAATAAAGGTAGGCTGGCTGTTGGTTGGGAAGGAGATAGGGTTGCCAACCCTGGATTTGGAAATTCCAGGACATTTGAAAGGTTGAGCCTGGAGAGGGTGGAGTTTGAGGAGGGGAGGGACCTCAGATGGGTATAATATTGTAGGCTTCATTCTCCAAAGCAGCCATTTCCTCTAGGGAATTTGGAGCTACCAATCTTCAGGTAAGGGCAGGATATTTCCTGGAATTACAACTGTTCTCCCAATGACAGAAATTAGTTCCCCTAAGGGGGACTGTTTGATGATGTTGGAGATCCATTGTGATTCCAGAAGAGCCACAGCTACCACTGCTGCTGTGGAGAGAGGGACAGGTGGGCAGCTGAGAGGGTGATGAAGGGCAGAAAGAGAATGATGGGGTGGAGAAAACAGAAAGAGAGAAAAAGTGACTGGCATGGAGAACAGAGATTGCAAGAAAAGGGGTGGCGGGAGCGAGAAAGAAGGAGAGACTGAGAGAAGTAGAAGGTGGGGGGGGGGCATAGGAATGGGATAGCTGCTGCTACATGTTTCTTGTGAGTCCCCACTTGCAGATCTTCTTAATACTCAAAAATAATACTCAAAAATAAACCCACAAGTGGTTTATAAGCACAGCTTTAACAAATGCACAGTTTATTAAGCAAGACCCTAGATCAGAGAAACATATCCTTCTTTGTATTGTTGAAGGCTTTAACAGCCAGAATCACTGGAATATTTTGAGTTTTCCAAGTTATATGGCCATGTTCCAGTATTATTTTCTTCTGACTTTTTGCTGCATCTGTGGCTGGCATCTTCTGAGGATCCTCTGAAGATGCCAGCCACAGGTACAGGTGAAACGTCAGGAGAAAATATTACTGGAACACAGCCATACAACCTGGAAAACCCATAACATCCGATATCCTTCTTTTCCTCTCGCAAACACCTGTACTTTAACAAAGTATTATAGGTCATATTCCTTAGATTTAAAAAGAGAAGGATCTCAGCAACATAAGCCCGCTGCTGATACATGATCAGGCTGCTCACATCTGTTAATGTTGCCACTGTTAACAATCTAAAATGTATAATCTAATGACAGAAGGCCAGCATCAATTGTCTCAGGTATTGTAAAATTCAGAATCCCAGATTTGTTCCATACATGTGCCTGTAAATTGTTGGAGAACTATTTGTGCATTTAGGTACTATATATGTGGTCCCCTTCTCTGATCTAAAGCCAAGGTTGCATGCACAAAAGCTAACATGCCCATTATTTGTTTTGGAGGAGACACATGGAGGGGATCTATTCACCCTAAGAGCTTAGTTTTGAACATAGGGGTTACGTGTTCTTCATTCGATCAGAGCAAAAAAAAAGTTAGTAGTGCTGGGAATCTGATTTTCAAGTTTCATAAAACTATGAAGGTGTTTCAGTATTAATAGTAACATGTAGTTTTATCTCACCCTGTTTTTAGGTTTATTATATTTTATCAAGGTGTCCTTATGGGACAGAAGAAGGGAAGAAAAAGTTTGGGATCAAAAGACTATTGAGCAATGGCACCTATGCTGCTGCTTACCCACTCCATGATGTAAGTGTTTAGATTTCCATTCTTTTCTTTGTCATTTTGTACTTATTTGTTTTTTAATCTATTTTTTTTACTACCACCATAATATGCTCTGCCTTGTAGTTAATATGCAGTTAATATGTAGTTAATAAACCGCCCAGAGCCCTTAGGAGATGGGGCAGTATGTTAAAACTGACAAATAAATAAATAATATCTGAAATCTTCTGTAGTTGTGATTATTGCTATGGAAATTGCTTATAACATATGTGCGTGAAGACATTTAGCTGAGCTAAGAACACCTGTGCAAGCCTCTAGGGAGGAGAAGGGGAAGGTAAATTTCAGATGTGCCATCCACTGGGATGACAATGTAGTAATAGTGTTTAATGACACATTGCCATCTGCTGGTACTTTGTGAGTACTTCACTGGAACATATTTTTCGATTTTAAAAAATGTACAGGAACTGCCAGGGTATATAATTCAATGTCCTGCCCTGGATGTTCCAGATTAGCCTGATCTTGTCAGATCTCAGAAGCTAAGCAGGGTTGGCCAGGTCAGTAATAGCGGGGAGAACACTAATTAATTCCTGGGTTACTTACTGCGCAGAGGCAGGCAATTGCAAATATTCTTTATTTTGTTATATTTTATTTATTTTTAAATTTTTTTTACATGTAGGTGTTAAAAAGTTCTATTTAGGACAGTGAAGCCCTCCCAGGGTTTCATGATTTATGTTATGAGTTTCAGAATATTGCTAGCTTCCCCTACTTTGCTATATTTACAATGAAATCTGAAATGGCACTCCTGATATTTATTGCAAAAGGGAAAAAAGTGGATGTTGCAGCTTTCTTAAACCCTGTGATACCAGTCATATAATGAGCTGCTTGTGTTTTGTTCTTTTCCATATTTATTCACATGATTGCAGTGCCAGTACTGGAATAAGTCAAATGATCCAAAGTGCGACAATGAAAGATACACACTGTATACAGAATGGGCAAGGTTTCTTCGGTTTTACAAAGAACAGCCCTTGGACCTTATCAGGTGAGCCTTTGATGTTTGTATTTTAACCATCTGGCACTTATGCTTTGAATTTTTTAATACATGCACATTCACACAAACACATGAATTGGTAAATTATCATTTAATAAGTTGGAGAGGACTTGGGAATACTTACCCCAATCCAAAACTTGCCCCTCCACATTTCTTTACGTGAGGGATCAGAAACCTATGCTGAAAGAGAAATCAGTGTCTACTGAGGGGAAGGCATAAAAGCTGCATAGTATATAAGAGAGAGTGTTGAACTAGGAACCTGGGAGACTTGAGTTCCAATCCCCTTTTCAACCCTGAAACTTGCTGGGTGACCTTGAGCTCACCACATACTCTCAGTGTAACCTGCTTCAGAGGGTTGTTGTAGTGAGAAAATGGGAAAAGAGAGAACAGTGTACTAAAATGTTTTAGGGAGAAAAGTGGGCTAATGAGAGTTGAACTTGGAGATACCGTTCAAGCAAGCCATACCCTAACCATGCTGCCTGTATCTCAGGGATTCACCTTCAATTTGGAGGGCATAAGCAAAAAAATACCATATGTTATAAAAAGCCTCTATAAGGTATGATTATATAATTGATATTTATTTTATTTATTTATGTTAGCCTGCCTTTCTCACTGAGATTCAGGGTGGATTAAAACTATATATTTTTTAAAAAATCTAGTCACGCAGCATAAGAAATCTAATAAACAATGCAATAAGAGCAGGATTGCATAATTAGTAGACCTAATTTGGGGGCAACATAAAAGTTAAAAAAAAAACCTGTATTGATGCAGACACTAATGTTGTACAAAGATGCTGCTAGGTGTCAAGTTCAGATTGTATTTGGGATTGCCACAGCAACCCAAAATGGGCCGTGAAAACTGGCACTCACCTAGTGGCAATGAGCAGGAGGGAGACAGGCTAGAAGAGGAGAACCAACAGCAGGAGGACAACAGGAGTTAAGGGAGGAACCTAAAACCAGGGCAGTAAAAAGCAGACTCAGGCAAGAAAAGGCAGAAATCTTGACAAGGAGATTGTGGGGAACATGAGATTTCCTCCTCTCTAAGCCTTTGTGGGTTTGTTTTTCTGTATGCTCTAAACATCATGTCATGGGAATCTTTTACCCTTAATTCAGTCAATGCCAGAGTTGCATCATAATTAACCAACCATGCTGTTTTTGCAGTGGGAAAATGATCCACTTGAAACTTGTAGATCCCTTTAATTCAGTGTTCAATTTATCACAGTCATGTTGAAGTTGAATGTATAGATCCCAGCTGACCACCTGATTGACTGTTGTATTAATTGAATGTGGAACCCTGGTGATTTCTCATCCCACACTGAGGATTCTCTTGAGTTGGAGGTAATATTAGTAGTAGCATTGTTGGACATCTTCCTGCCACCATGACCCAATAGAAAGTATAATATAAAATAAAGGGAAAGGCAAATGTCTTTGGGGGATCATTCAATTGCTAGGTAACTATATGAGCAAAACTTTCTGCACGCGTTGAAATAATTAAGCTTCAAGAATTTGCACCAGTCAATATTAAAATATTAAAAATGCTCATTTTTAAACTGGGATTAGAAGTTTTTCTTTTGGTGCATAGATCTGTAGCATTCCTGTGGCTTTTGCCTGACAACATTGCCTAATACTTTTGCGTCTAAATTCAGTCCCATTTTTTTCTTTGCAATTAATTTCTTGCCAAAAAAATATGCTGATTATTTGTTTCCTTTTATCACTGCACTACTTGTTTACAGAAAGTATTATGGAGAGAGGATTGGAATCTATTTTGCCTGGCTGGGATTCTACACTGAGATGCTGTTCTTTGCAGCTGTTGTTGGTTTTGTCTGTTTTCTATATGGTGCATTCACAATGAACGAAAATATGAGTAGGTAAGTGTAACTGACTTCATAACATGGGCCAAAGTGAATTTATGACCAAGTGGCTGAAGTAAGCTGTCCCACCCCTTGTATTATGCATACGTTTTGATTCATTTTTTAAACTTCTGAACTCTTTCAGCCCCACCTACTTCAAAAGGTGTCTGTTGTAGGGAGAGGAAGAGAAAGGAGCTTGTAAGCCACCTTGAATCTCCTTTCAGGAGTGAAAGGTGGGGTATAAATACAAACTCTTCTTCTTGTTCATTGTGTGTAGTTATACCCTGTTCCTGTTGGCAGAATATATGATGTTAATGCAGAATTGTGTGCCATTGTATGGTTTCGATACGGCCTATAAATTGTATATTGAAAATGTGAATATTGGTTGTTATGTGAACCAACAATCGTTTCCTGTGTAAAGTCAACTACTTGTATGTAACAAAGCAACATTTCTAGGTGTTCTTGCTTAATTAAATTAGTCATATTTGTCCTCCTCAGTAAAGAAATCTGTGAACCTAGTATTGGGGGAGATATTATCATGTGCCCACTATGTGATCGAAAATGTGATTACTGGAGGCTGAATTCTACGTGTGAGTCTTCACAGGTCAGTCATCATTCCTGCAATGTTTGTAGCTAACTAAATAGCCCATTTTCTAGTGCTCTTTCACACAAAAACTTTGCTTCTGTTACAGTATTCCCATTTGTTTGATAATGTGGCAACCCTCTTTTTCGCAATCTTCATGGGCATTTGGGGTGAGTATACTTAAATTATACAGTCTTACTGAGCAGTTTCAAATGGCCTTACTGCATATACTCATGAAGCTTTTCACTACAGTACTATATGGACAAGTGTAAATATGTTGCAGAACCTCATGATGCATTGCAGCTTCAATCAAGTATGTATACGCATGAAGAGTCAATGTTTTCAGATTCTTAAAGACATCAATTCCCAAGATGCAGTGCAACTAACAGTACATAGAATATGCATATACATCCAGTACATGTGAACAATAATTAATTTGGCTAATTTTACAGTGGATACCAACACTTCAAAGAAATAGAAATAAATAAATGAAGAAACAATTTTTCCAAGAGAATTTCAAAGCAGTAATAATATTTTGTATGGAACTGAATAAACATCTAGCTAAGAGGTACCGTATATACTCGCGGATAAGCCGAGTTTTTCAGCCCTGTTTTAAGGCTGAAAAATGCCCCCTTGGCTTATACACGAGTCACTGCTTACCAGCCGGCTCTTCAGGCCTCTGCCGAGGCTGGGGGCGTGGCTGGGACGACCTCCCTGTGGCTGCACAAGCCGCTTGTTGCTGCCCTCCTCGGAGGGTGAAGGGGAACCCTGGTTGCCTCGGCTTCCTCAAACCCAGCGGGGAGGTGGAGGGAGCTCCTTATTTGGGCAAAGACATCATGGGGAGTCACTGCCCAAATAAGGAGCTCCCTCTGCCTCCTGGCTTCCCACCTTCAGCTTATACGCGAGTCAATACGTTTTCCCAGGTTTTGGTAATAAAATTAGGTGCCTCGGCTTATACACAAGTCGGCTTATTCATGAGTTTATACAGTACATATATTTAATTTTCAATAAACATGTCTTATTGGTTAGTTATTATTTACTTTCTCATTGCAGTTACACTGTTCTTGGAATTCTGGAAGAGACGGCAAGCTCGGCTCAAATATGAGTGGGATTTAGTTGATTTTGAGGAGGAACAGCAACAGCTTCAGCTGAGACCGGAGTATGAAGCAAAATGTACTAAAAAGAGAAAAAATCCAATAACTCAGGTAATTTGGAAAGAATGTTACCTGCATATTGGGAGAATCTAGCTACCCAGTACGAGGAGTTCTGCCAGTCTGGTTCCTGAAACCAGTGCTTACCCTTGTGCATAGGATAAAATGATGATGGGAAGACATGGCAGAAACACTGTCTGAGAAAAATACAGCTGGGCAAATAGTGAAGAACAAGATACAACTGAAGCAGTTTGGAATCTGATAAAATAAACCAGGCCGTCTACAGTGACCACTATAAATCATTCTAAAAGAGAAAGCCTATAGCGGAAGAGAAATTGTTTGTCTAATTTTTACTTCCTAAAAACGTAAAAAACACTCTGCAGGATCAAAGTGGTGATCTGTCTTGTCCCTTGCCTTGTTCTCCCCGGTTTCTGACCAGGTGCTCTGGGAGGCCTGCAGCAGGATCACAGAGGCCCAAGCCTCCTGTTTTTCTGCTGTCTCCAGCAGCTGGCATTCAAAGGTGTATAGCCTCCAAAGTACACAGAAGTCCCACTTAGCTAATAGCCATTGATGGCCCATCTTCCATTACTTTGTCTAATCCTTTTTGTTTGTTTGTTTACTCATCCAACAACTCAATCCAAAAAGGAGGGTGAAGCAACTATTGGAGGAAAAGGAGAGGCTAGTCTGTGGGTACAGTCCTTGTGCTGAAAGCATAGTATGATTTACTGGGCTGATTTTTGATGCAGAGGCAATATAGTGTAGCATTTGGAATAAGGGTCCCCAATCACAAAATGGATGCCAGGTAGGGTTTGCAACTGGTGTGGAGAAAAATAATATTTCCCTTTTAACAGAGTTCTAACGTGCAATTGAAGCTTTTCGTGGCATGAAGGTACAAAACAGCACCTTATGTAGAACTCCTGCCATACTCAATGTAATGTTTTTTCTGAGAGTGTAGATCTTTTATAGATGTTCAGAGGTGAAGGGAAATGCATTCTACATATGCTCAGTGGTATTTTTTTCATATTCTCAATATTGATCATTGGTATAGAGAGCAGATTCTGGGTTTGAGATCTAGTATGCATGAAACCTTGAGATTTTATCTTCCACTAGTAAATGGAAGATGAAATACTAATGAGTCCTATGAGAGCTCTCACACCTTCTTTGCCTCCTCAGCTCTGCCAGAAACCCTACCACACATAACAATCAATTAGTTATTCTTGCCCATCTTGTGCTCCATATACAGTTACCTGCTCTATATTTACTCACCAATAAGAAGCTCTTTTGTTTTAGCAGGAAAATCAGAATCCT
The DNA here is from genome assembly GCF_021028975.2 of Sphaerodactylus townsendi. Lineage (NCBI taxonomy): Eukaryota > Metazoa > Chordata > Lepidosauria > Squamata > Sphaerodactylidae > Sphaerodactylus > Sphaerodactylus townsendi. The sequence goes on along the minus strand of NC_059426.1, from coordinate 100,931,171 downwards.
TTACCTTACATTTCTTTGTTTCTAGAAAAAGAGCTATTAGCACCTCTTTCTAAATTGGAATGTCTTGTTCTAATTTCCAACATGTGAGACTCCATGCAGGTACTCATTCATGAAATGAATGCATTCTATACTTGGAAGTGATTTTATGTATTCCTTATATGTCCCAATGTTGAATCCTTATAGTAAAAACATGCAAATTTGAACATCCCAGGTATGGAACACATTGGAACATTTGTCTCCCTGTAAAGTAAGTTCTGAAGAGAAAGGATAAGAAAAATAAGCTTTGATTGAGAAAGTGGGTATGAGTAAAAATGTCAGATACAGATGTCATTTGTCATCAGTGGAGCTCAGTTGATTCAAGGAAAACTTTTCAAGCTGTGTTTTGAGGAACCCAAAAAAGTGGAAAGGGTCTTAGAAGTAGCTGAATTTTGTATAGAAATTTTAGCTGATCTATCCAAATCTTTAGTTATAGTGAGCATGTAAACTTAATACCAAAGTTCCCACAGAGGAGATGATGCATGAAAGAAGGCTAGGAATATTTGGATTTCACAGCTGAAAGATGAATGGAAACACATGGAAGTCCTTTATGGAGGATATTCTTTTCTAGACTTATATGTTGAACAAAAGCCCTGAAGGTAGAACAAAAAAAGGGATTAGACAGTTTATTTATTTATTTATTTATTTATTGTTGCATTTTTATACCGCCCTCCCCCAGAGTTGACTCATAATGCCCAACATATTTTTTCCAGTTGTGGGCAACATTAAGCACTACCGTTTGTCATAGTATATGACCATAAAAAATGTCCTCCAGTTATTATTGATCATGTTCAACTAATAGTTGAAGCAATACTCAGAAAAAAGGATAGATATAGTTGGTATTATACTTTAATATGTAATCATTGAGCAGATGATCACCAAGATTGAAGGATCTAGACTCATTGATATTCTCAAATACATAACTAAGCATCCTGCCAGACTAATCTTATCTCTTTTTTTGATAGGATGATAGGATGACAAGCATGGTAGACTAAGGGAATGCTGTGAACATAACATATCTTGATTTTAGCAAGTCTTTTGACAAGGTGCCTCATAATATTCTTACAGGCAAGCTAGTAAAATGTGAGCTAGATGGATTTGTGATTGGTTGACTGACCAAATCAAAGGGTGCTCACCAATGGCTCATCTTCATCCTGGAGAGAACTGACTAGTGGGGTGCCACAGGGTTTTGTCCTGGGCCCAGAGCTGTTCAATATTTTTTATAAATGACTTAGATAATAGAATAGAGGACATGCTAATCAAATTTGTAGATTACACCAAATTAAGAGGGGTATCTAATACCCCAGAATACAGGCTTAGAATTCAGAATGACCTGGACAGATTAGAGAGCTGGGCCAAAACTGACAAAATAAAATGCACAGATATTGGATGGATGATACCTGTCTTGACAGCAGTATGTTTGAAAAGTATCTGGGAGTCTTAGACCGCAAACTGAACATGAGTCAACAGTGTGATGTGGCAGTCAAGAAAGCCAATGCAACTCTGAACTGCATCAATATAGTATAGTGTCTAGATTGAGGGACATTATAATACCACACTATTGTGAATTGGTCAGACCTCACCTGGAATACTGTGTTCAGTTCTGGGCACCACAATTCAAGCTAGGAAAAGTCCCAAGGAGGGTTACCAAAATGGAAAATCTATTTGGAATCCATGCCTTACAAGAAGAGGCTTAGGGAGCTGAGTATGTTTAGTCTGGAGAAGAGAAGAGAAAGCAAGTTTGTTTTCTGCTGCTCCAGAGACTAGAACATGGAGTAATGGATTCAAGGTACAGGAAAAGAGATTCAACCTAAACATAAGGAAGAACTTCTTGATAGTAAGGGTTGTTCGACAGTGGAATACATAGCCTTAGAGTGTGGTGGAGTCTCCTTCTTTGGGAGCTTTTAAACAGATTGGATGACCATCTCTCAAAAATGCTTTGATTGTATATTCCTGCATAGCAGGGGATTGGACTTGATAGCCCTTGTGGTCTCTTCCATCTCTGATTCTATGATTATCTCTCTTTACCTTGCCTTGATTCATTATGTACCTAGTAAGATTTACATTTTGCTGGATATTGTGCTGTAGTCATCATTCGCCATCTGAGTTTTACTGTCCAAATTAAGTAGGTGGATTTCAACATATCAGTTGTTGCAATTAAAAATCAATTACCTTATATTACTATTGAAAAACACCTGTTATTTTTTTACATTTGATTTTTCCACTGGGTCTGGGCATATTTCAGATAATTAAAAAGCGCTGAAAAAATATATTGATCATCAAGAAGTAGCTCATTTATAAGTTCTAGAGTATTCCTTCTTCTCAAAACTGTCCATTCTTCAGGCAGTCTTCTGCCACTTACACCTACTACTTGTCAGGCATGTTTTTACTATCTTTATCATAGCTTTTGGTTACAAGTGGTGCACTTTATACCTGGTAAATGTTCATAAAAAGGATTTCCCACCTGGAAGTTACTTCAAGAAGTATTCCATTCACCTCAGCAATTATTTTTCTTCTTTCCAGATTTTAACCAAGAACTTTATTATTCTTTCAGTTTGGTCATTCCAAGATCTCATCTCAGCATTTTAATTCAGATTCTTGACAGTATCAGGATTTATTTCTGTTCACTTTTTTGAATACCACATGTATCCCTCAGAAATCTAGCCCTGCTATATACCTGCAACAACTTATTAATTACAATTGCAGATGGGTCATGACTAGAGCAAGGTGTAACTCTTTTCCATCAGCACATCTTCAAGGTCGCTTCTCTGGTATTCCACAAAATGAGCGTCACTGTCGATTTTGTCCTGATACAACTGATACACTTTCTCATATTCTGCTTCATTGTTCAAAGTACAACAACATCAGAACCGATTTGAGAACTGTGTTACCAACAGGATTTATGCTCCTTTCTGATAAAATAAAAATGGCTAAGCTTCTAAATAGCTCTAGTGTTGAAATCTCTGAAGCTTTGCTATGTTTTTGCTCTGTGTACTGCAAGTTGAGCAATAATGATCTTTTTATTGTATTTGAAATTCTTGGCACTGGTTTTATGCCTAATAAAGGTTTTGGATTTGGATTTGGATTTGAATACCACATGGGTTCATTTTAATAAATTGAAGTAAGAGTATTACCCTTTGGTGACTTAGCCTAACCAATGGCTAATGAAGACTCATACTGTGAGCTAGCCAGATAAGCTAGGTAGTTATGTCTTGCTTTTTTCCTAAGTGTTTCTGTTAATGTGATTATATCTGTAGTGATGCACTGCTGACCCAGCAGCACCGTGGTAGAACGTTGGGACGCCAACGGACCTACGGCCTTGCTGGTCGCACCGCACCCCCACTCCTCATCCCCCCCATGAGTCACGGGTCATGAACTGCCTGGCTCAATCACCGGGCGCAGGGACAATGGTCTTGCCCCCAGGTGAGGATTAGGCTCAGACGCTTACGCTCCTCTCCGCACGTAGCCAGATGAGATCATGCATCACATGATGATCTCCCGACCTCCCGCTCTCCCGGAACTCCCCCCGGTCCTCCCTCCTACACGCCCCCAATAGAATAACAATAAAAGGTGCCAGGAACCGGCAGACGGGAGACTCGCTAGGAACACGGACCTCCGGTCTCCCGCTGCTGGCGATCTCCACCAGATGTTATCTCCGCGTCTCGTCTCGTTCTTACGCTGACCACGTGGGCCGACTACAATATCCACCTGCAGATGCTACCAAAATCCTCCATTTGTTTACAGCTGGCACAAATGCAGCTTGTCTTGCATAACTCTCTCTCTGGCCATTCCCTTTGGGTCAGATTCTTGACGGCACACTTGTTTCAACATCACTACCCCCAAACTTCAGAGAAGCAATGCAGTTTTTGAGACCTGGCAAAATGTGAATCCCCTTCCCTTTGCAGGGAAAGCAAAGAGAATTAGTATGTGTTTTGCTTTCTTTGGGTTTCCTTGTTCCTCTCGGCTTTCCCTAGCCATACAACAGCAGTTCTTTCCTACACAAGGAAGTGGAAGGTGAGCAAAAGGGTAGATCAGCTCAACTGTTATTCACTTCACAGTGGGAGAAACCCATTGAAACAGTATTTGAAGGAAAGGACAAATCTATGTGATCTTTGCTTGAATTTGTCCCTTTTCCCATCCCTAATGCTTGAATTTGTCCCTTTTCCCATCTCTGTGTAACATAGCAAATGTTCTAAACGGTCTTTATGAAAAATTATTGAAAAAATTATTTATATAAGCAACTACTAAAGTGTTCCCTTATTTTAGGAGGAAAATTACGACAGTACCCTTTTCAAAATCTGCGTTTCTAGAAAAAGAGCTATGGGTCATCAAAGCTGTCAAAAAAAACCTCTTTTTAAACTGGAATGCCTTCTCATAATCTCCAATCTGTTAAACTCTTGGCAGCTACTCTTTCTAGAAGGGAGTGCATTATGTACCTGAAAGTGATTTTATTCCTTGTAAGTCCCAGAGTTGAATCCTGGCAGTAAAAACATGCAAGTGTGAACTTCTCATCAATGTAAAGGGGTCTTATTGGTGTATATTCTGAACTGTAACTTGATGCACGTCAAATAAATTGGGATGCCATTCTAACCACAGATTCTTAAAAGGAACATTTATATAATCATGTTTAGTAGTTCTTAAAAATTTGCCTCCACATAACAGGTAAAGTCAGCTTCAAAAACTTAAGGGGAAGCCTTCTGGGTTAGACTTATCAGTTCCACCATCCTGTTTCCCACAGCAATATATTGCCTCCATGAACCCTGAAACAGACTGCAAGAATCTTCTGTCGTTACCCTTCCAAGAACGTATCTGGAACACTCTGCTTCTGAACAGGAAGATCTGTTCAAGCTGTAACATTTTTTAAAGTTTTTAAAGCAGTGGTTTTCAAAGTTTTTGAAGCAGGACCCCTGTTTATATTTACCAAACTTCATGTGTCACACTTGCAAAATAATTCTACACTCCTTTTCCCTTTTCCAACATAAACCACGAGAATCTAAGATCAGTTAACCTGAATAAATGAATATTTTGTTTTGTGTTTAGTATCTATATTAGCACTTTTGAGCAAAACATTATGCCAAGGCCAACCCAAATTTGCTGTCAAACCTTCTTTCCCAGCTCACTGTGTTCTTTCTCATCCTCCCAGCATCACAATTCACCAGCAAGAGAGTTACAATCTACTTTTGGGGTTTACTCCCACAGTTTGAAAACCACTGCTTGAAGGTGTTGTTGTAGAAAAAGCCATTTAATATTTTCCTGTGAAAATGTATTGGGAACTTTTCTACTGTGAAAATAAACAGGAGTCTTGTAGCACCTTGAAGACTCAGATTGTGAGGAAGTCCATGAAAACCTAAAATGAAATAAAACCTACAGTGCAAGCCTGGAGGGTAGGTGTGAAACCCCTCAGGAGGCAGTGTGATCCCAGCACCAGCATAAATGCCACTTGCAGCAATGTAGGGAGAATTTATGCCAACACAGAGGCATGTATGCTGCTGTTGGGAAACACGCAATTGCACAATGTTTGGGCACCAACACTGCTGTGGTACTAACACTCCTTTAATGCAGAAACCCGTGCCAGCTTTAGTCAGCTTCCCGAGCCATTTCAACCCAGGAATGCCCCCATTTGCTGGTGTAAACTTATGCCAGTAACAACATAGGCACAGCTATGGAGTTGCACAGAGCAGTTTTATGGGAGTTGGGGGAGGGTCCCTGTTGGCTTGCATACCATAGTGCAATAAGCCTCTTTGGAGGTGATGTTGCTGGTCTGTTCCCAGCTACAGTTCAGCTACCCCCCCCCCTTTTTTTAGGATTACTCTGTCCATCTTTAAGCTGCTACAATACTCCTGTTCGTTTTCACTACAACAGACTAACACAGCTGCCTCTCTGTTGTTATTTTCCATAGCTCTTTATTTATTTGTGGTGTCATCTTGAGCAGACTTACAGTGAAATCTTAAACAGATTTAACCCTTCTAAGTCTATTGACTTCTGTTTAGAATTGTACTGTAAGTCACTTGGAAGCGTCTTGATAAAAACGACCAGGAAATTGCAGGATTTTATCACCTTAGTGCAAAGTTTCTATGTCATATGAATTTATGCTTCATCCCACTGATTTGAAGGAACCGACCTCCAAGGAAATGTGACTAAAATCTCTGCCTGAATCATCATATATCCAAAAATTCTGATTTAATCAGTGGATCTGGTTATTAAGCAATATGAAATAATCTTGATATCAGGTGATTTGAGGACAATCAATTATTTCTTAACTCCCCATTTTTTATACTCTCTGGTCTAATGTTTTAGGAATTAGAAATGTTTAACAGGAAGACCATAAATGACTATGGGAAACTGAGCTTGTTGTACTTTGGAATATTATTTTGGGTAAGACTGGGAAACCCAATCCCTGGAAGTGGCAACTGGAGTGGCAACTAATGACATCAGCCATTTTTTCAAGGGTGAAAATCAAACAGGCATGAGAGCTTGGAAGACAATGGCTCATTTTCATTTAGTAAAACATTTCTGTTAATGTTGTAGAGGGAAAATTAGACGAAGCATACATTTGTTTATTGTCAACACAATGTTCTCTGAGTTGGGCATTGCATTTACTTGCAATGACTTCCTTTTAATTGTAAGATCTCATGGCTGTCACCAGTGAAGGAAACAAAATTGCCTTGAGGCTTAAGATGATTGGCTTTCCCTTTCATATGCATTGATCAGTGGCTCCTCCTGTGTTTCCACCATATGAAGAAATGTGCTTTATACATTCTTTGGGGGGATAGGTATTTTCTTTGGTTCTGTTTGCTTTCTCACCATGGTTATGGGATTTTTGCAGTGCTCTGTGTAAGTATATGACTGTGTGTGGTCAACTGTGCTGTGCTTGCTTGACTGTTTCAGGAGATGGAGCCATATTTGCCTTTAACTAGCCAGGCTGTACGGTTCTGCGTCTCGGGAACAACAGTGTTGTTCTGGGTGAGCATTCATTTGAATCAGTGCTTTAACATGTATAACAAATATTAATGGTCTCTTAAGATTGCATTTTAACATGTATTTAAGCTTTTGCTTTGTAGCTCAAGCACTGCATGTTGTTTGCTATGAGGAATTCCAACTAACGTTTTTATACTTTCATGCAAAGTACACATTGAATCAGATGGCACACAGTCCACAGCCCACTAAGACCAGATTACACCCTTTTATTGAATCAAACTATTTGAAGTTTATGCATCATAATTAAATTACATATTTAGATGCAAGTTGTCATAGATTAATAATAGGGCAATGTATTTTGTTATTCCAAGATCAAATTGCAGACTCTAAATGGAATTTTGGGATGTCAAGTCTGTTGCTTTAAAATGGAAAGTGATATGCCACACCCAAAACTGAAGCCATTAGCTTTTCAGAAATCCTACACAAATTTAATCAAGCCGGAATATTTTGACTTGCCCAACAGCCTAGTTATGCGATGTGTAGCTGTTACTGCTAATTTGTTTTGAGACCACTGGCACATTGGAGAAAGTAAGGGTTGCATTCCTTTGTTGTCAAAAGCACTGGGTGGCATTTCCAGAGATGTCCAATATTTTAAGATAAAAATTCAGAATGCTGAATATTTCAAGATAAAAATTCAGAAGGTTATATAGTACCTTGCTACTATATGGATTATCAGCTCTTGTATCTGTGGATTTTGTGGTTACATACTACTGATGTGCTTTGCATGGGTTTGCATGATGTATGTAGGGCAATCTGCCTTCAGAGTGATGTAATGTTACATATCTGTTAAAACCATACTACTTCAGACTAAAGGTGAGGAATTGCGTGTTTAAATGCTTTCCTTTATTTTTAAAAAAGAAAACTTCTTACACTTAGAAAATTAGATTATCGGGGTAGAAGGTGTTCCTCTAGCTCAGTAGTTCTCAACCTGTGGGTCGGGACCCCTTTGGGGGTCGAACGACCCTTTCACAGGGGTTGCCTAAGACTCTCTGCATCAGTGTTCTCCATCTGTAAAATGGATAAATGTTAGGGTTGGGGGTCACCACAACATGAGGAACTGTATTAAAGGGTCGCGGCATTAGGAAGGTTGAGAATTACTGCTCTAGCTCTTGTGCTGATATGCTACTTTCTTATCTTCAGAGAAAATGTGGTCATGTGTACAGGAAAGCATTAAAACACAATCCCTACTTGAAGTCTTAAGTGTAGTTTATGAATATCTTGGTGTATAGATTGGTTCTTCAATTGCTGCACATTTTAAAGCTTCTTCCTATGAATTACTAGTGGCTGCATGCATTCTTGGTAAGATATCAGTGTCCTTAATCTGTATGATTTCTTTCAGATCTCCTTGATCATTGCTAGTATGATAGCTGTGATAGTATACCGCCTTGCAGTTTATGCTGCTTTTGCCAGCTTCATGGAGAATGCACAAACCCCAACTCCAATTCGCCGTTTACTGACACCACAGCTGGCAACATCAGTCACTGCGTCATGCCTGAATTTTGTCATCATCATGATCTTGAATTTCTTATATGAGAGGATAGCCACCTGGATCACAGATATGGGTAGATATCTCACATGAGAACAAGACTGACAGAGCTATATTTCTGCTTATGTGATGAGAAGCTGCATTGGCTTTTGGAAGGTTCAATTTTCCACCTATTTCTATGGGCTAATGTTCCTGAGAGCCTGATTTTTATTAGACCAGGATAGACTGATCAAGTTAGATCTCAGAAGCATCCAGAATTATTGTGAAAAGCAGGTGATGGCAAACTACCTATATTTGTCTCTTGCCTTGAAAATCCTACAGGGGTTTGTGACTTGATTGTAATTTCCACCACCAGTGTTCCTGGGAAACTATTATTTTGGTCTCTCATTATAGAATTTAATTGGTCTCGTAAGAGATCCTTAATTGCATACCAGTTATGAGTAAGAACCCCAAAGACCTGACCATCAGACTTACCAATCTATGGACTGGTGGTAGTTCATTTCTCCATGTCTAAATTACCTCTAGCTTGAAATTCTTATCATCTGAGAGCATTATCATCTGTATTTGACCTCCCTGAACGTTACTTTGTTCACATGCGTAGTCATTCGAGTGTTAACTTCAACTGTATTCTCACCACTAATAAAGTTTGCACTGACTCTTAGATTGGACTGTAAACCATGTCTGTATTGCTGTATTGTTAATGAAAGAGTAATTATATTTTTCAGATCCTGGGTCCTTTGAGAAAGATGTGGGATAGAAATGTTGTAAATAAGTAAATCAATTAATGGTTGAATGAATCACTGAGCAGCATATAAAATATAGTGAAATTAATCAGGAATACTAAAATTAGTACTTGCAGGACTGAGAAAATGATTCATAATTACAGTTGTCAATTATCAAATGGAAATCTTGCCATTTTAATTTGTTTTAACTTATTTGAGTAAGTGCTAAAAAATGTGTGTGTTGTTTACTTTAAACAAGTAACCCTATGATGGCAAATACCACTGACTGGCATGAGTTGTCCCCTGGTGGTCAATTCAAGCTCTGGCTGTGGGCTTGGCTCACTGTTCTGTAATTGGTTCCCTCTGCTGGCAAAAACCTAATTCACTGACATTTAGTCTTCAAATAGGTGTGTGTGCTAAGGGATTATATCAGCATTGCAGTAATTGCAATAATTTGCAATACTGACACCAATTTCCAAATTGTCAAATTTGGCTAGGAAAATCAGAATTCACGTGCAGTATGTGAAAAAAGGATAATTAAAGCCCTGTTTTATTTTGTTGTCCTTGCAGAAATCCCAAGAACTCACCTTGAGTATGAAAACAGACTGACCATGAAGATGTTCCTATTTCAGTTTGTCAACTACTACTCTTCATGTTTCTATGTGGCTTTCTTCAAAGGAAAATTTGCAGGTTACCCTGGTTCTTACACATACTTGTTTGGTACCTGGAGAAATGAGGAGGTATGGATTCAGTTTTGAGTTAAAAGGGCGGAAAAGTTACTAACCTCTCTGATTTTTATGAAGACACTATGTAAATTTAGCATCATATCTCAACTCTTCCAAGACCAGGTGTGTCTTCGATGTATACTGAAAGGGAAAGATACCATTGCTGATCATTTTAGAAATTAACTGTAGAATGGTATAGGGTCTCTTCAATGATTAGTCTACGATTTGGTTTTCCAGTGCATCCTAGTTATTTTATTCTATGCACTGAAGAATCCAGTAATTCTGAGGAGGCTGGTAGCTGTGGATTGAGTTTTGACTTTACCTTGTCTAATGCATTATGAGATGTTGTTGTGGTGCTGAAATATCCAGATGTGATTGGCTGAACTGCCCTAGTATCACAGGCAAATAAGTTTTCTGGCTTGGGGTCCCAAGGTCTCTGATTGTCATCAGCTGCTAAAAATAGTCAAGGTAGGAAGCAGTATTCAGAAAAGGATGGAGTGGAAGAAACATAAGCCTCGGAAAGCAAAAGCATGAGAAAACAGCATGCCCAGGTAGAGTTAGGGGAATGTGTGTGGGGTCATGGGACTCTCCAGAGGACTAAGGGGAAGAGAAGAAAAATGGGAGAAAGAAACTGTGAGGGGGAAAAGATGGCAAGAAGAGAGAGTAGAGAAGAGAACTACATGTGGCCAGGAGGCAGAAATAGATTCAAATCTCTAAGAAATTCCTCCTCTGACTGCAATTCTCTCTCCTGCTTTTTTTCACCACACTGGTTCTGTGGTACTGTGGCTGATCTCCATAGGCTGAAGCTCCATTTTAGGCTCCTTACTAGGCTATGCTGTTCTCTGCACAAGATCCTCCTTCTCAGATGTCTTCCATCTACCTTTCTCCTGAGAAAGCACTTTTCCCCTCAGAAATCTCCTCTCTCAGATGTCTCCTATGGTTCTGTCACAGGGGCAAATATCTTCCCTCCCAAATTCCAACAGACAGCCAAGCTTGTAGGGTTACACATATTTTAAAAACTCAGTTCCTATCTTCTCTTTTAGCACTATGACTTGGGTCTTATTCCATCTTTCCACATGGACAACTCCTCTTGGTTGCAGAGGCAGTGTTCCACTGTGGAGCCCTTTGGTGCTAGGCATTTCCATGCATGCAAGAACAATTGGCTTTCATACAACTGGAAAGTGCCCATTGTGAGTGGGAAGAAGTTCTACAATCTAAACCTACATGTTATAGAGTGAAAATGGATAGAAATATAGAACCAAGCCTGTGTGGTTTTCAGACAAAACTCATCTTGCTGTTTTTTCTTTTCTCAGTGTGATCCAGCAGGATGCTTAATAGAACTGACAACACAACTTACCATTATCATGGCTGGCAAACAGATCTGGGGGAATGTCCAGGAAGCTGTCGTACCGTGAGTGATGATGAAACTATTATCCTTTTTTAAAAAAAATGTTAATTTGAGCACTATTGCCTCCTTCGTTGAGCTCAGAATAATAGTAGAGGCATGTTCAACACATGAAGGCGAGTTTGTCAGCGCATTCCCACAGTTCACCAACCCAGGTCAGACAACCCAGATCTAACTTATGGGCCAGATTTCATTTTTCCTTTCCTTATATTCCCTAACCCCAATAAATTGCACTGACAGCCTGCTACCTGAATGTAGGATGGGGAATCTTTCAAAAATGAATCTGCCTGTTAAACCATGGAGCATAAATTTATAATAGGAAGTTAGTGAGATATCGGTTCTAACAATTAGCATAAAAAGAAATATTATGGTTGTAGAAGGCTTTGATTGTAAGATCCAGAAACAGATTTATAGTTCATATTTCTTGTGCCTATGTACTAGATTCAATTTTTTAGGCAAATTGAATATCCCATTCCAGCACCTTTTCGTATGGAATGCTTTGGAGTCTCTGATCACATAATACATGTTTATGTCCTCTAATATTCTGTCCCCTGTCCCTGCCAACTGTGTTTTTTCCAGCTGGATCTGGAATTGGTGGGGCCGTCGGAGAGCCAGGAGCAGCCCAGAGAATTTGTACAGTCGATGGGAACAGGACTATGATTTGCAGACCTTTGGAGCCTTGGGCCTATTTTACGAATACCTGGAAATGGGTAAGCACAATCCATCGAAATATTGTGTCTTGTGTACTGATATTGATGCATTTCCTTCTTTTCCATTTTTCATCAGTGAGCAATAGGGGATTTAATATGTATCCATCCTTGAGCTCATGAATTGCTGTAGCTACATGCAGAAGCAGTTCTGTAGGATTACTCTAAGAAGTTTTTGTACAGTTGAAGTGATCTGTAAATGAGGCAGCATTTACGGATGCCCTGTGACATGACATATGGAAAAAGCATTGCTATTTGCTCACAAGAGTTGCCTAATGATCAATGTTTTGATATGCTGTGTGATGCGATAGTATATAAGATGAATTTTAATGACCATTCAGCACAAATTCAGTCTTTGTACCTTGCACACTTCTGGACATAGCAAAAAATGCAGCTCTTCCTGTAATACACAATGAACAGCATTGCTTTCTCTGGTGTTGCAATGAGCAAACATAAGCAGAAAATTTAAAGCCAACAACTTTTTGTGTTGTGATTGCTCAGAACAGCCAACAGAGGGCACATGGTAGCTATCAAGTATAGCTTCTAAAATCAGAAATTACACAACAGTGTTACAAGAGTTTTATCAATGTTAATGTCACGACAAATCCTACCCTTTGTCATGACGTTTACCATAAATAAGTACTAGTACTATTTAATTGGCTCCAAAATGTACTTTAAGCTAATATTCACTGTAGTAGCAATAGGAAAAAAATATGTAGATAGCTTACCACCCTGACCTGGATGGCCCAGGCTACCCTGCTCTCATCAGATCTTGACTGCTAAGCAGGACTGGCCCTGGTTAGTACTTGTATGAAAAACCACCAAGGAATACCAGGATCACTGTGCAGAGGAAGGCAATGGCAAACCACCTCTGTTAGTGTCTTGCCTTGAAAATCCTATGGGGTCACCTTAAGATGGTTGCGACTTGATTGCCATTTACACACATGCACACAAACAGAGATATTTTTTCCATTTATTTGAATGTATTTTAGAGTTAAAAAAACCTAGAACCATGTAATGGAACTATATTATTGAATGCAAAGTAAAGGTCAAAGGGGCAGAGATTACAACCAAAATGAAGAGTATTTTACTGATTTTCTGTTTATTAATCCTGTCTGATTATGGAGGCTCAAAACAGTTTTCAGTCTCTCATTATTTCTTAACCATCTGAATATCTCCCCCCACCCATTTCTCCCTCATTCCCATTGCCTGTAGCAGTTACATGGAGGCCGTAGCTTGCAAGACAACCCAGTCCTTATCAAGGCTTTTAATAGCTGGAGTCACCCAGGTCTTTGGTTGCAGGAGGCCTTCCTCTCTGCACCAGGGCTTTTCCAGAACATGAGAATCCAAATGAGATTCAGACTTGCAGCACAGTCAGATCTGTTCATCTTGCAGTTTAATCTATACTTTATTTCAGTGATTCCCAGCCAGGGTTCCATGGTATCCTGGGGTACCGTGAGCACGTCCCAGGGGTACCCTGGCAATGCTACTGCCCCCCTCCCAATGGAATCAAATGGATTTGAGGGAGGGAGTTTGGGAGCTTCATGGGCTCCCTTTAAACAATGTTGAAAAGCAGCATTGTTTTATTTGCCTAAATTCGGCGTGGATTGGTAGAGATTTAAAGGGAGCTCTCCCTTTAAATCCCCCCAATCCACGCCAAATTTAGGCAAATAAACAATGCAGCTGTCAACGCTGCTTTCCCTCCCCTTCACCTGCTTGTCACTACCCCCACCTTCTTTTCCCAGTGTCCTTGGTTGCCACACCCCACCTTCCCCTCCCAGTGCCCCTGCTTGCCACCCCCCACAACAATCACTCATGTGGTAAAAATGCACAGATCATCATGGATCCGCCTGATTTTTCCACTTTGTCACCCCAAAATCACAATCACACCACAGCCCGAGTCCATAGCTACATGTCTGAACACAACAATCATGCATCCCACATTCTGTGGTGCCACAATGATGCAAAAAAAGCAGTGGGAGGTGTGGGATGGGGTGATGCTTGCTGTTATTCCCAGCAGGCTCTGTGGTAGAGATTTCAGTGGGAGGGGCTTTACTGGGGGTCTTGCTCAGGGTAGGGGCACCAAATTTTCCGCAGGGCTGCTGGTGAGTCTCCTGAAAGGAACCAGCAAACTTTTTTGAAGTTTTCATGGGAGGGGAAATGCTGAGGGCACCCAATTGAAGGTGAAGCTGATGTCCCCAGAACGAGTGCCCAGCCATCCAAACTTCAGCAAAGTTGACTGGTTCTTTTCAGGAGACTCATAAGCATCCCTGTAGGAAATTTGGTGCCCCTACCCAGAACAAAATCCCCACCAGAGCCCCCAATAAAATCTCCATCACAGAGTCTGCTAGGTATAGCAGCAAGCCCCATTGAGGTCTATGGTGGGGAAAAAAACATTTTTTTCCCACCATAGAACTTGCTGACAGAGCCTGGCAGATTCTCTGCTCTGAAGTGGCTCCATTGCAGCCAATGGTGAATTTCTGCGGTGTTTGTGGGATGCACATTTTTCAAAGTAGAGCCACCAAACTTTCAGGGTATCTTCAGGAGACTCTTGATGATACCACCCTTTTGGGGGTCCATAATGTGGACCCCCTACAGCAAACCTCACCATACCTGGGTGGCATCATCAGGAGAGTCTCTTGAAGATACCCTGAAATTGCGGTGCCGCTAGCTTAATAATGCGTTCCCTACAGACTAAAAACAGAAAAAACCCTAAAAAATTCCAAAAAAATCAAACAAATCTCAAGGGTACCCTGAAATATGAAGAGCGAGGTCAAGGATACCGCAATGTCAAAAAGGTTGGGAAACACTTCTTTATTTCCTATTAATTGCTTTTTCTGATATATTGGTTTAATACACAGACATAAACTTTTTAAAGGAATACTTATATATTGTGGTTCCATCCTATGAGCTGCTTGTTGAGGCAACCTCTTATGATGCCAAGATAATGAGAGGGGTGGAAGTTCAAAGAATTACAGTAGCCACATCTTATGTGGCAGGCTGCCCTGAAGAGTGGGAATCGGGTGAAATACCCTTCCAACTTCTTGTGCTAATCAGTTTCTGCCAGTTTCAGTGGGAGGGGATGATTTCACCCAGTTCTTCTCACTCCAGTCTTCTGTGCCACATTTAGTCCATAATAATCAGTATCTATTTTCAGTTATTACAGGGAACTACTGAGGTAAGAGGGAGGCTGGTAAGATCAGCCTCCGGACAGATATGGTTCATGTTTCTTAAGAAAATGTATGAACTATTATTATTTTTCCCAAAACTGCTAAATTTATACAGAATGTTCCGATATATTTATTATGATCAATTCAAATATAATTTCCCTCAAGCATCGTTCAGTTTGTCTCTCTGTCTCTCCCTTGTGTGTCTAGTTATTCAATTTGGATTCATTACTCTGTTTGTGGCCTCTTTTCCATTGGCTCCACTTCTTGCTCTGATGAACAATATCTTGGAGATTCGAGTTGATGCCTGGAAGCTTACAACACAGTTTAAAAGGCCAGTGGCAGCCAAAGCGCATAGCATAGGTATTTGGCAAGAAATTCTAAATGGAATGGCAATCTTGTCAGTTGTCACAAATGTAAGTAGCAAAAACCATTGTATTTGAAAAGCATATTTAGAAGAAAGTTATGGCAAATCTATACAATAAGTATAAACTGTTTCAACACTTCTAGATTCTCTAAGAAAATCATTGTATTTGAAGTTCTGCAGTGACTAATCTCAGCATTTTAAAGAAAATGCAATTTTCTCAGGCAAATGACAATTAATTTACAGTGCAGGGCTCCTAAGTCCTGCTAAAATTAATGAAACAAGTTAGTTGCTGTAACTGCTTTAGTTAAATGCTGACTGACCCAGTTATTTATTTGCAACTTGTGAGCCTACCCTACTAGAAAAAAAACCCAAATTCATGAGTGAGTGTGGCTCAGCTAGGGCAATCCATTTTCTTTCCTAATAGCAAGAATCAAGGAATCTATTTGTTAGGAACTCCCTCTGCCAATTTGTTTATAAGAACAGATCTGTTGAAAAACATTCATATACCAAGGTTGCTTGTGTATTTGAAGGCCTGGTGTTTGTCAAGTCTTGGATCTTGGGGCTATAAGCAAAGCATGATCTGTTTTGATCACTGTTCCTTAAATAACTCAAGGTTTTTTTTAAAAAAAAATTCAGCCTTTAGGTAAATAGGAAGTGTTCATTTTATCTGAATCACTGACACAGTTGCTTACTTCTTCTCCACAATTTGTATTTTAATGTCAAGAATAATGTGCCTTTCTGCACTGCAAGGGACTTTCCCCTAAAACAAGAGAGGATCATCCACTGGTAGAGCAGCCTTTTGGATCAGGTGGGGGCTTCTTGCACGAGAGAAAAGTACTATCACTAAAAGAGCAGATCTATGGGATCCAAATCCATCTTGTGTTATTTGCTGCAAGCCCTGATGGGACTTATTTGATCTTTGGAAACTACACAGTAATTTTGCTAGGATTATATAGGGCAGGCTTGTAAATAATCCCTTTTCTGATCACCCAGAGCAGGTAAGAGCTTCTGTCCGGTAACCAAGCAGTGAAACATTTCAGAAGTCATTTTTGTCTGTTGTTTATTAGAGATAATCAATAGCTAACTTAAGAGTATTTGGACAGCCAGTCTAGTTGTGTGTGTGTGTTTATGGATGAATGAATGGATGGATGGGTGAATGGATATCTGATAATATATATAGATATTTTTATGAATAGATAATTTATATAGATACCTATATCTGTATATCTATATCTTTCAAGAGAGAGGCAACCAATAATGTTTTTCAACTCATTTGTAAGGCTAGCATAAACATTGAAAATACAACGTACCCAGTTTCAAAGCAAATTTCCTTTTGCTGACCACTGGTAAATGCATACTTATTTTAGAGCAAATATTAAGTGTGGGCTGATGGAACTTACATAGTGTGTTTACTTTCTTGCAGGCATTCATTGTAGCCTTCACATCTGATATGATCCCTCGGCTAGTTTATTATTATGCATATTATACAGATTCTAATTCACCCATGTCTGGATACATTAATAGCAGTCTCTCCGTATTCCAAACATCAGATTTTTCTGATGCAAACAAACCTGAACACTCTACAGAAGATTTTTTAACCTGCAGGTTAGTAGTACTTAATGACTTGTATATTTTAGACATAGGTTTCCTTAATAAATTGGTTTAACCCCTTTTAAGGCTTAGACAGCTTTAAAAGGGATTAGGCAGATTCACACAGGATAGATCTAATAGTACCCACTAGCCATGGTGACTAAAGGCAGTAAACCCCTAAATACCAGTGCCAGGGGGCAACATTGGAGCAGGGCCTTGGTATGTTGTTGGATCTCCAGTGGCACTGGTTAGTCTTTTGTAATACAGGATGCTGGACTAGATGGACTGCTGGTGTGATCCAGTAGGGCTTTCCGTATGTTCTTAATGGAAAAACAAGTCATATTTCATAACACACATGTTGGAAGTAAGGGAATATAATTGCTAGATTATTTTGTCTTATGTTTTACTTCCACAATTAAAGCAGTGAGGGTAGAACTAGAACTGTTGTCAAAAAAACAAACAAAAAACTGATGTGAATTCCCCAACTTTTTTTTGGAATGTGTAGAAAAATAAACATTTTGCATATTACCTTGTACATTTCCCAAGGACTTCTTCATTTGGCAGGTAATATTGGGCAGGGAAAGCATAAAGCGATAAGGTTGTACCAGATGTTTTCTTAGCTTCACATTACCAGGAAAGGACAGTCACATCTAAAAATTCCAAAGTGTGTCTTTTGCCTGTGGATACTTAAATATGCAGATCAGGAAGTTTAAATCCTCCTGATTTTTGAAAGAGTGTTGTCTGTGCTTGCACAGAAAATGCTCTTTTAAAACAGTGTTAGTCACTGCTAAGACCAGGGTCAGCCACCAGGCAGCAACAGATACTGGAATTGGCTCCCAGGCTCCATCACAAATGCCTCATGCCAGTCCAGGGTTTAACCCCAGCTCTCTGAAGCACCAGCTGTACCCACCACAGAGAACTGGGCTTGGCCAGGGGCTTCATTTCCCCCATGTGTGGAAGATGAGATTTCTTCCTACCCCCCCCCCCCCCGTGAGGAGGAAATGGGATTCTTCCCCCTATGTGAGAGAGCTGGGATTTCCCCCTTGTGAGTTTCATGCCCCCCCACTAGTCACATCTAATACCTCCAAATAAGAAATGTACGCTATCACCTTTTGTGTCACATGGTGAGTTTTTGATTCAATCTTAGAATGAAAATCCACGTGCAGTCTGCTTTAAGAATGAGATTCAGTTGTCTCCACTGCAGTGCAGTTTGGTTTTGTATGCTTCTGTGGTCCATATAGCATACACAATTCCAGCCGTGGCTCAAGTAATGATTCTTTGGTAGCTACCAGCTTCTACCACTGAGTTCCTTTAGGGGAGTAGATTCGAAGCCCTTTCTAGAGAATGTCACAGTGGACCTACGGAGCTGCTACACCAGCATCCAGTGCCGATAGTAGCACCCAGCATGGAGTCATCTCAGTAGCCAAAGGTGGTCATTGTTACCTACAAGCAGCCAAAGACCTTCATAGTACAAAAGTATCAGATCCCCTTGTTTTTGCTGCTGTTCCCTCATAACATCTTCTGGATGGACATCGGATTCCTTTTCCCTTTTCTGACAGCTTTATTTCTTATGTCACTTCCTCATGATGGGTAAAACTGTCAGAAATCCATGCCAGGCTTATTTTCTGTTTCTTCCTGGGCTTCAGTTTTGTACTGTTTAGGCTTTAACTGTTGTTTGAGCAAATTGCCTGCGTGCTGCCATGTGTTATGTTTCTGTTCCCTGATTTATTCTAGACCACAATCCATCATGCTATGCAACCTTATCCAAACATAACCTAATGACAGCAGTAAACTGTGTGTACCTTGCTCTGCCAGCATGTCATCCACAATCTGTTTCTCCTATGAATGAACAAACAAGAGACACGAACTAGTTAGAATAGCCTTGTTCTGTAAAAAGTAAAATAAATCAAAACATTAAGACAAAGATCAAAAGGGTTCTTAAATGACAGCTGTACTTAAATGTAAATGCCACAGAGCTTGTAATCTGTCTGTGTTTGCACACAGCTCTTCACCTTTATGTGTTTATATCTAACAGGTACAGGGACTATCGGTATCCACCAGACCATGAGAAGAAGTATACGCACACCATGCAGTTCTGGCACATTCTGGCTGCCAAAATGGCTTTTATCATTATTATGGAGGTAAGTCTTCTTTGCTGCATTGTACACACAAATTCAAAATTATTTTTTCAAAAGCATACACAGATTTTAAGAAAGTTTCAGAAGTTCTCAAGCTTCTCTTCCATTGTTTTACCTGCTCTATGCTTGTCCATAGAGTTCATTTTAGGAAACGCCCCACCCCCCAACAAAAATAAAACACACGAGACAGCCACTGAAAAAGGTCAAGCCCAGACTATTGCAGAGCACAGCTGGAAAGAGCAAAGGTGCTGCATGTATGAATCAACCTACTGTGCAAAGTAGCTCTAAGATTTGCTCCCTTGAACAATGAAGCTGTTAGAAAGTTCCATGAATTTCTTCACCACTGAACAATTATAAAACAGAAATGTTACTAAACGTGATTTCACTCAGCATTGCAGAGATATTTAATCTTAAATAAAAGGCTTTACATTACAAATGCTTATGAGAAGCAGGAGGAAAGATCGTATCTGATAATTTAACTCTGTATATACCTATGTATGTGAAACTCTCTCTATATATACCTTGTCCTGTTTTATGTTGCCTCCTACATCACAGCACGTTGTCTTCATTGTCAAGTTCTTCATCGCTTGGATGATCCCTGATGTCCCAGCTGAGGTGAAAGCCAAAATAAAGCGTGAGAAGTACTTAACACAAAAAATCCTACATGAGTATGAACTCAATAAGCTGAAGCAGAAACTGTGTGAAGGCAGAACCTATGCCAATATGGAAAAGGAAGTCATTGCCAGTGAAGGAAGAGTAGAGTTAGCAGAAGTCATGTAACATGGAGACACACAAAGTGCCTTATGAATTCTAGCCTGTGAAATTTGATTGTTCATTATCTGTAAGTTGCTCGGTAGGCCAGGAGAGGTGTTCAGGATTTTTACTAATTTGCATTTAGTCCTAAAATTCTTATTAAAGAAGATTAGGAGCAAAAAAGAAATGTGAATCAGCTGTCAGGAAGCCTATCTTGTTGAGTTGCACAGCTTCCCTGCTATATGAGCTTGGAAACAAAGTTCAGCTCATGATATTGCAATGTCTTTTTTTACTGCCGCACCTTTCTGAGATATTATGAAATGAGAGTTGTCTTTAAGTGTTTGTAAAATGAGTAGCCTGAACAGTTCCATGTTCTCAGCTGTGACTCAAAGGCATGGATTCCAAAGTATTATAATAGTCTCCTTTTAAAAGTATCAATTAGTTGCCAGGAGGGACATAAATTCTCTCCTCAGTCCTCAGTTCTTAGGTTTTATTTGTGTATGTCTGTCTGTGTTGATAAGGCTAAGAGGCTTAGACTATTTGGGACATGCACTTCTCCACTTGAAGCACTGCCGACTCATGGTGCAGAAGCCAAAAGGGAAATATCCTTCTTGTTTTAATATAATTGTGTAACTTTTTAAATGTTCCTTTTGGCCTTAATAGTATGCAACAGACTTGTGGTGCTTGTATCCCCTTTTTTGTCTGCTTGTTTCCAGACTTGGGAATATTGAAAGTTCAGGTGCCAATCTGCTAATCATGCTTAACCTTGGAAAGGTTTAAACAGTTTCATATAACCAGTATGAAAAGGTTTGAGGAACCTGGGCTCTACCAACATACAAACAAAAACTAACAGCTCATATCTGATTTAAGAAAATCAGATCCCTACTCAGTGTTCAAGAAATACTAATCTGTATTTCTCTGCTTACTAGCACAGACTGTTAGAGAGCATGTGGGTTTTTAAATGTTTTGTCAGATAATGGATATGAGCGTTAGATATATGGAACATTACTTGGAAAGTCTTATGCATATCATACATGTGCATTTGTGTCACACAAATTCACATCTTTAAATGGGTTATTTTACGTTTAGGCTATTTTTTTAGGTTATTTTAAATGTTTCAATGGTCTGAATTGTATATAAATTATGATGCAAGATCGATGATTGCATATCATAACAAAAATCCAAACCTACAATTTATTTTTCTGCATAATATTTGTCATCTAGTAAACATTTTTAAAGTAAATGTTAATTGAGGAATGTTTGTGGAATTATTGCTTCTGTATTGTTGAGATGTCTTCATAATTTGAAGAATATTTTTTTAAAAATGCTCTCATGTTATTGAGTAGCAGGGAGGGGGGAAAAAAGAACTGTCTTAAAATGAATATGCCATTGTATCGGGAATATAATTAGAAAAAACCTACAGCATTTTGCCATTGATTCAGTACCACTAGGTAAAGGCTAGTGTCCTTATTCCCGAAATATTGTTAAAATAGTTTGGAATTCTCAAAATTTATAAGGGCTATAAACCTATGTTGTGAATCTGCCTGTATGTTAAATTTGTTTGTGTTTGCACATGAAAGTATCTGTTCTTGATAATTTGTGTTCTTGATAATTAAGGCAAGGTTATATAGCTTGATATAGCCAGAAATCTAGTGCTGAAAAGTACTGATGTTTAAATGTTGCATAGAAGAAATGTTGCCTGTATTTTGTCTTGAAGCAATCATTTATGAAGTCCAATCTGCCATGGGCTATGCATGCAAACCTAGCCATAAGCTATTTACTTGCAGTATCTTTGTTACGTTGTATACTTTTTAATAATGACTAGCATTGTTGAGATTTTGCTACATTTCTTATAGCCAGATCTACTCTACACTGCTTAGTGCCTTGTTTATGTGGACTTGAGAAAAGAAAGATGTGAAAATGTTAATAGAGTAACGTATGTAGCCTAATGTATCCTACAGGTGAATTTTCAGCAATCATGAAAGCATCAGTTTTCACATTCAGTTCTGAGCAGCGCTCAGGAAGAAACACTGCAAACTCCCAGGTTGTTCAATTCTATGCAAATCAGACTGCTGACTGGGAGAAGTGTTCTTAACAAAGCATGTTGGATATAACGATACATAATGATAAAATCAGTTGTACCTTAAAAACTGTATCCAGCTGTTTAGTATCAGAAATCGTCAGAAATCCTAGGCTATGTAATGCATGTGGGCGAAATACGGATAGTACACTGTTTTCTATACATTTCAAATTTTAAAAAATACTATCAGAAGATGCCATAGTCAATTAAACTGTTCCCTGAAAAGAGCAGTCCAAATAGTGGAGCAGTGAAGATTCTAGATTTGTGGGCAAAATTTCTACTTCCAAAGCAACTGTTTATGCTTATCATCACAACCATGAAAGTTCCAGCTGTGAGGCTGTGAGTGTATCATCAAGCTCGAGAGGTTACCTATGTTGCACAAACACTTTCCGTGACATAAAGTCAATATTCACAGAGCCAAACAAGATTAAACATTTGCCATTTCTTTTATTGGAATTGCCTTTCCCTCCACAAAGCTGTTATTGTTTGGTAAGGCAGAATAATACAATAATATATGGGTGTAAGATATTGACGCTAATAGCAGCTGCAGAGAACAATTTAAATTGAAAAAAATAGCATGGGTAGCACATATACACATTTTCATTTCCCCAATCAAATCAGCCATCTCATACCACTACTTTGAAATAAAAAAGAAAACTATGCGAGATCAAGTCATGGTTCTCCCAAGTCATTTTTAAATGGCACCATAGTTTCCCATGTGTATTGAGTAAAGGTTCTCTGTGCAAGAAAATGGTAAGTCATTAGAAGGGTCTGAAATCTATTCAGCTTTCCTTCACAGTGATCATTATAGAGTGGAGAACATAAAGGTCCTTCATATGTGGAGGTGGATTTGGAAGATTCCACAGTTTAAATCTTGCGGTACTGGTAGGATGGTCAGCTGGTTAGAACTGTTTCAACATCTGTTATTTCCTTCATTGTGTGCATACTACGAATTCATGCATACTGCATGCATGGCTAATGCATGATATTTAGGGAGCTGATCAACGCAGAGTTTTCTTACCTGTAGCCTACCTAGAGTTAATTGTGCAATTCTAATCATGTCTACTCAAATCCTACTGAAGTCTAGTCAGTGGGGCTTACTTCTTAGGAGTGCACTGTAATTTCAGCATCCTTCTCAGATTTTGAATAAATCCTACAGACTTCTGCTATCGTTAGACCTTAATTTCACTTTTTATGAGCTCAATTTTCTAGAGCATGTGCATTTAAGACAAATGTATAGTGTCATATATTCAATAAACCAAAGATGCATTGCAATCACCAAAAAATTGAACATATGTGAGCGCCATACGCTCTGCTGCTTTACAAGTGTTCTTATGAATTAAATTGCAAGTATTTATATTCTTTTCTCTTCAAGTATTTTGTAACACTTCTCTGTAGCATTTGAAAAACAGAAAAGAATGCAGATACAGGCTGATGGCATCATCATTCCATGTAACATATTTCATAATTCTGTTTGACACAAGCACACTCTGCATCCATGTCAAGCATGCCACCATATGTATAAAACAATCTAAAACAATTGTGTGTTTAAAAAAAATACAATAAAAGAATTCACCAAAATTTTGTCTTTACAAGTTTGCTTGAAGTTCAGTTGCACAAAATCTGTGCCTGGCAGCATTATGTTCTCTAGCATATTCCCAAAATTCCACTCTTAGGGGAAAAAGAGGGATGAAGGGGAGAGTTTTAGGAATCCATATCTGTTTAGAGAATCTGTAGTTTGTATACAAATCTTTCATGCCATGCCTGTAAAACCCTTAACCCACAAAGTCAAATATAGGCTACCAACCATATATTGTGCTCTGTAATCCCCCTGTGTCTGCTTTCAGAAGCATTAAAAAATGAGATTTCTGAATTGCTCAATTAACTGCGAGACACAGCGTGTGTTTAATTGGGTGGGTCACAAGTTGCACAGAGGTGCCCTAAATGGATAAGAGATAGTCATTAGGATTGCAACCTTCATTTATACTTCAGTGCAATCTCCTTTCAGACAATGATATAATGTGGTCAGATGGTTGAGATTAGTCTCTAATCTGTTGCAGCAGTTCGGAACCCTATGAGTCACTACGCTCAGCCATATCTATACATGTATATGTAGAAGTAAGCTTGCCGGAGCCTAGTATACTTACTGTAAAATCTGATAGGATTGCAGTATAAAATCACTGTGTGTCAAACAATGTTCTAGTAACCAAAATCCAACTAAAATCAGTGAAATTAGTTTCTATAACTGATCTGAATTCTAGCAGTGGTTTTAGTTTTGTGGTAGCCTTGTTAGATAATTGCTTTGTACTAGGTCACTAAAGGAGAAAGACATCATATACTGCTGCTGTCCCATTTCTAATGAATTCATTTTGATGGAGACTTGTGCCTTGTAACTTCCAGCAACCCATGTAACAATCATATGGCATGTTCTGGCCAACACTTACTCATATATCTTTGCTCTTAGCTGAGCTATACAATTTCAGAGACTCAGAAGCACCTAACACTCCTTGAATATTTGTTCTTGCATTTCTTATATCATGTCCTCCACGTCTGTTTCTCCACTTCATTATTACTTTAACCATTTCAAGCCTCTTTCAATTGTATGAGCCCATTGATCATCATTTGAACAATGCTGAGTGGTCTTCTGATCTTCAGAAATAGTATCCACCCGCAGGGCCTGCAAAACAGAGCTATTCCACCGGGCTTTTTGGAGGGCTGGCGGTTTTACTACTACTGAAGTATCCAGATTAAAACTGAGGCTGCCATTCTCCATCCCTTGTTATTTCGGTCGGGCCCACTGTTGATTCTATCTGGGGCCTTGCTCCTTCCCCTCTTCTATTGTAATTCTCCCTTTATGCTTAGGATTGAAACCCGTTTTTTACAATTTTATTGGTTTTATTATTTTAAATTGTATATGATTGTTGCTGGATTTTAAATGTGTTAATTTATGCTGGATTTTAAATGTGTTAATTTATGCTGTTGGAGCTGCTGTCAGAGAACAGCCATGTTGGAAGCCGCCTCGAGCCCCTTGGGGAAGAGGCGGCCTATAAATTTGAAATATAAATAAATAAATAAATAAATATATTTGAATCAGGAGCAAAATGGATTAACATTGAACAGCTATTTGTTATGTGATCCATTCCCTCTTCAGTGGCTAAATCTGGCTGTGTCACTCACGTGTGCAAAGTGCTGCTTTGTGCATTCTGCAATCATATTCAAAAAATCATCAGGACACATTGAAGGCTAGACATTTTGTTGCATTTTTAATGGAAAGCTGTGGAGGAGCTGGAGGGGGCAGGTTCCAAACCTCGAGTATTTTCCCATTGCATTTGGAATTATTCAGGCTCCCTTTCAGAGCTCTTTGTATGTAAACAAGATTCACTCATGTATATTCATAATGTGCACTCAATACTTTAAGGAAGTAGGGAAGAAAAGGGGGCTGAATTCATTTTTCCAAATAGATGAGTGGCACTGAGAATGTTATTGTATTTTTGGCATTGTGAGTAGTCCCAATTTTTCTACTATAAGCATGTGGGTCTCTTATTGGTGGGTACCAACATTAAGAGGATTTGATGCACACAATACCATTATGTGCACAGAAGTCCCCATCTCAAAGGACTATCCATACACTGGATTAGAATATCATTTATACTATAAAATCAGACGTTTGTGTTAGTTGCTCTTTTTTTCACCTTCAGATTACATTAGTGCTACCACAGCAGGAATACTTTTGTTATATAATAAAGTAAATCATCATATCTGAAAAGTTTGCCAGAATTCAGTGGGCTGGGAAGTGTACCATATTAATTCACTCTTATTGTAGAATGTACCTTTCTTGTTATAACTAATGCACATGATTAAACATTTTTCAGTGTTAATTATGATCAGGGATTTTCTCCTACTTATCATGGTGCATTAGCATGCTACAACTTGAACAAATTAAAAGTGCTTTTTTCCAGCTGTTTTTTTTAAATTGTGCTTGTAATTAAATTTCTGATTTGCCAGTTTTGAACTAAGAAAGTGGGGTAGAATCTGAGAAAATATGTTTGTTTACAGTTCTTTTCCTTCAATCCAAAACTTTTGTCACATGAAGTAATATATCAGACAGTTGACTATCTTTCTGATGTACACAATGCACTTAATACTGGGATTTTTGAAAAATAAATATTGAGTTCAAATAATGTAGCTTTGTGTTTAATGTGTCACCCAATAAGCCAGTATTTCTGTTTAAACATACTGACAGATATACTCAACTGATTCTGACTCAACTGATGTTGACTAGATAAAAGATTTTGTTGATATGTTCTGTTTCTCTCCAGCTAACAGATCAGTTATGCATAGGTCCTTTTTTATCATCTAATTTCAAAGGGTTGACAGCGGTTTTCTCAGACTTATAAAGCCTGTATATCCAGAGTGAACTGATTTTCTGAAACGATAAAACAAGATGCATCCAAACTTCATTTTATCCCTTTCAAAATGCTTGCAGGTATTCCTGTGGCTGGCCTTGCTGTAGATTGGAATGCGTAGAGGAATTAGGAAAAGATATGATGTGGTAGTGCCCACTAGCTCTCATTCTGAAATTCTTGGTAGTGATCACTTCCATTAGGAGAATAAAAGAGGAGAGTCATTCTAGAAAGGAAATGAAGTACATAAGAACATAAGAACTAGCCTGCTGGATCAGACCAGAGTCCACCTAGTCCAGCACTCTGCTACTCGCAGTGGCTCACCAGGTGCCTTTGGGAGCTCACGTGCAGGATGTGAAAGCAATGGCCTTCTGCTGCTGCTGCTCCTGAGCACCTGGTCTGCTAAGGCATTTGCAATCTGAGATCAAGGAAGAAGAAGAAGAGTTTGGATTTATATCCCCCCTTTCTCTCCTGCAGGAGACTCAAAGGGGCTTACAATTTCCTTGCCCTTCCCCCCTCACAACAAACACCCTGTGAGGTGGGTGGGGCTGACAAAGCTCCGAGAAGCTGTGACTAGCCCAAGGTCACCCAGCTGGCGTGTGTGGGAGCGCACAGGCTAATCTGAATTCCCCAGATAAGCCTCCACAGCTCAGGCGGCAGAGCTGGGAATCAAACCCGGTTCCTCCAGATTAGATACATGAGCTCTTAACCTCCTACGCCACTGCTGCTCCTTTGGAGGATCAAGATTGGTAGCCATAGATCAACTTCTCCTCCATAAATCTGTCCAAGCCTTTTTTAAAGCTATCCAGGTTAGTGGCCATCACCACCTCCTGTGGCAGCATATTCCAAACACCAATCACACGTTGCGTGAAGAAGTGTTTCCTTTTATTGAATCCCTCATTCTTCCCCCCAGCATTTTCAATGAATGCCCCCTGGTTCTAGTATTGTGAGAAAGAGAGAAACATTTCTCTCTGTCAACATTTTCTACCCCATGCATACTTTTATAGACTTCAATCATATCCCCCCTCAGACGTCTCCTCTCCAAACTAAAGTCCCAAACGCTGCAGCCTCTCCTCATAAGGAAGGTGCTCCAATCCTTCAATCATCCTCGTTGCCCTTCTCTGCACTTTTTCTATCTGTTAGAGTATCCTTTTTTTGAGATGTGGCGACCAGGGCAGACTGAGTACTCCAAGTGTGAGTCGCTTTCCTGTGTGCTATATAAGGGCCTTGTGACAATCCCCTTGCAGCAGTTTTATTATCAACTCCTGCTACAGACCTGCTATTTCATCTGTTTGCCTCTCAATGGCGCATCTTGCAGAATAAACCACTCAATAGTTGTATTGACCCTACCTGCCCTGTCCTTGTCTTCCATATGAAAAGGAGAGGATGTGTGCCATTTACATGTCCTCACTGCAGCATATCAATGTGGCTAGAGCAAAATGAGATCTCTGTTCTAGTTCCTTTCCTCTTTGTCAGTGACTTCAGTTCAAATGTAAGACAGACAATGCCAGAGGGAAAAAAGAACAGTGCCAGATTTCTTCATCTTCCAGTGACTACCATGAGAGTGAATGGTGGCAGCTGGAAAAGATCAAATGATACCCATAGTGATTTTGCAAGCTGCTGCTCTGTAGTCTAGGATCCTGTACTTTACACAAGGAAGAAAAAAAGCAGATCTTCAAATGCCATCACTCCTGCCCTCTGAAAGTCTCAGCAGTGTTACTCCTGTCGACTTCTAGCATCTTATGGCACCCTAGAGCCTGGAGAAAGGTCCATGTAACAACACTCCCACCTAAAACAAAGATGCAGAGTCCAACAAGGAAATAAAATGGTGAGTAAAAATGATATAACATAAAGTGAGATTTTGAGATATCCTTTTCATAAAGGCAAATGTCTTAACTAAAATAATTTCAGATTCTTGCCATATAAAAATGGTCAATGTAACAACAAAAGACAAATATTACAGAAGACTTAAAAGAATATGTAACACAATACTTAATACATAAAATGCGAAATTTAGTCTCCTTCTTAAATCATAGGGGCAAAACCCATCTCTTGTACCTGAGTCCTCCTATATCTTTAAGCAATGATCCAGGAGTCATGTTTTAGCTGATCATAATATCAGGACTATCTCCTCATAGCCAGTGTTTGCTCCATATGGAATGTAGTAAAGGAACTAATTTTCTTTGAAGCCTGAAACTATCAGATAAGGTAATTTTATTTGATGCCAAGGATTATCACAAGACTTCCAAACTGGTGGAGATTTATTCATATTAGGGATTGAGATGGTAGTTATGCAGTAGTCCCAGTTTCTTTTGTAGGGTGACCTCTTCTGCTATTCCAGCACAAGGAAACAGAATCCAGCAAAGTATTATCTAGTCTCTCTCTCTGTGTCTGTGTCACATTCTCTTTGTAGTGCTCTCTCTCCTTGTGTACTCTCCCCCCTTTCTCTGGCATGTGCCTCCTACCAACCCTCTGCAAATAGCATCCTACAGCATCATCCTTTTCCAGCCTCTCTCTCTCTTTTGATCTCCCCACCAGAGCCTCAAATTTCTCCCCCTCTCCAGGCATATCTGCAGTCCTTCAATTTTCATTCACCACTATCGTCTGCAATGCATAGCATTAGACTCATAGGTTTGTTTTTAAGATGACTGTTTCTTGATGGTTACCAAAGAGGAGGGTCAACCAGCAGGATCTCCCACAATTCTTGGAATATAGGAAATATTCTCCATGAATTGCATGGCATGCTTTTTTACTTTAAAGTTATGCTAATAGAATGCAATTAAAGATTCTATGTGAAACTGGTGCACTTTTACAGACATTAAATCAATATTAGGAAAATTACAGTAATGGAGCCTTATTTAGAAGAAGATGGGCTGTGCTGTGCTTAATGAGAGCTGCAAATCCAATTTATAGAGAAGTACTAAAAGTTTATATAGTGCAGCAGCCAAATCTGTTAATAATTCTTCATTGACAAACCACATGGATTGGATTCTTTCTGGCTGTGCTTACAACTCAGGTTCATGATACAATGAGTATTTTTCACAGTGATATTCTTGTTCCATTTCTACCCTCAACTTCTGCCTTTTTTCTACATTTCACAGATCCAGCTCTGTGATATGGAAAAACAATGACTGATATCTTAGATCATATTGTCTGCTTACTCACATCATTTTTCATCCCGCCTTCCTTGCAGTTAACTCCCAAGTGTCAACATTTCGCTGAGTCCAAGGCAAACTTGTACTATGCCCCCTACTATACATTCATCACATGAAACAGGGTTAAGAGTTTGCACAGCCCCCTGAAGTGTGCCTCTCCAGCTTGTGGCCCATCTCTGCCAAATTTCCTTTATAACCACCATGAACAATGTTAGTCAGCTCAACTTTACCACAATGGAACCTAAGCCCCTGCCTGTGAGTCAGAGGGAAAGAATTTATCTAATTTCAACAGCATTATAGTTGCTTTTACCAAGGTGAGAAACTGGGAGGTAGGATGGTCTTGGAGGCTGCTTCATATGTTGGCAAGCAAAGGTACCTTAACACCTGGAGACAATTAGGGAGTTCTGACTGGCCACAGTTCGCTGACACATGTTCACAGGGTGTCCAAGAAGTGTCATTTATGGTTTTTTGCAAAAAATAGTTGCACTGCACTTGATTGCTTAATGGTGAAAATCTTGTATGTGCATGTGGGTTGGACAGTGAGTGAGTAAATGCTCAAGCTATACCTTTGTTTCCTCAGGAACCTTGCCAAGAGGAAACAATATAAATAAACAAATGAACAACCTTCTGTTTCGGGACCTTGTCATTCTAATATTCTTATAAGGATGCAGGTGAAAACACGAATACAAGAAATAAAGTAATAAAAATGATCCCTCAGTTTCTGCATCTTACGGTATTACCCATATTGAGATGAGTAGTGAACACTCTGAACGATAGAGGTAGACTCCAATAAGATCTGAACACACTGGAGAAGAGGACAGATGTGAAGAAAATGCAATTCGAGAAGGATAAGGGCAGAGTTCTACATCTGAGTAACAAAAATGGGGAGGAGGCAAACAGGATCATGTATACACTTCTGGGTAGCAGTGTGTGAGGACAAGATTTTGGGGTACAGATAAACTGTCAGCTCAATATGAACATTCAGTGTGATGCAGCGGCGAAAATACCAATGCAGTCTTGGGGTGTATCAGCAGAGGCATAACATCCAAATCACAAGATATCCTAGTCTCACTGTACAGTGCATTGGTCAGGCCATACCTGGATTGTGTGCAGTTCTGGAGGCCTCACTTCAAAAAGGATATGAACAAAATTCAGTGGATGCAGAGGAGCGCAACAAGAATGATCAGGGGTCTTAAGACCAAGTTTTGTGAGGAAAGGCTGAGGGATTTAGGAATACTCAATATGGAAAAGAGGAAGTTGAGGGGAGACATGCTCTCTTTAAGTATTTGAAAGGTTACTAAGAAGTGGATAGAAAACTGCTGCTGTTGGCAGAAAAGGATAGAATTTGAAACAATGGGTATAAATTTCCGGGAAAAAGTACTTGCTGGATATTAGGATTTTTTAACTGGTAAAATTAATTCAGCAGTGGAATTTGCTGCCGAGGGAAGTGGTGAGCTCCTTCTCATTTGCAGACTTCAAGCAGCAACTAGACAAACACTTGTTAATGGTGGTCTAGGCTGATGCTGTATAGAACATCAGGGTGAACTAGACAGCCTGCATGGCCCCTTCCAACTCTTATGTATTTCAATAGCTCAATAACAATCTGTGAAGAAAGTGTATATATTCTTTTAAATTTACTTAGACATCATTTATCTTGTATATTGGATATTTTATGAGGCAACCATTTGGCTTTGCTAGGTCATTTACAATGCAACCATTTGGCCTCACTAAAGTTTTAAACTCTGTGTTTAGTTTAAGTGGTGTTATTCTTTGGATAAAGGAATTGGCTTTTACAAGACCACATTCTAAACTAGACAGATAGGGCTTAATTGCCAAGAATGCTCAGGTGGGGGTCATCTAGACGATTCAATTATATTAGAAATCCAATTAATTACTGATCAAATAGTCTAGATGAGCCAATTCTATAAAACCCCTGACACAATTGTAGGGAGATTAATTCATAAAGGATTCTTCTTAAGATTTTCTCATTGTTGTTATTGTTTTCTTATTCTTCTTCTGCCCTAGGCTGAATAGCCTTGTATTGTATTGTTTGTTTTTACCTGGAACTGTCTAGAGCTGAGAGAGAACTGACTTTATTTTTTTCTTTTCCTTTCCTTTTAATATTTTTTTTAAATCTCAGCTGTTTGAGACTATCTGGACAAAAAAAAACCTGGTTTCAGTATGTTACTGGTAAGGTACCTGGCTTTAGGCAACCTTTTCATGCCATCCAATCTTCTAAAAGTCCACATGTTTTTTTCCTCAGTTTACCAGTAATCCATTTTTTAAATTTGTCCAGGAAAAAGTCTGTATCTGCCTCTGAGCATATATATAAGCAAGGAAGTTGGGGACATCAAAGGGAGTTTGCAGTAGTTGTTCTAAGCTGACATTGTGCTCATGTACTTCTGTACGCAAGGGGAGCAGAGGAAATCTTCACAGCTGGCAGTTCTTTTGCTTTAATTGGTCTAGCATTACTTTGTTAAACTCTGTCAGTTTCATGGGGTCTGGACCATAGACCTTCAACATTAAAAAGAAAAGAAAACCCTTCTAATGGTTTTGAAATGTTGACCAAAGAGTAAGAGAAACTGCTGTTGTGTGAGCGGGAGAAGGTGAAGAAGAACGAGAAAACCTGAAAAAAAATCCTAGCATACATGGATGCCCTTCACTTTCCCGGCAGAGGCGGGGGGGGGGGGGGGAGTTTCACTTTAATAGGTTCAGGAAACTGCCAGGATTCTCTGATTGGACAGTTCTGAAGAGGGGAAAAGTGAATGGAACCAAGAATAAAACCCAAAGGAATGTACACCAAAGGCAAAGAAGTGCATAAATGGCCTTCCTTTTGCCTGCCTGCTGTGATCATGCTGTGTTGCTTGGCATAAAGTGACAAACCATGACTGCTCCACTTCCAGGGACACTGTGGACTCAACTCTGATGCAAGGGTCTGAGTGCTGCAGTAGCATACAATGATACTGGAGCCAATCACTCATGCTCAGTCAAGTCTATCCCAGACAGTGCAAATGTTTTTTCTAAGCTCTTTGAACCAGAGCAGAGTAAGATGTAACAATCGGAACAAATAGCTACTTTTGAGGAAGCTTGTTCATCTGTGTATTAGCTAAGGAATAATGCTCAGAGGCTATTGGAATGGACTTGTCCAAATGGCAACCCCATAACACTCATAATAAGGATTGGGTGTACATGATTGATTCACAACACATTTAAGAGCACATTGCAAATTGCAGCTACCATTCATGTCATTCAGTATCATAGAATCATAGAGTTGGAAAGGTCCCCAATGGCCATCAAGTCCAACCCTTTGCAATGCAGGAACATACAATCAAAGCACTCCTGTCAGATAGCCATCCAGCCCCTCTTTAAAAAACCTCCAAAGAAGGAGAGACCACCACACTCTGAGGTAGTGCATTCCACTGTCGAACAGCCCTTACTGTCAGGAAGTAGCTGGGCCAAACTGCACCTGGTGTGCATTCTATATGCCCCCCACCCCATGCGGCACCCCCCTTCCCCCCTTCCCAAACTTACCTTAGTTCCTTTCCTTTTCCAGAACTTTTTCAGGCTGCAAAAGTCCTGTTATCAGTAAAAACGGCCTATACTTTCCAGGAGACCTTGTGAGCCCCAAGGTCTCCTGGGGCTCTCCAGTTTTACTGCGAACAGGAGAAACTGTCCCGCCGGAATGCTGATCCCAGACAATTTAGGGCTTTATATGTTAATACAAAAACCTTGAAATCTAATTTGGTGCCCCACCCAGTGCATCTGGTGGACCACAGGTTGTATGTGCATCTGAGATGAATATCCTGTAGGGACCATTATTGTTGCATTCTGTATGAGTTGGAGCTCCCAAAGGAGACTCAAGGATAGCCCTGCATAGAGTAAATGGCAATAATCTAACTTAGAAGTGACTGTTGCATTGATCACTGTGGTCAGATCAGACTGGGAGATAGGGTGCCAGCTGCTTTACCTGGCATTGATGGAAGAACTCAAGCAGTATGTGCCATCTGGCCCTCCATTGATAAGGAGGCTTCCAAGAGCACTCACAAACTCTTGATGGTCAATGTACCAGTCAGTTGCATGTCATCCAGGATTGGCAGCCAGCACTCCTGAATCAGACCCCTTTGATCCAGACACAGGACCTCTGTCTTCACTGGATTCAGCTTCAGGTGACTCTCCTTCATCCACCTCAGCACAGCCTCCAAACAACAGGTCTTCTTGGAGCTCTGTTAAATCACTGAGTGACACAATGTGCTGGCTGGGCAGGACTGGTGTGCTGCCACAGCAGCGTGCAGTACTCAGGAGGCTCAGGGCCGGGCTGCTGGCAGTTCAACAAAGAATAATGTCCAAAGAGTCCAAAGAGAAGTCAACCAGGCCAGGACTCAATTGCCAGGAATACACACAGCAACCAGGGGAATCCAGGAATCAAGGTCAGAAGCTGCTCCATTGTCAGTCAGGTCTAGAGACAGCACTGGTGTACAGACAAAGTCAGTACTTTGCAAATACAACTGCAGTTCCTGCCAAAGGCCTTTTATTCCCCAGAGCTACTTGCTCCTGCAAAGACTCTAGGTAATGCCAAGCCTGCAGTCTTGCTGAGTGGTGCCTCTCCTTTAAGGCCACTCTCAATCTCTGTCTGCAACACCAACTCACATCTGGAGACCCAGAACTGCTAAAATCTCCCTTAGCCCTGCTAATTAGCTCTGAGTCAGAAGCCTGTGCTAGTTCAGGCTCTGCTGATTCAGCTGTACAATTTCGAGGCTCAGTTAACTCTTCCTCAGATGAGCTCTCAGCTACAGCAGGAGGTGCCATGACACACAATGGAGTTTAGCTGCACCCATTGTCATGCACACCTTAAGGCCAAGGGAAAAGATAGCAATTGTCTTCCTTCCCAGACTTGACACACAAGATGGATCCCAAAATTCTCGTGGCATCCATTTGTGTGGTCTTGCTCTCACCCCAGTCTTTGACCCCCATGCTTTTATGCACCCCTTAGTGGGAGAAGAGGTGTGACTGCTTATAATGTAGTCAGGGTATTTTTATACACTACCACTTGAAATGAATCAAAATTACTCTTATTAGGTTGACATTTAAAAGAACCCCATGGAAGCAGGAGATAGCCCTGTGTTATGTTTCCACAGTTTAATGCTTTTATCAGCCTCCCTTGAATAAACACTTTTATCTGATTTTAGTCCATTAACAAAAGATCAATAAACATTGTGCTGCTCTGGCCAGCCAGTGCTGCTTTCTAGTGTTGTTATCCACATTGTCGACTCTTTGTGTATAACATAACTAAGAAGACCAGAAGAGAAGCACAGTAAATAGGCAACATGGTATTCCTGTTCCTTATAAATTGGCTGAGCTGCTAAAAATAAATTGGCTAGGCTTATAAAATAAGCAAGCACTTATTTGCAATGACAGAATTGCTGGGATACCACTCTGAGTTTATAATATTTCTTCTGATAAAACTCCAGTATTTCATTCAGTTCATCTGTTCCCAGGTTAATTGGAGCAAAGCCAACGTCCTTGGAATTATGAGCTTGATCCTCCATCCGCCCTTCTAACATATTTGCTTGTTTTATTCTCAACTAGTGGCGCAGACAAAATATTTACTGATTTGAAATATTTATGAATTAAGAAGGATTCTGTTCTATCCGTCCATTCCACTGAACAGTTTACCTATATATATATAAAAAGCTAACAGTGTTTTTGTTAGTGGTAGTATAACTCAGTAACTGCTGGGCCAATTCCTCTGAAAATTCCCAGCCACTATAGTCAGCCAGTTGAGAGTGTTTTTAGATGTTCACATTCCTGAAATTTCACACCTGGTTCAGGTAAAAAGCCTTTTCCTGGCACTCCATGGTGAAGGACATGCAGCTGCCTGTGTGTAACTGTCACCCTTAGAATGTTCATGCAGCTTAGAATGTTCACTCAGATGGCCAGATATGAGCAGTGAAAACAGTATAGGCAGTAACTTGAGTGGAAGTGAAACACATACACACACATATACATGAGGGAGAGGGAAGGGAGGGAGAGAGAGAGAAGGGTGGCATGCAAGGGAAGAGAGGGAGGGAGAGGAAAGGGATGGAGGGGAGGCATGCAAGGGAAGAGAAGTGAGACAGGAGAGAGAGTGAGGGGTGGCATGCAAGGGAGGGGAGGCAGGGGGCCCAGCATTTTGATATGACCCACCCACCCTAGCGGAGGGAAAGGGAAGGGAGGGAGGGAGGGAGAGGGGTGGCATGCAAGAGAACAGAAGTGAGGGAGGGAAGAGAGTGAGGGGCAACATGCAAGGTACGGGAGGGAGGGGCCAGGCAACCTAGATTCCCTAAATACTGTGGTTACAGTTAAGAAAACCATGCACGCATTACTCAGAAGTAAGCTCGGTATAGCAACTGTGACATACTTTGAATGGCTGTGTCGCTCCCCTTAGAGGGTTTCCTCAGAAGCGACACCCATTGCCACCAACCAAACTTACTCCCAGGTAAAGGATCATGACCAGCCAGCCTAGATGTGTGGGAGGGGTGCCTTTCCATCCCACCCCCCAAGGAATGTGGGCGCACACATCAATGACATCGCACAGTATCAGGCTGCATGTTTGCATGAGCATGTACTGCTGGCCTCTGCAATTGATTTGCTGCTACTGTTCCTTTCCCATTTCACCACAATAAGCCACAGCAACGTGTGGCCAGGCCCCATGCGCACGCGCGCGCGTGTGTATAATTTCTTTAATTATAAAAGTATTTCTATCCCCCTTTTGACTCAAACCTTCCTTCAAAGTACACAACCTTCCTCAAAAATCATGTGGCTCTCCCATTGAAATAAGAGACACTTGGAAGAAGGCAATCTTAAGGATGATAGGATCCACGCCACTGCCTTGCCACTTTAAAGTGCATGAAACATATAAACAGGTAAGCAAAGTGTATTGTATAAGACAAAGGACCACTACAACCACAAAGAAGGTCATGGTTGAGGGGATTTTGATTTCTTCAGTGCATTCCCAGTCACATGAATACCAAATACATTTAAGGGAGGTAAACAGACGGAAGACTGTAAGGTTGCCAGCTCCAAGTTGAGAAATCCCTAGTTATTTTGCTGGTGGAGCCTGCAGAGGGACAGGGGACAGAAGGGACCTCAGTGAAGTATAGTGCCATACAGTCCACCCTCCACAACAGCCATTTTGTCCAGGAGAACTTATCTTTGTTGTTTGGAGAACAGTTGTAATTCTGTGAGATCTCCTGGTCCAACCAGAAAGTTGGCAAGCATATATATGCATGTCCTGGGAACTATGGCATTTCTATGCCCTGGGAGCTATGGCATTTCAGAGAGGAGATGTTAGATCTTTTAACAGCTAGTTTTTGATACCTCTTAACTTAACTACAAAGCATCTTTCAGACAGCAACGGCTGTTGATTGTTATAGAGAATTGATAAAAAATGTCATTTTGTAGCATAGATATATCAGAGCAAATAGGAAAAAACTTAGAAAGCATATGTGTGGTGTAGTAGACAGAGTGCCAGGCTTGGCTTATTGGGATCTGAGTCCAAATCTAATGCATCTATAAAGCTTGCTGTTACTTCCTGAGTCAATCTAGCCTATCTCTCAAGCTTATGTATGTTTATCTATTTTGGAGTCTATAAAGAAAACACGTACATCCCATGACACTAGATACTTTCCTTTCCACTGCAGCAGGTATTTATCCCAGGATAAATGGGGAAAGGTATGAGTTTAAAGACTGATCATGGATCTGACATGTAACTAAGCTATACATCACATGGAGATTTTGCCAACAAAAAGCATCATCTTGACAATCATTCATTCATTCATTCATTTAGCTTCATTTATGCTCTGCTTTTCTCCCTGCTGGTGACCCAAAACAGCTGGACAGTCCCATCCACAAAACCAGGCAGTTAGCTGCTACTCTATGGCCATGCCACCCCATCACTCCCAAAGGGTCTTCCCAGCAGCATGGGGAGGCTTCAAAAGCGTGAAAAATCTTCCTGCTGCCAAGAAGCTCCCATTGAGCTTAATAGACTTACACCACTCAAAAGTGTGGCTTAAGTCTCAATTTGCAGCTGCCAGCATTAACACACTGAATGGCTGGGAGGGGGCTCCCCTGGCCCTGCCTCCAGCCTGCCCCTGCTATTCTACCAGTGGTAGCAGGGACACTGGCTCTGCATTCAGCACTGCATTCCAGCTCCAGAGAGGGTCACAGCAGCCACACAGTGGAGAAATCACCCCTCCGCTGGGGTAAGTGCCTTGGGGAGGGAAAATCTGCTGAATTCACCCCCAAACTAGAGGTTCTAAATTGTTCTCCTTGCTTCCATTTTACCCTCACGACAACTCAATGAGGTAGTTTAGGTTGCAGACAAGTGACTGGCCCAAGGTCACCAAGGGAGCTTACATGGCAAAGTGGGGATTCAAACTTGAATCTTCCAAATCCTAGTCTCTTTAACCACTATCTTAGCCATATTTGCAATATCATCACATTGGTTTCCTGCCCTGTTCTATATCATAGTAGAAGAACTGCTTTTTTGAGGCAGCATGCACTGCCAGTTACCCCAACCCCAAGAAGTGAACTCCTAGGGATTTTCAGTTATCCATATCTTGAATGATCTACTGTTCTTTCATTAGGCAAGGCCAGTTTTCAATAAAAATGTAAGAAGGAGGGGGGGATGTTTATTTGATCCTTTCACCCCATTTGGTAGGTGAAAGGAATGATTACCTTTTGTAACAGGTAACTATAACTAATTTACCTGTCAACCGAACAAGAAAACAATATCTGTACTATGTGGACTTTCTGTCACTTCATATTGAAGAACAATATTTCTTCTTAGCGTTATGTTTTTGTTGATGTCCATTCAGGGGTAAAACAGCAGATTATTCTCCACTAAATTCACCCTTGTTTGCTGTTGTCACATCTTAATTAAAGGCCACCCCTTCTTTCAAACAAAACCATTGGCCTCAATGTTGCCTTGGTGCTCGACTCATGCAAGTCCCCCATTTGAAAAAAATCCTTAGTGGGCTGATTTCCCCCCAAACAAACACTGCACAATGCTCTAGTGACATACTAGTGTGAGTCACTTAACAATATGTATGCAATGCAAGAAGAGATAGAGAGGGGGAAATCACAGTCAGCCCCTCCCTATGATAGCAGCATTCCACGTACAGGGATGTATGTTTTTAATTACGTAGTAAAAACTAAACAAAAAAATCCCATTTGTTATTGCATGTATTAAAATGAAAACAAATAGAAAAGCTACAGCCTTTCATGCAGGCTCATGTCTTTCTCTGCCCTGTCACTTGACTCTCTGGCTTGAAGAGTTCAAGCACAATGCCATCTCAAGGAGGGTAGGAAAGAATTAAGACAGAATAAATGTCAGGAAGCCAGACTAATCATAATAATCTGGTGGGTCTCTCTTTCCACAGTGGAAATGATCAGTGGACTGGGTATCAGTAGACTGGGTTTCTTGATTCTATCACAGTCAATATCTGTCAGTATGAGTCTGCTATAGACTGGGCATTTGGGGGATCCTTAAGGAATGTATGAACCTATAAGAGTGTGAGTCACTTCTTGATTTTGCTGGTGTGTGAACTGCCTCTAATCCCTGTAGTGCTACTTCCAATGCACATCTACATAGAAGTTATTATTGTATTGTCAGTTTCATTCGAAGAATCCTTTGATAATTACTTTTTTCCTGGGTAATGAATGATACAGCTACAAACATATTTGGCCTTTAACTGCATATAAAACTGTGATCCTATCCCCTTTTTATTTAAATTTGGCCAGTAATATGTCTGGAGTAAAATATACTATTCTCAATGTGATCCTAGTTAGATTTAAAATAAAGCAATTGTTACATAACAGAAGTGATGTAGATCAGTAGTTCCAAGCATTGGGGCCAGGGACCCCTGGGGGCCCAGAGTTATTTGAGGGTTCATGAAGCACTGTCATGTTGAACTTTTTGCCATTAGGTATTTTCTCAGACAATGGATACTAACTGTTCAACTAGTATCATGGGGAGTGGGAAGTCAATGAAATTTGTTGATGTTGAAAATGGATCCCCATAAAAATGTTGGAGTAGATGATGACCAAAAAGACCACCATCTAAAAGTCATTCAAAAGGAAGTTCTATGTCACTATGTTAAGGATACCTGTTGCCCCGCATCCTAAAAAAAAGCTTGTCTTCTAAGTCAGATTGTATATCATTCTTAAGTTCTGAAAAAGGTGCTTAAAATGAAAACTTGGGGGAAAAATGCTATAAGCGTGTTTTCAAGGAGAGGACATAAATATTTTCAATAAACAAATGCATCTCTTGTTTGAAAATGTTTTCTCTCTCTTCCCCCTCCCCCCATTACACCCCCTTTCCTTGTCCTGTATTATACAAGCTGCTGAGGAAAATATACAAGAAAAACCAAAATCTAGAACAGCTGGTTGCTTTGGGAACCCAAAACACTTCTGATTTCTGAGCAGCAGAATATGACTCTCCTCCTACTTTTCTGCTGCAGGCTCCTAGCTAGCAGCTACATTATTCACACATCAGTCATATCAGGAAGTTGACTGGTTACCCTAGTAAATGAATAATGATTGGTACAACAGCATTATGAAATCAGTATGCTGCTTGTGAGGAACATGGGAGATGCATCTGGTCAGGTAAGTGCTGAGAAAGATTATTTGGGGGTTGTGTTTGTTGTTTAGATTAAAGCCAACTAGCGTTTTAAACCCCAAAATTGATCTGCAATCATTAAAATATCAGAAATTTCTTGAGAAATTAAGTTAAGTATATGGACAGTATTGTCAGTATGTTTTACCATAACTTCTGGAACAAGAAATGCTGCTAATGAGGCAAAAATGAGCAGCGTGTATAATTTTAGGACTGTTTCTATTATCTAGGTTGATATTACTTCTTTCAGATATGATATGCTCAACTCTTCAGGCCACCTTAGCCTACCTAGAGCCAAACGGTTGTGTGCATGTCTATCACTTGCATTCTCTGGATTTGACTGGCCATTAACACTTTGAATTTGAGTTGCGGGGTGATATGAAATTGCACACTGTAGTGAGTGATCTGGGATGGCTGCTTTCCCATGTGCAAGCCATCACATTATGTTGAAGTGAAGGGGCAAACATGTGTCTGTGAGTCAGCTGTACATGGGAACATCTCCCAAATAGGTATGGACTGTAGCCCTTATTTCTTATCCTAGGAAATTCTCCTTACCATTACTTTTTCCATTTTTATCTTGAACAGCAAGCAGAATCAGACTTTTGTGGAAGTACCAACACTCTTCTGGACACCATCCAAAGGACTCTAATCCCAGGGACTTTTCTTGTCATCCTGGTTGTGGGTTTGCTGCTGAATGTCTCCATCATTTGGATCCTCTTTTTCCGTATGAAGCGCTGGAACAGAAGCACTGTTTTCCTCTGCAACTTGGTATTTGCTGATATCACATGGCTCTTAACCCTTCCTTTCCTGATCTACTACCACTTCAACCAGCTACAATGGATTTTTGCAGAAGCT
Organism: Sphaerodactylus townsendi; assembly: GCF_021028975.2. NCBI lineage: Eukaryota > Metazoa > Chordata > Lepidosauria > Squamata > Sphaerodactylidae > Sphaerodactylus > Sphaerodactylus townsendi. The sequence goes on along the minus strand of NC_059426.1, from coordinate 100,889,950 downwards.
GTATGTAAGATGACACGTACCACCTATCATCTGTCCTATTACTGTAGCATTTACTTCGTCACATGCCTGAGCATGGACCGGTATTTAGCCATTGTGCACCCACTGAAGTCCCTGTGGATATTAAACAAACAACACTCCCTGTGGATTTGTTGCTGCATTTGGACTGTGACAGGGTTGGTTAGTTTGCCTGTCACTTACCTTGCTGAAACACAGATTTGCCCAAACAACAAAACCATTTGTTCCCTCTATATATTTTCTAGCTCCACTAATATCACCCTTCCACTCTCTTTGTGCTACTCAGTGGCTGGTTGCATTCTGCCTTTTGCTGCTATTTGTTACTGTTACTGCAGCAGCGTTAGAAAACTGCAAGAAGCTGGTCCTCATCGCTTTCAGAAAAGGGACAAACTCACCAAGCTCATGTACTCAGCCTTGATCTCTTTTGCTCTTTTGTACTTCCCTTACCACTTCTCAAGAAATACCTGCATTTTCTTGAGAACTGTACAGCCTGATGCCACTCAGTCCATCCAGCTCGCTGACACCCTTTTCCTTCTGGGGATGGCCATCTGCAGCCTGAACACCTGTCTTAACCCTCTCTTCTGTTTCTTAGCTGGAGGAGATTTTCGAGAGGAAGTATGCAAGCTAGCATCTCCTCTTTGTAACCTCAAATGCTGGTGGAATCAACACAAATTAGCTTGTGTGTATCCAGTATAAATCTTCTCTAAAGAAAGGAGGCAACCTGTGTGGGTGTAAACTCACAGAACAAGACTACAAGGGGAAGGAATGGTGCTGTACATGTGTATCATGGCTAATAATAAAAGTCTGTTTTTTAAAAAGAAAATTGAAAAGCTCTTCAGATACTTGAACTGAAAGTCTACAAATTAGATCACCTGAAGTAAATGAAAAATCCAATCAGCACCTAGTATTCCAAATATAGAACCTATACAATTATTATTTCAAAGTGACAGGTTTTTTAAATTATATTTTCTGAGAACATTCCAGTAATGAGAACTACTAATTTCACAAACTTTTTCTTAGAAAACAAACATCATTCATTGTCTGCACTCCTCAGGGTAACTAACTAGGCTTTTTTAATGTCTCTAAAAAGTCTCATGGGAGACCTCTGTGTAGGAGGATACAGGATCCAGTGGTCTGAGATATGGACTAGTCATTGGGAGACTTGAATTTAAGTTTTCACCCAGTCATAACCAGCATGAAGTGTTTGGGCCAGTGCCTCCCTCTCAGCCTAACCTGTTATGAGGGTAACATGAAGCAGGATAGAATTTTGGAGGGAGGACAGGATAATAGTGTAATTGGACAGAACAGGATGAATGTGCACCTGACTGGAATTCCTGCAGCATCCCAAGCTACCGGAAACTAACCTAGAAGGAAGAACTTGTGGCCTTTTCTGACTAGCCTTTTATCCAACCACTTTGGGTGGCCATCTGGCATTGACCAAGGCCTGGGCTTTTCCCTTAGTGACTCTGGCTCATTCCGCACATGCAGAATAATGCACTTTCAAACTGCTTTCAGTGCTCTTTGAAGTTGTGTGGAAAGGCAAAATCCACTTGCAAACAGTTGTGAAAGTGGTTTGAAAACGCATTATTTTGCATGTGCGGAAGGGGCCTCTAAGTCTAGATAGCCAAGAATGGCCCCCTCCTTGGAGATCTTCAGGAGGCACTGGAAGGTCTGCCTGTTTGCATTTGAGGGGGTCTGAACAGCAGACATCTCGAGGCTGTTACTGCATGTATTTATTGAAAATATTTTATGATGCTTCTCACAGATATTGTCAAAGCAGTTTATAAAATAAAATATAAATAAAACATAGAAACTTAAAACATTAAAAGTTGCTAATTAAACACCATCATTAAAGGTTACTTTTAATGGATTCAAATTACATAATACAATTGGCAGCAAAGTTCTTGCAGCACTCCATGAGACTTGGCCAATCTCATCTACCCACGCTCTGTTATTACAGATTATTGTATAAATTGTTATGCTCTGTATCCTATGTAATTTTGTATTTTTATGACATGCCAATAAAAGGCTTTTGTTGTTGTTTCATGTATTCAAACTATAGTATACTACAGTACTGTGCATGCACATTCTCATGCAGCCTGCTGGGAGTTCTAGTCGCCCCTTCTCCACAGACCTGTTATCACTGCTTAGAAGCCAATTTTATGAACAAAAATTGTATTACATTTTGCCTGCTATTGAAGTTATTTTGTGCATACACATTTTGCTTAACTTTGTGACCCCTCCCCCCCAATTATTGAATTGTCTGATCCAGCCAGCCATTTCACTAGAGGAGAATCAGTTTCACATACTTCCTAAAAAAAGTATTCATTGGATGAGAAAGCTACACGTGAAAAGGACTATATGTGAATCTCTTCAATGGAAATGAATGGGAAAGTATTTTTGTGTATGAGACTCTGGATGTAAGTCTCATTTACCCACCAAGCCTCCTTAAAGTTTAGGCCCATCAACAAAAATCCAGGTGCTTCAAGGTGAGTGGCAGTACATGATAAAGGCAGCATATCTGCTGTAGGCTAATGTTTCATTATGAATATTATAATACATTTTCCGGCACCTCAGGGTACTCAGTAGAAGGAGCAACAGAATAGTGCCAGGTGAACGCAATTAGAGGAAGCTCCCCCTCACTCTGCAAACTCTGAGATGGATTTTTATCATCATTAGTCAGGCAGACCTCAGTAGTAAATATACATTTTGAAACTATAATCAAAGATGGGATTTTCTAATTCTTTTTCCCCTTAAATGTGAACAGTGCTTCCTGCCTTTTGGCACCTTTGTCCAGAAGCAGTTGAAGATTCATTCATGAAAGGCTGTTTGATGCAGTAGTTAGGATGTTGGACTAGGATCTGGGACACCCAGGTTTGAAGCCCCACTCTGCCTTGGAAGCCTGCAGAGTGACCTTGGGCCAGTCACTTCTTTCAGATATGATATGCTCAACTCTTGGGCCAGTGAGAAAATTAGTGAGAGACAGACTTTGCTTAGTGAGAGGGGGTAACCAGATCAATCTGTTTATACCAGGGTTTAACCAATTTTATTGAGAAACAAAATAAAAAAACTTACAAGCACACCCTTTGAGCTTGAGGCAATGTCAAATGTCTTTCCTGGCCTTATTTCTCAAGTTCTCTCTCTCTCTCTCTCTCTCTCTCTCTCTCTCTCTCACACACACACACACACACACACACACACACGCGAATGTTGAAGAATCCTAAGATTTAGAAAGGGAGGAAGGCTAGGGTTTGGAATTAGTTGAGGTTGATGTGAATAATGTACTCACTCATTCCTTCTTGAAGAGGAACGGTCCAAGAAACAGACCCTGTGTTGAGCGAAAGCAGCTAGTACGCAGTGAAGCAGCTGCGCCCCCTGTGCGAACGGCGGGCTGAGGATGGCATTTTTGCCGTCCCCAGGCCGCTGTTTTTGCCGTCCCCTGGCCGCCGTTTATGGCCCGTGCGGAAGGGGCCTTTGAGAGCTAACCTTCCCACACAAAAAAGGCTCTTGACCTCCAGAAAACAAAAAGTAAACACTTTGCTTGATGGCTTAAACATGGGGAGCATCCTGCAGATTATTAGATTTTAGGTGGGATTTATGAAATTTCAACTGCAGGGTTTTTCCAATTCAAATGGAGGTGATCTTTCCCAGAGGTAAGGGTGAAAAAGGAGGATAGGATTGGCGAGTTAAAGAATAGCTAGCATGAATCTTGATTGCTTTAGCTGGTATATTCTTTGTAAACTGGAGAGCAAGTGTGTTCAAAGACAGAAACTGGTTGTCCCAGGCTTAGGCTTGGTCTTTCCTGATTGCTTCAGGAAAAGTGAAGCTGGCTGTTGTGCATTTTAATGACTGACAGGGAGACTTGCACAGGCAGAACTTTTCCCAATTGGCACTACTTTGCAGATTCAGGAGATGGCTTTCATCTTTGGCCTGTACTGTGAAGGCACCTTTTAGGGGAAGGGGACAGGTAGGAACACTGCTTCCTAGAAATAGGCCACCTCTATCCCACTTCAGGTCTGGCTGGTAACAATCCTTTATAATGCAAGTAGTCAAGTCTTTGAAATCACTGAGCTTAGAATGGTGTAACTGTTTAGGATTACACAGTGAGAAACAATCACATGTGATCTGAAAACAGGTGGTCGGAAAATGTTGTCCTAATCCTAAATAGTATTCTAAAATCCAGGGGCCCTTTTTCCTAGTCTGACCCAACAACTGGATGTTTGAAGGTCCAGAATACTGAATATGAAGCTTTCTTTCTTTGTGTGGTGCACAGATCTTTACAGTCACCCTACTTAAGGGCATGCAAGTTACCTGCAGGACCAAAGGTGTTCATAGCTTTGCTGGTGCAGCCAATCTTCCTTGAGAAATAAGGCCAGGAAAGACATTTGACAAGCTCAAAGGGGACCTCAAGTTTTGATCCTTGTTAATTTTTGGCATTTAATACATTTTGCAGATTATTTTTATGTGGATTGTCTTTTCTTTATTTTCTTTTTAATTTTATTGTTGTTGTTGTTGTTGTTTTTGTTTAAGTTCTCAAAAGCTAGAAGTAGCTCAGGCCTCTCTGGACTTCTTCCGATGATATGAGTACCTGCTTACTGGCTTGATATCCAAAAGTGTTACAAGCACTTAAAGACAGGAAGCCCCTTTATTCTTTTTATCCCTAGAGAGAATGTCCTACATTGCTCCTTTGAAGCAAGTAACAATGAACATCCTCAGCAGGGCCTGTGAACCCATGCCACCTGCAAGGCTGGTTCTTTTCAACTTTTCAGAAGAGCTGCTAAGATATTTCCTTTTTGTCATGTTTGGAGCACTTTGCTGAATTATTTTTAGTTTTCTTTGATACTATATTTGAAACCTTTTTGTTTTGTTTTGTGTTTGTGTGTCGCTTATGTTCCTTTGCTGTACTTTTACAGTTTTGTTGATATTTTTAGATAAAATTTGATTGCATGCCAACTTGAAAACTCTAGTGTTCTAACAAGCTATACATTTAACAATAAAATAAAGCTAGCTGCAGAAACATATATTCAAATGGGGTGTGAGGAGACACAACTTGGACATCCATCTCTTAGCAAGCCTACTGCCTCCTTTCCCTTCAAATTATATTATGATGAGCCACCAACAATTTCATTTCAGTGCCAAACAGGATGGCAATAATGGAAGGGTGAGTAAGAATTCGGTCACTGGGGGGGTTGGTGCATCGCTCATTGGGACATTTCCCACAAACTAGCCCCCCTTTACAGGGAGGATGGGGTACACTTATCTTCCTGTTGGCTGCATAGCATATGTGGCAAATTCTGTGATTGGCTAAAGGTATAAGCACCATTTGGTGGGAGCTGGGGCCCAGCTCTCTGGCGGTTTGCGCATGGGGGACTGATCTTTAGCTGGAGGGCAGCAGGCAAAATACCTGCTTTAGTGGAACCTCCTCAGGAGGTTTGGGGTGGAGCAAGCCAAGGGGTCAACTGCTCAGACGTGGGCTTCTATGGCTTGCGTCCCTGGCAGCAAAGAGTCTTCAGGAAGTGGCGACCACCTGTCTGGAATCTCACAGCTGCTCCAGTGTGTGTGATAATTTTTCATCGGCAGGCGTGCTGAGAAAAATGTAGGTGTCTGGGGGACAGCACTTGTGCTGCCCAGTACACAGATCAGAAGATCAGACCTCCATGATGCGCCTTACGCTTTTGTTTACCTTGAACCAATTTCGTTAATAAAATGCTTTTTACCACACACAAATGTTTGTTGTATTTACAATTTTTCTCAAAAGGTAGGAAGGTTATTAGCTACTTCCCTCAGGTAGCAATGGGAGGGTGAGTAAGAATTCACCTGTCTGCCTGTTGATCTAAGCCTTACTCCCATGATGTCAAGGGTGGCCTACATGGTTTTCTCCTGTTCCATTACTTTCTCACTGGAAGGTGAATACACTGGCAGAGAGTGGCTGGACAAAGAAGGCCTGGGGTGCTTCTGTTTAAAGAAGATTTATGTACACCACTGTTTTTAAAGAAGATTTGTGTACCATGTCCACTTCTTTTGGATCTTCTGTTCTTTGATAGATTTTTTTTTGCTTCAAACATTTATAGGTTCTCTTGTATCCCAGGCAACTTTGACCCAAGGAGGATTCAAATGCTATTATCTTGGGTGGAAATTTTGTGGGGCCCCGACTGACTGGCGGATTCTGCATGGACCAAAAACAGCAGTGTGAAAAACAGTGTAAAAGGGTTTAAAACATTGTAAAAGGGTTTTCACCGTTTTCACACTGGTGTTTTTGGCCCATGCAGAATCCGCCACTGTCCCAGAACAATCCTGAGGTTCAGTAGTCAGCATGCACATTTCAGAGAAAGTTCTTTCTCTGCTCCTGGAGAAAGAACCAAGCAACCTTGTCCTAGCATGACAATGCTCCCATCCCTTCGCTTCAGCTCTTTCTGTATATTTAGTAGCATGAAAGGTAGTATCTCAATGCTAATTTCTAATTTTAATAAGTTTATTCTAAGCATACAGATATAGATAAATGAGAGAAAATCGGAGAAACAAAATGCAGAACTTATAAAAGAAAAGAAAAAGTTTCTAACTCAAAACATACAAGAGATTTATATTTTTTCAGGTGAGCCAAACATTCCAAGTTTTGTAGAACCCTTTCCTGCTATACATTTTAGAGGTTCTACATGAAGGAAGGTGATTGTCTTGTCCAATCAGAAAGTGAAGGGCTGTACATTAATGTTCCCTTCAATATAAATGGGATCATATGGTTTTGCACTCAGAGCTTTGTGGTTGTGTACAGAGCTTGGGAAGGGGGGTCAGATGACGTAATGGAACTGCAAAGAGCTTCTGAGCAGGGTATGTGACAGCTATGAGAGAGGGAATTTTCCTTGCAATGAATGTGATTTCCATTGTCATTGTCCTTCTGGACTTAACAGAGCACTGGACAACCAACTAAATATCCAGTCCTTGAAGGTTATGAAATACAGTTTTGGATTGTGTAATCTGCCTCTCTTATTATTAAATAGCAATGGAGTGTTAATTCATTATACTGATAACTACATACTTTGACTCTCAGGTCACAATTAATCGGCCTATAATAGTTGCCTGCCTTTTCAGCATATCATTGTTCCAAGTCATTTTTATGCCACATTTGATCAAATACTCATGATATGCACACAAGTATTTCTGGATGGTATTACCTCTGTAACAACCTCAGAGCCATCTTGTGCCAAGTTAAATTACTTCTGCTCCTCCAAATTTTCAATTATAATTCTAACTCAATTCAAATTCCTGAACAAGTTTCACTAATATTACCTAGTTTATGACTTATAACTACATGTTACAGTGTCCTTGGACTTCAGTTTGACTTGCATTGTAAGTCATCCACTGGAAACACAGTTCCCAGACGTGCAGAGACCTAATAATAATTTGTAAGTAGGTGTTAAATGTTTCTCCCTCTGTCCTATTTTTATTGTCCTGAAATGACGAGGGGTGCCATTTACCTCATGGGGTGCCATTTACCTCATAAACCCTATATATACCCCACCAGTACACGTAAAGACCCCCCAAGGAGCAGCAGTGGCATAGGAGGTTAAGAGCTCGTGTATCTAATCTGGAGGAACCGGGTTTGATTCTCAGCTCTGCCGCCTGAGCTGTGGAGGCTTTTCTGGGGAATTCAGATTAGCCTGTACACTCCCACACACACCAGCTGGGTGACCTTGGGCTAGTCACAGCTTCTCGGAGCTCTCTCAGCCCCACCTACCTCACAGGGTGTTTGTTGCAAGGGGGGAAGGGCAAGGAGATTGTAAGCCCCTTTGAGTCTCCTGCAGGAGAGAAAGGGGGGATATAAATCCAAACTCTTTTCTTCTTCTTCTTCAATGCAGCAAAATCCATCCTCAGGAATGTTGCATTAAAATGGTGTGGGTCGGATGCTTAAGCACCCTCTTCCCACATGCCACAATCCTGATCTGAATTGGGACCTCCACTTTTGGGGATTACGTTCCTAGCAGAAAACTTGAAACACACATCTGACTGGAAGCCCTTATGATGGTCTTGGGCACAACCTGAGAGCCCTGTAGCATATAGTCACACTCTGACTCATGCTTGATCTTCATTAGGTCTGGAGCATTCCAACACATTCAAATATTTGCATAGTTGAATATTTTCCATTTAAATTCCAGCTGTAGTCAGTTATGCAGTTCCCACTGTCTTCCTACTCTCAAGAAGCTTGATGATCTCTTTACATTTACAAAATAGTCTGGGATGTTATTATTCTGATATCACTGCCAATGTTTACCCAATTCTTGAATGTTCGCTGTAACCCAAGTAGATACACTGCTTACTCTTTGTACCCTGACATTAATGCCACTTTAGCCATTCATTACTTCAAAAAATGCTAATGGAAAGACCTAGCTCTTGACTTGGTCACAGGAAGGTTAACATTTCAAAAATTCTTACTGATGGCAATCCCACCTAGGGTGTATATAGTGGCTTCATGTGAACAGCTGTTTAACAGCTGGTTAGTAGCTTCATGTGCTGGACCTGCTGGTAGCTGTGAATGCAGTCAGAAATTTTTCAGCATTATTATCTTCAAGTAAAGATTTCTCACCATCTGCATGAGTGTTGAGTAAACTGATTTTGGGGTATTATCTTCTCATTACACAGGAAACATGATGTTTGGATTAAAGGGCTGTAGTTTATAAGAAGGTAAAAAAATGATCGAGCAAAAAGGAAAAATAAATATTGAAGGGGTCCATTCACTAAGGTGCTGTACTTTAACACTATCCACTCATATATTCATTTAGAAATCCCTTTCTCCCAACATCTGGGACTCAAGAAGGCATCAGTTTTTATTAGTACTGACTAAAATATCTCAGTAAGCTTCAAGTTTCCCCAGAATCCTTCATAAGGCTGAATGTAAAGAAACACAACCTTCAAAAACTTAGCTAGTGATAGGGCTACATGTGGGGGAAAGATGCTCCAAACTAGTGCTATTTTCTGCCCCCCTCCAGTTCCTCTCCTCATCAGATCATGACCTATCATTCTTTCCACTCATTTATCCAAGCACGAGAATAGTGGTCATTCTAACAGGAATGAGATAGATCTGGAGGCTTAATAGGATGTCCTGTCATCGTTGGTGCCTGAAATGTTAGTGCTCCAGGATCTTTGCAGTCTAAGAGATGTTCCTTGTGTGGTTGAGCTGAGAGGAGTTTCAGCAGGAAGAGGGAGAAGAAAACATATGTATGTGAAGGCGCCTTTCAATAAGTCAGATTATTTAAAGCAATACTGTCTCCTCTAATGGGCTTTATCTCTCAAGATCAGTGGTAGACGTGTCATTCAAAGTCCAGTTAACTGAGACTCCTTAACTGAAAGTGCTGTTATGGCCCCTACTGGCTGAACATGAAAACCATTTCATGCAAAGCATGCACTCTGCCACTGAGATATGAATATGATCCTTCCCCAGCAAAGGGAGGGAAGCTTCTACAGATTCCAGCTGCATTCACATGTTTATTGGATTCATTTTCAGTATACTTTATTAAAGATCTGAAACTGGATCTTCTGTTTCACAGGGGGGAAAATAGATTTCATCACTTCCTGGCAATCATAAAACATTCTGCTGGACCTAGGGAGAGGTACAGCAGTGCTCAGCTTACTGTTGAGTGATTAATAATTTCTGAAATTGATTTCTGAAATTGGGTTCAGGAAAAAAAGTTAGTTTCCATTTTTTTAAAAAAAAAAAGAGCTCAATTTCCTGAATTAGAAAATTCAGGAAATTGAGCTCTTTTTAAAAAAATGGAAACTAACTTTTTTCCTGAACCCAATTTCAGAAATCAATTTCAGAATTCGCCCATTACCCTCAATCAATCAATCAATCGATCGATCGATCGAGGAGGAAACCATAATCACTGGGCATTCTGGACAAATCTGTGAATATCACCCCATGGTGAGAGTCTTTCTTAATGAATGTGGTATTTTCCAATCATGCCCAGAAACAGCTTTTAGCTGGGGCTGCCTGTTCTTGTTTTGCTTTTGTTTAACACAGCCTGACAAAGTTTCTTGTGGAAATCAAATGCTTGTTAACTTTGCAAATTTTGATTGCTCTTAATAAAATCCACTGTTGACTATAGCCAAAAAAGCTGAGCAATATTGCTGATCCCTTGGGGCTCAGTACTTGACAACTGATGTGAGGGTGACAATGTATCATTTAAGACATTCATTGATAACGACCAGCTTAGAGCTAAGAACAATCAATACTGTTCTCATAACTATTTTACTAAAACAGCAACAACGTCTATCAGTTGAAGCTTTGGAGAAAGGAAGGGAAGGTCACTTGGATGTTCAGACCTCCTCTGCAAATCAGAAGTTTGATTGCCTCTAGACCAGAGATACTTACTCAGCTTGTCTGAATTTTGGAGGGAAGATTCCTTGTCTGAATTATCTAATAAATGGGTTGAATTAAGTCTACATTTTCCATCAACATCTCCTTCCTACTGCAGATCCACAATTTGCTCATGAATGTATTCCTGAGGGGCCTTTGTTCCCTAGGAGCAACATTTCAGGGAGATCAATGGACTATTATGGAAGGGGGAAGGCAGGGAAGTTCTATTCCCCTGATGGAAGTGCCTTTTGTTAGTGGAAAACTTAGTTTGGAGCCAACCCAATGAGATGTCCATCTCACTTGGGTGGGTGGCAGAAATTACACCCAGGTATATATTTCTGATTGAAACTATTTTATTTCAAAATTTGATTAGCTTTACCTCTAATATTAAAGACTGACTCCATTTGTTTAGACGACAGTTAACAACCCCACTCCAAATCCAAACCTGTCTTTTTTTAAAAAAAATTGCATAACAAGGGGGATGTGCTCATCTTGACATTTCCCAAGACTTGTTTTCTTACCAGGTCCTGTCTGCTGATTGGCTCATTAATGGTGACTTAAAGAAGCCATGACTTTTTTTGCTCCTGCTTTGAACAAGGTGTAATTCAAACATTTCCTAGGGAGCAAGAGAAGAAACAGTCTAGGCTTCTAAAATAACAAGCCATTCCATTGACTAGGTTCTATTCAAACTCTCAAAAGCCCCCAAAGCCCCTAATGTTACTTCATAGCTTCTGGAGAGAAAAGAACATTGACTCCCCTGTTTCTTTTATTCTATTAATACTTTTTCTCCAAAGAAAAATGGTGATGAGCATTCACCCTTTTAGGCATCCACCACTAATAGAGGGGATTATTTTAAGAGACCCTGAATGGGGCTCTATAGGGCACATCCAAAAACGCTGTAATTTCTGTAGTTTTATTTTCCTTGATGCAATGCCTGTCTAATTTTACAATGGTAGTCTGTGGGCTCCTGCCCTGTTTTTATCATTTTAAATTGTCACTGAAGAGACAATTTTAATTTATCTTTGTTCCTTTCTGCTCCCACTCAACATGCTAGATTAATCAAAATACATAAAAGAACAACTCAATATTCCTAAATTAAGAGATGAGTGCAGGAACTGTCCCATTTGTAGTAGTAGTAGTAGTAGTAGTAGCAGCAGCAGCAGCAGCAGCAGCAGCAGCAGCAGTAGTAGTAGTAAAAGGAGGAGGAGGAGGAGGAGGAGGAGGAGGAGGTATTTGTAGTGATAGCATGATGACAAGATTTTTCCCAGGTGTATGATTTCTGAGGGATGTTTTAAATATGCACAGAATGGTGATGGTTCAAATGTAAGACTAGAATCTGGGAGATCCAGGTGAAAATCCCTAGTTTGTGTTACCTGAAATCGGGGGGGGGGATGTCCCTTTTAGAGTGGGGGAATTAGTGAGAGCAGACTCTTTGTCTTAGCAACAGGTTGGGGAAGCTCGGAACCTTTTTTTCTAATGTATACCAAGGTCAGGTTTTTTTAGAGATCCGCAGGAGAGCAAAATAAAGTTTAACAATTTTATTAAAGGAAAAATAATAAAAATGCAAGCACACAATCAAAGCAGCAGTCCTAGGATATAAGCAGTGTTGAGGGGGATAGATTGGGAATAGTGGAGGAATTGGGGGAATTCTTATGGGTAATGCTGTACCAGATCCTGAAGTGGCTTTGGGTTTATGAAGCCTGCACTGGGCTCCAAAGAAGTGAGGTGGAAAGCATGTGGCACACAGCACAACTAAACCCAATGGCAGGCTCAGAAGTGCTGGGTGGCACAGTGTTGCTAGACCAGCAGTTTAGATACACTGAACCCTGAATGTTGGGCAAGGATCTATTTTATAGGGGAGATCTGGTTCACTAGCCATGCTAAGAGAGCTTAATCTCCCAGGGCAAATGAGATTCCTATCTTCTGAAGGGAAAAAAGAGGGGAGACATCAATGAAGTGTTGAATCATTAGTCTAGTGGTTGGATCATTAGCTTGATAGACTAAGCTTGAAAATGCCCAAAAGGTGTAAGGAAGCTGATGAAATTACAGCTCCTAAACAATGACAATTGCAAATAACATGGTTTGGAGAGCCATTAGTAAGAGAAAGAAAGTCAGCAGGAACACTTCAGATTCACAGACCTTTATTGGGCATACACAGCATGGAGACAAAAGGAAAAAGGAAAGAGTAAATCTAATTGAAAATAGTGAAAATAGTGTGAACAGAAGCCAAGGGAACCTAGTTCAAAGTGCGCAGCAAAAATTTGACTACGATTTTCATTATTTCAGCCTCGGAATTGTTGAGCAGAAGAATAATCTTTGTATTGGTAGAAAGATCCAAGAACCCAGCTGAGGTTAAGGCAGAACAATCGGGCCTAAAGCTGTTATACTTCGGGCAGAACAGTAAGATGTGTTCAAGAGAGTATAGGAAAGGCAGAAAGAACAATGTCGATCATGCCAAGGGATGTTTAAGAACTGACCTTGAAGTAAAGATGATGGAAAGGAATTGCATCTTGCTCTTGAAAGTGCCCACCTAAGTTTATGGTTTGGGAGTTGGTTCAGATAATAGGCAACACAGAGCTTTCAGGGAGTGATCCCAAAGTACAAGGGTGTAGTGATGCACTGCTGACCCAGCAGCACCGTGGGGAAACGTTGGACCTCTGACCTTGCTGGAGTCACACCCCCACTCCTCATCCCCCCATGAGTCACGGGTCATGAACTGCCTGGCTCAATCACCGGGCGCAGGGACAATGGTCTTGCCCCCCAGGTGAGGATTAGGCTCAGACGCTTACGCTCCTCTCCGCACGTAGCCAGATGAGATCATGCATCACATGATGATCTCCCGACCTCCCGCTCTCCCGGAACTCCCCCCGGTCCTCCCTCCTACACGCCCCCAATAGAATAACAATAAAAGGTGCCAGGAACCGGCAGACGAGAGACTCGCTAGGAACACGGACCTCCGGTCTCCCGCTGCTGGCGATCTCCACCAGATGTTATCTCCACGTCTCGTCTCGTTCTTACGTTGACCGCGTGGGCCGACTACACAAGGGAGAACAAGAACTCTGTGCCTTGCTCAAAAGGTATTGAAATTTCTGATCAAATAATTTATTTTTAGTTGATGAAAAACCTCATTAGCAGTGAGCATGAGCAGGGAGTCCCAGACAAGGCATAATGAGATGATCTTAGCCACGATTAGTAGCCACCAGTCAGAGGTCTGGAGCTCATGCATCACTAGTTGGACCAAGCTGTGTGAGTCAGAGTGGAAACAGAGACATACCCAGAATTTGAAAGTGACGTCCCACACTTTGGTTTCCAAAAGGTACTGTCTTGCCTCAAGGCAAAGGACTGCACAGGGGATGTCCAGAGATTTTATATAGGAAGCTGGACTGCACATATTTTGAGGTGAGCATACTCAGAATCATGCAATGATCTAGGATAGACTTCCCTTTCATAAAGCCAATCTGTTAGATGCCAATGATCCATGGAAGAAGGTGATTTAGTAAAAATTTGGCATACAATCTGCCAGAAATCGCCAGGAGACTATAGTTAGCTGGCAGATTGTGATCACCTTTATTGAACAAAGGGAAAATGGTGGCATTTGTCCAGGAGGGAGGAACCAGACTCAAGTTATTCACCATGGTGAATAGGGCAGCTAATAGTGGAGACCACCAGTCGACGAACGATGTGTAGATTTCAGCTGGGATGACATCGGGCCAGGTGCCTTGTTGGATTAAGGTCATTAATTAATAACCTTATTTCATCTTCAGTGACTGGAGGCCAGCAGGGAACATCCCCAGCAAAAGGAAAAACTTCCCTGTCACATTACCAAACAGGTCACAGAAGTACTTACGCCAAGTTTGAGAATCAATGCTGGAGATACGCGGAACAGAAGTATGCATTCCGTTAATGACTAGGTGCCAGAAGCCTCTGGCATCATTAGATTGGGCTGCTTGAATGAGAGCGCTCCATTTTATATTAATTTGCCTATGGAGATTTTCACGTCGGAGAAAAGATAGGCAACTTTTGAGTGTAAAATATTTCACGGGTATGTTAGCAGCACCCTAGTGCCTATAGACAGAAAAGAGCTTTCTCATAAGTTTTTTAGTTGCCTTGCATTCCACAGTGAAATTAATATCTGATGTTACCTTAGAGGAAGCATAAGCTTTGATTGGGGTTTCAAGGGGCCTAACCATTGATTGGGTCAGATTTTCAAATTTGGAAATGTAGCCATTCATGGATGTAGATGACATCAGAAAAGATCTGCAATGCATCAATAAAGGACTATGAAGAAGGGAGTCAGTGGCCTGTCTAGAATGCTCATTCCACCTGATTTTGTGCAGTGTGAAGTCGGCACAGTTGAAGTCACAGCTCTCGATGGCCATAAAGTCAACTGAACCACAAGGGGCATGTGATCACTCCAAACTTGTAGTGAGATTGTTAAGGACTGAATAATGTCTAGGCAGGGCTGAATTTAACAAAGTTTTCACCCGCAGAGTTAACAGAGGTGTCTTTGGATTGCCTGGGTAAAGCAAAATGCCATGACAATAGCTCAAGGTCTAAGCCCATCGAGGACTGGAAGTTATACTCATCCTTGCCACTTTTAGCATTAAAGTCACCAGCTAGAAGCACCATGTCAGGTTGATGGGTCTGGCAAAGGTCAGAAAGATAGTAGTGAAGATCGAATCACAATTGGTCCCCTTTTGAGGTCTGTAAACATGAAGGAAGGTAAATATTGACCAATAGGAAGGTGGGTGTAATGTCAGTGAGAAACAGCATCTGAGCCCATGCTCATATGGGACAAATTCTGTGACAACAGTGTTATGTCTTCACAATAAGCCTCCAGACTTCAGTAATCCAATGTTTATTAAAAGTACAACCAAGCACACTATAGCACTCTATCTCTAACAGCTGCATGCACTTCCCTTCTTTACATGTCCTTAAGTACTTATATCTTAAAGGAACATACACACTATACCACATTTCCCTTTTTATAATTTTTTTTAACCCAAAACATAGTCCTTAGTCCAAACAGGTGGTCGTCTCATTCTGTTACTTCTGTTTACTGCAACAGGTGGTATATTGTGGGTCAGTGGTGATGATGGTATCTGTGTAGGCGCATCCAAAGGTCCTTGTTGTCCTGGTGGCATCTGTCGGGACACGCCTGAAGATCCTGGGTGCGAATCAGAGTTATTTTCTCCCCCAACCAATTCATCCTCATTCGTTACTGGCAACAAAAAGGCATCCTCTATTTCAGAACCCACTTTGCTACCATTACCATGTACAGGTACCAAATGTGAAACATTCCATATACGACCATCTGACAATTTATAAGTATATAGTCCTTTCCTTTCCACTATCCTAAAGGGTGGTGTAAATTTACATTCTCCCTTTCGCACAATACCTGGTCTTCTTACTCTCACCAATGATCCACATTCAAATGAAATATCCTTAGCCCCCCTACGCTCATCAGCATAAGCTTTATACTGCTTTTGCCTCTGCTCCACTCTTTTCCTCAGACCAGCTTCAGATGGTACAACGGTTCTTACTTTTGGGAATCCGCTAATATTCAACTTAGTATGCATTTCTCTCCCATGCAACAATTCTGCTGGTGATCTCTGAGTTGTCGCATGTTTAGTTGCCCTATAAGCTTGCAGAAATTCAGTGGTAAACGCAACCCATGCCTTCCCTTCCAATCTAGCTGTCTGCAAACTATCTTTCAAACTTCTATTAAAGCGCTCAATTTCTCCATTCGCTTGTGGGTAATACACTGATGATTTCCCATGTATAATATTTCATTCTGCCAGGAAGGTTTTAAACTCCCTGGAAGTAAATTGAGCACCATTATCAGAAACCAGCTCTTTGGGGTCACCTTCTCTACTGAAAACTACAGAGAGGAACTTAATTATAGCAGCAGAAGTTGCTCCTGATGTAAATGCTATTTCTGGCCACTTACTGAAATAGACTATTAGAGTAATAGCATAGCGACACTCAATAGGGGCATTCTCAAAAGGTCCCACAATATCAATAGCAAGCTTCTCCCACGCAGAATGGGGGAACGGAACTGGCTGCAATGGTGCTGGGTGCGTTTTTGCTGTTTTGTCATGAGATTGACAAGTCACGCAAGCCTTAATGGCCACCTCTACTTCAACATCCACCCCAGGCCACCAATACAGATCCCTCAATCTCTGCTTAGTCCGCACAATACCTTGATGTGTATCATGCGCAAGCTGTATCAGCGTAGGCCGCAACGATTCTGGGACCAGCAGTCGATGTGTTCCTCGTAATATACAGCCATTTTGTAAGGATAACTCCTCACGTACCCTAAAATAGGGCATCAATTCTGCCTCAAGCCCTTTTTCTTTACTAGGCCATTTTGTCATCAAAACCCTTCTTAACTTCTGCTGGGTTGGACATGCTGAACATGCAGCCTGAAGTTTTTTCCAGTGTAACTGCAATTGGACTGCCTGAAAGGAGTGCTACTACTTCTATATCCTCCTCTAGCGATGTCTCTGGAGATGGCAAAGGCAATCGAGACAAGCAATCTGCAGTTACATTCTCCTTTCCTGGTTTATATTCTATCTCAAAAGTAAAGGAAAGCAACTGTGCTGATCATCTAGCAATTCGATTCCCTGCCCTTCCTAATCCTTTTGATGTCAACAACGTTGTCAGGGGACAATAATCAGTACGCAATTTAAAAGCATGGCCCCACAAGTAAGTTCTCCACTTTTCTATAGCCCAGACACAAGCACGCACCTCTTTTTCAACCATGGAATATTTCCTTTCAATCTGGGTTAACGTCCTTGATGCAAATGCAACTGTTTTTTCTACCTTACTTTCATGGAGCTGGGTCATTACAGCTCCCAAGCCATATTCTGAGGCATCCGTTGTTACAATTGTGGGCAGTGATGGATCAAACAATGCTAAAGCTGGGCTATGGACAATCAGGTCTTTTACAGTATCAAAACTGGCCTGGGCCTCAGTTGACCATGCCCACTCTACATTCCCCCGCAACAACTCTCTAAGTGGTTCAGTAATTGAAGCATAATTAGGAACAAACTTTGCATACCATGAGGTCAGACCCAAAAAGGAACGCAGCTTTTGTAAATCACTTGGGGGTGGTGCCTGTAAAATAGCTTCCACATGATCTAAATCTGGTTTCAACCCAGCTGATGACACATTATGTCCCAAAAAAGAAAGTTCTTTCTGCCCAAGTTTACATTTTTCCATATTAAGTTTCAGCCCAGCTACACTAATACACTGTAATACAGATTGTAAATTACTCTCATGTTCTTCAGGAGTCTTTCCAAACACAATAATGTCATCTAAATAACACTGGACTCCTTTCTGCCCTTTTTAATATTAAGGACATCATCCTTTGAAAAGCAGCAGGAGCTGAGGCCAACCCATATGGGACACGTTTAAATCGAAACAATCCATCATGTGTAATAAATGCTGTAAGGTCCCTGCTTTCTTCATGCAATATAACTTGGTGATATGCACTCTGTAAGTCAAGGGCAGAAAACATTTTTGACCCTGCCAAGTCAGAAAATATCTCCTCTATATGAGGCAATGGGTGGCTATCAATGACTATAGCTTTGTTTGGTTCTCTCAGGTCTACACAAAGTCGTATTTTCCCATCTTTTTTTCTTACCACAACTATAGGTGAAACCCATTCTGATGACTCCACCTCTTCAATAATGTCATTCTGCACCAGCTTCTTAAGCTCTTCTGACACAGCATCTCTTACAGCAAATGGCAATCATCGTAACTTCTGTTGCACAGGGACCACATTAGGTCTCACTTTTACCTTATGGGTAAACCCCACAGCACAACCCACTTCTTGCGTGGAATTATCCCTGGTCACAGCCAAGGCAACCCCTTGTGGCAAATCCACTTTATCTTGGGGGGCCATAACGCATCCATCCACCACCATCAATCTTAATGCAGCAAACAAGTCTCTGCCAAGGATAGGGGTACCATTAGGCAAAATATAAAATTGTACTGATGCACAGCATGTTCCAAAACTCACTTTAACAGGCAAACAACCACACACTGGTATTTGATTCTTTAAATAGCATACCAGCTGCAACTTTGGCTCTACCAATGGTGCCTGCTTAAAGTACTGCAAATAAATTGCCTCAGGTAATATAGAGACTGCTGAACCAGTATCTAACATCAGCTCAACATCCTGGCCCTTCCCCAATGAGGTAGCAATTATATTTACAATACACATGATTTTTCCCCCTCCAGACACAGGACTACTTCCATTAACATTCAAAACAGTTACATCAGGCACTTGAATTGAATGTACTTGATGGCTGTTCCATCGGTCTTGGCACACTTTAGCAAAATGCCCAATCTTTTTACAGTATTTACATTGTACACCTTTTGCAGGGCACTTAAAGTAACTTGCAATATGTTGTAGAGAGCCACAACGAAAACATGCTTTTGTCAGTGTTCTGCTTCGTTGGCTCCCTGACTGTCCAGTATATACTTTCAGTTCGTTTGTGGTGTCTTGAGTTAATTTTGGTGCTTTCTGCAAAAGTTCCACTTTCTCTATTCCTCCTCCAGTGCCCAGGTGCATCATATCAATGTCACTTAAGACTGCTTCAATCTGGTTTGCAATAATCATAGCGTTCTCCAATGATAGTTCTGATTTCAAAAGCAGTCTTTCCTTAACACGAGGATTGTTAGCTTTTTCTACAAGTTGGTCTCTTATCATCTTGTCAGCCAGCATTCCAAACTCGCAGGGGCCAACTAAGTCTCTTAAAGCTGCAATATATTGTAAGGTTGACTCCCCCGGTTGTTGTGCCCACTGCCGAAACTTGTAGCGCATAGCAATCACATTAACCTTGGGCACAAAAAAATCCTTCAGTGCAGCCAAAGCAGTTTCATATTTATCATCCTTAAGGGAAAGTGTGTAGAAAATACATTGTCCTTCTGCTCCCAAGGAGTGGACAAGCAGCGCAAGCTTCCTTTCTTCAGACACTTCTGTGTCACTAATTGCAAGCAGGTAATTATCAAAAAGGCGAATCCACGAGGTAAAAGGAGTTGGAGGCTCACCTGGACTTTGCAGAAAAGGTACCAACGGATTCAAAGGCAAACAAGCCATCCCACCTTAGTCGCCAATGTTATGTTTTCACAATAAGCCTCCAGACTTCAGTAATCCAATGTTTATTAAAAGTACAACCAAGCACACTATAGCACTCTATCTCTAACAGCTGCATGCACTTCCCTTCTTTACATGTCCTTAAGTACTTATATCTTAAAGGAACATACACACTATACCACAAACAGCACCAAGATTTCCAGCTGTCAAGATAGCAAGGCCAGATTTATCTGCCCTTTCATATAAGATTTGAGGGCAGGGAGTAAGTATGTGTTAAATCCTAATAAGTAGATTGAGGTGGGGGACCAAGTTTCCTGGACAGATAATTATAAAAGTCAGTATCAGTGATCTTATTGTACCACCTGGCTATAGCAGAAACACTTTGTGAGCAGGAACACTTAGTCTTTGTTTCACTCAAGCAAACTGAACAGGGCTGGAGTTGGGAATTGGCTTTTCCTGGCTTAGAGCATTATTTTAGATTTTATTCTCTTTAGGAAGGGAGAAGTGTGTATTTTGCAAGATGGATATGGGTGAGGGCAAGTCCAGATAAGATTTTACTGTTCTTATGGGTATACCAGCCAAAATAGAGAATGGGGCCCCCATTTTGACAAGGCACTGCTAGTCACCCCAGGGGTTAGCAGGATGGGTAGAGATGCTGTTGTCTTAAAATAGAACCAGGGGTTGGTCTGGTAACAACTCTGCCATATATGTTCATTGGGCCACTCATTTTCAGCCTAATTTATCTCTATGGTTGGCTGCAATGATAAAATGGAGGATGGGAGAACAGTGTTTTAAGCTGCATTTGGGTCCCATTGTGCATAAATCTCCATTACAAAACCAAGGTGGCATTTACAGGTATTGAAAAAACCAAGACATCATACCCTACAGCACTCCACAACTGGGAAGGCTGTTTTTGGACCCCCACTGCCTTCTCATACCCTCACTGATAATCCAAGGACATTTCTCTTCTGGCCTCTTCCTCCATTACTTTAAATTTTATGCAGTAGGATCAGGCAATGTATGGAACTTCCTTCTCTGCTCTGTTGATCTGCTCCATCTTTCCACCTAAATCTTCCTTCCCAAGCCCAGCTTCCTTGTCCCTCACACCAACTCTCACATTCTTTGAAGGAAACCTTGATCCACAGTTCCCTCCACCACTACCCAATTCCTGAAGATACTACATATTCATAAGGCACACCCAGGATAGATTCCAGTTTTGGGACTAGCCCAAGGGAAGACACATCTAGCATAAATTGAATGACTTATTAGGAATCTTGAGTGTTCATTCCCAAAGTGCTTGTGGGATTTAATATCTGCCCAGTTAAGCACAGTTCAGTGTCATTGTCCAACCCAGTATCTTCCATTGCCTTCTTAAGCTGTCTGCTTTTTCCTCACTTTTCTCCCTGTTATTTTTACATGCTCAATAAAGATTAAGTCAGTAACTGCAGCCCTCTCCCCACGGCTATGACTTTACCTAAGATGTTCTGTTTAGCATTGTGCTATAGAATCCAAGCCATGGGTTTGCAAGTTCCTTTGTCTTCTGTTCCAATCCTTTGCCAGACTGGAACAGAGCAGGTTTCCCCATCATCTTATCTCTGTGCTAGGAAAAATTTCTAATCCTTCCTTTCTGCATCATGGTCTGCTGTTAGAGCTGGAACAAAGCCCAAAATATATAGGAACTCTAAATCTAATTACAAAACTGACACTAACTAATCTGACCTAGACTAGATCTGTTGGTATGTATTAGAAACACAGAGAGAGAGAGAATAAACAAACACAATTGACTAGGTGATGCCTATGTCAGGGCAGAGGAAGTCCATCTTTACACTGGGGTTTTTGTTCATTATGGAGCCAGAATAGCCTATATTCAATTCATCTGAGAAGAAGCATGGCACGTACAGGACAAACAGCAGAGCTCTGACACCTCAGACTCATCTCTCCATCAACATATCATTCTGCAGTAACTTGTGGGCTTCCTTGGGAACTGCATTCTTATTGGCTGCTTTTGAGGCAGATTTGTTCACTTCCAACCAATACCTGAAACTATGGCAGTGATATCAGAATTATTAGTTACTGCATAGTGATCCAGAATTCTAGCTGCAGTAGAAACCACTGAGTCACCCCTGCACAGCCATAACCAGACAGGGACTCTAAAAAGACATCATACTGTGTAGAACATAAACACTTCATTAAGATGCTATGCATTTTCAACTACATGACATTATTTTCTTTTAAAAATGAATGCCAATAACATCAGCTCAACACACAGATATCAAATACAGGAAGCTTTTCCTTGCATTGAAAAAAGATTAAACCACTCAATTTCTGCATGTTAGGCTGCTACTAGAAGAACAAGATCAAGATTAGGAAGAGACTTAGCAATAGCAGTCACTATTCTGATTAGCTGGAAATGAATAATGTCCTTTCCCGTTGATACCTTCTTTCCATCTAAAGCAAGCTTCTTGAAGCAGGGACCTGCTGTAGTCAAATTACTACATAAAACAACATGCACACTGATGACATATCAATAATGAACAATTGAAATAGATGTATAGGGATTGTATGCTTACATTTAGTATAACTGCAGCATTAATAGGACATCCCCAACTAGAAATACACTCTTCTAAGCCTATTGATTTCAATAGACTTAGAAGGAAGTATTCTGTTTAGAATTACACTGTATGTCTATTTAAACATTTTGATTGCTTAAAAAGGTAGTTCTCAATTAAGAATAAAATAAGAGTTTAGATTTATATTCCACCTTTCTCTCCTATAAGAAGTCTCAAAGCAGCTTACAAATTTATTCCCTTCCTCTCCCTATAATAGACACCTTGTGAGGTAGGTGGGACTGAGAGAGTTTGAAGAGAACTGTCATCTGGCAGGCATCATGTGCAGGAGCAGGGAAACAAATTTAGTTCACCATACAAGGGTCTACCATTCATGAGGAGGAGAAAGGAATCAAATCCAGTTCTCCAGATTCACCGCTCATAACCACTACACCACACAGCTCATTATCCCTTTCAAATATATATATATCTTAAGATGTCATGAACAATGAATTAGTATGAATTAAGAGACTAAAACAGTTCTTCATTTTTAAAAGGATAAAACTGTAATGTATGATCTAATATAATTTACAACCATGTTTTACATATTTTACTAAATACATATTTTATGTTCATATATTAGTGTCATTGTAATGTAATTCATTCTCAAGGAAAAGAAGTGTCCACTAAAGGCCAGTAAAAGAATCATGACAATAATTAATTGGCCTTCCACCAGAGGGCATCCTTAGTAAAATATTTTAATCACATGAACAATGGTGTATTTATAACATAGCAACAGGGACACACATTTTTCAAGTAATTATGTTTGTAGACCCAACATTTATGTTTTGAATAAAATTATCAATATTCAGTGTACAGCATTTACATTTAAAGATATATAGTTGCTTTCTAGGAAATTATAATGATTTATAATGATTTATAATGTTATTAAAATAAATAATAAATGGTAGCATGTTTGATGAGACTGGTGAAATATGTACATTCTTACTACCCTTTATACACTATGTACACTTACACCTTCAGTCTCACCAAACTATAATTTCTAAAACAGCCACCAAAGTCTTCCTGCCATGAAATAAATGGCAAGAAGGCCACATCTGAAAAATACAATGTGAATATATTTTCAAGGACATCAATATGTCAATGTATTATATCTACTGAGGAAAATATATGTATTAAAGAAACAGTTAATAGCAGTAACACTGGTCAGTTTTAGAACATACTTTATGTGACAAATATTTAATCATATTCTTCATTTAGATCAGATTCAGATTGATACTAATAATGTAATCCAAGATGCAAATCTACCCAGTGCTGAATTATAGTTTTCTCCAAAGTTCTGATGTTGCTGTCCTGTTTGTCTACAAGAACGACTTAGTTGTTTGTTTTTTAAAGAGATTGTATCTTTTCTTTTGCAGGAAATATTCGGAGGCGGGGGAGTGAGGGGGGGGGGGAAGAGTTATACTGCAGCAACCGCTCCTGAAATGCTGTATGGTGCTTGCACTGCGCAACTGGGTCAGCCTATGCGTCAGGAAAAAAGGGCAGACATGGAAATCCGAAAGTTAATTGTCAGCGTCCTGTAAATCCCCGTTTTCTTGGAGACGTGTACTGCTCTCTGGAAAACCTGGAGAGGGACCTTGATACGGCTCCTGTTTGGTTTCCATGGCACCCGTTCTTCATTGACTTCATTGTAATGAGTCCGCCCAATTCCCCTAGAACGCTGATGGAAGAAAGCTTCCGATTGAGCTTTCCATGGTGCTGAGAAAACCCAGGCGCATGCAGTGTTTACGAGGCGCTGTCTATGGTGCTAAAATCCCTCTGGAACGCACGGGCGTGATAGAGGGGGTGGTGGACGGGAGCCGCCAACATACGCGGCATATTGACCTCCAAGTCTGCTTCACATTACTCTTTCCAGCACTGGAACAAGTGGCCGATGAGTTGAACACTAGTAATGCTAGCTCTGACCCTGCGCCAGAGATTGCAAAAAAAAAAAAAAATCAGCAAGAAATTCACTTAAACTGCTTGCAGGTGGCCAATGAGAAGGTTTGTACGCATCCTCTTTTGAAATCCACTATATCTGACGGCTCTCTTCATATTTCAAGGGCAGGAAAATAATCGGGACAAAACTGGGATTTGTTTTTTGATACACTGGACTTTCATGCAAGACTGCTGCCTTACCCAAGATAACCATGATACCTTCGGGTAGAGGACCTTTCACTCTTAAGCAGACGATCTAGTTGAATCTCCTCTCATATTAAGAAATCCGTGGGCTGCATGTAGACGTTGAATCGCCTCTTTCTGGTTCTCGCTCTTTCTCTTCCCCTCTCCACAGTCACACACGCACAGACTCTCTTCCTCCCTCCCTCTTCCTCCCTCTCTAGCACACACTTATCAAGATACACACCAATAGCCACTTTAAAGGGAAAAGTTAGAGATGATACCAATATGATCCATCATCGCTGTTTGTAAGAGTGCTCAGGTTAACCAAGCAAACGCCAGCTCGAACCTTTACAGAAATGGAGTCGGTAAAACAAAGGATTCTGACCCCCGGCAAGGAGGGACTGAAAAATTTTGCTGGAAAATCGCTTGGTCAACTCTACAGGTAAGAAAGAGGTTCTCTTTGGCAGGAACGTTGTACTGTGAATAATGTGGCGCTAAGACGACTGGACTCTTCTGATAAGATGATAATTATGTACCTGTGTATACCTTTGGCTGAGGAGAAATTAAAATTTATTTATGAGTTTTCCTTGTGCTCTTCCTGTTTTCCTAACTGTAATTGAAATGAAATGGCACCCAAACGTTTAGGATGTTTAAAGATTTAAATATCTCTGCCTGCACACGTTTATTTTGAAGTAGGAATTACTGGTTTTTAATGTATTTGGCTTGTAAATAAGTGTTCTTAGATCATAGTTTTAACTATTACACCGGTTCTGGAAGCTTTCCTCGTTAATTCAGTTTTATGTAATTTGAATTTCAAACCCAAGGTCATATACTTCCTTGTATTTGAAAAAAATAAACATACTTTATTTTGTTTGGTTTTAACTTTGCAATGGATTAATAGGAAAGTTCCCTACCCTCTTCCAAAAGACAACAAAAATATAGTTTTCTACTTGGAATACCCATTCCCCTGTGTAATCACCATTCAGATTAAGAAAAACATGGAGATGCATAATTGATAATCCAGTGACTTCTCTCTGGAACACACAAGCAGTAGAGGCCAAGAGAAAGGGAGTTCCATTAAATGTACCCTCCTGTTGAATGATGTATCAAATTACATTACAACTTCAAAAGCAGAGGTTTCTCGTTGTCAATAATCTCCTAAATCTGACTAGCAATCTGTAAACAATGTCAATGGAACTGAAAGGTACCGCAATCTTTGATCTGAATTAGAGCAAAATCCAAAACGAATGTCACCTATAAATTAAATAATTGAATCTTAGAAGGCAATGGGAAAGTCAAAATAATTATTTCAACAGTTTCACAACGCTTCTTTTAAAACAATCGTCAGCCCCCCCCCCCCCCATGCTTAACAAGGGTGGCAGATTTTTTTAAAATACCTGCACGGGAAGGTCATCTTTTAATGAAATCTAACAATGCGGCACTCCTTGGGAAGCCATGCTGCACCGCTGAAAACATCGTGGTATTTCGATTTTTGGTAACATTTAGAAGATGAAGACGGTACTATTTTTGTTTTGTTTTTTAACCTACCGAATCACGTATTTATCATGCCTATCCCTGTCACTGGCTACTTTAAATTACTGGGAGAGAGCAAAACGTTAAATGACTAGGTTTAAAACATTGTATTAGGCCTGCTCCTTTTCAAGCAATGTTCGATTTCTCATGACCTTTAGAAATGAAATAGTTGTAATGAAATCAAATTTTAATTTTCTTGTCTTCACGTTAATTTGTCATCAAATATTACCTTATTTCTTTCTTTCGTGGATGTTCAAAATAATAGAGATGACTGCTGAAATAAGGAGATGCAATCTTTGAGTCACTGAAATAAGGAGATGCAATCTTACATGATTGTCTATTGTCTCAGGTACTTCCTTGGACAAGCATGGAATCGGGCTAGTTGGGATGCAGGAGCTATGTTTTAGGCATAAATTCAATCCGTATTTTAAATGGAGGTTTATAATCGATTTCATTGGGGAAATAATCTGCACCCTTAAATTAGTTGATAGGTGAACCTGCAAGTTCGGCCCCCACTGGATCTGAGGTTCCCGGGATATAGAGAATAGTATGAAATGAACTTCTGAAAATGGACCTGACTCCGAAAAGCGCTTGATCCAGATTCCGGAAACAAGCATGTCAATTTTCAATGTTCTTTTCCGCCATTGCGTTAACCTCTGTGCTGTACAAGATGACTCGAGTAAGGGGGGTGGGGGGAGATTCCTGGCAACGAGACCCCAAGTATAAAACCATACTATGAAGGAATGTTTGGGAGAACTCCCCAGTTCTCCAAATACTTCTAGCACAAAAGTCAGCGCTAATTAAAGGATGGTATGACACTCAATGACATCCCATCTTCTCACGGTTCAGAACTGAGTTCGCAGTATGAAATATAGCAAAGTAACTGTTGGCTAAAATGCAAGCCCGTATGGGTTTTTGCTGATGTTAATCGCGGAATAGTAAAATTAGACAGATGTGGTCGATTTGATATTCGTGTATTTTTGTTTAATACACCGAAGCCTTGACCTAAGCGTTCGTGTCGACATACAGAGAATGAAGCCGGTTTAATACTCTTCGGAGCTTCAAATAAATATCACATTGCATGGTATGAAAGGCACGCACTTGCAAAGTCATTGGTGTGCAGCTGAACTACAGGAGTGGTTTGCTGGAAACGTGCGAGACAGCCATTTTGTCCTCTGGAATCAAAGCAGACTCCATCCAGCCTTTTCCAATAGTTGTTCTTTCCTCTCTATATGCCCAACTGGGATGCATGGTTTTGCACGTTTCCCCCTAGTGTTGGACATTAATTATAAGACAGTTACACCCATTCCCAGATCGCTGTTTTCAGCTTCCAAGATCATTCTGTACTTCTCTGAGCTATCCAACATGGCGTCTCTGCAGTAGTAGTTGGACGTGATGCAGGAGCATCTTATAAGCAGTTAAGAAGTGTACAAGGAATTGAAAGAACATGTGACTGTCCTAAGTAACACAATTGTGAATCCCATGCAAATGTTAATTTCTGTAAATGGTTAGGTCTTCTGCTGCTTAAATCCTATAAGGCTAGCAGTCCCTGTTTGTTATCTCAGATGTATGAGGGGGTTCATTGCGGAGGGATATGCGCTCCGAACATGCTCAGAAGAGCGCTGTCCTTCATGAGGATCATCAAGTATTGACCTTGAAATGCTGGATCAGGCTAAGGCCTGGATCAAATCAAGCAACTGATAAAACGTTCTAAAAACAGAAAAATGTACATGACATTAAAAAAAATGAAGGGAATTCACAGTTTTTTTTTCTTGGAGTCGTTTTTTTCTTGGAGCCCTTTAACTGACTTGTCTCCTTTGGTTGGCCAGAGTCCTCGAGAAGAGACAGAAGCCTGGAGACATCGAGTTGACTGAAGATGGGAAACCTTTGGACGTCCCGGAGAAGAAAGCACCCGTGTGCGATTGCACCTGCTTTGGGCTTCCCCGGAGATACATCATTGCCATCATGAGTGGACTGGGCTTCTGTATCTCTTTCGGAATCCGCTGCAACCTGGGAGTAGCTATCGTAGACATGGTCAATAATAGCACTATACACCGAGGAGGGAAAATCATCATCAAAGAGGTGAGACACCCAGGGACGATCGTCCTGAGCGCCTGTCCAGCCCCCAGCGTGACTTCCACGTGCCCACCCCACTGCCCACCTTCCAGAAACCCGCAGCCCAGCCATTCCCCGTGTGTTGCGACTTTGGTCTTCAGATCTGGGGAACGTTCAGTCGTCATAACTGGGCATTCGCCAAAATAAAATCAATTCATAGGCGAAAGTGTAGCAGCTAAAGCATGTATGCCTACTTTTCATTCTCCTCCATCACCCCTTCCAAGTTATCTCCCCTATTTTTGTACATTATTTCCCTGCTTCAACACAGTGCTGTTACTTTGGGTACAAGCAAATCAAAGCAAAAAACTCTCCTCGCAAGGCTTTCAAGTTAAAGTTCTCTCCAAACCAGTGGGACTAACACCCCGTCCTGGAATCATTTATTGTACAGGCAGGGTCATTTATTTCAAGTAAACCCATTTACCCGTAGTTGCGCCTCGCAGGATCGCAGTCGAGGTGGATTTAAAGTCAAGTCATTCAAGGGACCCAAGAGGCGCCAGTTTGGATCAACGGGCTCCCCTCCCCTCACACCCTTTTTGGTACTGATAAACAAGTTGTTCCAGACACTCATCCAGAGCGCAGCTATTACTACTATTCTATACCAACTCTGGGCAAAATTGATGCCTGTCAGTGAAGGAGGGCCCGTCTATCTGTTCACTGTAAACAGCTATGGTAGATCAAAATATGTGTTCGCCCTAATACGATGCCAAGTAGCAAACTCCCGAAAAAAGAGCTAGCAGCTGCTGCTAGGCTGTGTTTGGAATTAACCGGACACAATTTCTGTGGGAGGTTTCATGCCTACTTTTAAGATCGGCTCCTTTTTTAAAAACTGAGAAAGAGGTGGGCGCTGGGGGAGAGCGAGACAGCTAGAGAATGTGCGTGGGTGGGTATGTGCGCGTGACAGGTGGGGGGGGTGAGAGCGGGTAAGGGGAGAGGAAATATGGAAGAAGTAGGTCATGGGGAAGCTCGGTAAATCGACAGCAACTCCCCAAATGCGAAAAAGGTGGGGCAGCTGGGTTTGCAGACGGGTTGGTATACAGTACTGAAATACAAAAGCTCAGACCAGTAAGAGATATATAGTCAATGGAAAAAAATATGAAATAGATCACGTTTTCCCCCCTTAAAAATCATTTTAAAAGGAATCAGACTGAAACGGAGAAAACAAAAATCCCGTCATCAAGGAAACTGCCCTGCGGGACTGTGTCCGAAAATTATTTGGGAGGGGGATTGAATCGAGTCTTCGCCCAGCGTCATCTTCCTCTGGCAAGCCTTCTTTACCAAGAGGGTGACAAAACGAAATATTTTCGTCTGTCTAGTCGAAGCTGTGCGTGGAGAACAGAACAAAGCCCTCCCCCACTCACCTTCCTTTGGAGGCAGGACTATTTGAGTCCTATTCCCACCAGACCCGTTCAGATCCATTCATTATTCTTATTATTTTATTTTTTAAGTGTGCAACCATTATGAAGTAACTAGCCATTCAGAATGCACTGGTCACCCACCCATCCCTTAGCACCATCTCCTCCACCCCCAAGTGCTTGATTTCTGCGGCAGCCGATCTATTGCTTTAAAGGGGGGGGGGGGGGAGAGGGCATGTTGATTGGATTTAGACAAGTAAAGCTGTCGAAATCCAATCAACTCTTAATTCCCGTGACTTTTCGCCTGGTCTTGAAAGGTTCTTGGATCCTTCTTGTTTACAAGCCCACCTTCTTTCTTTTCTCTCCCCCTTTTTGAAGAAAGCGAAGTTTAACTGGGACCCCGAGACAGTCGGCATGATCCACGGCTCTTTTTTCTGGGGCTACATAATCACGCAGATCCCTGGGGGCTACATTGCATCCCGTCTGGCAGCTAACAGGTAACGGCAACCTCCGATCTCTCCGAGGCGTGCGGTGCAAGTCAACCAAGAGGGGGAAGCGCCTGCTGCCTGTTTTGGGGGCGGACTCGTGTTTCTAAACAGTCTGCAGCAAAAGCAGACATGTAACAGCGGGAGTCGAGCCAGGCAACCTGCCGGGGTTGGCTCAGGGCTCCTTCCCGACCAAGACAGCTGGTTGCTGTAGACGCGTTTGGATCTGAGCAGCACTTGAGCGAGCGAGCGAGCGAGAGAGCACTTGGCCTTGCAGGGCGGGGACTGGCCAGATGAGGCACGGAGACCCGTGGGTGGTGATCCTAAGAATCCCTCCCGGGCAGAGAGCCCCTCTGACCACAGAACAACACTTACTTCCGAATAAACATGCATGGGATCCTTGGGCTTGCAAATCGTATTGGAAGGAAGAGAATGGGAAAGCACGCAGCGGGATATGCGAGAGCACGGCTTTCCCAACCAGTTTTTGCATTGGGCGCCCCAGAATATTTAGGCTACATTTACACAAAAGGGACTTTTCACAGCTGAACAGAGGGCACCTCCGGCAGACAGATCCTGAAATTCTGGTTGTCCTCTTCCCCCCTCCCACCCCTAATTTAAAGGCTTTGCTTTTAAAGGCTATCCATAGCAGAGTTGCACCCTTCTAACCTTATGGAAGTCAACGGGTTTAGAATGGTGTAGCTCTGTTCAGGACTGCATTTTGCTATTTGACAGTTCGCTCCTAAATCGAGTCCCCACTCTTCTAACTCGTCAATTGAAGGGCGCAGCTGTTTAGTACTGCGCCAAAAGTCAACTTTTCATGAGAAATGACTCCTCGTATCCCGTACTCTAAGTATGACACTCAACATGAGACTTTGGACGTCAGTTTCATTTGAAATTAGGTTTCCTTTCGACTTTCCCCCCCTCTCAAACATCACAGAGAAAACCTTTCAAAATCCACCCAGGGGAGTCAAACATTTCAGCTTCTGTGGGTGACTATCGTGGTGCCCAACGCTGCTGAATCTTCTTCTACTGCTAAATCAGCAATAACAATATGATCCGTGTGTGTGCATGTGTGTGTGTGTTAAGTGCCCTCAAGTCGCTTCCGACTCATGGTGACCCCATGAATCGACGTCCTCCAAAAGGTCCTCTTCTTAACAGGTTTTGCGAGCTGAGGGCCGTGACTTCCTTTAAAGATTACAACGTCTTTATCAAACCATCATCCTCTCATTGGCCTGCAATTCTTTAGTCTTCATTAAATGATTATTCAGATATTATTAGGATGCCTTTCAGGAGAGAAACGTGAAAACACAAGCGACGTGTTAGATGCCATTTGCATTCTGAATGGGAGTCATTCATGCAGTTGCTTGACAGGCAAACTCATTCTAGCAGGCTTGTTGGCCACTCAACTCGTGTTGGCTGCAAACAGTGGAGCCCCCCCCCCCTCCTCCCTCCATCTGGCCTGGGTTTTCCAGTAGGGCTTTCTTAAAAGGACTGATACGGAGTTGAGTAAGTTATGATTAATTATTTTTCTCCACTCTTAACAAAGAGCGTATATCTCTCTGAAACGAAAAGTGGCCATTAATGGATCCGAGCAGCCCGAATGAGATGCCCTCTGCATGAAGCGAGAGGAAGGGAAAAAAGAATTGGTTTCCAAGAGCTTTGCACAATGAAAAGGAAGTGCAGATGGCGCAGGGTCTTAAGGCTTCGTTTCTATGGTGTCTGGCCCGGAGGTTTCAGGCACCCAGGGGGTGAGTCTACCTGTTAATTAGATCCTCGGAGCTTTCCGAGCGCACGAAGCATTCAGAGGCAGGCTCGGAGGGGGCGGGAAAAGGTCCTGGGGCCGCTTTGGAGAGCCGCGCGGAGCTGGGCGCAGATGGGAGCGTGGAGCACTTCACAGGCTCCGAAGCCACTGGAAGGCAGCGAGTGCTCGTGAACAAAGTCGCCCCGCCTTGGCCCGCCGGCCCCTCGAGAGCCGAAGCTCCATTCAAGGAAAAACAGTCAGCCGCCTTCGCCGTCCGGTTGTCAGCGGATTCAAGAGCGGTTCGCACTCCACAGCCCCCAATTTCAATTGCATTGCTTTTTATACGTTGCTATAACAACATCTCCCATCTAACCTACTGTCTCTTTCAGCAAGATCCGTTTCAGATACGTGGGTGGGGCACCTCTCTCTGGCCCGTTAAAGCAAACAGAACTCCCCGTCCCCCTCTCCCTCCCGAATTCTGTCTTCATTTCTCTAAGATAAATCCAGCCACTGCCCTTCTCCCAGGTACTTTTCATGTGCATCCGTTGAAATAGGAAGGGACTTAACCAGGGTTACGTGACGCGGGGGGAGGGGCGAGGAGAGACGGAAACCAGACGTAACGTTTGCACAGCGCTGCAGGAGAGAAAGGTGGCATCCACACACGCCATGTGCATACAGCCCTTCAAGTATATCCTTAACGCTAATTCCTCCTGCTGCACTTGACATCCAAATCCTGTGCTAGATTCACACATCATTCAAACTGGATTACACGCATCCTTTTAAAACAAGTCTGTAGCATGGATCCTATGCATATTTTCTCGGAAGTAAGTCCCATGGGGTCCAATATGTCATGAACCTGTGCATAAGGTTGTCGCTTCGGCCCCATTGAGATCAATGGGAACAATTCAGGGTGGGTAGGCCAGACTTTTGTTGATTCAAGGTCTACGGTGGTGGGAGTGAAAATTGTGCGTGTCGGGGTGAAAGGGGGGATTTCGCTGTTATTTTGGAATGGAAAAGGAGAGAGCAGCCAGCTGAAGAAATAGAAACCTGCTGTTCTTGAGTACTGAAAATAAAATCGTCGCTGTATAGTTGGTACCATAAATGTGTCTCACCATGAGGCTGTGAAAAGAAAATAGGTTTCAAATTCTCAATTTGTAGCTTTTGTTATGCAGCATACATTGATTATGGCCCTTACTGAGCAACAATTTAGGTGCTTACAGCAGCCCACTGGCTTTACGAGCAAGGAAGGTAGTTGATCTACAGGTTGCACCCCTAGGCATGTATTCACCAATCCTGTATCCACACTACACGCCGAGACCCGGCAGTCTGACTGGCCGGTCTTTAGCACCCAAAAAAAGGACTTTCGTAAATATTTATAGGGAAATTTGTCACCCTCTTGTGGTAGAGGAGGGAACAGCCAGGGATTTCCTTGCGACAGCACCCATCCTCCAATCCAAATGACTTCTAAAGCTGAGAACACTACGAATGTTAGTGGTGGGTGGGACCCTCATATCCCATTCTGAACAATAGAGTGTTTATCCAGGAGGGATTTCCCCCTCCTGCGTCATATATGTGAAATATCTTTTTTAAAAACAAAATTAACAACAAAATGGTGAATGGAAGGAACGTGAGAAGAATGGTGTTGCATCAGGCCATAGAATACAGAATTCTGTGTTCTGTGGTG
This sequence comes from Sphaerodactylus townsendi, assembly GCF_021028975.2. Classification (NCBI taxonomy): domain Eukaryota; kingdom Metazoa; phylum Chordata; class Lepidosauria; order Squamata; family Sphaerodactylidae; genus Sphaerodactylus; species Sphaerodactylus townsendi. The sequence continues at coordinate 100,856,844 of NC_059426.1, read as the reverse complement.
CCCAACTAGCTGGTTCAAGAAGACTGACCAACAGTCAGGGAGGTCACAGCCTGCCCCCCAGCAAAGATGCTGCCTCTGCATATGGAGTTTCCTTTTTAGTCATGTGAATAACGGGTAGGGTGGCCCAGACCTTCTATCAGACGTTATCTTTTGAAGCCGTGTAAACTAGTGACCACGCTCTGTGGAAGTGAGTTCCCCACGTTAATTATTATGCACCCCGTGATGGCTGTATTGTGTGGAGCTTCTGCGTTCGAGGTCAGGGCAACAGGATCCACGGAGAACAGCAGACCTCACGCGCACCCAAGGGGCGATGTCCCGGAGAAGAAAGGGATTTCAAACACTGGCTGTTTGGCTGCCCAACGGCGGCAAGAAACTGCCGAACCTGTAAGCGCAAAGGCTCTGCATTGTAAGCGGGGCTTTAAGCTATAATTGCACCGATTTTCCTACAATGGCATCTCTTTACACCAGAGAAAGGGTAAGAAGGCTCCAGTTGGCACTTAATTCAGGCTCCCGCCAGAGAACCCTTTTCCATCTCGCCTTCAATGCAAAACAGTGATTATCCTGTTAGGTGGTTCTTTAAAGGTGCCAACGATAGGGCCAGACTTCCACTGCGCTAGCTCTGTGCGTTCCACCGAGCGAGAGGCACCGGAGTTGCGCCTGAGGTCTCGTAGGGAGCTCGGCTTGCACGGTGGCGGGCGGTTGGTAGCGGTGGAGTGGGGCCCCTTTGCAGAAAGAGGTCCATGGCACGAAGGCTATTTTCAGCCCGGGGCTCCCAGAACGTCTCTGCTCTTGTTAGTAGCCAGTCAGTCAACCATTTCAGTCGGTTGCCTCCACCTCGCGTTTGAACGATTTAACCGATCGCCCGCCTGATTCAGTTCGATCCTGATTAGAGTTCGGGATTTTAGGAGACGGCCAAGAGAGGAAACAACAGGAAACATCTGTCCCAAACTGGACATTCTGTACAAGAAAAGGGCAGACACAGCTTGGCCCACTTTGTCAACGCTGTACAATTCGGCAACAGGGGTAGTTCCTGTTCAGACCCGTCATTCATCTGTGATTAATTAATAAATCAATCACACCAATCCGGACTTTAATGAGCTGCAGTTATTGGACACAATACCAAAGTGCTCTAGCAAAACAGATCTAGTAATTAGGAAGTACCTAAGGGGCAATGAGGAGGAAAATGAGAGGATAACCATATATGGAGAGGTGGAGTGGTTTCATTTCTCTGATGCCGAGTTATAAAGTCTGGACGAAGGAGAATGGATACAGGTTTGTGATTTTATATGCTGGTAATATGCCAAGACTTTACTTTTAATATTGAGTTTATATACACCCCGCCATATATACATTACTGGAAGCAGCGGTGTTCCTCCCATTGGGCAAAGTTGGCAGTTGCCTAGGGCACCCCTTGTGTGTGTGTGAGGGGGGGAACTGCAGGTTCATTTGTGGTATTTTTTGTATTTTCAGTGTTTTTCTGTTTTCGGCCTGCAGAGGGCGCAGTTTTTTGGCTAGCAGCACCAACATTTCAGGGATGTTTCGGGAGACTCTCCTGATGCTATCACCCAGGTTTGGTGAGGTTTGGTTCAGGGAGTCCAAAGTTATGGACTTCCAAAGGGGATGCCCTATCCCCCATTGTTTCCAATGGGAGCTAACAGAAGATGGGGGCTACACTTTTGAAGGTCCATAACTTTGAGCCCCCTGAACCAAACTTCACTAAACCTGGGTGGTATCATTAGGAGAGTCTCCTAAAAATACCCTGAAGGTTTGGTGCTGCTAGCTTAACAATTGCACCCCTGACAGCAGGCACCCCCCAGATTTCCCCAGATTTTCCTTTTAAATCACCCCCCTTTGGCATGGATTTAAAGGGAGAATCTGAGGTCCCCAGTTTAAACATTGAAAGTGATGCTGTTTCAGCATGGGGGAGAATCAACCCCAAAATAGCATCACTTTCAATGTTGTTTAAACTGGGAACCCCAGATTCTCCCTTTAAGGTGGATTTAAAAGGAGAATCTGGGCTCCCTTAGTTTAAACACCACTGAAAATGATGCTGTTTTGGGGGGTGGATTCCAAAGCATCACTTTTGTTTCTAAATCTAGGGGAGCTCAGATTCTCCTTTTAAATCCACCTTAAAGGGAGAATCTGGGGTTCCCAGTCTAAATAACATTGAAAGTGATGCTGTTTCCCCCAGTTGGAGGGACTGGATACAACACCATAAAAAGTTTCCATAGCAGTAATAAAACATTTTGAAAGCATTTTGAAAATGTTTTCAAAAAATTATTTCTGCTGTGTGGCATGGCCTATTGCTTTGTTCAGATTTGTGAGTTGGGGCATGTTCTATAATGTGATGGTGACTTTGAAACGACCTGGTGTAAAAAATCATTGTTTGGTCACAGTGGGGGAGGGCAGCTGCCCATTGGGGGGGGGGGCGCCAAACTCCAGTTTGCCTAGATATGCCACTGGGCGTAGCTACAAGGGGGCTGGGGGTGCACATTGCACCGGGCACGCGCCTGGGGGGGCATCAAACTCAGGTTTTGCCCAGGGCTCCAGTTTGCCTAGTTACTCCACTGACTGGAAGCAAGTCACAGTTATTTCCACAAATTTCCTTCCTGCCATAAAAATTATGTGGTGTCACTCTTCTGTCACCCATAGATATATGTGCAGTGTCATGGATGCACATATCTCTTGTGTGTTTCAGTGGCTCCATTCACTTCAAAAGAAGTAGAGAGTAGAAGAGCATGTGTGTGATTCTTCAATAACAAGGTTAATGCAGCAAATAATTGAACTGGGACATGTAACATGAGTTTAGATTGTTTTTTTTTTAAAATATGTGTCACTTATTAAATTAGTTATGGGCAGAAAGTGAGTGTGGACCATTGTAAGAACGAGTTTTATGTTCAAATGCAAAATTCAAATCCAGTTTTTCTTGTGAAAATCTACTATTATTCACAAACATTACATTAACAAAATGTTACTTAGATTTTTTTCTGATTTGATCATACCAATGGAAAGAAACTAGACATTTCTTACTTCTAAGAGCACTCCATAAAAGGAAGTTATACTAAAATCGGTGGGACTATGTAATGCATTTATTTGGAAGCAATTTTATCAAAATAAATGCAACCCTCCATGATTAAGTGAAGATGCAATGTTTTGCTTTGAAATTGCTCAGTTTTGCTGGATTATGGAGCTGCAGAAGAAAGTATACAAAGTACAGAACTTCTCTGTTTGAGGCACACAAAATGATCATAGAAATTAACGAAGAATTATTGTCTGGTTATAGTTTGCATAATGATTATGAGAACCATTATGACATACATTTTGTATTTCATACTATTACTAACCAGAGGTAGGCAAAAGGCTAGAAGAAATTATGTGGGGAAATGCTATGTTACCTAATGGGGAGAGTGGATTGTCATTGTTACAGAGTTTTGGTCTTGCCACTGCTGGGTTCTGTGTTGAAGAAGTCAAGCAAACAGCTATGAAATCTAGGATAATTCAGGGTCATTGTTCTGCCTTTGGCTTCAGCAGGATAGGCTGGATTCTCCCTGTGATCCTCAGCCCTTCAGATGTCTTCACTGGGACTTTAGAAAAGAGCCAGCCTGTATATTATAAGGTGAAAACTCTTCAGAAGACTATAAGACCTGGAGAACTGTCTGAAAAGGGGGGAATACATCCGAATCTGATACATTACCCCAATAGCACATAGCAGATTTTATTCTGGTAGCACACCAGATATGATTAGACTTCTGATTTGGGTGGAATTCTTGAGTGAATATGTACCATGGAATATGCCCATCACTTTCAACTAATATCTATATTTAAAATAATTGTGGCTTACTTTTAGCTGTACATACTCAAAACTGGGGAACCTTCTGGCAAAATGTTTGAGCTACAGAAGTACATAAACATATTTAATACTCCCAACAGCATTTGAATCCAACGACTATAGGATATCCTATGTTATACCAGTGATCCTATCCATAATCACCTTACTTGAAAATGAGATTGATATTTTTAAGGTGTTCAGGATGAGATTATTGTGTTCAGGATGAGATTATTGGAACCTGGACTTAATTCTGATAAAACTAGCATAATATTTATTTAAAATACTTAGAACTCAGTTTATTGCCAGTGTGAAGATGCACAAGATGGCTCAGTTCCTACCGATAAGAGAAGAAATAAGACCATGGGATGATAATTACTGCCAATTATCCTTTTGTACTGTACACAGTTTGAACAAAACAATATCTGCCTGTGTTGCATCTAAAAGTGGAACAGGGTTTCCTTTCCTTAGAGACATCTTTCTTCCCACAAAAGCAGAGAGATCTGCTATTGGAAGAGGACATTTGTGACATCATCATGAATTCACTCAGGGCAGATAATATGAACAGAAGGCTGCTGGCTGTACAGTCACAAGGGTATGATTTAATACAGTCAGCTTGGGGGGAAATCCTCAGTGAGAAACTGGTAACCTACAATCCACTTTCATTTGATTAAACTGCCCTAAGCCCATAGTGTCAGACTTTCTATAGCTTTCAATGTATATTTTGTACTTCACTTGAAAGTAAAGTCTTTCTTCCCTCTAAGCAAACATTGTGCAACTTCTTCCTGTTATTTGCATACAATGTATCATTTCATCATCTCCTCTTCTGAATAAATTACGCCTGAAGTGCCCTCCTTAGCCTTGAGGCAATGATCTAATGCAGAAATCCAAAGCAGAATGCAGTATTCTGATTGTAATGGTGCCTAAAGAGTGTGTTGCAGTGACATGTGTTGCAGGTGCCAGTAAATGTACCTACAGAAATTATATCAAGGCCATTTAATTTTCAGTGAGATTGAATGGCAACATTTCTGAGGAATTCAAAGTATGAATTCAAATGTTAATAAAATTCATAAAAGCTAGTGTGGTATAATTGTTAGTGTGTTGGACTAGGATCTGGGAGACCCAGATTCAAGTTCATGGAATTGCTGGGTGACTTTGGGCCAGTCACACTCTCTCACCCTAACCTGCCTCATAGGGCTGTTGCAAGAGAGCCAGTGTTGTAGAGGGGTTAAGAGCAGGTGGATTCTAATATGGAGAACCAGCTTTGATTTCCCACTGCTATACATGAGCAATGGACTCTTATCTGGTGAACTGGATTTGCTTCTCCACTCCTCCACATGAAGCCTGCTGGGTGACTTAGGGCTAGTCACAGTTCTCTCAGAACTCTCTCAGCCTCACCTACCTCACAAGATGCCTATTGTGGGGAGAGGAAGGGAAAATGAGTTTGTAAACCACCTTGAGACTCTTTACAGGAGAGAAAGAAAATCCAAACTCTTCTAACAATAAGACAAAATGGGCATTGAATAATGTACAGTGCCCTAAGATCCCTGTGGGACAAAAAATGTGCTTGATAAATAAATGTTCCATAATGCACAGAGTAGCTTCAAATCATTCTGAACAATATCAGTCTCTCCAGGATATAACCCATAGATACATTTAACTAAGGAAAGAGTAAAAAACAAACAAACAAACCAAATAGCCTTTAATCATTACAATTGGATTTTATCCTAAAACCTTAGGGCAACATACATCAATCCCTACAGAGCACCTTTGAGGAAGGCAAGGATGAAGAAGAGATTGACAAACTGGTTTAAGATCTTACACAGTAAGGCTATGGGAAGGGAATCTGAATGCAGATTTGTGTAGCCTGTTACCCTACTGGCTGTCTCTTGGACTATCTGTGCAGGATTGTTTTCAGCACCTTACTAATGCACAGCACTATCACCTAAGCTACCCTGGAATATCTCTGAAACATGCCTAGGGTCATAGTGCCAGAAATCATTCTATTAAGTTCAGATTCACAAATCAGATGAGCTAATTCAAAGTATTTTCAATAGTTAAAAAGGTGCTGCCATATAACCATGGAGAAGATTCTGAATATAGAAATGTTATTTTTAAAAGAATTATGGATAAAAGTCATGGGCAGCAGCAGCCATCAGATTCCTGTCCTAAGAAGAAATTCGTCTCCTTAGAATTCCTTCTTCTAAGATGTCATTTGCTAAGTTAAGTGTTTTCCTCATTGAGAAACAAAGTATATTTTTGATCGAACCTATTGCTTTCACTTATGTGCAAATTTATACAAGCAAATCAATTAATTGATCAAAACTTGTACAATGAATCAACAGTTCCTACTTTAATCAGGGGGCAGTCCCAAAAATATGATACTTAGTACAATGCATTGCTGGGTGTCTTTCTCAATGAGGTGTTATTCCACAAAAGGGACTGCTTCTGAAGGACATCTAGTATTGTGAACTGATTAGTATATCACACAACTATGAGGGAGACCTGCATTTGAATCCGTCCACAGCCAGCTAGCTGAGTGACCTTAAGCCGATCACTGTCTGACCACCTACAGTATGAGGATAAGGGGGAAGGAACATGTAAGCCTCCCTGAGCACCTTGCAGGAAGGGAAGACTAAAAACAAAGAAACAAAAGGAGAGCACTGTCCTGTTTTTCCATGTTATTTAGAATATTAACTGTGGTCAAATTCATACAAAGTTTCATTAGTATCATATTTCTCTAGTATCTAATCAAGTCAGATATAATTCAAAAATTAGTACATTGATAGTACCACAAAGCAATGTAAAACTCATTTGTCTGTTCTTAAAGTGCAGGCTTGAACACTGATATTATAGTTGATCCTATCAGAGTGGATGATATTTGAGAGGGCTTTTGCCTTGTAATCCATTGTATGCAATATGCAATACTTCTGGCCTTTTGACCTTTCAATTTTAAACCTTAATTAGGCTTACTGATGCTAAACCTATCTTGTTTTGAAAGCCCAAATGTTTGATTTGTACATTATTATCATGAAATTAAGCATTTATGTGAAAAACAATTTTGTTAAATTTATGATATTTAATTAAGTGATATTTCAAGCAAAGCTTACTGTTTTTGTCAAAAATGAAAAAAATGATGGCCAAAACAACTCACTGATTGAAATCATGGGGTACAAAGGAGTGCAGTTTAAAAAAGTAGAAATGAATAGCTGAAGTGAATTGCTAGCTTTACAACATGTCTGTGGTCTTTCACAGCCATTTTACAAGTCAGGAAGTTGGCCAGGCTTTATGCTCTCTCTCTGTTTGTCCAAAACTATACAGAACTATGTCTTAGCTAGTATTAGACCAATCAACACTGGAGTTCCTTTAAATATCATAAGCTCTGACCACTGATTGAGCAGTTTGCTGACTGTGGCAACTGCTTGGAAATAAGCCTCATAGAATTAAATAGAATTGCTTCCTACTTAGGATGGCTTTCACTATGTAAAAGAAGAAGGCTCAGGATCCCGCAGAGCATTCAGGAAATCAATCGGTTCCATTAATCTCCGCGGGCAGACATAAATAGGTCTGTCGCCTAGACAGGGTTGGCGCGGCAGGTCCATTCGGACCTTCAAGGCAAATTGATCGGACCATGACACTCTACTAATACAGGATATGACCATATCCGCTCCTGACCCAAAAATCAGATCCAAGGTGTGACCGGCCTCATGGGTGGCGCCAGAATTTAATAGGGAGAGTCCTAGCATCGCCATGGATGACACTAGATCAACTGCCGCTGAACACGAGGCGGTGTCCACATGGACATTGAAGTCCCCCAAAACAATCAGTCGAGGGAATCGCAACTCCCACTTGGCCACCGCCTCCAGCAGCTGTGGTAATCCATCCCCTGGTGCGCTAGGTGACCAGTACACCAGGAAGACGACCAACCTCTCCCAGGACAGCCACTCCAGACCGGCAAACTCTAACCCAGAGATCTGAGAGACAGGGATTGCCCTGAAGGTGATGGAATCCCGGATGAACATTGCCACTCCTCCCCCCTGGCCCTGTGTTCAAGGCTGGTGGACACATGCGAAACCTGGGGGTGAGACTTCGCCCAAGGCAACAGTCTCTCCTTCTCGCACCCAGGTCTCGGTGATACAAGCCAGGTCTATCTGCTGCACCCCGAGAAAATCCCGGAGCGTCACAGCCTTGTTGTTAATGGACCTGGCGTTGATCAACACCAGGCTCAAAGCAGAGTATGCTTGAGTCCCACAACCCGCATTCCTTGGGATAGGTCAGAAGTCAGAAGGGGGATGAGCATGAATGCATCTCCTCCCCCTTCTCTCATATGACCTTTGCCTATCGTCATATCTATCCTGCCCTCATATTGCTGGGATCCCCCGGCCTTGATACATTGCCTCCCATGCCATCCCCTCCCTTAGCAAAGGCCTAGTAAAACCTTCTAACCCTACAACAAACACCCCCCCCCACTAACCTACCATCTAATATAGGGCAACCAATTCCCCTAGCTAGATCCTGTTAATAAACTAACTACCTACTGACACCTAACCCACTAACTATCCTACCCTAAACTGCTACTGAATCCTAAGCATCATACACCATAGCATAAAATGAAATAGGATAAATAAATAATAGCCTAATAAAGTGCATGTGCAGTGCAACATGACTGCCCAGATGGCAAGTGCTGAAGGCCAATGCATTAATTAGCGGACCAGGCTACATATAATGCAATTTACATCAGTCGGGAGTCACTGCCACTTCTCCCCACCAATGATGCCAACGTCCCAGTCCGATATTGCCACAGGAAATAGGGGGACCACTGCCACCGGTCACCCAGCAGTTTACAAAAAGTCCAAGGCAATAGAAGTATCATCTGAAGCAAAGGTCCGGGCCCACTGCCACTGGACCCATACAAAGGCCAGTAAATGCAATCTCCACTATCCAATAGCGGTACCAGGCGACTGGATGGCAGAGGAGGAGGCCCCTGCCACCGGCCTCTCCCTTTGATCTTCAAGCTGAAATGACCTATATCCACTGTTCCAATCTGGCCCAGGTGTTTGCTCAAGTCATTAAAGTCAGGCCCACCAGAAACCAGGCCTGGCAAAGACCCAGCAGAGACCAGGAGGGCAGGCAGGCGGGCAGGAGGAAGGAGAAGGAAAAGTACCAGCCGTCACAGATACACTTCTCATGCAGTTTGATCAAGGTGGATCGGCGCTGCTAGTGTTACTTGACCTCACTGTAGTGTTTGATATGGTTGATCATGACCTTTTGATCCACCGCCTGGCTGCATCTGGGGTGCGGGGCACTGTCCTTCAGCGGATTGCCTCGTTTCTCCAGGGGCGGGGTCAGCAGGTGGGGTGCGTGGATCAGGCCTCTCGTAGGGCCCCACTTAGTTGTGGGGTCCCGCAGGGGGCCTTGCTCTCCCCGCTCTTATTTAACATCTACATGTGACCCCTTGCTCGGCTGGTGTGGAGTTTGGGGCTGGTCTGTCACCAATATGCTCATTCTGTTGATGGGGGGCGGCGGCCTCTGCCCCTGCAGCTCTACAGCAATGTTTGGAGTCGGTTGCTGCTTGGTTGAGGCAGAGCAGGTTAAAACTTAATCCAACAAAGACGAAGGTCCTCTGGTTAGGCTGGGGGGAGAGACCAGGGGATTTCCAGCCACATGTTTTGGATGGGGTCATGCTGGCCCCGACGACCCAGGCCTGCAGCCTGGGGGTCTGCCTGGACTCTTCTTTATCTATGGAGGGCCAGGTGGCCCATGTTACCCAGGTTGTGTTTTTCCATCTTCGCCAGGTTCGGCGGCTGGCCCCCTATCTCTCCCAGTCGGATCTGGCCACTGTGATCCATGCGATGGTCACCTCGAGGTTGGATTATTGTAACCTGCTCTAGGCGGGTCTTCCCTTGCGACTGATCTGGAAGTTGAAACTGGTTCAGAATGCGGCGGCTCGGCTTTTGACGGGTGTTGGTTATGTAGACCATATCACCTCCGTTCTTCGCCGTCTGCACTGGCTCCCATTGGAGTTCCGGATCGTTTTCAAGGTGTTGGTTTTGACCTTTAAGGCCTTAAGTGGCATGGGGCCCTCATACCTGTGGGACCGCATCACCCCTTATGCCCCAAATAGGCCGCTGTGTTTGGCAGCGGCAGATCTGCTGCAAACCCCCGCCTTTCAATGATGCGGCTGGCCTCGACCCGGGCCAGGGCCTTTACGGCTCTGGCCCCTGCCTGGTGGAATGCTCTTCCTCCAGCTGTCCGGCCCCTGCGGGACCTTGGTGAGTTCTGCAGGGCCTGTAAGACCGAGCAATTTTTCCGGGCCTTTGACGGGGCTGGTCGTGGATTTATTGCCCCCCAATGAGACTGCCATTTTCCATTCTGGCAGGGCCGGGATTCCGTTTTGGGTCCTGCCTTTCCCCTCCCGGCCTTTTAGATCAGGCGCCATTCTTATGTTCTTCTTTTCTTATTTCTGTTTTATTCAATTTTAAAGTATTTGCTGCTGTATTATTGTTTGTTTAATGGGGTTAATCTATGTTTTATATGTTGCAGTATTGGATATTGCTGTACCTGTGAACCGCCTCGAGCCTTTCGGGGGTGAGGCTGCCAATAATAATAATAATAATAATAATAATAATAATAATAATAATAATAATAATAATAATAATAATAATAATAATAATAATAACAACAACAACAACAACAACAACAACAACAACAACAACAACAACCACCACCACCACAACCACAACAACCACAACAACAATAATGATAATAATAATAACAATAACGATAATAATAATAATAATAATAATAATAATAATAATAATAATAATAATAATAATAATAATAATAATAATAATAATAATAATAATAATAATAATAATAATAATACAGTGTTTGGATTTATACCCTTCTCCCCTTTCTTTCCTGTAAGGGGCTTACAAACTCCTTCCCTTCCTCTCCCCAGATCAGACACCTTGTGAGGTCAGTGAGGCTGGAAAAGTTCTGAAGAAACTGTGACTAGCCCAAGGTCACCAAGCAGATAATGTTCTGGGATGTTAAAATAATTTCATAGGCCAATATATTTTGACCAAGAGTCATATATTTTGTCCTGAGTAGAATGGCAAAGGAACAATTGGAAGATTTGCATATGAGAACTGAAAAGTACACAACAGCATGTGAACGTTTAAACAAATGCAGAATATGAACATAAGGACTTCAGACTGGAACATATGTTACTATTGCCACATAAATGCTGTTGAAACATTACTCTTGATAACTAATTCCCTTTTCCATGTAACTGTTGGATGTATTCACCGAATGGGCTGTGAGTCTCCTACCGTGTTACCCCAAAAATAAGACCTACCCTGAAAATAAGCCCTATCATGATTTTTCATGATTTTTGTAGGAGGTTTAAAATATAAGCCCTACTCTAAAAATAAACCCTACCAGTAGTTACAGATCAGGATGGTGTGATCCAGCAGGGTGCTCCCTGCCAATGAGGATGCAGCTTGCATCACATGTGACGGGGAAGCAACGGGGCTGTCGAGAGCACACCTTAATGAATTGTGAAGGTACCGTATTTCCCCTAAAATAAGCCCTACCCCGAAAATAAACCCTAATGCATATTTTGGTGCAAAAATTAATATAAGTCCCTGTCTGATTTTTGGGGAAACATGGTACACTGGTAACTCGGCTTTCATCTATAATTCGTCCGAAAGGAATTGATGAAAACCAAAATCAATGAAAACCGAGGCACCATTTTTCATAGGAATCTATGTAAATCCAATTAATCCGTTCGAGGCACTCCCAAAAGTGCCTCCAATGGATTAATTGGCTTCCTCAAACCCCAGCCAGGAGGCAGAGGGAGCTCCTTATTTGGGCAGTGACATCAGGGGGTGTCACTGCCCAAATAAGGAGCTTCCTTGCCTCCCGGCTGGGCTTCCTTAAACCCCAGCCAGTTTCAATTTTCATGGACTTTTTCTGGGCAAACGTTTCCAGGTTTGAGGATGAAAACCGAGGCAATCGACGAAAACCGAGACAAATTTTGCCTAGAAAAAGTCGACAAAAACCAAAACCAATGAAAACCGAAGTCAACGATAACTGAGGTACCACTGTAGTTTTTGCTGCATATTCAGAGAGATCGTAGGCAGGGTGTCACTATATAAGAGCCCAATCCATAGTCATTAGTAGGGAAGGTGCATCAGTCACCTCCTGGGAGTTACTTTTGATTACATATTTTTGTCATGCAGAATTGCAATTCCAGTAGAACAAGGTTGACTGGAAAGGTTCTTTGCATGACGAACAGGGTATAGATTTTTGGCTATTTTTCCAAAGTCTGATAACTAGTAATGATGTGTGACTATATGAAACAAAATTGTAACATAATGTAAATTAGTATTTCTATCTGTGGGCCTCATCAAACAGAACTTTTCCACTTCTCCATCCTGCAGCAACCCATGACCCGCCCCCTGAAATTCTGTTCTTAGGAGTCAGAAATTGTGAAACATTTAGAAAAGGAAGGTTTCTAGTCTCAAGGATGGAGTCTGTGAACAGAGAATTCTACATTCATAGGTTCCATGTTCCTAAGGCAGCAACTGGATATAGGGGCAGTATGTGCATGCCCATCATCACTCTATACACATTGATTTCACCATGCTAAATGCCACATGTAGACAACCATAGAGAAAGTCCCCTGAATACATTTGTATGTGAGTCAGTTTATGAATGTTTAATGAATGTGCATAGATTGTGTAGGAAAGTGTGCCATTATTCTCCCATATGAAACTGTATGTTTCATTCTGCTATGTGAAAAGAATGTTTGCCCTATGCATTCTTGGGTGATAGGAAGGCAAATATGAAATATAGGATTTTGTTTATTAATTGCACACTGTCTGATTATAATATAAAAACAAATGACATTCTGAATTAACTCAGTTTATTACATACTCTTGGCAATGCAAGCAGTGCAGAGCTTTGATAATGCTGGAGGATTTCATTTGCCATGTCAAAATGAATGCTTCCAGTTCTTCCCAGATTTTATACAATTCTGATCATGTTTCGTTTCTGTAATAATTAAAATTATGCCTATGTTCTGAAATTAAACAATGTATGGATTAGCTGTGGTTGAATCAAATATTTGTTGAGCAGCCCAATTGAGGAAGGTGAAGGGACTCCTGGAGTGCAGGCTTACATTGATGTGAGTGCCCACCTTGCTGGCACAAGTGTGCAGGTGGCAGGGGCAAATATCTGAATGGCTGGGTGTCACATGGCTCTATGGCACCCAGCTCTGGAAGTGGCCACTATTTCCAAACCCAGAAGCATAGAAAAACATGCTAGCGTGGCTGGAAGAGGTCCGGGGATATTCCTAGAGGTGGAGCTGACTTTAGTTAGCTTCCACCAGGCTTTTGGCCCAGGAATGCTGCCAGCACAGGAGTCCAACTTACACCACCCAAAAGTGTGGTTTAAGACAATCAAGGTTTTCCTTATTTTTTCCCCATACTTCCTGAATCCCCTGCAGTGATGGCTGGCAACATGGCAGCTGTGCTGTCTGCGACTGCCACAGCCCTCTAGATTGGACTACAAAACACTTATAGTCTGCCTGTCTATAAAACCATATTCAGAGTGCCTTACAACATAAATAATCCATAACTATGAACCCATAAAAACATTAAACAAACAAATAATAATGTCTTATCTCCAGCTCAAAACATCCAGGTCTTTTTGAAGAACTCATCTGCTCTGGATTCTTTTCAGTTTGGTTTCAGGCTAGACTATGTATGAAGATGACTCTGGTGGCCTTAGCAGATGAGCTTCACCTGAATGTAAACAAAGGCCATGCCTCTTTATTGCTCCTACTGAGTTCATCTGAGGCCTTTGATGCAACAGATCATGCCATCTTTATACAAATAGAACTATATGTACATAAGTTAAGAGAAATATTTGAAACAACATTTTACTGAAATCTTCATACTCCACTTGATTCATCCACTGAGCAACTCTTGAAACAAAGGTTTGCCAGACTATTCAGTTGAGATATATTCTCTCTTCTTTTTAAATTTGTCAGATTACACAAAAGCTTTCCTAACATTTCATTATACATTTTTTCCCATTGGTGGAATATTATCTGACTTCCAATATCTTGTGAAGGCAATTCTAACTTTTGTTATCGTATGAAAGATCATAGCTTGAAAGTCTCTTGGAATCGTGGGTACATAATTTAAGAAGATACCTCCAAGGAATAGGGAAACTCTGTACCTAATCAACATTTCACAATGGCTATTTAAGTATGCATTACTTATACTATGGCTGTTTGCTTTGCTGTGGGGTTTCCCCGTGGTTTTTTATTTACACTGAGATTATCCCCCTATGAAGTGTCCCTTGCCAAGGCAATCTGCCATTTTGCCTGCCCACTGCTTCTTTGATTTTTCCATGAAACCTCAGTGTGGGGAAATGGCCTGCTGCCTTTGTGGGTGCCATCTTTGGTTTAGCATTACTTTGTTAGACCAAGTAAATTTCATGTTAATTTCAAGGGTTAAAAGAAAAAAGAAAACCTTTATGATCATTTTGAAATGGTGACCCAAAAAGTCGGAGAAACTGCTGTTATATAAAGGAAGGTAGGGTGGAGGGAGAAAATTGGGAGAAAGCTTAATGCACAGTGATCTCCTTCACTTCCTCTGTGAACAGAGAGGGGGGAAAATCACATTTGGACAGGTTTTAGAAACTGCAGGGATTCTATGATCTGGGAATGTAATGAGTTCTGAAGAGGGAAAAATGTGCGTGTAACCAGAATCAAACCCAAATGCAATGTATGCTCAATGCGAAGAACACAAGTGTGCAAATGGCAAATGTCAACAAGTGATTGCAAGTATTTTTGACCTGTCTGAACATCCAACACATATGCAAATAGTCCACATTTGGTAGTTTCCAATACCAACATGCATCACATGATTTTTTTTAAAAAATATATTTTTTGCTATTTCATGTGGTGTCATGTGTCATTGATGTAGAATATTAATTAAATTTGATTAAAACATTAGAGAAATAGAAAAAGACAAACTATGTGTAAAAGTAAATGTCTATTTTTCCTTTAAAATTTCATATTTCAAATATTTTCCCAATACATCTCAGTCTAAATCTAAATGAGGCTATGTCATTTGCTGAGAGATTTAGAGGTAGAAGTGATGACAGGGAATGTGCTTTGGACAGTTTTAGATTGTTCCTTGTAGATCAATCTCAAAAGATTATTACTGGAAGCCAGCTGTGACAAGTGTGAGACTTTTTCCATTTGGTTCCACAGGGCACTGTCCTATTCCCCTTGCTAATCAATATTTATGTAAAGGCCTTAGGATAAATCACTTATAGTTCTATATTTTGCTTTAGTAGAAGTCTTGAGCCTCTACCTGATTACTGTGGTTAAATGGCTAAGAGTGAAGGCAGGGGCGTACCTAGGCACACTGGTGCCCGGGGACAAAACCTGAGTTTGGCGCCCCCCCCCCCCGCCCAGCGTATGGGCGGCCACCCTCCCCCACCATGACCAAACAATGATTTTTTGTACCAGCTCACAAAACACCTCCCACTCCCATCAAAACATACATGGCTCTCTCCCCACCAACTCTTTTCCTAATTTCCTAATCACAACAACCCTATGAGGTAGGTTGTTAGCCTGAGAAACAACTCCAAGCCAGTGCAAGTGGGTATTAAGCATGTAAATCTCTCACAAATCACCCCCAGTAAAACATTTACCAAACAAATGTCAGCATCATCTCTCACAAAACACCTCCAGTGGAATCCACCCCCAAACAGAATCACTTTCAATGGTGTTTAAACTAGGTCAAATTCTTCTTTTAAATCTACCTTAAAGGGAGAATCTGGGGTCCCCAGTTAAAACAAAATTGAAAGTGATGCTGTTTGGGGGTGGATTCTCCCCCACCCTGAAACAGCATCACTTTTGAGGGTTGGAGATTCTGATGAAACAAATAGCAGTTTTGGCTGGAATCTGGGCAAATTTGGGCACATTCGGACAAAAATTGTCCGGTTATGTCCTGCCCAAATATGAACAAATGCGAATGCAAGGTATTTGGGGTTTTGGGGGGTATTTTGGGGGGGTTTTCGGCCTGCATGGAGCGCATTTTTAAAGCTAGCGGCACCATGATTTCAGGGCATCATCCAGAGACTGTCCTGATGATACCACCCGAGTTTGGTGATGTTTGGTTCAGGGGCAGCAAAGTTATGGATGCCCAAATGGAATGCCCCCATCCCCATTGTTTTCAATGGGAGCTAACCTGAGATGCGGGCTACCCCTTTGAGGGACCATAACTTTGGTCCCCCTGAACATAACTTCACCAAACTTGGGTGACAATCCTAAGAATAGTTAACAGATGATACCCTGAAATTTTGGTGTCACTAGCTTTAAAAATACACCCCTTCCAGGCACCCCAAAAAAAGTGGCCACGGTTCTTGGTTTTGCAGTGACTTTGCTCCATTGTAGCTAATGAGGAATTTCTGAGGCAGGCTGCACATTTTTGAAGATAGAGGTGCCAGACTTTCAAGGTGGCTCCAAGAGGCCTTGAGTAATAGCATCCAAGCTTGGTGAGCTTTTCTTCTGGAGTGGGGGGGGGGGGGTTTGAGAGAGTTCTGAGAGAACTCAGCCCACAGGCTTTCTTATGCAGGAGCGGGGAAACAAAATAAGCCTTTTGGGGGCCCATAAAATTGAACCCCCAGAAGCAAAGGTTTCCAAACCTGGATGCTATTACCAGGAGGCCCTCCTGGAGCCACCCTGAAAGTCTGGTGCCTCTATCTTCAAAAATGTGCAGCCTGCCTACACACTCAGAAATTCCCCATTGGCTACAATGGAGCAAAGTCGCTGCAAAACAAAGAATCTTGGCCAAATTTATTGGGGTGCCTGGAAGGGGTGTATTTTTAAAGCTAGTGACACCAAATGTTCAGGGTATCATCTGTTAACTATTCTTATGATGCCACCCAAGTTTGGTGAAGTTATGTTCAGGGGGACCAAAGTTATGGTCCCTCAAATGGGTAGCCCCCATCTCAGGTTAGCTCCCATTGAAAACAATGGGGATGGGGGCACCCCCTTTGGGGGCCCATAACTTTGCTACCCCTGGACCAAACATCACCAAATTTGGGTGGTATCATCAGGGCAGTCTCTGGATGGTACCCTGAAATTTTGGTGCCGCTAGCCTTAAAAATGCGCCCCCTGCAGGCCGGAACGTGAAAAAACACTTAAAACATTAAAAAACACACAAACGACCCTGAAATGTTGGCGCCCCCCCCATGTGACCAAATGGGGGGCGCCCGGGGACAAAGGGTACCCCCTGTCCCTAGGCAGGAACGCCACTGAGTGAAGGAAATTGAAACTGAATCATGACACGTTGGAGGTAATGCTGGTTGGGAAGGCTGAGGTCTTGAAGGAAATTGTACTTCCCCCCTCCCCCCATTTTGATGGGGTTGAGGTGACCTTTGCTGACTCACCCAAGTGCTTTGGGGTTTATTTTAGACCTAGTATTTCTGCAAGCAAGTTAATTCTACTGCTGCAGCAAAAAACAGGCATTTATTCCAGCTTTACCTGGTTCTTTACTTTAACTTAGACTATATGCAAGACAAACAACTGCTTGTACATGTGCACTATTTATTGTGATTCCCACCTTGTGTAAAGTCCTGCCTGAGGAGATCAAGAAGGTCCCAACACTTCTGTCATTCTGCAAACTATGTACAACATAATCGTTAGGAGGGTGTGTTTATAATGGTAATAGGGCTATATTACAACAGAGTGGGTCAGAAAGGAACATTATAAATGGTAAGGTAATGGGGACTGTTAACTGTTTGCTGTGTACATTATCCTTTTCTCACTACATTATTTTCTACTAATGTAATACCATTTTCTACATTATTTAATGAATAATGCTTTATGCTGTTTCTGATTTCTGTAGTCCTAGTCTTTGTACATTGTTTTTAGATTCTATTTACTGTATCCACTTGCACTGTATAGTCTGTCTTGAGTTTCAGTGAAAAAGGCAGAATATACATACATTAAGCAAACAATAAATGATACTAGATAAACAAGTGATATTATTCACAAGTTTCACCCACATGATTTGATAGAGATCATTTCTGCACACATACCCCTCTACCAATGGAATACAATGCAATTCTGGTGGCGGGGGGAATGGGGGGCTATGACAGGTTGTATTAGCATTTAAGAAAACTATATGGAGTTGGACAATGAGATGGTCAAACTGTCTGCTCATTGTGAGTCAAATCAGGCTTCAGCAATGCTACAATGTTAATCCTGCAAACAATCCTGCAAAAGTTCAGACAGGAATCAGTGGTTAGTCCCAGATGAATGCTGGAATCAATGGTTAGTCCCAGATGAATGCTTTCCTGGTTCCTTCTCCAGTCAACAGCTGCTAAGGAAGATTCCAAGCAACTATGCAACCAATCATGGCAAAACAACAGCCATTTAAACCTCAGTCAGGATACACACACTTCAGAAATTAAGTTATTATTATTATTAAATCTATCTATCCATCTATCCATCTATCCATCTATCATCTTATATACCGTCCTCCCCCGAAGGGCTCCAGGCAGTGCACAACATAATAAATATACAAAATAGAACACAATTTAGACAACATCAGAAATATAAATATAGGCTCTATTAACTTTAAAATAACTAATTAAAATACAGCGTTCCAATATACAATATATAGCATCCGACAGCTAAAACCCTCCCAAGAGCGGAATGGCAGGTCCCGCAGATGTTATAGGACCATATAATTTAAGAGAAGGAGGGGGGGCACCTATCAGCGGCCAGCCTCTCCAAAAGCCCAGTGGAACAACTCAGTCTTACAGGCCCTGCGGAACTCACCAAGATCCCGCAGGGCCTGGACTGCTGAAGGAAGAGTGTAGAGGCCAACCGCATCATTGAGGGACCGGAGACCACTAGCAAGTTGATCTCTGCAGAATGCAGAGGCCGAACTGGGACATATGGAGTAAGCATGAGACTATATTATTTTGTTCCCATGAACAGAAAATAAATAGCAAACAAGAGCGGTTGTTGGTGATGTTAATTTTGGTAATGGACAGATTTCAGAAATGGAGAATTTTGCTAAAATAGTACACACTCAACTTCCAGGAGAATCAAGAAGAAATGAAGGGAATATGAATGACACTTCTCAGAATCTTCACAGATACCCTACCACAGACCTAAACACCCACCACGAATCTCAACTCTACTAGGAGTACAGGAAGAAATTGACCCATACAGGTAAGTTAGGGAATGGTGGACCATGTCTCAAAGAATGAAACCTGCACTTTCTCTAACAACCACCAGACCATCCCCTCAAAAGAAGAGATGGGCATGCAAGCACCCATTACTTCTCTTGCATTACTACTATGAAAAAGAGAAACTGTTTACTGCCCTCATTCAGTGAATGGAAGTAGTGTCTCTCTTAAAGTGGATATAGGATAAGATTGCAGTCTTCAAGAAGAGGTGGTATGAGAGCAACATAGGTAAATTCTCACCATACATCAGTGAATGAAATGGGAGAGCATCATCAAACTTTACTAATACTCAAAGACCCCACTCTACCCATTGGTTCTATAGTCCCAGACTAATCATTTGGATCAACCTGGGTGTAAAGATTACTAATGCTAAATATCCACATCTCTCACCCCCCACCAGCCTTTCCCAACCTTAGGAAAGTTGGGTCTCAGGGTAGCAGGATCCTCATAGACTAACAGACATGTCGTTAATGGGCTGCCCTTAAGAGGTGAAAGAGGTGAAATAACTGTTGCCACCCTTTCCCATCAGCATTGTTCCACTGATAAAAGGGGCAGAAAGAGTAATGTAATTTGTTTGCCTTACTGAACTGTAGCCTCCCCAAGCCATCTGGCTATTAATCCTATAACTCTAAGAATCAACTTGCCAGGGGTTGTTGGACAGGACTGCTGGGAAGAAAGGAAGGAACAGGGCAAACATCCATGACTGTCAGCTCCTTCCATTAATATATTGCTGGATCCAAAGAAATGTGCTTTTAATTCTGCATGTAAACTAAAATACTTGGAGCTGAATAAGAACTGCTGACACCATTGAGAATCAACTTCCTATATGCAACTTCCTTAATCACTACATTATCTACCCCAACAGATGTCTTCTCAGACAAATATCAGACTGGCAGATTGGGCACCTAGGCTAAGGAAAAAAGAATGAAATTAACTTAGATGATAGTATCATGCTTCACTAAGCACCAAAGATTATTTATAATACCACTAGCTATAATTCATAATCACATATGCATTTCTCTTGTCTCTTCACAGATAGACAGGCACCCACTTCATACATACACAGACAAGGATTCTCCACCCTCTAGACTCATGCAGACTTTGGTCTACAATAGCAACAGTGACCAACTAGAAACCAGCTACTCTTTTATAGAGCTTCAGTTTCCTGTTTAAGAAAGGCTCCTATGAGTTTTCCAGAGTGCATAACAAATGGAGATACAGTGATAAATACAGCTTCACCTACTGATAATTGTGTGTCATGTAACTTTCAGACACACAGCATGACTGTAGAAAAAACGTTACAAGTTATTGTTCTATATACTGTTAGATTTCATTATACAACTAACAGTACTTAATAATAGCCACCTTCGTGTCCCTGACCTGACAGAAATGTTGCAAATAAACAAATAAAAATGGTGGCCATTCAGCTGTGTGTCTGTTCTTGTGATTATTAGTAATGGGAAACCATAAGAATCCATGATGGAACATACTTACTGGGAATCAGGGCAGTAGTGCTCCATCCACAAGAAATGTAATTAGCAAATGCCTTGCCACAGAAACCGTAGAAAGTATGAGAAAGAAAGTACTAACAGCTCACTGTTCTTTTGGGTATCTCTAGATACTGCTTGTGCGATGATAAACCCAGCAATGGTACTGCATAAAGTGAAAGGTGGTAGGAAACGTGAATAACAAAGCTCCAGAGATAATAATAAGTGGGGGACCTGCAAAAAGGGCATCTCATTTTCCCCTCCCTCAATACATTCTCATTCCCTTCCCTGAAAGCCCCCATAGCATCTCACCCTTCCGTGCTTCCTTCAGTCTTTTCCACCACTAACCAACCTACCAGCCTTCAGCTTTCCTTCCTGTCCTCCTCCTAGTAGCCACTCCTCAGGTAAACTATGGCCTAATTGTCAGCTGAGCTGGGCCAATTTGCACTGGAAGGATCCTGCTAGCGGTGGGGAGCTGTTAACTTAACCCTGCATCCCATCCACCCATTATTTCATCTTATCCTCATCCTGGCAACTTCAAGAACCTCAGCTCTTCATGCTTTCTTCTCTTCTTCACACCCACCCACCAACCTCTCCTTCACACCCACCCACCTTTTATTTGCTTCCTCTATTTTATTCACTAACTTCATTTACTATTTTGTTTGTTTACTTTTGTTGTAAGCCGCATTGAGTCATAGAGACATGTGGGAAATAAATAAATAAATAAATACAATTTATATCCCACCTTTCTCCACAGACCCAACACTGCTCACATCATTCTTTTCTTCTCCATTTTTTTCCTCACACCAACCCTGTCAAGTAGGTTAGCCTGATAATGTGTAATGGACCACAGTCATCCAGGGAGTTTCCGAAGCAGAAAGGGGATTTAGTCTGTAATGCTAATCTCTACATTGCACTGGCATTTGTGGGATGGCTGTTGAACATGAACATGCAGCCAGGCCTGAGTGAGTCAAACAGTTCTGGAGGTGTCAAATTGCCTGGTGGTTGCTGCAAGGCCTGGTCCCAATAAGTCTTTCATCAGAGGTCAAAACAGTCCCCAAAAGAACCCTGCCTATTCTCCTGTCTTTTACTGACAAAATGGCTTCCTAGCAATAGCTACTGAGGACTCTTTACAACAACAACCTTCATTAGGCATATAAAATAGGCTCTAGAATGTTACCAGACATTTGTGAAGTATAAAACAAGAATACGTTCAAAACACAGACAGAGAAACTGTATCTAGCATTGGACGGTACTAGAAAGATCTGTCACTCGTAAAAGAAATGTTGCTACTTTTTCTAAGAGCACAACATCTGTATTGTTTAACAGAAGCTCCACAACAGAACTGTCAGAAGGCCTTTCCCCACTTACCTTAAGCCCCGCACTACTTGAGGAGAGTAGTGTGGGGTTCCCCGGCACTCCCCACGAGAGGGGCAGCGACAGCGCAGCCACCCCGATGCTACTGCTGTCGCACCCCCTCAGCGCGAGGCATCCCTGGCGCTCTTGCAAAGGACGCCTTTTGATGACCCCGCACAGAGCATGGGGTCGTGGGGACGGGATGCCGCGCGCTGGGAATTGCGCGCAGCGACGGCAGCCGAGGGAAAAGTGGGGAAAGGCCCAGAGTCTCTTTCAGATTTTTCTAAGGCCAGCCAAGGAGAGAAATTCCTAATACTCATATATCTCGGACAATTGAGTATAATGTGAGCAAGAGTCTCCACTTGGTTTTTACAGTGTGGACAAACCCGATCCTGGAGAGGGATAGATAAGTAGCAACCCTTTGTAATGGCAAATGGAAAAGTATTGCATCTGGCCCTTGTAATAATTCATCTTTGTTGGGGTTCAGTTACTAGTTCAAGATATTTGGCTATGTGCCCCTGTTCTGGTACTATTCCAACAGAAAGGGGTGAGCATGATTTATTTGCTTGCCCCAACAAGATATGGTATTCCTTTTCTAAAAGTCTGCTTTTTAAGGTTCAGAGACTCTCTTTGGGTGACAGCATACAGAGATCTTCAAGTAATAAACCTAGTGAGTAAATTTTTAATTTAAGAAGTTGATACCATTAGGAGGCAAATAGGTCTGGGCATGCAGCATATGTTAAACTGTGCGCATCAGAGTTAAAACATAATTTGATCCAGTACTTGAATGTATTCAGCCATGCTCTTGTATCAAGTAGGTTCTGACCAGTTTCTAAGCATAGTACAGCATATAGTACAGAGTGTGGTAAGCCAAGTATTTTTATAGAGGAAGCCAGATTGTATTCTTTCAACAGAATTGTTCCATGCAGTTATCCATAAAGGAACTCCATACAGAAGTTGCTGAACTACCTTGGAGTTGAAAACCTTTAGAGCTGCTGAGACATATCCCCTTCCCTTGGAATATAAAAACTTACCACCACTGAAGCAGTGTGATAGCTTCCTTTTATAGCAATGTCTCTGTGGGCCTTTCTCCACTTACCTTAAGCCCTGCGCTACTTGAGGAGAGTAGCGCGGGGTCCCCCGGCACTCCCCACGAGAGGGGCAGCGACAGCGCAGCCGCCCCGACGCTGCCGCTGTCACGCCCCCTCAGCGCGTGGCATTCCTGGTGCTCTTGCAAAGGGCGCCTTTTGATGACCCCGTCGTGGGGATGCCCGGGCGCGCGCCTGGGATGCCGCGAGCTGAGAGCAGTGCGCAGCATAGTGGGGATCAGGGTGAGTGGGGAAACTCCCTGTGTCTGGCCCAAGTGGCTTTATGATGAAAGGTATTTCTGAAACCTGAAGCATTTTTTTAGGTTTGTGGAAAGATCTGTCTTGCTCCAGTGCTCCAGTGCTCCAGTGCTAAATTTAAGTATCCTCAGATTTGGCTTACTTTGCTATTAGTATATAGACAAGTGGGGATCTGCCAGAAACTTGTGGGAAGGGGCATTCCCCCACCTTCGTTTCCTCCACTTTCCCATTACATTTTCACTTCTCATTCTTTCTCCATCTTGCCAGCTTTTATCTTATTCTTTCCCCCATTACTATCACTGTTTCTGCCCCCTAGTTCACCACTCTTTCTCTTTTTGTCCCATCCCCATCAATTTCTTTCTCTTTATCTCTTTCCCAGCCACTCTTCCCTTCTTTCTCTGTCTCTATCCTCTTCTTTTCCCCTATCTTTGAGACTAACTCCAAGTCTATAGTAGATCCTAGCAATGTCCTGGCTCAGAGCTGCTCTTGGTATCTGCCAGCAGCATGACTGGGTCTGGAGGATCTATTGCCTATGGGCCCAGAGTATCCATTGCCTCTGGCCTTCCCAGCATCTGTCACCTCTGGATCCAGAGCTTTTCCTCGCATCTATCACTGCTGCTGTGTCCAGAGTGGCTGCTGGCATCTTTTGTTGCCACATCTGGGCCTGAAACAGCTGCCACCATCCTTTAATATCAAGGTCAGTCCAGAGTGACTCCATTCTGTTCTGGTGAGTGCATTGTAGGCATGTGCTCAGACAACACAAATGTATTTTGGGGGATTTAATCCCCCCTATATATATAATTGTTAATTTCAGGTTTTTCTAAATGCTTGGAGAGTCCCCAAAGTTTGAAGAAAAACCTGTTTAGCATTATTGTGGCCAAGATCTGCAGATTTATGTTATTCTTATAACTTATAACAGTTAAATATTGGGAACATTGTTATTGTATTGGAAAGTCATATCAGGAACAATTTCCGTTTTCATGGACATTGGATACCTACCCATTATTTTGTATGGGGAAGTGAAGTTGAGTTTCCACAATGGCTGCTTTTAAAGCAGATGGCACCAAATTTTAAAGAATCCCAGTACTCTCTCTCTTTCTTCTAACAGCCTCCCAAGTCTGAAGGAAGTTGAATAAAGAGATCCAATTTTATACACCCCTGAAAAAGGTGCCCCCAGTCATTCTTGTTTCTATTGTTTCTTAAAGGGGAGAACACCAGAATGTGGCTTGGAATGACATCATGGTGTTGCTTGGATGTAGCCATATGTAGATTTTTACTTTCTGTGCTAAATATGTGGTTATGAATACACATTGTGGTTGGTGGATAGTGGCAGAGATGCCAGAGATTGTGGGATGCTTTCTTTCAGTTCCGCTAATTAGCTGTATCAGATAGTGTGCTTGACATGTTCAATCAGCATGAGTTCTGGCATAGCATCCCCCAGCAAAGGGAGACCATAACATTGGCTGCTCCAAAGCACTGCTCCAAGAACAATTTAAATTTTCTGTAAACACTTATCTACATGCTAAACTATCCAACTTCACATACATGCACATGCATATATCATTTGAGATTCTCATTTTCTGTCTCTCCCCTGGCAGTGTTGATGACCTCATCCTGCCTCAGTTGGAAATATGTAATTTCCTTGATGTTCTTCCAATGCCTTCTCAGCAAACCTTCCTTAGAGCATTTAAATTAAAAATCACTAGTAGGATTATGTCAAGTAAATGGACGGATACTTCAATCTGAAATGTTTATGCATTTTCTCTGGGTAAAACTATTAGTACAATTTTAAAAACAGTGCTCTAAAGGCAAGGCCATGTGTATAAGTTGTGATTTTGTAAAAGCATAAAACGGTATGGAATATAAGACTGCATACATCTTTTTGGGAAACTCAGCATTTAAAAAATATAAACCCTGTGGCTATAAAAATTTATTTAAAAGTGTCTCAGCAACACCTGCTGTAATGTCACAAACCAGAGTTAATTTTCTGATGGCTGAGTTTGGGGTTTCCATATTCAGCACATCTGCATGCAACTCCTTCCGACTTGCAAAGTGCAAAATAAAAATTTGCAAATGGGTAGTATGTTGATGTTGCCTGGCTTAGAGAGACCTTGATGAAGAGCAGCATAACTCTTGATTCTGTGTCTGAAGCTCTGTAATGTGTGTGCTGGCTTTCAGAGGTGAAGTGGTCATGACTTAGCACAGGGCCTTTTCTGTTTTGGCATCTTGGTTGTGGAACACTTTTCTCTCGACCCTAGGTCTAGTGCCAAATTTGATGATTTTTCAGTGCCCAGTTTTAAACTATGTTGTTTGCTCTGGCATTTTTGTGTTGATTTTGATTAGTTAATTTCCTGTATCGAATAGTATCTGTTGTGATGTTACCACTGCTTTTTCTCTGCTATTTTTTTTCTTTGCGATTGTATTGTTATTTTTCAATTTGAGTTGGTTTATTGTTAGCTATAGTAATTAATCTGTTTACTATATTATCTCCTTATAATTATTTTATTACTGCTAGATTTCCTTCAGATTTTATTTTCTGCTGTCATTATCCTCTATTGTTTTATTTTAAGTTGCACTGTGCTATTGCTAAAAGTCACTTTTGGAAAATTTTAACTGATATACATACAGTATATTATATCTACTAACAAAATTATTTTCTTCCTACCCATAGTACCCCATCATGTAAACTTTATTGCATTTCTTGCTTTGGATGTTATGAATAGCAATAGCTCTCTCTCATTCCAGTGCTAATAACTAGTACTAGTTTAAACACACATTTAAAACAACAAGCTACAAAAATGCATCTACACTGCAACAAAAGATAAAGGGGAGCAAACTCAACTAAAATCCACTGAAAAGTCTAAGAATTTGAGCTAAAGACAACAAAAATAGAAAATGATAGAATATATTTATTATATAGCACCAACTAATGATTAAAACCGAGGGCCTAAAAAATGGGTTTCAGTGAAATAACTACAGGTCTATGTCTTGCTGACATAAAAACTATAACTTACAAAGTTGATGAAACTTGAATTACACAATTAAACAAAAGACCTGACATGTTTCAGCTACTTGCACCTTCTTCAGTGGTCACCAATATGCAAGGTTAAAACCCACTTCCCAATAATATATGTATTATAATGTATTTTGGAAGCCTGACCTGGTAGTTGTTTCTGAAATCATAAAAAAGGAAAAAGAGAAGAAATATGCAAATTATTATGATTAAAATGAAAAAAAACCTTTGTATTAATGAAACTCATACTACTCCATCAATTGAGGAAAACTGAGATTTAGGAAACCTTTTGACTTGTGCTTTCTCTAATTACAAGGGTTTTCATTCTTGAGCAGTTGCAAAAGAATGGAAAAGTCAATAGGAATATAGACCTTCAAATGAAGCAAACTATCTTGAGCCTCTATTCATTTTTTGAAGTTGTTATATTTTGGATGAGAAGCATGATCATAATTCTGATAATAAAATCTGGCATTTGAAAATTGTTTCATAGGGCTCTCCCACTTGATAATTTCAGAAAGTATTGATGCTCCTTATCTGATTTATATGCACATAAGATTTTTGTACGTTATGATCACCTATGTAAAATGGACATTTGAACATACATGTCTGTTTAAGCAGCTAATGCCATAGATTTCTAAACCTCTTCATGCAAGATGAAAAACAGTCAGAGTTACAGCCTACCAGCATCGTCTCACATGTTTGAGTTGGGCTAAGATCCCAGACAATCCACATGTTTCTTTGTTTTCAGGACATATCAGCCAGTATGGTAGAAGATATATTGAAGTGTTTCAACCACTCATTATTATCTAGCCTTTTTGTACCAGTTTCCCAACAGAGGGGGCTAACAAAATAGCAAGTGAATTTGCTCTGCCATATGGCCTGCAGGGCTTCCATTTTTCTCTCATAGGTGATGAAGCCATTTTCACAACTTAATGATGTACCAAGGGATTTGGGGAGGGGGAGTGGAGGACGAGGGATTTGTTTCACAGAAGTGGGCCTCAGATGTGTGACAAAAATTAATAATGTATTTGGGTCTTTATTGGATTAGAGGTGGTGGTGGAAGATCAGCTTATACATATTAATCCTTTGTGAAAGGTTTAAAATAGTATTTAGTGGTAAAAATATACCCAGATGCTTCTATTCCTGTATACTGCAAAAAGGGATATATGTTTAAAACTGAACAGAAATAGCCTACTTTATCACAAGTTTAATATAACAAGGGAAAACATTAATACAACACATCTGTAAGCATATATATATCCTTTCAAAAATAAATTTATTATTGTGAAGCATGAGGAGTTTGTTTATTTTCAGTTACAATAGCATCCCGGCTGTTTCATAGTGTGAGGAAGCCTTCAGTGATAACAGTAATGATAACAGTGATAACAGCCTTATAAACCCCTACAAACATCTGAATCAATATCCAGGGATGCTATCTCATAGTAAGATGGTAAATTATATGGTAGAGACTGTCTGCTGATTTGAACTTAGATTATGTTGCCAAATGTCTGGAGCATGCTCAGCAATAATTTCCCCAAACTATTTCCAAGGCAGACGAACCAGGTAGAGGGGAGGGATACCCATTAATAAATTAGCTCTCCCTGTGTGGTTCCCATATAAACATATGCTATATTAAGATAGGGTCAAAGTCAGGATAGCCTACTCAGGGGTGGGAAATTTCTGCAGATTTAGGGGCAGAACATGGGGAGAGTTTGGAGAAAAAAGGGAGTTCAGCAGGGATATGTCTGGAGATCCACTATAATTCTAGGAGATCACCAGATCCCACACAACTGGGCTGCAGCCATCAAAGACAAAGCTGTAGATTTTTAATGGGGTGGGTTGGGGGGGGGGGCAGAGCCCCGCCTCCCTAAGGCAAGCCTCCAGCCTCAGTGCTTATAAAAGCAGCTCTCCAAGGCCAGGGATGGAAGACTCCCCTGCCCCACCTGCCCCCCGCCCCCCCCACCCCACCAGCTGGGCTCCCAGCTGGCAGCTGGCAGTCCCTTCTGCCCTCCCCTCCGGGCAAAGGCATAGCTAAGGAAACTGGAGCCTGGTGCAAAATCTGAGTTTTGTGGGGTCCCTCTATGGGCGGCCGCTGTGATGCTGGAATCCACCCCCAAACAGCATCACTTTCAATGGTGTTTAGACTAGGGAGCCCAGATTCTCCTTTTAAATCCACCTTAAAGGGAGAATCTGGGGTCCTAGTTAAAACAACATTGAAAGTGATGCTATTTTGAGGTAGATTATCCCACACTCTGAAACAACATCACTTTCAGTGTTTAAACTGGGGACCTCAGATTCTCCCTTTAAATCCATGCCAAAAGAGGGTGGATTTAAAAGGAGAATCTGGGGAAATTTGGGGGCGTCTGCTGTCAGGGGTGCAATTCTTAAGCTAGCATCACCAAACTTTCAGGATATCTTTAGGAGACTCTCCTTATGATACCACCCAGGTTTGGTGGTGTTTGGGTCAGGGGTCCAAAGTTATGGACCCTCAAAGGTGTAGCCCCCATCTTCTATTAGCTCCCATTGGAAACAATGGGGGATGGGGCACCCCCTTTGGGAGTCCATAACTTTTGACCACCTGAACCAAACCTCACCTAACGGGGGGTGGAGCTTCAGACATGTAATGGGGTGGTTGAATCTGGGAAAAAAAACCCTTACCTACATCCTTGGCAAGCATGTCTCTTGCTATCAACACACAAAAAATTGCACTAAATATAAACTTACCTGTAATACTTCAATCACAACATCCAGGAGAAAATGCGTTATGATTGTATATTCATAGTTGTGAAACTCAAACAATATTTGGTAGATATTTTTGATAATAAATCAATATCTTTCAAGGTTTTTTGGGGGGAGCATGATTGGGCAGTAATTTCAAACTATAGAATGAAGCACATAACAGAAAGAGTTGCTAAATGCAACACTGTTGTGCCTTCGCCTGATTGCTGGGATTTAGAGGACAGGAACAAGGACATGGACTTACTCTAGACTCCAAGAAAAGAATATGGGAACCAGAAGTCATTAAGCTGTTCCATTAGAAGTTTGTCTAAAAGTAATTTCAGGATTAGGACCATGATTTTTGGCCAGAGGCTGGGTTGAACAAACATGTAAAATGCAGTGGGTTTTCTGGGCTGTGTGGCCATAGTCTGGTGGATCTTGTTCCTAACATTTCGCCTGCATCTGTGGCTGGCATCTTCAGAGGTGTATCACAGAGGGAACTCTGTTACACACCCTCTGTGATACACCTCTGAAGATGTCAGCCACAGATGCAGGCGAAACATTAGGAACAAGCTCCACCAGACCATGGCCACAAAGCCCGGAAAACCCACCACAACCATTAGTGGTATGCCACTGCCATTTTCGGCTATTTTGATAGGATCTGATCAATGCATTCAATTAAAATGCTTTGCTACCTATCATCCATTGTATCAGAATAGTGCCATCTCATTCCAGGCGACACACACTGCAACTGAGGAAAATATACCTGTACAAACATTTAGGCAATGATTTTAGTAAATATGAAGAAATTGTCTATAATCATTGTGGACTTTAGGCACTTCTTGTGTCCTGGTTTTGATGGCAATTGTGTAGTTGCCATTGTGAGAAGCTGAAATATGTTACAGAACAAAGATTTTAAAAAGGCATGAAATGCTGCTCTATGGCCTCTAAAGAGAAAGAAAACAATGGGAAATCATCAAAAGCAACTTCAACTGGACACTTTTATTTCTGTTCAGTTTAATAATTCAAAGGAAAACTATCTAAACCATAGAGGTCCAGAGAAGGGTAGGTGGTCTAGTGAGAAAAACCAAGTAAGAATATCCATGTAAGAAATGATCAAAAAGTGTAATGTCCCTTTTTTCTCAGTGTTTGATCAGACTGCTGGATCAGTCTGCTTGATCAGACTGCTGAACCCACAGAATAAGAAATATAGAACAAGTGGTACTGTATTATCAGATTCATCACAGTGTCCAATATGGTGCTTTTCCAATTGCATTTGAGGGATAAGAACATAAGAACATAAGAACATAAGAACAAGCCAGCTGGATCAGACCAGAGTCCATCTAGTCCAGCTCTCTGCTACTCGCAGTGGCCCACCAGGTGCCTTTGGGAGTTCACATGTAGGATGTGAAAGCAATGGCCTTCTGTGGCTGTTGCTCTCCGAGCACCTGGACTGTTAAGGCATTTGCAATCTCAGATCAAAGAGGATCAAGATTGGTAGCCATAAATCGACTTCTCTCTCCATAAATCTGTCCAAGCCCCTTTTAAAGCTACTCCGGGTTAGGTGGCCATCACCACCTCCTGTGGCAGCATATTCCAAACACCAATCACCATCGTTAGCGTGAAGAAGTGTTTCCCCTTTTATTAGTTCTACCCTTCTTCCCCCAGCATTTTCAATGAATGCCCCTGGTTCCTAGTATTGTGATGTTAGAGAGAAAAATTCTCTCTCTGTCAACATTTCTTTTCTACCCCATGCATAATTTTTATAGGACTTCAATCATATCCCCCCCTCAGACGTCTCCTCTCCAAACTAAAGAGTCCCCAAACGCTGCAGCCTTTCCTCATATAGGGAAGGTGCTGCAGTCCTCAATCATCCCTGCATTAAGCCCTTCTCTGCGCTTTTTCTATCTCTTCAATATCCTTTTTTGAGATGTGAGCGACCAAGAACTGAACACAAGTAATTCCAAGTCGCGGTCGCACCACAGCTTTATATAAGGGCATGACACAATCTTTGCAGTTTTATTCTCAATTCCTTTCCTCTAATTATCCCCAGCATAGAGTTTGCTCTTTTTTCACAGCTGCCATACATTGAGTTGGACATTCCCATGGAACTGTCAACTAAGACGCCCAAATCCCACTTTTGCCTGGTCTGTGACTGATAGCACTGGACCCCCTGTAGCGTGTATGTGAAGTTTGGATTTTTTGCCCCTATGTGCATCACTTTGCATTTTGCATACATTGAACTGCATTTGCCATTTCTTAGCCCACTCACCTAATTTATCAAGGTCCGCTTGGAGCTCCTCTCATAATCCCTTTGTGGTTCTCACCCACCCTACATAATTTGGTATCATCTGCAAACTTGGCACACCACGCTTACCCACCCCTACTTCCAGGTCATTTATGAATAGGTTAAAGAGCACTGGTCCCAATACGGGATCGCTTGGGAGACACCACTCCCTACATCTCTCCATTGTGAGAATTTCCCATTTACACCCTTTACTCTTTTGCTTCTTCCCTGTTTCTCAACCAGTTTTTAATCCATAGGAGGACTTCCCCTCTTATTCCTTCATTGCTGAGTTTTCTCAATAGTCTCTGGTGAGGAACTTTGTCAAAAGCCTTTTGGAAAATCCAAGTAGACAATGTCCACTGGTTTCCCTTATCCACATGCCTGTTTACATCCTCAAAAGAACTCTAGTAAGTTTGTAAGACCCAGGATTTGGTCTCCTCTGCAAAAGCCATGCTTGAACTCTTTCTCAGCAGAGTCTCTGCTTTTCTACATGTTTTATAATTTTTTATCTTTAATGACAGATTCTACTAATTTACCAGGAACAGATGTCAAAACTGACTGGCCTTGTAATTTCCCGGGTCCCCCCTAGATCCTGTCTTAAAGATTGGTGTGACATTGGCCATCTTCCAGTCTTCAGGGATGGAGCCTGCATATTAAAGTGAGAAGATCAGCAATCTTCGTGCTTTGGAGCTCTTTTAAGAACCTCCTTGGGTGAATGCAATCTGGGGCCAGGGGATTTTGGTAACATTTTAGTTTATCAATGGCTGCCAGAACTTTCTTCCTTGTCTACCACTATCTTTGTTAGTTCCTCGGATCTTCAGCCTCCTAAGAAGCTTGGTTCAGGTGCAGGAATTTTCCTCACCTCCTCTTATACAGGGTGAAGACAGATGCAAAGAATCTCATTCAGCTTTTCTGCAATCTCCTCTGTCATCTTTTAGCACACCCCTTTTGTTCCTTTGTCATCTAACGGGTCTACCGCTTCCTTGCTGGCTTCCCCTGCTTTTTTGATGTACTTGAAGAACTGTTTATGTTGCTGGTTTTTTTGATGTTCACAGCCATGTGTTCTCTCACGAAATCGCTTTTTTTTTGCCTCCCTTACAGCTAACTTGCTTCTCTTTTGCCACCATTTGTGTTCTCTCTGGTATTCTTTATCAGTTAAGTTGGACTTCCATTTTCTAAAAGACATCTTTTTTTCCCTAATAATTTCCTCAACGTCCCTTGTTAACCATGGTGGCTTTCTTTTGGACTGGGCGCTGCCTTTCCTAACCTGCGGAACACATTCCAGCTGAGCTTTTGTGACTGTGTTTTTAAATAAAAAATCCCTGGGGTTCCACAAAAAGTAATTAAGATGACCTGTAACGGTTAAAAAATGTATCTAAAAATTACTTCTTATGCCTTACTGTTAATGTTCCCATGCAGTGTACAACTACTGGAAAGTGTTAGGCATGTTCTAGGATGCATTCTTAGGTCACACAGGATACACATGAAGTTGATGAGGCCTGGTTAACTCTCTGAATGAGATGAGCTTATTTCTTTATAACACTTTCCAGAATCTTCTGCAATGTTCAGAGGGTCTGTGGTAGATGTGGGAAGGCTACTGTGTGGAGGTTACTCACCAAATTTTTTAATATAGACATAGTTACTAAGGTAAAACATTTGAAAACCACAGATTTAACACATAGTATAGTTTCTACTTTTGTATAAAAATTGTTGTCTTCAGCCTCCCAAATGGCCCAGCTTAATCTGAACTGATCAGATCTGGAAAGCTAAGTAGAGAGATCTGCATCTTAATATTTGGATGGGAGGACCAAGGAAAATATAGGTTTGCTATGGAGAGAAAGGCAACAACAAAACATATCTGCTTATCTAGTGTTGAACTGCAGGCTCCACCTCCAAAGTGCACCTGACTTTGAAGGTGCAGCTTCAAGGGCAAAGCCAGCAGTATGAAGCTGGACCCGGCCAGGCTGACCCACAGTTCAGAGTAGAGTGGTACAATTACTTCCCTTGATTCCCAGAATTGCATATCCCAGAATTGCATCCCAGAATTGCCATTTCACATTGCTGACTCATGTTCAGTTTGTGGTCTACTAAGACTCCCAGATCCATTTAACATGCACTGTTGTCAAGCCAGGTGCCACACATCCTATATCTGTGCATTTCTTTTTTTCTGCCTAAGTGTAAAATCTCACATTTATCTCTGTTGAAATTCATTTTGTTAGTTTTGGCCCAGCTCTCTAATCTGTCCAGTTCATTTTGAATCCTGCTTCCAGGGTATTACCTACCCCTCCTAATTTAGTATCATCTGCAAATTTGATCATCATGCCCTCTATTTTATTATCCAAGTCATTGATAAAAATATTGAATAGCACTGGGCCCAGGACATAACCCTGTGACACTCTACTGCTGATTTTCAGTGATCACATTATTCCTTTCCAAGTGCTTACAGACTGTCTCCTTAACGATCTGCTCTAGAATCTTTCCTGGTATTGATGTCAGGCTGACTGGATGTCCTCTTTTTCCCCCCTTTTGAAGATGTGGGCAACATTAGCTCTCCTTCAGTCCTCTGGGACTTCTCCTGTTCTCCAGGAGTTCTCCAAGATTATAGCAAGCAGTTCTGAGATTACTTCTTCCTGTTCTTTTAATACCCTGGGATGTAGTTAATCAGGGCCCGGAGATTTGAATTCATTTAAAGTATTCAGGTATTCCTGTACTAGTTCTTTATTTATCTGTGCTGAATTTCCCCTACTGTATCTTCTGATCCATTTCTCCCCAGTTGAGCACTGTTTTTACTTTTGGGGGGGAAAAACCGAGGCAAAGAAGGTATTGGGTAGTTCTGCCTTTTCTCTGTCCCCTGTTAGAATTTCACCATCTTCTTTACGCAGTGACCCTATCATCCTTTTTCTTCCTTTTGTACAGACATAACCAAAAAAACCCTTTTTATGATTTTTAACATCTCTCGCAAGTCTGAGCTCATTGTGAGCTTTAGCTTTTCTGACTTTCTCCCTCCATGTCTTGACTATTTGTTTAAATTCCTCTTTAGTGATTTCCCTCCTTTTCTATTTTTTGTTCATGTCTCTTTTATATCTTAGCTCATTTGAGAGTTCTTTAGACATCCATCCAGGTTTCTATAGACACCTCCCATTTTTTCTCCTCATTGGAACTGTTTGAAATTGTGCCTTCAAGATCTCACTTTTAAGAAACTCCATCCATCTTCTACTTCCTTCTCTTTTAATATTCTTAACCATGGGGTCACACCTAGTAGTTTCTTAAGTTTACTGAAATAAGCTTTCTTAATGTCTAGAACATGTGTCTGACTAGACATGGCATTCCGTTTCCACTGTATAACAAACTCCAGTAGAACATGGTCACACCCATCTAAGAACCCTACCACTTCCACCCCATTAATCAGGTTATCATTGTTGGTGAGGAGCAGATCTAAAATAGCCGATCCCCTTGTTGCCTCATCCACCTTCTGGACCATGAAATTGTCTGCAAGGCAAGTAAGGAAATTGTTTCACCTGGTAGTCCTGGCAGTGTTTGACTCCCAGCAAATATTTGGATAATTGAAATCTCCCATTTCTACTATTTCTCTTCTTTGTGAAAGTTTGGTCATCTGCTCCAAGAAGCCATCATGCTCACAGGTGTAATCATCCCTGACATATAGTGCTATTCCATTACCTTTCCTAGTTGATCTATTTCTCCGGAATAGGTTGTACCCCTCAATTATTACATTCCAGTCATGAGATTCATCCCACCAGGTTTCAGTGATGTCTGTTATATCATATTTATTATGCCATGTTAAGAGTTCCAGTTCATCCTGTTTATTACTCATGCTTTGAGCAATAGTGTAGAGACATCTAAGGCTTTGATTCATGCCTATATCCTTCAGCCTGTTCTCTCTAGTACTAGGTGAACTCCTTCCCACTTGAATATTGTCTCCATCCCCCACTTCACTCAGTTTAAAGCCCCCCTGATAAGATTTGTCAATCTCCTAGCAAAAATGTTCTTCCTTACAGCCATGAGGTGTAACCCATCCCTTGCCAGTAGTCACTGTTCATGAAACTGCAGACCATGGACCAAGAAGCCAAAACATTCCTGGCGGCACCACCTGCGAAGCCACTTATTCACCTCCACTATTCTTCTTTCCCTCCCTGGGCCATGTCCTTCAACTGGAAATAGAGATGGAAGGACAACCTGTGCATCCAGTTCCTTCAGCTTACTTCCGAGAGCCTCAAAATCCTTTTTGATGTCATGAAAGCTACATCTAGCAGTGTCATCTGTTCCAAAATGGATTTAAAGGAGGGGATAATGGTCAGTGGGCTTAACAAATCTTCTTAGCCTCTCTGTGTCATCATGGATTTTTGCCCCAGGGGGACAGCACATCTCTTGATAGATCTTGTCAGGCCAGCAAATTGCTGCTTCTGTCCCCCTTAGCAGGGAGTCCCCTACCACCACCCTTATCAGGGAGTCCCCTACCACCATATCCAGGCGAAGTGGAGTTCTTGGCAGGAAGGGGACTGGTCTGCTGAGAGTGTCCCTTTAAATGGCACCCAGGGCATGCACCTTGGTTTCCCTACCCTAGATACCCCCCTGTCATCTTTTGCCTTTTATACCTCATGGTGTTGGTTACAAATCAAAGACATTGTGTACTGAGTTTTACTGAATTCAGTGGGATTACTCTCAGAAAATTGTGCACAGAATCTCTGCCATATTGCAATTCTATGCACACCTACCTGTGAATAAGCTCACTGTAATCAGTGGATCTCATTTCTGAATCAACATATGATTACAGTACCTGCATACAGCAGATGTGACTATATATAAATATAGGAAACATATGTAATAAAAATAGCTACTTTTATTGTGTATATTGATACTTGCATGAGGTTAAATGTACTGTAAGGGATAGCCTAGAAATAAAATATAAGGAAATGAACCACTCATGCTTTGTTATAAATTTCATTGTTCAGGAAATATAACCTATATGTTAAAAGTAAATATTGAATTCAGGCCAGAATTGTTGATCCCGGGAGGATAAAAATTGTAGGAAACTTGTGAGGAAAAGCTGTCAGACACAAGGATATGCAGTCTGTCACACACTCTGGCTCTCTATTTCTCTCAGGAGACTGAGATATTGTTTATATAGAAAGAGGCTGGATGGGATGTATTAATAATAATAAGAGAGAGAGCAGTGGAAGCCCATCTCAGTGGAGCATCCTCCATGGACCAAATGACCTTTTCCTGTGCAGCTGCCTTAAGCCATTTGTCTGACTTTTCAAACAAAATCAATCCTATTTCCAGTTCAAGATTTCTAACTGCTTGTGTGAATAAACAGATACATGGACGTAATGCACTGGAAGTGTGCCTTGCAATGTTTTTCTCCTTACTGTTTCAGCATATTTAGTTCTTTAAAAAATAAGCGACAAACCACTCTTCTTAAAGTGTTTGCGACTGCTGATGACTGCCCTCCAAACACTCTTTCCTGTTAAAGGCAACAGGACATCCTTATTTCATTTACCTTTAACAGTGTTATGAGAAAACAGATGACTTGTTCAAGGTCAAGGAGTAACATCTTGACTAAGATAATGGTTCAACACTGACACTGTACACTTCAGACTTTGGAGATGATTTTAATATTAGTTCTATTTGCTCACATCCATACATAGTAATGGGGAATACTTTGCCATGTATTATTTTGATTATCTTAAATTTGTCTGCCAGTAACACATCCTTACATGTAAGGATTTTTTCTAGCTCCTTCACTGCCCTTCCTAGTTTCAATCTCCTTGTGATTTCTTGATTGTGGTCTCACTTTTGATTGATGTGGTAGACAAAGAATAGAAAATCTTAAACAATTGTAATGTCTTCATTTTCAAAGTTGTTTAATTCTTGATGTTCAACTGTCCTCTTGCTTTGGCACTTTCTTCTTTCACCTTCATCAGTAGACATTTCAAGTCTCCACTATTTTCTGACTATAATGTGGTATCGTCTGCATATCTCAGATTGTTAATGTTCCTTCCAACAATTTTCAATCCACCTTCATCTAAATATAATCTAGCTTTCCTTAAAATATGTTCTGCATAAAGATTGAAGAGATAGGGAGACAAATAAACATGTATGGTACTTAATGTTGAATAAGTACAATAGTTGCTGAGTGGCTATCTGTTTTTAGGATGATATATTGTTATTAGTCAAAAGTAGTTGGTTGATGCTTCATCAGTAGGAGTTAATAGTTAAGCAATGCTTTCCTGAATATATTTAACCCCCCCCCTTTTAATTTTCCCCCTGTTTTTCCCCTGTGGAAATCAAGGTAGTATATATGATTTTCCCCATCTTCAGGTTTGCAGTAACCCTGTCAGGCTGAGATTGTATGAGTGACCAACGTCAGCCAATAACAGATTTCAGTAAGCACAATGAACTTCTTGTACCTGAAATCTCAGAGAATCACTGTCAGTCAGAGAAGAAGATACTGAACTTGATCAATATGTGTGCAGTACAGGCATAAATATAAAAAAGAACTATTACATATTTGTCACCTTTCTGTTCTCTTACAGAGTTTTTGGGGCAGCTATACTCCTGACTTCCACTCTCAACATGCTAATACCATCTGCGGCTCGAGTGCATTTTGGATGTGTTATCTTTGTTAGAATCTTGCAAGGCCTTGTTGAGGTATGGAAAATAATTAAAAATTATTTTGCTATTTCCACCATCAACATGGATAGGAGAAAGCGCTACTGCTCACGATCTCCCTCACTTTTTCTGACAAAGATCTTTTTTTGTGTCTGTTCTATTTTGGTGCTGCTCTTCTCTCCTAGGAATGACCAGGAGGAACTGTGCTGGGGTTGCACTGGAACTAATGGGTGGAAATCCATTCTGAAGCTACTAAAGGAATGGTCAGGAGACATGATTTGTGTATTCATCTGATAGATTTTCCTTATACTCCCTTCTACCAAAAAAGATCAATAACTGTCACTTACAATAAAACACAACTGCATAAAAGGGTGATTATTACATTACTGACCCCACTAAAATTGACAGTTTTTAGCAACTCACCATCTATGAACAAGTCTCAAGGACTGAGAATGAAAAATCTCTTTATTTACCCATTGGAGCCCCAGAATACAGAAGTCTCTTCACCTGGCATCTGAAATGCAAAATATGAGGCACCAGGTAAACAGATACAGAGTTAGTGTCCCACAAGCAGTTCTTAGGGCTGCCTAGAGGAGGAGATTATGCAGACAAATTCCAGGCCCTGGTCATTCCAAAGTTCCATGAAGCTGGGCAAGTCATGTGATCTCCTTTCACACTTCTGTGTGGGTCAGGATGAAATTATAGTCTTGAGGACTACTGTAGCCATCAGCAGATCTACAGAAGAGACCTGTTCAAAGAAGGTAACCCTTTCCCCCCTTATCCAGGGCAGGCATAAGCAAAGTGGAAAAATGAGAATGTACTGCAACCAGCATGTTCTATTTTATCAGAAATTTATGAACCTCTTCCTTCTAGTTGATTTGTCCCATGTTTTGAGAATTATCATGAATTCCATGACAAGTCCTGTTAGTCCCATACACTGATTACAACTAATATAAAATCAAATAAACAGTAAATAAGCAATTTATTCCACAGGGTGTAACTTATCCAGCCTGCCATGGAATATGGAGCAAGTGGGCACCTCCTCTAGAGAGAAGTAGACTAGCAACTACATCTTTCTGTGGTAAGTAACATCTTAAGTTCTTGTTATCACTTCATCTGAATTTAACAATATTTTTGCTTTATTTGATTCATCTACAATAATCACACCTCTGGTTTGCTATGGAATTCACTTTCACATAAGAGGGATCTGGGAGTCT
The DNA here is from genome assembly GCF_021028975.2 of Sphaerodactylus townsendi. Lineage (NCBI taxonomy): Eukaryota > Metazoa > Chordata > Lepidosauria > Squamata > Sphaerodactylidae > Sphaerodactylus > Sphaerodactylus townsendi. The sequence continues at coordinate 100,817,670 of NC_059426.1, read as the reverse complement.
TACTAGACTACAAACTGAACATGAGTCAGTAGTGTGATATGGCAGCCAAGAAAGCCAATACAATTCTGGGATGCATCAATAAGAGTATAGTGTCTAGATCGAAGGTAGTAATTGTATCACTCTACTCTGCATTGGTCAGACCTCACCTAGAGTGCTGTGCTCAGTTCTGGGTACAGCAATTTAAGAAGGATATTGACAAGCTGGAACGTGATAAATGATAAAAGGTCTGGATAAATGATAAAAATAATAAAAGGTCTGATAAAATGATAAAAGGTCTGGAATCCATGCCCTACAAAGAGAGATTCAAGGAACTGGGAATGCTTAGTGTGGAGAAGTGAAGATTGAGGGGGGGAGGGGGGCATGATACCTATGTTTAAATATATGAAGGGATGTCATGTTGGTGAGGGAGCAAGCTTGATTTCTGCTGCTCCAGAGACTAGGACATGGAGCAATGGATTCAAGGTGCAGGAAAAGAGATTCACCTAAAAAGAGATTCCATCTAAACATTAGGAAGAACTTTCTGACTGTCAGGGCTGTTCGACAGTAGAATACACTACCTCAGAGAGTGATGGAGTTTCCTTCTTTGGAGGTTTTTAAACAGAAGCTGGATGAACATATGTTGGGAGTGCTTTGATTGTGTGTTTCTGCATGGCAGGGGGTTGAATCTGATGGCCCTTGTGGTCTCTTCCAACTCTATGATTCTATGATTCTAAGAGTGATTAGGATAGCAATCTCACATTTCTAGATCTGTTAAGAAAAATGGGCACTTGCATAGAATCACACTGTTACGCACTTAAAACTATGATAGAAAACTATGATAGTAAATAAACAATCTGAAGACAATATGGAACATGTAGACGATCACATCACCTTACCCACCTACATTCCAGTTTGAAAAAAAACCCTAAATGCACTCAAAAGAATTTCACGTAAGTTGGTTGCTCTCTTTGGTGTATTTTTTATGACATCATATGATAAAGTTATGTAATTCAATCACATGAGAGTATCAGTCAATTAACATTTATAAGATTATCTGTATAATCTACATTTGGATATTTTGTCCAGAAAGATATCAATGAATAGTTTTCTTCAAAGGTATGCAAAATCACAGGTTTGTTTATACTGTGCAAGTAAGCAATTTGCTTTATGGGGCTTAGTATACTCAACTTGCGCACACGCTATACACGTGACTTCATATGAATATTCATTTTGGCTCCATAGCCACCCCTGTAAGTATTTCCACTTCATAAAAGTCTACCTTCTTTTCCAGGTTCCTATGCAGGTGCAGTTATTGCAATGCCTTTGGCTGGGATATTAGTGCAATATACTGGATGGTCTTCTGTGTTCTATGTGTATGGTAGGTTATTGACTATCTGCCTCATACCCTGTCTATTACCACAGCCCAACTGGATTTTAAATACTATTTTATTATTAATATAAATGGGATATTTTACTGTTAGATTTCATTACATCAAAAGCATAGTGTGAGCACCAGTGTGTGTAAAAAGGGGATTAAGGCTAGATAGTTCTCACTTCAAGTCAGCCATGAAGTTCATTGCAGACTTCGCGTCAATTTGTTGCTTTTTCTCAGCCTAATCTACCTCACACAGTTGGGAGACTTATTTGAAGGGTGGGAAGCTATGTATGATTATATACTTCCAAACTTCTTGGAAGATGGGAGATAAAAAAAAAAAAAGCATAGAAATTGACCAATAAGTCTATGTATGCAATGGAATAAACAATGGAACTCTGTTTACTTGCTGCCTATAATATAATCCTTTGAAATTCTACCACAGAAAATCCAACCACATTACCTATACGATATGATGACAATTCCCAGACAAGTTCAGCATAGAAACTGTATGTCATTAGATCAAATTTCAGCAAGTTCACAAGCTTATTGTATGGCCTTAGGAAAACCAAAATTTCCTACCAGTCTACAGAATGAAATTAAAAATATTCTATTTAATGTTGCTGTACAGTCTGTGGCTATGACAATAAATAGCTTAAATACTATGAGCAGGTGCCTCACCCATAGCCCCCAGTTGGGCTGATGCCTTCCCTTCTTCCCCTTCATGGGCACAGATCTCATCACACCCAGTATTGCCAAGATTTGGCTGGGTTTGTAAAAGCTTTTAAATCATTGTTATATCAATATTTCTGTTAATGCAGTTATATCGGTATTGCAACTCTTCTCAAAAATAATCCACCCAAATGTGGCACTACAGAGTCAAAGCAGTTCCCTAGACCTCATGCTGCTGAAGGAGACCATGTCTAGACCTGTAATTCTCTCCCTCTCCTCTCCCCTGCCACATACTTCCTGCCACTGCTGATGTTACAGGAGAACAGAAAGGCTCCTTTTAAAATAAAGACATATTTGAAACAAAGTTTTAAAAAGCCCTCCCAGTCATCAAGAAGAACAGAAGTGGGGCGGGGGGGGGGTGGTAGGTAAAGAGGAGTCAAAAAGAGACCCTGCTTGTACTGTACTTTGGAAAAGCACTCTGTGTTATTATTATATCAAAACTGTGCTCATTAGCAAATATTTTTGTTCTGGAGGCAAAGCAAATTAAAACTTGTGCTAGAAGTGGTTTTGCTTAATGTGACAGAATACATCTGTACAAGAAATCTTGCCGCAACAGACATTTGCCCCTATTGCACACCAGTCACCTTGTGCACCACTGTGGCAATAAAAAGGGGCAAGATCACTGAGAGTGTTGGCATAGAAATGCACCACTGTGGCACTACAGAGCCTGGAATGTGTGATTGCTGTGTTCAGACAAGTGGCTAGGGGCATGAGCTGTGATGTGATGGTGATTTGGGGGATAACTTAGTGCAAAAATCATGAGGATCCACAAGGATCCTTGCTTTTTAAGCAGGTGTTTGTGCCATTGTGGCACCATGGAGCATGAGATGTGTGACTGTTGTGTTCAGACAAGTGGCTAGGGGCATGAACTGTGATGTGATGGTAATTTTGGGGTGACCAAGTGAAAAAATCAGGAGGATCCGTGAGGATCTTTGCTTTTTTACCCCATTTTTGTGCCACTATGGTGCCACGAAGCATGGGATGCATGATTTTTGTGAGGGGTGGCAAGCAGGGGCACTGAGAGAGGAAGGTGGGGGGTGGCAAGCAGGGGCAGTGGGAGAGGACGGTGTGGGGGTAGCAAGCAGGGGCAGTGTGAGAGGAAGCTTTGGTTTAACAAGCAGGAGCAGTGGGAGAGGACGGTGTGGGGGTAGCAAGCAAGGGCATTGGGAATGGAAGGTGTGGGGGTGCAAGCAGGGGCAGTGGGAGAGGAAGGTGGGGGGAAAAGCAAGCAGTGGCAGTGGGAGAAGAAGGTGGAGGGGTGGAAATCCGGGGAAGGGGGGAGGAAGGGAGGGGAGGGAAAGCAGCATTGAAAGCAGCATTGTTTGCCTAAATTTGGCATGGATTGGGGGAGATTTAAAGGGAGAGCTCCCTTTAAATTTCCTCCCCCCCCCATCCATGCCAAATTTAGGCAAACAAAACAACACTGCTTTCAGTGATGTTTAAAGGGAGCCCAAAAGGCTCCTAAACCACCCACCCACCCTTATTCATTTGAATGCCCATATTGCGATTCGGATTCAAGCATTCAAATGGATTCAGATTCGGGCTGCTTGAATTCAGCCTGAATTCGAGCTGAATCTCCTGAATCAAACCTGATTGGGCTGTTTTGGCAATTTGGCCATGCCGAATCGCCAAGTCTAGCTATCAACACCTGGGTCATACCCATCATCAGGCACACTGCAGGATTCATCAACTGGACACAGGTGATTTGGATGCACTGGATAGAAGAACTCAGAAGACTGACAATAAAAACTCAGAAGACTGACAATATTCCACCCACGTAGTGATACTGATAGATTATACCTTCTCTGGAGATCTGGTGGCAGAGGGTTACTGCAAATAAAGCAAACAGTGGAAGAGCAGAAACATGCAGTGGCCAATTATGTGAATTAGTCAAGAACAGGCATTGATTGAAGTGAAGATTTACTGAAAGCTCAGAGAACCAAACCGGAGTACAGAAAAAGTGTCATTAAAACAAGAACTGATCGCTGGCACAACAAAGCACTGCATGGTGAATTTCTGAAGAAGATCAAATACTAAATACCATGATTTGAAAATCAAGATACAGCGACTATGGAACAAACCAGCTGAGATTTTCCCAGTGGTTATTGGCATCCTGGGTGCCATTCCAAAAACACTAGGGTGACACTTGAAACATCTTCAAATCAACAACATCTGTCAGATTCAGAAGGCACTCCTTTTTGAATCCTCATGAATATTATACTGATACATTACAACTTCCTAGGCCTCTGGGAGAGGCTCAAATTGTAATAAAAGGTCAACAACTGACTAAAAGAACTGGCATCTGTTATATTATAAATAAATAAATAAATATATTATTTCTATTGATTTGAAAAAATAAAATAATCAAGTACATTATCTAAAAGCATGAAACAGCAGAAAGATTGAATTATCTGCTGAAAGGGAGGTTCCTAGATGATTTAATGATTGCAAGTGACCACATTTCTTCTGAGAGGAAATACTTCCTAGGCTGATCCTTAGCTGCCTAGTGTTTTAAAGGTCAAAACTAGCATCCTGAAATGGGCACTGATTAAGTATTCCAAAGTTGCACATGAGATTTACAGTCACTTTCTACTCTGAGAATTCTGAATAGTAAGAGACAGCCCCACATAGAATGCATTTAGCAGTCAAGACTGAATGTTTCAAAAATACATATGACAGTCATCAAATTCCATCTCTTCAGATAGTCATAGTCCCAGATGGAGCTCTTGGAATGTCCCTTTGTTATTTTACTTGCCTTCTTAATGTAAGGTAATATCATTATTTATTCTGCACTTTGTGTTCATGGGAATGTAATCTGTGCAAAGGGTAAACTTCTTAGTATACAGGCATTCTTAGTATACATGCATTCTCTTATAGTAGGAAAGAGTCCCAAATAGTGGGAAATGAGGGGGAATCTCTCTGTGGATATCGAAGTGTTGCTTGAAGAAGAAAGGTTTACGGCCAGATAGAAGGTTCAGATGATGGCTACCCTAACCTTTAATATTTTTTTTGGAAGTAGGGAGGGGAAAAGCTCTAGGAGGGATTTTGAGGAGGAATAACATCACAAGTAGCAGAGAGAAAATAGGTCAGGAAGAAGCCTAATAATTTTCAAAACAGCAAAATTGTACAAACTGCCAAATTAGGCCTAAATGAGGACAATGACTCACATTGCGCTTACCTCAGTGTAAAACAGTGGAAGCTGAACAAAAGTCAGTGAACTAGATCTTTACTTAGAACAAATGTATAAAGCTAGATTGAAAATAATTTAATTATACTGACTAGCTCAGAAACCGCTCTGACTCAGGAAATTTCTAGATAATTGGGAGCAGAGCATGGGGAAAGAATAATTTGGAGGGAGCTCAATGTGGATATAATGCTATGGATTGAAACCTCGAAAGTTACCATTTAATCCAGGGGAACTAATCTCTATTGCCTGAAGATCCATTGTAATTCCATGAGGTCTACAGACTCCACCTGAAAGCTGTCAACCCTACATAAAAAGGGATCTGCAAGAGGGGTGGGCATATAAACCATTGCGGTTTAGTGGTAAGAGTATAAGACTAGGATGTGGGAGACTTAGGCTGTTTTTGCACGGGCAGAAAACAGCACCCTAGGGATGGTAAAAACACCATCCCTGGGGCGCTGTTCGCACAGCTGGTGCTGCTGAATTGCAGCAGCACCATGCTCGCCCCCTCAAGCAGCATGAAAATGCTGCTTTTGAACCTCGCTCAACAAGGTTGCCATGCGAATGGCAGCGAGTGGAAGGTGGCGTTTTCCCTGCACCGGCCCCAAATGCCTCCTTGCCTCCTCCTGGCTTTCGTCCCTCTGTGGAGGCCTGGGGACATGGCTCCTGGCCTCCGTTCCTGCAGCCATTGCTCTGGCCATGGAGGTGTGTCCCCTGGCCTCCACAGAGTTATGGATGTCAGGAAAAGGTAAGGAGGCATTTGGAGGGTTGCACAGCTGTGCGGAGCTTGCTCTGCCAGCTGCGCAGCCAGCAAAGCCATTTGTGTGAACAACCCCAGGGCTTGCATCGGCATGAATCATGCTGATGCAGCCCCGCTGCTCTGGCTGTGCAGAAACAGCCTTAGGTTCAAATCCCCACTGTTATGTATAAGTGACCTGAAGCCAGTCATTTATTCTCAGCACTTTCTCTACCTCACAGGACTGTGGTTGTGTGAATAAAATGGAGGTGACAGTTATATAAGCTGCTTTGGGTCCCCATTGAAGAGAAGAGCAAAAGGGGAAGAAGAGGAGAAGGAGGAGTTTAGATTTATACCCCGCCTTTTTCTCCTGTAAGGAGTCTCAAAGCGCCTTACAGACTCCTTTCCTTCCTCTCCCTACAACAGAAACCTTTTGAGGTATGTGGAGCTGAAGGCCTCCTGAAGAAGTGTGACTAGACCAAGGTCATACAGCAGACTTCATGTGTAAGAACAGGGAAGCAAATCCAGTTTACCAGATAAGAGTCTGCTGCTCATGTGGAAGAGTGCGGAATCAAACCCAATTCTACAAATTAGAGTCCACTGCTTGCTCCTAACCATTATACCATGCTTGAGGGGATCTGCTTGGAAGGGAAGGCTAGATTGGGATGGGGAAAGAAACAGCTTTTTAGACATTTTAAACTGGTGCCAATCAGTTTAAAATAAATAAAATATGAAAATTCTGGACATGCATTTCTGAAGTAGTATTGAAATATTGAAGTTTACCCAGAAATGGCTTTAAAGGATATACATTCCAGTGAGTAACAATTGTCATACACATACTTCCCATGGGGACAAGAAGTGAAAAATGTGTCGTTTATCCTCCCCCATTCTGTTTCTGACACTGTCTGGCTGATGCTTTCATTCCCTTATTTCTTAATGACAAGGTCAAGATGAGATAGGGAGCAGGGCACAAATTGGATGATGTCCTACAGTTTTTCGCAGTATCACACAAAATTCCAGAATGTATTCTCCATATGCTGTGTTCCCTTCTAGTAGTCTAGAACGTCAAGGTGGGACCTGGGGTTATTCTGGAATTACAACTGAGCTCCAGGCTGAAGAGTTGCCCTGGAGGAAATTGTGTCTTCAGAGGGTGTGGCATCACATCACTGCTCAGCTCTTTCCCTTCCCTGTCCCCAGGCTCAATCTCCAAATCTCAAGGAATTTCCCAAGGTAGAGTTGGCAACCCTAATTCTCAATCAGATGGAGTAACAATAAGAAGCGACTTTTCATACATTGTACTGCTTGCTTTCTGGCTGGCTGGTGCTGCTCCCTTCCACAAAGACGGAGTGCATTCTGGAGTCCTTTCAGCATAAGTTTCCCATATGGCTGCCAACTCTACCTTGGGAAATTTCTGAAGATATCTGGGGAGTGGCTGGGAAGGCAGAGTTTGGGGAACGGAGATACCTCAGTAGGGTATAACACCAGATTCACCTTCCGAAGCTGCAATTTTCATCAGGAGATCAGCTGTACTTCTGGGAGATCTCCAGATCCCCCTAGAGATTGGCAACCCTAAGTTTTCCACACTTCTATGGCAAATGCTGGAAGATTTGGGAAGAGTCCCTGGGGAGGGTTGAGTTTGGGTAAGTTGTGATGTCCTGGCTAATGTTATGGGCTGTTTCCCTAGTATGTATGGTCTTGAGCATAACTATATGGAAGACATTTTTTTCCTCTTATTCCTAACTACTCTGAGGTGGGTAATGAAGTCTGTGAAGTCCATTTACCTGTCCTAGGTAGGTAAATGGGAGGCCTATTTCAGCTTGGCACTATCCTACATGGTTGGAATGCACATTTGAGTCTTCTGAATAGCACAGAAGATACCTCAACTCACTTGTGAAAGTTCATGGCATCAGTCAACATGAAAATAGTGCGAGTTGGGCATCCCTTCTGACTCTGTTGATTGCTCTGGTGTTCTCTGGGATGCCCATAAGGACTGTAAGATGTACTCCACTTTCATTTGCTGTGTCCCCTTCTAGTTGTCCATTATTTCTCATTTCTATATCCACTGCCCTTGAGGAGAAGAGGTGTGTGTGGATCAATATTGCAAGCAGCTGACAGACTCTATGGCTCATTCCGCACATGTAGAATAATGCACTTTCAAACTGCTTTCAGTGCTCTTTGAAGCTGTGCGGAATAGCAAAATCCACTTTCAAACAGTTGTGAAAGTGGTTTGAAAACGCATTATTTTGCGTGTGCGGAAGGGGCCTATGAGGGGGTCAGATTTTGCCTTTGAACTGGCAGGTACCAAACACTGAAATAAAAATTAGGGAGCCGTCACAGTACCAGAGATTTGTTTGAAGTTTGTTTTGCAGCACCTCCTAAAGAGACAGGTGAATATTTGAGTTGCTTCTTTGGGAGTGAAAGCTACTGCCAAAAAACTTCAAAGGCACCTTTAGCTGTGAAAGGGGCTCTCCTTGTTCACAAATGTATCTTTTGTTTCATCAATGGTTACAAAGGAGAGCATTTTAGTTGCTTACCATTATTAAAGCCAACTGTTGATTCTGTCAAGGAGGGAATAAGACTGGAGAATAACCACTGTGTGCTTTTAAAATTTAGGAGGAATAATTTTCTAATTATTCCTCCTTAATTTTAATAATTTCTAAGGGTTTAAAAATTAAATAAATAATGCCAAAGAGTAGTGAGGTTTAAAAGTATAAGGAAAGAGCCCATGCGCCTTCTTCATTGGACACACCAATTAATATGCCTCAAAATATAATTCCATTTAGAATCAACAATTAATGAAGGATTTTCTTTAAGCATGTCCCAGTTAATAATAGAATAAAAACCCAGGGTGCTCATTCTGCACTAATCAGTGCTGTGTATTTCAAATGCCTCTTGCTAACAGAAGCTCTGACACATTGCATCAGAAGTGTTGCTGAGATTAGATATTTCATGTGCCTGTTTTTATCTTGCTACGAAGAGAGAAGCCTTCAAATTAGCACAGAAGTGTGCGACACTGTCAGACAGACTGTCACAGCTCCACTATGGTGGTGATTTTTTTTTAGTTTAGCAAGATCTTGCAGGGTTAAAACAAGAGGTGTTTCAGTTAAGTAGAAATATAAAAAGGTAACTTTATTTTGGTAAAATAAAGATGACAAAGAGCTGCAATGGATTGCATCCCAAATCAGTGCACATACACACACACAAACACACACACACACACACACACACAGAGAGAGAGAGAGAGAGAGAGAACAGGAATGCATACATCTGTAGGCTTGTACTCAAGACAAAATTGTACAAAAAATGTTGGTTTACAAACTACCAGCCTCATTGTGGCAGGACTATGTTTTTGGCCTCTGCAATTTTCCCATTAAAGCAACCCTTTCCTCAACTGTGTTGAACTCACAAATTGCAGCAAATGTGTGCCCACCTCCATTTGGAGTCACTAATTTATGCAAACATTTCCAGTGACTTTAAGGAAAAGACAACTTCATTATGGTCTCAGACTTATCAGAACTCACATCCATCTCAGAAGTATCAAAAGAGTATCAAGAGAAGTATCAAGATATAAGGAAAATGCTATACAATACTATAAGGAAAATGCTATACAAGCAAATGTATATTTTGCATCATCTACTTCAGAGTTTGTTTTTAAATCCTTCCTTTCTTTATATATTCAACAGGAAGTTTTGGCATGGTTTGGTACATGTTTTGGCTTTTGGTATCATATGAGAGTCCTGCAAAACATCCTACAATTACAGATGAAGAACGCAGATACATAGAAGAGAGTATTGGAGAGAGTGCCAATCTTTTAGGAGCAATGGAAGTAAGGACTTTGTCTCTGGTTGTTAGTGTGGAAACAAATCATCTTGTAGTTTGGTCAAAGGATGGACTGAAAAATTAATATTTGTCCCACTGTAAGGAGAAGCAGGCTGGGGCTACAATGTCTATTAACTGAACTGAACTATTAACTGAAATGTCTATTAACTGAACTATTAATATTAACTGAAAAATTAATAGCAGACTGGTGCTACAATGTCTATTTTCACTTGAGAGAATGAAAAAGAAATATACTGTGTTTCGTAAATCTAACCCTGGTCCATTTTGCACAAAGGAATTAAAAAGTCCTGCAGATGTTTTAAAATGAACTGTTTTGGCTTTTTTCTCCTGCATGGAATGGCAGAAATGAAGCATTGCAAGTCAAAATGCTTCTTTTTTTCCACCTCCCCCTTCAAGCTCTTGCTTCCATTTTCACTGCAGCTTGTGCCTGCCATTTTCTGTCAGTTCCAGGAGTCTCCTTGCAGCCATCATTTGCTGAAGGTTTTCCACAGAGGTTACTTCTGCTAGCAGCTTATTTGCTTGCTATTTCCCTGAAAAAATGAATAAATGTATTGTCGAAGGATTTCACGGCCGGATTCAACTGGTTCTGGAGGGTTTTCTGGGCTGTGTGGCCGTGGTCTGGTAGATCTTGTTCCTAACATTTCACCTGCATCTGTGGCCGGCATCTTCAGAGGTGTATCAACACACTTCTCTCTGTGATACACTTCTGAAGATGCCAGCCACAGATGCAGGTGAAACATTAGGAACAAGATCTACCAGACCACGACCACACAGCCTGCAAAACCCACAACAACCAGTTAATGAATAAAGTTAATTTTTCCTGGTGATCCCACACACATGTCATTTTTAAATTTGGTTTTTGAGGGAGGTGTCTTTGTAACTACAATGACACCATGTGAGAATTGCAGTTGCTCAGAGCAGAAGCGTAGCTGGGCCAAACTGCGCCCAGTGCGCAGTGTGTTTTTTCCACCCCCATGGCTTTCCCGTGGCTCCCCCACCACCCCCCATGGAGCCCCCCCATGGCGCACACACACCGCCCCCCTTCCCACATCTTTACCTTCACATTCCCTTCCTTTCTGTTTGAAGTACTTTTTTGAGGCTGAAAAGCGGCCCCCTTCACATTAGTGCTCAGGGAAAAAACTGCCTGACGAACTGTACTTCCCAGGAGACCTTGTGAGTCCCAAGGTCTCCTGGGAACTGTAGTTCCTCAGGCAGTTTTTAGCCTGAACTGTAAATAGGCTGCTTTTTTCAGCCTCAAAAAGTACTAAAAAAGAAAAGGAACATAGGTAAGTGTGGAAAGGGGGGCGGTATGTGTGTGCCGTGGGGGGCACCGTGGAGGGCTGTGGGGGTGTGGGGAAAGGGGGAGGGGCTGGGGATGATTTTCCACCCCCAGGCATGCGCCCAGTGCATGACGCACCCCCCCTTTCAATGAACAATGAACTAATAAAAAGGAGCCAACTAACAGAAAGGAGCCTAGTCTTTAAATGAATCTTGTTTCATGATTACAACTTGAGAAACTAAAACAAAAAGGTTTTACAAATTGTTTTCTTTATGTGTCATAAACATTAGTACATTATCTTCCAAATATTTGTGTATTTTTTTCTACTTGTTCCTTGGAGAAAACTTTACAAGTACACAAAAATCAGTCAGCCTTGGTGACAGATACGAGCAACCCAAAGTTTTTGACAGTTTGCTAAAACTATAAAAGTACACAAAAGCCAGTGAAATGCTGCTTTTATTTGTTTCAGAAATTTAAGACTCCATGGAGAAAATTTTTTACTTCTATGCCTGTCTATGCAATAATTGTTGCAAACTTCTGCAGAAGTTGGACTTTTTACCTGCTGCTCATTAGTCAACCTGCTTACTTTGAAGAGGTGTTTGGCTTTGAAATTAGCAAGGTATTTATATTATTGAATTTAAAATATTGAAATGAACATTCCTGGAAGGCATGAATACCAAGCCATCAATTTTTCATAAATGTTTCTAACATCAATTAATTTTACATGTCCATGTTTCCAATGGGAAAGGCCAAGAGTATTTTTCTATACCACTATATGGAGGGAAAGGAGAGGGGATGACAACAGCTGAAAGCAACAGAGATGGGCCATGCCGATGTTCCTGCCCATTTCCACACTCTTTCCGCTGCTTGTGCAACAGGATGCACCTTTTCTCACCTATGTGTGGAAGCAGACAAAGATACAATATTGACATTGAGTAATTTCCAAAATCCTCGAGTCCCTCAATTTAATAGCTTGTTTAATATTCAGATATTATTGCAAAGAATGTCACAAAAAAGTATTATCGAACAATTAATTCCAAGTTTGTTGCTGTAACACTGCTTGAGTTTTGCTATATTCTAAACCTCAGTATCTATCTGTCTCCACATTGCAGGAATATTTTTCCTCTCTGTATGGCTGTCCTCTTTTTTCTTCCATTGGTTTTAGTGGACATAGACTGGAGTCAGAGGCGCAGCAAGGGGGGAAAGCGCCTGGTGCACTGGTGCGTCCTCCACCCCTGTCCCATCCTGGAATGCCCCCGCCACACTCTTGCCACACCACTACAGGAGTACACGCCCGGTGCATCACCCCCCTCCCCCTTGGAGTCTCTGACTGGAGTAACTTTACACACTGTCTGTTTCCCTAGGATTTTCTGAGTAGATTTTGCAAAGTTTCGTTGGGGAGGTGGGGAGGAAAGGACCACGGGAGACTTGTAACACTGACCTCCAAGATGGTGGCCCAGAGGCGTAAGAGGAACAACAGAGGCGTAAGAGTCCCTGACCACTTTCAAGAGCTATTGGGCAGATTTGTTTTTATATGATATTTGCGTTGGATCTGGGTGGGGAGAAAGAGCCCAGAGGACACCTTTATCTGGGGACAGATGGTGACTTCCTGCAGTCCGTTGTTGTTGTTGTTGTTGTTGTTGTTGTTGTTGTTGTTGTTGTTGTTGTTGTTGTTGACAAAAACAACAAGCCCATGGTAGCACAACTGCCAGATCACTGGTTGGTGTTGGCCTTCTACCCACTTCGAGTTCTACCCTAGAACTTAGACGTAAAATGTTTGCAGAGCCGAGTAGAACAGCTTTCTGCATTTGGCAGACAGTGATTTTATTTTTATTAAGTTGTTGCAAGTACTGTCCCAGGGATTTTGGGACAGCACCCAGTGTGCTGATCACCACTGGGATCACTGCTGCTGCTTTGTGCCATAGACACTGCAGTTCAATTTTTAAATCTTGATATTTTGTAATTTTTTTCTAGTTGCTTTTCTTCGACCTGGATGTCATTGGGTAGTGCAATGTCAATAATCCATACTTTATTGTTCTTGACAATTTATTTTGATGATGATGATGATGATGATGATGATGATGATGATGATGATGATGATGATGATGATGATGATGATGATGATGATGATGATGATGATGATGATGATGGTAGATTTCACAGCTGCCAGATCTTTAGCTGGTTGTTGGCCTTCATTACAATTCGAGCCTCACCCAGAGGCCTAGGAAGTTGTAATGTATTGATGTAGTATTCGTGTGGATCACAGTAGGGCTGCCTTCTGAATTTGACACATGTTAATTTTGATGATTTGAAGATGTTTCAAGTGTTACCCTAATGTTTTCGGGATGGCTCTCAGCATGCCGATTACCACTGGGACAACTGGTTTGTGCCATAGATGCTGAAGCTTGATTTTTAAATCGTGGTATCTAGTGACCTTCTTGTGTTCTTTTTCAACAACCCTGATGTCACCGGGTATTGCTATGTCAATGATGGTCATTTTCTTGTCCTCAATCACGGTGGTGTCTGGTGTATTGTGTTTCAACACTTTGTCCATTTGGATTCGAAAGTCTCACAGGATCTTGACCTTCTCATTTTCCATTACTTTCTTTGGACAATGGTCCCACCAGTTCTTAGCTGTTCTTATGTTGTAATTCTTGCATAAATTCCAGAGGATCATCCAGTTGTGCCTCTGTTTGTACTCAGTCTGGGCAATCTTTTTGCAGCAGCTGAGGACATGATCTACAGTTTCATCAGCTTCTTTCCACAATCTTCTTTCCACAATCTTCAATCTTCAATCATTCAAGGATTTTTCGATTTTGGCCTTGATCAAATTTGTTCTAATGGCTTGCTCTTGAGCAGCTAAAATCAGAGATTCAGTTTCCTTTTTCAGAGTTCCAGTTGTTAATCACAGCCAGGTTTTTTCGTTGTCCACCTTGTCCTTGATCTTCTTCAGAAATTGGTCGTGCAGTGCTTTGTTGTGCCAGCTTTCAGTCCTCATTTTAATCACATTTTTTCTGTATTCTTGTTTGGTTTTCTGGGTCTTCAGCAAATGTCTGTTCTTCACTTAAATCAATGCCTGTTCTTGACTTTCATTCACATAATCAGCCAGTGCTTGCTTCTCCTTTTCCACTGTTTGCTGTACTTGCAGTAAACCTCTGCCACCAGTTCTCCAGGGAATGAATAATCTATCAGTATCACTGCATGGGTGTAAGACATGGTGCATTGTCATAAGCTTCTGAGTTTTTCTGTCCAATGCATTCAACTCATCCTATGTCCAGTTGATGATTCCTGCAGTGTATCTGATCACAGATATGGCCCAGGTGTTGATGACCTTGATGGTATTCCTGCCGTTTAATTTAGATTTCAAAATTTTCCTGACCCTCTGGGTGTACTCTCTGCTGGCAACAGTCTTCACTTGCCCGTGCTTGATGTTATCCAGCTGCAAAATGCCCAGGTATTTATAAGCTCCCTCCTGGTTGCACTTGATCAGTTGGCCATCAGGCATTTAAATCCCATCACTCTCGGTGATCTCCCCCCTCTTTATTGCCACAGTAGCACACTTTTCCAGGCCAAACTTCATCAAAATACCTGTGCTGAATATTCAGACTGTGTTTACTAGTGACTGAATTTCTGTGTCTGATTTCCTATACAGCTTCAAATCATCCATGTACAGCAGATGTGAGGTTTTTTCCAAATCTTTGGCCATTTGATAGCCCAACTTTGTTTTCTTTAAAATTACTGTTAGTGGGATCATGGCAATGATAAACAGTAAAGGTGATGAAGTGAATCCAACTTTGGAAAGATTCTCACCTCGCATAATGTTGACTGTTCCAAAGTTTTTTCATCTCCAACTGTCAGTTCAGATTTTCCACTGTCTCATCCACTTTTTTTCTCAGTGAATACTTTCGAGATGTTTTAAGCTGGAAGCACCAATTGTTTCCAAGCATTTCATGATCCAACTATGGAGCAGTGAGTCAAATGTCTTCTTGTAATCGTTCCAGACCATATGCAAATTCATTCTTCGATTCTTGCAGTTCTCCATTATCATTTTGTCTATCAGGAGTTGATCTTTTGTACTCCTGCTCCTTCTTTTGTTCCCTTTTTGCTCCACTGACAGGACTTCCAAGTAGTCCATCTGCTATTATGCCAGTGAGCAGTTTGAGCATCGTGGGTAAACATGTGATTGGCCTGTAGTTTCCAGGTGTTGTTCCTTTGGCTGGATCTTTCTGAATCAAGTATGTCTTCCCAGTTGTTAGCCATTCATTGATTTCACCATTTTGCATGGCTCTCAAGACTGCTTTCTGTGGGGATGGGAAGACTTTGCTCTGTGTGAATTCTTGTACTTGCTGGTAGCCAGGTGTGATATTTAACTGTTCCTGGTGTTGGCCGCATGAAGGCCAAATGCTTTCGGTTCTCATAACTGTGTCTTCGCTTCCAAGGGAGGGGAAAGGAAGTATTGCTTATATTGGAGAAAGCTCTGCTTGTCAGGCAGAGCTTTCTTTTAGCTGTTCCTGATCTGTCTTTCTGCCTGCAATAAAGAGATCTTTGTACTCCTACAAGTGTCTGCATTGTCTGGTCAAGTGGCTCTTGACATTGGCTTCATTGAACTGCTTGGCCACTGTCAGATGCAAACTGGTTAGGTATTTGAGCCAGAAGCCATGTAATTGATCATGTCCTGGTGCTGTCCAGTTTTTCACTTTCTTGCTTCGACTTGTTATCATATCAGTTGTTATTTCCAGCTCTTGCATTTGTTTTTGGCCAACATCTTTCTCAAAATCTTTTATCCACTGCACCTTCCTGTTGTAATCCTTCTCATTTTCCCACAGATCTTTTCAAAACCGAAGTGTCGCATTTTTCTCTGGTTTTTGCTTTTGACATTGATTTTTGTGTTGAGGCTTTGGTAGAAATGCCTTTGGTCTGATCTAAATTGCTGATTTTGTCTGTACTGGATGTTTCTTGCTTCATATCTTTCAATTTTTCTTGCTGTGGCTGTTATTTGTTTGGTGATCTCCAGTGCTTTTTCAATTGCTCTAGTGTCAGTACCTTCTAATTAATTCTTTCATGATCTTGCCATTCTTTAATATTAGTCCTTTCATATTTTTCAGGTTACTGGCATCTGATCTTAGTTTTTTGATCTTCTGTTTCAGTCTAATTTTCCACTTTGTTTTGATGGATAATTTATCTTGGGTTTAGGTATTTCAATGCCCAGTTCTGTTGTGACCACTTGTGCTGTACTGTACATGTGCTGTATGGTTTTTTTGATGGAAGTTGTTTCAATTGTCATCAGTGCAATGTTTACATCCCTCGTTATGGTTGCCAGGTCTTTTTTGGGCATCATTTTCAATGCTGGGAGCCGTTGTCTTTCCTCATTTGATTGTCCACAGTGAATGATCTTTTCCCTTAGTTCTATTTGTCTTTCTGTCAGTCTATCAGTTTTTTCCATGGGGACTTTCTCTGGTAGTTGTACTATTATTTTCTCCCCTGTGCTGGTGTTTTCATCTAGCAGTTCTACTATTATCTCTCCTGCTGTTTCTGGAGTATGTACTGTTCTTTCTTCCGGTGTTACAGTTATTTTCTTTTCGCAATTTTTCCTGGACTTCTTCTAGTTCAATCATCATCATCATCATCATCATCATCATCATCATCATCATCATCATCATCATCTCATATACTGCCCAACCCCCAAAGGGGTCTGTACAGTAAAGCAAAAGGTAAAACAAGAACATATAACAAAATATAGAAATATAGAACAACACATTAAAATCCCTTAAAAACAATAGCAGCATCATAATACCCACCACATTTGTTGACGGTGTCTGAACTCATGCTGGGGAAAAGACTGGCAAAGTGCTGAAGATGGTATAACAGATGGTACCTGGGGCATCAAGAGGGGATGTGCAATCTGCGGCCAGCCTTCCCAAAAGCCTGCTTGAACAACTCAGTTTTACAAGCCCTACGGAACTCACCATGGTCCTGCAGGGCCCTAACAGCTAAAGAAAGAGTGTTCCATCAGGCAGGGATCAGGACTGTAAAAGCCCAGGTAGAGGCTAGCTGCATCATTGAGGTGTGAGGGACTACCAGTAAATTCACCTCTGCAGAGCACAGAGGCCTAACTGGGACATATGGGGTAAGACAGTCTTGAAGGTATGAGGGCCCCAGCCAATGAAGGCCCTTAATGGTCAACACCAACACCTTGAAGATGATCTCAAATTCCACCAGGAGCCAGTGCAGGTGGCACAGCATGGGAGAGATGTGATCTCTAATAGAACCACCTGCAAGAAGACAATCTGCCATATGCTGGACCAGCTTCAGTTTCCGGATCAGCCACAAGGGAAGGCCCACGTAGAGGGAGTTACAATATTTATTTATTTATTTATTTATTTATTTATTTATTTATTCATTCATTCATTCATTCATTCATTCATTCATTCATTCATTCATTCATTCATTTTTATACCACCCTCCCCCGGAGGGCTCAGGGCGGTGTACAACATTAACAAACAGATAAAGCAAGAAGTTTAAAATTTTAAAATGCAGCATACAATTTTCAAATCTAAATAAGTTTAAATATTTAAAATAGATGGCATCCAGTTATTTAAAACTCCTCTTTAAAAAAGGGGGGGGACAGTGGGTCTCAGAATATTTCTTAGGCTGTTTTGGGCACCCATATCAGCGGCTGGTCTCACCAAAGGCCCATATTCTAAGCTGGAGGTGACTATTGCATGGCCAGGTCAGTCTGGGAGAGGTATGGGGCCAGCCACTGGGCCTGGCGAATGTGGACGAAAGCAACCTGGGTAACATAGGCCACCTGGGTCTACATAGAAAGCGATGAGTCCAGGTGGACCCCCAGGTTGCAGGTCGAAGAGGTCCGTACCAAAGGGACCCCTTCCAACACCAGTGGCTGGAAATCTCCAATCCCCTCCCCATGACCCAGCCAAGGGATCTCCGTCTTTGATGGATTAAGTTTTAACCTGCTCTGCTTAAACCAACAAGTGACCATTTCCAGACAATGCTGTAGAGCTGCAGGGGCAGCGGCCGCCCCCTCTCCATCAACAGAATAAGCTAAGTGTCATCAGCATATTGATGACAGATCAGCCCAAAACTCCACACCAACTGAGCAAGGGGTCGCATGTAGATGTTAAACAACAGCGGGGGGGGGGGAGCCACCTGGGGCACACTGTAACTAAGAGGGAACCTCTGGGAGGCCTTGTCCCCATGACACGCTGACTCCAGTCTTGAAGAAACAAGGTAATCCATTGAAGAACAGTGCCCTGCACTCTGGAAATGGCAAGGCAGTGGATCAAAAGGTCATGATCGATCACATCAAGTGCTGCGGTAAGGTCTAATAATACCAGCAGCACCAATCCGCCTCGGTCAAGCTGCATGCAAAATGTATCTTTAACGAGGATGGTCTCCATCCCATCCCCAATGTGGAAACCCAGCGTGGAAGCTGGAAGGGATTGAGTGCCTATGTGCTCTCCAGGAAGTCCTGAAGCTGCTCCAACACCACCCTCTCAGTTACTTTCCCCAGTAACGAAAGAAATGGGGCAGTAATTGGCCAGATCACCAGGATCTAACAATGGTCTTTTTAAAAGTGGGTGAACCACTTCCTCTTTCAACCTACCTGGAAACTCTCCTTGCTCAAGGGAGCAGTTGATGATATTCAACATGTGGGGTCATAACTCCTCCTGGCATGGTCTAATTTGGCAGGGTTGGGACACAGATCCAGGGGACAGGTAGTAGGTCTAACAGCAGCCAGAGTCCTGTCGAAATCGGTTTCAGCGAGCAGGGAAAACTGGTCCAAACGAGGGCCTGAAGACAGCAACGGAGCCTCTAGTTCATTAATTGTAACAAAGGTGGCAGGAAGGTCCTGGTGGAGCGACATGACTTTATCTGCAAAAAAGCTCATAAATGCCTCACAGCCAAGAGCCAATTGGGTATTTTTTGAACCTTCAGTTAACGAGGAGAGCGACTGAATAATACGAAACAATTGTGCTGGGCAAGAGCTAGTGGACACGAGAGAGGATGAAAAATACTCCTTCTTCTCCCTTTTTGTCGCCATCTCATGGGGTTCCATAAATGTCCTATAAGATGTTTGCACAGTCTCATCACGAGACTTCCTCCACACTCACTCTAGACGTCTGAGCTCCCATTTCATTTGGTGTAGCTCCTCAGTATACCAGGGAGTCTGGCGAGAACGGGGCGCAGAGGATGTCGGGGAGCAATCACCTTGATGGTATTGGAGAGCCTGGAATTCCAGTCCTCCACCTGCTCATCAAGGGTGCCAGGGGGTTCAGGATCCTGCAGAGCATTCAGGAATCCAACAGGATCCATAAGTCTCCAAGGGCAGACATAAATTGTTGTTGTTGTTGTTGTTGTTGTTGTTGTTGTTGTTGTTGTTGTTGTTGTTATTTAAACTTATATACCGCCCTCCCCCGAAGGGCTCAGGACTCCCCTGAAATCAGCCCATCGCCTAGACAGGGTTGGCGCGGTAAGTCCACCGGAACCTTCGGGACATAATGGTCGGACCATGGCACTCTATCAATAGAGGATACTGTCATATCAATTCCTGACCCAAAGACCAAATTCAAAGCGTGGCCAGCCTCATGGGTGGGGCCAGAGTTTATCAGGGAGAGGTCTAGTATCACCATGGATGACACTATAGATTCACAATCACTGAACATGAGGCAGTATCAACATGGACATTGAAATCACCCAAGACAGTAAGTCTGGGAAACTGCAACATCTAGTCAGCCACTGCCTCCAGCAGCTGTGGCAGGCTTTTCCCAGGCATGCTAGGTGACTGGTACACCAGGAAGACAGCCAACCTCTCCAAGGACACCCACTCCAGGCCAGCACACTTTATACTGGTGATCCTTGGGACAGGGACAGCCCTGACAGGGATTGAATCCTGAATTAACATTACCACACCGGCCCCACAGTCCTGGGTTCAAGATTGATGGATAGACGTGAAACCTGAGGGCAAGATTTCACCTAAGGCAACCATCTCACCATCACGCACCCAGGTTTTGGTAATACAAGCAAGGTCCATTTGCTGAGTCCCAAGATAATCCCTGAGGATCATGGTCTTGTTATTAATGGACCTGGCATTGATCAGCACCAAGGACGAAGCAGGGGATACTTGAACCCCACAGCCTTCATTCCTCGGGATAGGTCAGAGGTCTGTAGGAGGTCAAGTATCACCACCTCTCACCCACCTTCTCTCATATGGCTTCTGCTTACCATCATATCTACACTGTCCCATCAGTACTGGAATCCCCTGCCCGAATAGTGCCGCCCCCATGCCCCCATGCCCCCACCATCCCCTCCCATCACAGCGACCCAAGACAATCAGAACTTAACAGTTAGTAAAAACAACCCAGCCTAGCCACTAACAATCTATCATACCTAATTCTAAAAGTTAAGCCTAACAACTAAACCTAAACATACAATACTAACCATCTAATCTAACTATCCACTAAACTAAAAGCATCAATAACACAGCAGACCTAACAAACCGTTACACCTACAACTAACCTGCACTACCTCAATCTTCTTTAATCTGCAGGTCAAAACTAAGGAATGGAGAAGAATCAGGTGTAATAACGCAAAGGCCTTGGAACTAATGATCTTTCGGCTCAGCCCACCAATACTCTCACCAGTGGAGGGCTGCAGCCACTGATGACAGATGTTAATGTCAAATTCCTGTGGGGAAGTGTGAATTTTAAAGTTAATAGCCTGAAAGGGAGCACCTGTCAAAAGCTGGACAGGAGCTGCTGCCACCAACTCCTAATGCCCCCTAGTGGTCGCTAAATTAAGAGGGAACATCAGGTCTGAGGATTCTCACCATCCAGGGGTCACTGCTCTCCCACTTGGTGTCACTCACTAGTACAATTCTGTACCCTCAGCAAGGTGCCATCAGAGAGAAGGAACTGGGGAGTTCCTGCCACCAGCTCCCCCCCTGGATCGTGGTCATTGAATTCAGCTCTCGGCACCTCTTGGACTCTTCTCTGGTCCCAGCCTTCTCAACCCTCACACTGCCGGCTGAATGGTTCCGGGAACCTCCAGTTGGAAAACTCCAGGTCGCTGGGAGGCCCGACTAAACAACGGGTGGCCTGAGACCCTTGTCACTAGTCTCAGCCACTCAGTCTAGACTTTGCCCAGAGTTTACCTCAGAAAAGAAAAAAGAAAAAAGCAGGAATGAAAAAATGACAGGACAGAGAGACTGTATTTATGTTCATTTTCTTTTTTGTCTACTTTTCTTTATTTATTTTGAAGTGGTTCCACATTAAACATCATATTCCAACTGCACAAAAATGTACTTCTTGGTGCACAAGCTTTCCTTTTTTGCATAATTTGAGACAAACTGCATAGAAGAAGAAAAATTCTATGATCAGAATATACCTCCACCAGCTATGCTGTCCTTGTTATGTTCCATTGTGTACCAGAAACAGTCCAAACATGGTTATAGATGTCATCCAATTCATGTGGTTATTTTAGGATGCGGCTATCACTAGAAAACCCTAGTTTCCACAGATTTAGGAACTTGTACCATATTTGTTTAGCCAATCACATGCATGGTCTACCACAGGCAAAACTGAGATAGATTCAGTACTTGGTCCAACAAATGTTTAATATCGTTTTAAGTGGAATATTGAATATTCGGATCAGTTTGTGGCAGAACATGTTCACAAGACATACGTTATGCGGTCAAAAAAACAATGTCTTAAACTGCTTTATGCTATAATGCTGCTTCTCTGAACTGATTATCAGGTAGTCAGAATATACCTGAACTAGCTTTGCAAAATTTTTGCTGAAATTATGCATCTAGGCCCTAACAAGTCCATTCTTGTTCTAATCTATCTTTTGATCCATGAAGTTTCAGCATTGCTAATAGTTCGCAATAAGAAATACATGTGATATCAAGTCACTGGTTGATGATTACAGCCCCATCCAAAGGGAGAGGCTGAATCCGCATGTGGAAGCAGCGTGTGGCTGCACCAGTAAATTTGTCCTCCCCCCAAGCACTTGTCCAAGTGGAGGAGTGATTTCACTGGCATGCACCCACCATGACCCCTCCCCCAGCACTAGAAAACCATACTAGATGCCGTACTAGCATCCCAGGGCCCCTGATGGCGGTGGTGGCATAGCAGGAGTGGGCCGGGGGGATGGCCAGTGTTGGCTCCCTCCTGGCCTTTGTAGGTGTTATACGGGTGTCTTGGGCCTCAGACTTATGCTGCCAAAAAGTCAGTTCAGCTCAGTGGGAACTTCTTGGCAGTGAGAGGGTTTTTTTACTGTTCAAACTTCCCCACCCCACTGGGAAGCCTTCATGGGAGTAATGGGGTGGCACCACATCAGCACCATGGCTCACCTCCACCAATTTTGGATGGGGCTTCCCATCTTGGAGATCAAAATTTTCCCATATTGGTTAGCATCATCAAGGTGCCATTTCTTGAACCTGCTCAGATACAAAGGTTTATCTCCTGATTTTCCCCTTACATGAAGTTTCTCATTCTAACCTTAGGTCGGCATGTTATCTGCTTTACCACATTTAGTGATGACTATAATTGTGCCCATAGGTGGGCAAATTGCAGACTTTCTAAGGAGCAAGGAAATTCTTTCAACCACTACTGTCAGAAAGATAATGAACTGTGGAGGTAAGCTTTATTCATACTATTCATACTATATTCACACTTTATTCATACTATAGCCTGAGAGTGAACATTTTAACTTTCCTGGTCATTCCATCAGCAACATAAGAGTCATTCTCCAACAGCTGTATTTGGGTGGACATGTGGAATGGGAGATGGTAGAGCAGAAAATAATTCATTTTGACTGGGTCAATCAAGACTTAAGGAGGATCATAGTGTAATTTAACAGCCGGGAATAATGGTATGTCTGAATCTTGGTTTCCTGAATCTTGGTTTCCTGAATCTTGGTTTCTTATTAGTCAACACCCTTTGCATAAACATTCCACCAAGTGATTTTTCTAGCTTGCACCTAACAGCAGATCTGATCAAACAGATAATAATCTAAACTTGGTAAATAAAACATTAATTTAAAAGGTGCAACTGAATTCTTAATATTTTTTTATTTAGGCACTTTAAACAGATGTTGAATATACTAGGGTATAAAACTCACAGACCAATAATATTTAAATGATGCCCTATACTAACATAAAATGTTTTGGTAAGTTATTGTGATAAACATATAGCCATATCATCAAAAGAATATAGAAAACATGTATATCAGCATGACATGAGGGCTTTGTGGATAGTCTTACTTCACATGATTCTTACTCCTCAAAAATGGGGAATAGGGACTTGTATATATCAGGCCAATACATGGTAGTATTTGAAGAAGCAGAGAGAATCACATACATCTAGAAAAAAGCTAGTTTAGAAGCAGGTGAGATTATGAACTAGGTTGCAGTTAGGCTTATCTAAAGATCTATACTCATAGTTCCAAGAGCAGTGGTGGTGTAGTGATTAACAGCAAGTGCACTCTAACTTGGAGGAACTGGTTTTGATTCCCTGCTCTGCCACTTGACCTGTAAAGGCTCATCTGGGGAATTCAGATTAATTTGTGCACTCCAGCACATGCCAGCTGGGTGACCTTGGGCTAGTCACAGTTCTTCTGAGTGCTCTCAGCCCCACCTACTTCACAGGGTGGGGGGAGGAAGGGAAAGGAGATTGTCAGCCCCTTTGAGTCACCTTACAGGAGAGAAAGGGGGATATAAATCCAACAGGGCAGAATCCTGTGGCACTCCACTGCTCACTTCTCTCCAGGATGAAAATGAGCCATTGATGAGCACTCTTTGTGTTTGGCAGTCAGCCAATTACAAATCCGTCTAACAGTTGCATTGTCTAATCCACATCTTTCCAGCTTACTCGCAAGAATATTGTGGGGCACCTTGTCAAAAGCCTTACTAAAATCAAGGTATGCTACGTCCACAGCATTCCCCTCATCTACCAAGTTTGTCACTCTATCAAAAAAAGAGATAAGATTAGTCTGGTATGACTTGTTTTTGAGAAACCCATGCTGATTTTCAGTGATCACATTATTCCCTTCCAAGTGCTTACAGACTGTCTCCTTAATTATATGCTCTAGAACGTTTCCTGGTATAGATGTCAGACTGACTTTTTTTCCTCTTTTTGAAGATGGGGACAACATTAGCTCTCCTCCAGTCCTCTGGGATTTCTCCTGTTTTCCAGGAGTTCTCCAAGATTATAGCAAGCAGTTTTGAGATTACTTCTGCCACTTCTTTTAATACCCTGGGATGTAGTTTATCAGGGCCTGGAGATTTGAATTCATTTAAAGTATATATAGGTTTTCCTATGTTCCTGCCTTGGATGGGTATACTACCCTAACAGTGTTTGGGCAGCTGTAGTACATTCCCTTTCTAGTAAGTTCTAAGGTAGCACCAGAATGGCTATAGAAACCTTTGTCTCTTACCAGTCCCCGAAATCTTTGCTGAACATTGTTACATGTTAACTGAATCCTGAATTATGTCAGTTGAAAACTGAAACTTCACCTTTGAGTTTGTTAATTAAGTGGATGCTGTGTTAGAAATACCATCTGTCCATCCAGAATTTTTAACAGATTGCATGACTAGCATTTGTTCTTTCTTCTTCTTTTAATTGTTCAAGGTTTTGGAATGGAAGCAACCCTTCTCTTGGTGGTTGGCTATTCTCATAGTAAAGGTGTGGCCATTTCATTCTTAGTGCTAGCTGTGGGTTTCAGTGGCTTTGCCATATCTGGTAAGTGATCATTTTTACTGACCATCACTATTTTATCAAAATTTTAAAATATGAGGTCATGAGTAATCAAACAATGCCCGGGGTTTCTGTGAATATGAAAAGAATATCAATAGTCAGAAACACCACTTTAAATGGGATCAGCGTAGTACATTCTTTGCTGACCAATTAATACTATTTTTATGTTGCAGGATTCAATGTTAATCATTTAGATATTGCTCCAAGATATGCTAGTATCTTAATGGGGATTTCAAATGGAGTTGGGACACTGTCTGGAATGGTGTGTCCTATAATTGTTGGAGCAATGACAAAGAATAAGGTGAGTTTAATTAAAGGTAAAGGTAGTCCTTTGTGCTAGCACAGGTCATTACTGATCCATGGGGTAAGTCATGTCACAATGTTTACTAGGCAGGCTAGTTTGATGGGTGGTTTGCCATTGCCTTCTCCTGTCATCTACACTTTCCCTTCAGCAAGCTGGGTATTCATTTTACCAACCTAAGATGGATGGAAGACTGAGTGAACCTTGAGCCAGCTACTTGAAATCAACTTCCATCAAGATCAGACTCAGGTTGTGAACATAGCTTTATGACTGCAGTACTACAGGAACAACCCCATCCAAGACACCAGAAGCCCAGTCTTGGGCACTACAGCCACACCGGGCTGCTGCTCCCATGGAGGCTTCCCAGTGGTGTGAAAAGGCTGAAAATGCCAAAAAGCCTCCCCACTGGGAAACCTCTGTTGGAATGAATAGACTTATGCCACCATTTTGCAGCATACGCCTGCAGCCCTGAGACCGCAGAAAAGCAGGAATACTGGTGCAGCATGTTATGCTACGTCCCACTGTTGGGGAGAGCCGTGGTAACTGCATGCCAGTGGATTAGCTCCTCTGCTAGAGCAAGTGCCTGTGGGAGGGCAAATCCACTGCCGCAGTGCAGCATCACTCTCACTAGTGGATTCACTCCCCCCCCCCCTTGTATCGGGCTAAAATATTGATTAAAAGTTTGACAATGAATGAAACATCTCTTCTTTAGGTTACTCTGTCATTCTATTACACCAGTAAACAGAGTTGGGATAAGATATATTGTTACTGTATCAAAAAAACCAGTGACAACTTTACCACAAAATAGAAATGTAAATTCATCTTGGGAAAATAATAACATCAATTGGCTATAATGTTTTTAAATGGCTGAAAATCACCAAATATTTTGTCGTATCCTATGCAAGTGTTTCATTATAAAAAGTGTGACTATTGTTAAAAGTAAAATTATAGTAATCCACTGTTTACACTTTTCCCATTACATTTCATTCCCAGAAGTCCTTTCTGACTTTACTATCTCTTTTGGCTATGTCTTTTCTCCCTCATTCAAAAGATTCCAATAGTAGGTATACTAGTTATTGTAATTCTAAGATCATATTTATTTTGCTGAAGCAGAACTGGTGACAGGTTGAATTATAAACACTGACATTTTGTTAGCATACACTGCATCGTTTAAATAATATTTTAGCAAGAGTGAATAAATTCTAGACAACACCTTCAGATTATAATTTCAGGTTAGAATTCTGGGTTTCGATCTTCAGCCTAATCTTGCTCAAACTGATTCCCAATCCATTTTAAGGAAAGGTTTAACAATGTCATTGGTTTCTACCCAAACATTAATGCAACATTGTTATTCTGTGAGAGGAGCATGCATGGCATTGTCGAGGACAAGTACCAGTGATAGCCTAACTCAAGATCAAAAGAGATGCTCTGAAGGTCACAAATCTCTTCCAGTCTTTTAAAAGTAAATTGAGTTTGCACACAGTTATGATTGTGATTGGGGCCTTATGGGATGAGTAAAGATGATTTAACATTCAAATATTCATCAATTTTGCCAACTGAAACTGGAGTTTTTATGCTAATAATAGTGGCTTTTGTAAAAAAAGATACAGCATTTTAGAAGGAACACATTCTTTTCCTCTTTTAAACCACTACCAATAACAAAACCAACTGAGGCATGAAGTGTTAAGTCACTTCCATTCCTCCATAGCTTAATTCTGAATCATAGTTGCAAGAGTACACAATGGATTGACAGAGATCCAAGAACTTTATCACATCTGTTTCAACCTTAATATAGGATGTTATGCAGTCCAAGAGGGCTCAAGTCCACTTTTTTTCATAGCAGAAAGAGCAACTAAATAAAAATAAAAATTCAGAAGTAGAGCATATTCTCAATATGGAGAAAGTCCCAGATTCAGTCATTGGTATCTCTGGTTAAAAGGATCTTGGGATGAGGACTTCTACCAATCCCCTGTGAATCATAATAAACATTTTTTGTCAACTTCAATCAATGTTAGGGCTCAGTACAATGCAGCTAAATTTATTAGTATGTTCACAAATTGTAGGAAGATTCTGCCTGACGTGAAATATAGAAAGCTGATATAACTTCTGTGACAATAAAGCCAACCCATAGGTGCAATGTTGACAAACCATAGTTCTCATAAAGAGTAGTTTTTCATTCAACAGATCTGCCCCCTCTAGACAGCTATTCTGAAATGGCAATCTTCTTTCTCGCAGACACGTGAGGAGTGGCAGTACGTCTTCCTTATTGCTGCTTTGGTCCATTATGGAGGAGTCATATTCTATGGAGTATTTGCATCTGGAGAAAAACAGCCATGGGCAGATCCAGAACAGACGAGTGAAGAAAAATGTGGTTTCATACATGAAGATGAACTTGATGAAGAAACAGGGGACATCACTCAGAATTATGTAAATTATGGTACCACTAAATCTTATGGTGCTATGACCCAGGTCAATGGTGGCTGGCCAAATGGTTGGGAGAAGAGAGAAGAATTTGTACAAGAAGAAGTACAAGACTCATATAGCTATAAGGAAGGAGAAGATTATTCATAACAGACCTATATTGGATATATTTTGTAGTGTTTGTGATTTATTCATTGTGATTGTTTGCACATGCAGAGAGACACACACTCACAAATGTGGTATAGACATGTAAACACATATCAAACAGAAGGTCTTACTGTAAAACTTTAAAAACAATCCATTAAAGTGCAATCTGTATGAGTTTGTGACATCTCATCACCTCCATTTGGATGTATCCATTCTGTAGAGTTTTAAGGGTTTACTGGTCAAAACTACTAGGGGAAATTGGTTCTTTCAGTATATATGAGCTGAAAGCTCATAACAAAGGATTAAAGCACAACTACCAACCATGTTGGGAAATCAACTCTTCAGTTTAGAAAGCCAAAAGTACTTGATTGTTCAGAAATAAATAAATGCACTTACATATTTGTTACACTGTATTGAAAGAGAAAAAATGATTGTGTGAAGTTATCCACATGTTTACTTGGTACAATTTAAGAGACGTATGGTTGTTCTTAGGCAAGAATTTCTCATTCTTGCTATACTAAGGCAGGAAGATTCTGTTTTAGATTATCATGAAGCCCCAATTCAGTCCCTTTTCCAAGAGAGCTGAATCAAGCCTTTGCAGAACAAATGAAGGAACAGCATATGTTTATTGTGATTGTATGCTGCAGGCTACTCTGTGATAAAGATGCAAATTGGTTGTTTAGGCACAAATATTTTATTTCTATTCTTTACAGACTCATATGGTTGTTGTATGTATCATGTTCTTCCTTACATGTACCAACCAGTATAAAGTCGTACTAAATCTGAACTTCCATACAAAATGTTCAAACAAACAAAAACAAACAAAAAAGCCAAGCAAGGCAGCAATGTCTTTGGAATGTTCAATATCTGCAGCAAATGGCTAGCCAGAAATCTTCTGGCCCAAACAAAATCCAAAGAAAATGAAACTGCAGAAAAGTAGCCCTAGAACAAACATGGATGTATTTTTTTTGGCACCTGTTAGGAGGTAAATGCAAGAATCAGGGAAGAAATTAGCTATTTGTTGAATCCTGGGGTAGTTTTTCATATTTTCCGATGCTGTGCCACAATTATATAAAGTCATAGTTTATTGAAGATGCTGTATAATTTAAAAAAATAGTACTATTTTAAAGATTTCTGAATTTAAAAGATGTATTTCTCTTTCAAATAAATAGAATTATAAAGGACACTGAAGATGAGCAACTATCTTCCTGGTGAGCCAAAGGTGGCATCTAATGTGAATTGGACTTAGGAAGAGAGTCATTTCTACTTATACAGAGCTCAAGTGCAATTCAGATCCATCAAGATCAATTGAAAGTTTGCCATTGGCTTCAGGGGGCTGTGGGCTGTAGTTCTCTGATATAGAAATTCTTTACAGGTCCAGCATTTGGGTTGCCAACCCCATTTTAGGAAATTTCTGGAGATTTGAGGGTGATGCCTGGGAAGGGCAGAGTTTGGGATAGGATGGGAGCTCAGAGAGAATTAGATGTAAAATCTAATATGACAATTCCTCTACATGCCCTCTGAAATTGACTTTTTTTTTCAAGGGAGGTGATCTCTCTAGTCTGGAGATCAGTTTGTAATTCCAGGAGAACTCCAGATCCCACCCTGAGGTTGGTAACCTTGAGTGCTTCAATGTGAATCCTGAACTGGTGCATAAACAGGCCTCTCAGTTTGTTTCAAGGGAGAAGACAATTCAGACTGTGCACCCCTTTGCACATGCAGACCTGCCTTCCCTATTGAAGTGAGCAGGGAAGTCTATGGAAGTAGGAATTTTGTATTCACGCCAATGAGCATGGAGCTCTAGATTGAGGCCTTGTGTTTTTTAAGCATTGTTCAACAAGAATTGTAATGTTAGTGTACCAAGCAATAAGTGCAATGCGCGATTAAGTGCATGCTCTTTTAATCTCTTTGTTACTGTCACTATTGAACTTATTCTAGATCCTTGAGACAGTTGGGATAGTAAAAAAATGAAAAATAAAAACAGACCAGACCAGACCAGTCAACAGGGAACTTCAGCATAATACCAGACCACTTAATGCTCTAACAAGTATCCATTTCCCAACTTCTATGAAACAACTATCATTGTATGTTAAGAAGCCATTCTGGGTTTTTTGATCTGCTCCTTGTATTGTGCTAGTATTTTAAGGCCCTGCTATTGCAATATACAACTCGAGGATTGTTTTTATTTTCTTCCTTTTTATTTAAATGAGAATAAAATAAAATGAACCATATGTTGATCTGAAGAAAAATCAATGATATATTTTGCTTTGTGCCTCAAAGTGATGTAAAACGTGATCATAGCCTTTGCTGTGAAAAGATGTGGACTGTGTCACTTTCGTTGCTGCAAAAAAAGTGTTAATAAATGCTCTATTTATCCTTTTCTATATAACAAAAGCCATATTTGTGATTTCTGCTTGTACAGTCTGTAGTTTCAGAGTTGTATTCTTTTTCCAATACTTTGCAGCAGTCTCAAGCAACAATCCAGAGGTTTATTTGTCATCTGTACTCCTTAGCCTCACAGCTACAAGGCACTTAACAGCACAATCTGGGGGTGGGGTGGGGGCTACACTACAGCCAGGAACTGCACAGTGATGGTGCAGTCAAGCCATTTCCTAAGCAGTTAGCTGTCCCACAGCCAACAACCTAATAAGGACACTCCCTCAACCCCCACTGAATTGCTGTATGTAGCTCTGGTGCATTTGTGCATGTGCTCTTGCCTTGTGCCTTCTTTTTCAATGTTGCAAGTTTGTACTGACAAATGTGAACATTCCCATGCACAAGGGGCTCATGAAGCTAACACCAACCCTGTCCTTACAAGGCACAGCCCCATTGACACCAGTGCAAACCTCTGTGTCAGAGGTGTGCTTGCATGTGTGGCCACCACAGCTGCACCAGCACCCATGCATGGTGATGCAGCGCCACTCCTTGCAGTCAGTCAAAGTTCCCCAGTACCATTGTAATTTCCTCTTATGCCAGCATGAGGACAACATGTTGATGAAATTATCTGTGTGTGATGCATGTTCCCAGAGACTTCTGAATACTAGTCTCTAGTCGTAACAAAAAGACACGTTAAGCAGCTGGGTGTGAATCCAATTCACTAGAAATTGATTTTAAGGTGAGGCAAAACTTTGATGGAGGGATGGGTGCTGCAAAGTATGTTGATAATAGTTATATTTAAGGGGTGTTTTCAGAGGGGAAAGATAACATCCGGATGGAATTAGTAGTGTCTTGCAGGAAACCCATTGTCCTATAGCTTGTTTTCTATTAAGGGTGTGTGTGGGGCGGGGGGGGGGGATGACATGGTTAGTGTTGGGTCAGCCCTCCTTAGATATCAGCTGGCCTTTGCTTGGACTCCATTTTGTACCTGCTGGAGCCATGCTGAATCAAGGATTCAAAATGTGCACACTGTACACAGGAAAAGTGCCAACATTCTCATAACTGCCCTGTAGGGCGTGGTCTGACCTCTAACAATATCACCATTAAATAGAGCTGGATTATCTTCCAGGATTTGTTTAACTCATTTCTTCAGGAACTGGACTGCAATTGTTTTGTGTTATAGAATTTCATAGCACTAAAACAACATGTTTTGGGACATTTTGTGCTATCTAGAAACTTTTTGCATAATATTATCAGTGAACGGTATTTCTTGTAATATGAAATAGATCTTCAGAGCAAATTTTGGAAACAGTTTGATGTTTTCTTTTTACACATCTTTCTTTTAAACTTTTACTCCACTCCTGAAGGTTTTTTTTCTTGTGCTCAGCTACAGCTTTGTCTTCAACATATTTCACTTCAATTCTGCTCCTGTCTCTTTGGCATTCCTCAGCATTTTCTACATGACACAACAGGAATATTTTAGTGAATAAAAAGAAAAATTAGTACACTACTTCCTCCAAAATAATTTGTCAAGAACCTCACAATTGGAAACATACAAAAACAAATATTTACATTCACTGCAAGAAGAGCTCCCCACCACCACCACCTCCTCCTCTTTCTTTGTTATCTGGGTCACATAATTAATTCTTGTGATGACTAATTCCTGCAGAAAATGGACTGAAAAGTAACTGAAAAGTGAACAATATATTCTTTTCTGAATCCATATTTAGAAACAGAAGGTTAGGGTTTGATAGGGATCGGGGGTGGGGGGGAGGAATCTTTTTAATAGTTCCTGAAACAACAAAGATGGAATGAGAAAAACAAGGTGGGTGTAAACACAACTTTCATTTTTAATGGAAGGTCTAAGATTCACATGATGAAAGCAGGAGGTTCTTGAGAATTTTCCTTCCTGTTCTAGGTTTTATTATCCTCATTACTTTAAAAGCTCATGAACCTCAGAAGAGTTTGCTGCTTCGTTCTTCAGATTGTGGAGAACTTACAAATTAAACATGCAGAATGATCCTATTGAATAGCATTGTATTTGAGGTGTTTATGAGACACAGATCTGCAATGGCTCTTCTGCAACAAACAAGTCATCCCTTGGTGTAAAGATAGTTGTCCCCTGTGCAAGCAAGCACTTGGTCATTACTGAACCACAGAGTAACATCACATAATATTTACTAGATAAGATTATTTTTACAAAGTGGTTTGCCATTGACTTCTTCAGTTGTCTACACTTTATTAGTGGCAAGCTGAGTAATCATTTTACTGACCTTGGAAGCATGGAAGGCTGAGTCAACCTTGAGCCGGTTACTTGAAACTGATTTCCACTGAGCTCAAACTCAGGTCATGAGTAGAACTTTGTCTGCAATACTGCAGCTTACCACACAGCCCCACGGGGCTTCATATTTCTTTCGATATTTGTATAGCACTTTTCTCCCTAATGGGGAGCCCATGAAGTTACAGTGTGGTTCTCCTTTCCTTCATTTGATCTTCACAACAGCCACTAGTGTGGTAGGTTAGACTACAGAAAAGCAACTGGCCTGAGGTCACTCACAGTTACGGTTGCCAACAGGCCTTTAATGGAGGTTTAATATATGGGAATGGACTGAATCTCTTCATGGCCTGAAGGAAAATAACACCTAGAAAATCTATTAAACTGCCATTATAGGGCCAGGCCATTTTTCCTACAGGCAGTTGCTCACACTACCAATAGTGCAATCCTAACCAGAGATACAGCCTTTAAGTTCATTAAAGTCAATTTGCTTAAGAGGGCCTAGCTCTGCTTAGGATCTCATGGCCAGTGAGCTTCCATGGTAGAATATGAACTCAACCTGGATCTTCCAGATCCTACTTCAGCACTCTAACCAATACCCCCATGCTGGTATGGAACAAGTATGGTGGATATACCGCTAATTAAGGATTGATCAGCTTTGAGGATGAATCTCCCCTTTGGGGAGTGGCTTAGGGGGTGGGGCTGCAGCTCATTGGAAGAGCATCTTCTTAGCATGCAGAAGGTCTCAGATGCAATCCCTGGCATCTCCAGTTTAGGATCAGGTAAGAGATGATGTGAAAGACCTCTGCTGGAAATCCAGAAGAGCTGGTTGGTGCCAATCTGAGTAGACAGTACTGACTTTGATGGACCAGTGGTTTGATCTAGTACAAGTCAGCTCCATATGTTTCTGAATTCAATCCTTGCTCAGCTGTGCAACTCATTAGCTGACTTTTGGACTTTTAGCTTATTCTGCCTCACATGTTTGCTGCGAAGGTCAAATGGAAAAGGAAAGAATGAGGTACACAATCCAGTATTCCTTGGAGTAAAAGTTGGCGGGGAGGGCAGAAAAGCAATAGAATGCAATAAAAACATTTATTAGCTGCCTTTCTACCTTAACATAGCTTATAACAATTGAAGGTAGCTTAGAATGTAAATAACTAAACAAACAAGTAGGCAGAACTAATCAACAAGTAGGCAGAACTAACAGACCAGTAGGCAGAACTAATCAAATGCTGCCATGAACAAAACTGTCTTTGGCTGCCTCCTAAGGATCAAAAGTGAGGGAATCAGGCACACTTCCCTGGGAAAGGTGTTCCATAATCATGTGACTGAAAAAGCCATCTCTCTTCTTAGGTTCTTAGGTCAATGAAGAAGGCCTCTCCCCATGATCTTTCTTCCTGAGCAGGAACTTGTGGGTGAAGACAATTTTCCAGATACCCCAGTCCCAAGCTAAGTAAGTGTAAAAGATTTTTTAAAAACTTAAACTGGACCAGAAGCATATGGAATTGTTGTAAAATTAGGGGCACAAGCTCTCAACAGTTGACCCCAACTAGCTGTCAAGCTGCAGAATTCTATACTATCTGCAGCCTCTGAATACTCTTCAAGGGTATCACCAAGTAAGGTGCATTGCATAGTCCAGTCAAGCTGTAACTAGAGCAGACTGAGCCAGGAACAAGAACAGACAAAACTGCGTGAAAGTATTCAAAACCACATCAACCACTTGATTTATCTAAGATGACTTGTGTTAAGTAGCACTTCCAAGCTACTAACCTGACTTTTCTAGGGGATTGTAATCCCATCCAAGACATAAAAGATCTGAAATTCCTGGTTTGCATTTCTACTAACCTAGAGCACCTCTGTTTTGTCAATATAAGGCCAAGGATTACAGCTGAGCTCCCAAAGTATGTATTTTAATGTTAGCAATCAGTTTGCAGCCTGAAATGATAGCAAAGTTGACTAGGAAAAGGTAGAAAATAAGAATCACCATACCTGAAATCTTCACTTACCTTTTCAGTGAGAGGATTAATGGAAAATTGCCTTAATTTTGTTTCTGCAGTCGTGTCGATAAGTGCTGTCATTACACTGAAGCACATTTCCTACTAGCAAACCCAGCAGCAAAACCAGTGATAACATAAATATTACTGTTGTTTTTGCAGAAGAGAAATGATTTTCAATTATATTTGGCCAAGAAATTTAGCACAGTAAATTCCAAGGGAAGCAGCCTTTTCAAGTGAAAAAGGTAATAGTTGAATATCAGTCACAAAAGAATATCTGTGTATTAGAATTTTCTTTCATTGGGAAATAAAGAATGGGAACAAATGCTGAATGCAGAAGAAATGTCACAATTGAAAGCTGCACCATTTGAAAGATCACATCAAAGTTTGAAGCCACTGCCACAGAGAGATAAAAGAAGGTTTTGTTCTTTTCTGGGTTAGCTTTGATAATCTGAGAATCTCTCTCTCTCTCTCTCTCTCTCTCTCTCTCACACACACACACACACACACACACACACACACACACACACACACACACACACACACACACACACACATCATCCACCATTTAAGTTAGTGGGTTTTTTGTAGTGAAGTTTTGTTTCCTTCATGACAGGGTACAAAAAGTAATTAATATTATATATTATAACTACACCAACATATTTTTTAATTATAGCATTAGAAGAGTATATTAGTAGACTGCCCCCTCCAAAGCATTTTAGAAGAGGGTACACATTATAAGCATATCCACATGAGTGCCCAAACATTCTTCTGCACGAATTAACTTGTCTTTTTTATATATGAGCTTGTTTTATCCTGACTTTATGCCAATAAAGGCATGATTGATTGATTGATTGATTGATTGATTGATTGATTGATTGATTGATTGATTGATTGACCTGAGGGAGTGGCAGTTTGGAAGGAAGGTGGGGGTAGTAGGGCAGAAAAAGAGGGGAGTAAAAGATTGAAGAGCATCCTGAAATAGGGAAGTGAAATTGGTAATCCTTCCCAGAGAGAAATAGCTCCTAGAAAGGGAGCGGTGGTGATCCCAATGAAGTGTTAAAGAAGGAAAATTGGAACCTGTGTGTATGTTCCAGAATACACAGACTTTTGAAAATTTGTGTCAAATAGGTAGTGCCTGTGTACATAAGCAGTGGCAGCCAAGTGATCTCTCTCAGCAGTTACAGAGGAATAGTTTCAACAGGGCACCCTAGGGACAAATGCCCTGGGAGGGCCATTTGTCTATAATGTGATGGTGACTTTGAAATGACTTGGTGCAAAAAATCGTTCTTTTGTTGTGATGTGGGAGGGTAGCTGCCCATATGGTGGTGGTGGAAAATTCAGATTTTGCCCCAGGCTCCATTTTCCCTAGCTAGGTCTCTGGTTACAAATACCTGCTGTTAGAACAAAACAGCTACTTTTTGCATCAAATTATCTGCTGTATATAATTATATGAAGTTTCTTCATTCTTGTTTCCTTTTCACTTGCTAAATGTAAAATGGAAACCTCCCTAGCAATCTGACTTGACCATTTCCTTGTAAAAGTGAAATAAAAGTGTATATGTTGTGAATTCATATCATCCTCTCATGTATCATATTCAGATATATACCAACAAAGAAGTTTTCAGTTCCTCAGCTTCCTAGGTTGGGTCAGAATATATCTGTATACTTTTAAAACATATGCTGGGGAGAGGGGCAAACACAGAAACAAACGTGGCTGTAAAATGTGGGTTAGACAATTCTTCTGCTAGGTGGATTTGTAATTAGTTGTCTTACTGAACCCAAAGGGTACTCACCAATGGTTCATTTTCATCCTGGAGAGGAGGGACTAGTGTTCTATCCAGTGCTATTCAGTATTTTTTATCAATGACTTGGATGTTGGAATAGAGAGCTTGCTATTCAAATTGGCAGATGACATCAAATTAGGAGGAGGAGCTAATCCTATCAGGATCAGAATTCAAAAATACTTTGAGTTTAGAGAGTTGGACCAAAACTAACAAAACAAATTTCAACAGGGAGAAATGTAAGGTACTATACTTATGTAGAAAAAATGAAATGCACAGGTATAGGATGGGTGACACATGGCTTGATAACAGTATATGTGAAAGGCATCTGGGAGTCTTAGTAGACCACAAGGTGAACATGAGTCAACAGTGTGATGTGGCAGCTAAGAAAGCCAATGTAATTCTGGGCTGCATCAACAGGAGTATAGTGTCCAAATCAAGGGAAGTAATTGTACCACCCTATTCTGTGTTTGTCAGAACTCACAATACTATGTCCAGCGCAGGCCACCACTATTCAAGAAGATATCGACAAGCTGGAACAGGTCCAGAGGAGGGCAGTTAAAATGGTAAAAGGTCTGGAATCCATGCATTCTGAAGAGAGACTTAGGGATCTGGGAAAGAGAAAGTTAAATGGTGGCATGATAGCCAAGTTTAAATTTTAGGGTGCTTTTGGTCCCTGCTGGGGAGAAAAGTGGGGTGTCACTGAAATAAATAATAGAGTGTGGAGCTGGAATGGGGATTGACTCTTAACATTTCTCCATTCTAACTAACGGCTTTGTGTAATTGTTTCATTCTTTTTCCAATATTGACAGGGTGGTGTTTGTGAGAAACTTTCTGAGAATCAACATGATCTTCATGAAGATACAAACATCCATCATGGATTTTTCGTCAAAGGGACAACTCAAAGCTCTCTTTTTTTGTAACATGAATTAAAGGCTGTTAAAAAGAAAACATAACAATAGTTAATCTTCTTGGCAGCTTTACTTGCATAGTGAGGTGGGGCACCCAAAGTGTTCAACATATGCATGGTGACACTCACATTCAAAGTACTTTCTGACCAGTAGTCAGAGTGTAAGCACTGACGCAAAGTCATCCAAAGCTTTATTTAACACCTTTAGAACAGAATATTAAATATTCAGTTTACTGTAAAACTCTTTTAGGCCATTTCTGCATGGCCAGATTTGCGGAATGCTAGCCCTGGGGCCATTTGCACGAACGGCCCCACGGGTTGCGCAGCTGGCAGAGCAGGCTCCGCACAGCCGTGCAGCCCCCTTCCTACCTTGTCCGGGTGTCTGGCACTCTGAGGAGGTCAGGGGACACGCCCCCATGGCCAGCACGACGGCTGCAGCAACAGAGGCCAGGGGGCATTTGGGGCCAGCGCAGGGAATATGCCGGCTTCCACCTGCTGCCGTTCGCTCGGCAATGAGTGGAAGCCGGTGTATTCTGACAACCTCGCTCCCTGAGTGAGATTGGAATACATCGTTTGGGGAGGGAAAGAGCGGCGCTGCATCGTATTCGCAGTGCCCCCTGTGTGAGCTGTCCTCCCCCCCCCAAATGATGTTTTACCAGACCGGAATTGGTGATTCTGGCCCATGCAGAAAAGGCCTTAGGGTCTGCTCCCATATCATACTGGCTTACTAGATATTTTTCTCACAGTTGTAGTGAATTTTTGCAAGTCTCTATATCTACTTCCTCAGATTAAAGGAGCTGTAAAAAGGAATGAAATCCTCTCTGTAGTAATTTGAAATAGTGGCATAAAAAGTACAGGCAAGCATGCTAACTATTCACAGGGTAACAATTGACTTTTAGAGGTTTCACAGTTTTCTCAGTTTGAGCTTATCATGACATCTATGCAACATTGTGAATCAATGTTAACAAAATAAGATTTTGTAGTGACTTGTTCTCAGCTTTTTATAGAAGGGCTGATCTCTTATTGGGCAAAAGATCATTTTTAACTCTCTGGTTTTGGATGTATCCATCTCACTTCGTACCTTCGTCCGCTGTTCCTCTGCTATTGCAAATGGTTTTGTTTTCCATTTGCATCTACATGCCATTAGGTGTGCTAACACTCTCTAAATGCTTAAAAAGCAGGAATTAATGCTGGTTCTGCTATCTATACTAGAGATCCCAGTCAATCTTTGCACACAATTAAATAGAACAACAGATGCCTCTCACTGTTGTGAGCAGATGTGCCCTTTCTGTGCTATCATCTCCACAGTGCAGATGTTCACAGTATTTTGTACCATTCACAACTGATCAGGAGTTCATTGGCTTTCTGGGGTGACTACATGCTGTGCACCTTGCCTTAGAATGTGATGTTCCTTGCTTTATGTTCCAATGGGCAGCCAAAAGCAGGGAAGTTACTATCTGACATGCTTTGAAGACAGCTTCCCAAGACTTTTTATAAAGCTCCTGGGTTAGCACAACTGCATAACTGCTCAGCATCTGTTCCCAGTAACAGGTGGGAATATGATCTTCTTGATCCTATTACTAAATAGGTTCAGCAGTTCTGGGAGAATGTGAAAGGCATTACCAAAAACCAAAGTTTCTCTGCTGACAAAAACCCACTATTTGTAACCCAGCAAATTGGTCAATATATTTGGTGTACAAAGCAATATGCTGTTGAGAAAAGTATGTATAGCCGTGTATCTGATTAAGATAAGCTTATTTGTAATTCTTCTGTCAGGTAATTTTTCAGTTTAAAATATCTAACCTCTAGACTAAAATAATCTGCTCCTCTCATTTTTTTAAAAAAAATTCTATTTTTCCAACAGGCAAGATCAACATGGCCAAATATACCAACATACCAGCAGGATTAACATACCGGCAGCTATATGGAATACATTTTCAAACATAAGTTCATTTTAAATAAAAACTGTGGAGATAGTAGAAAAGAAAGAACCAGTGTGGTGTAGTGCTTAGTGTGCAATTGGGTTGGAGAGACCTGGATTTGAAACCATGGGCAATAATGTTCTTGTAGTATCACTTCTCAGCCTTGTTTAATTCACAGGATCATTGGACCAGTAAAATGGAAGAAGAGAGTTTGAATCATGTATACTGCCCTAATCTCCTTTCTTAGATGACAGGTAGAATAAAA
This sequence comes from Sphaerodactylus townsendi, assembly GCF_021028975.2. Classification (NCBI taxonomy): domain Eukaryota; kingdom Metazoa; phylum Chordata; class Lepidosauria; order Squamata; family Sphaerodactylidae; genus Sphaerodactylus; species Sphaerodactylus townsendi. The sequence goes on along the minus strand of NC_059426.1, from coordinate 100,778,379 downwards.
ATGTAATAACATGACTAAAATGTATTCCACCTGATTGTACATATTAGTCTTAAGGAACACATGAGAATGTTTCTCTATACTATGACTTTAATAATAAATAGACATTGGAAAACAAAAATATAAGTGTCTCTTTCTCAATTTAGCAACTTGAAGGTTAGAAGTAAATTTGAATATATCTTTCGATGAATAAGTAACCTGATGGGAAAGTGTAAGCAGGAAAAATGTGTGAAAGCAAGGTTATAATCTTGATATGTATGCTTAGAACACAATTCAACCTTTCAAGACCCACTGATTATAGTAAGAAATAGTCACAAGCTCAGCTTTCTGCCATTAAAATCAATATTCCATTTTGGCTTCTTCTACTATTATAAGTCCTAGTTTTAAGGGGCCTGTCCAACTTACAGAACTATCCAGTCAAGCTGAGACAATTTTGCTTGTTTTATACTCACACAACAGTGTTTACCATTCCACCAGGCAGTTACAAACAGAACAAGTATCACCCTTGCTGTTTTTATACTGTTGAGCCTCCCATTCTGTGAATTGCTTGTTTTGGAACCACATGCATTCAGATCTATTTTGTGTACCTCTTTGGACCTTGGTCTATTTGAAGCATTATACCTTCTTGGCAACAATAGGAAGAGCATTTGTTTCTTTAATAGATACTAGGGATTGCAAATTGCACTGAGCTTGAGGCTGGAGACAGGACTGGGGAAACAAGTGAGAGGGACAATGAAAACAACAGAAGTGGCTGGAACAGACTGGGATCAGCTATGGTGGCTGAAGAGTAATGTCCACACTGACTTTCCACTATGTAGAAACAGTGATCTCCAGTCACCACCAACACTGCTACTCAACTTAACCTCCAAAACAACTAATAACAATGGGAACAGCAGCAATGATCTACCTACTATCCCATCCTTCCTCCAGGAAACTCAGGGAAGTATCACAGTATATCCTTGTCCATCATTTTGGCCCCACAATGACCTTTTTGCTTCTATATGCCTCTAACTAGCCCTAGATAGATTTAAAATGACTATAAACTTGGAAAAATTTGGAAGAACCAATGCTGCAGTATTGCATGCTTGTGACTGTAAAACAATTACAATTATATTTGGAACTGTGAAGGTACTTTATACATAGGGGGGAAATTCCATAATGCTCTATGGTTAAATAATCTGTCTTGGAAATAACAGCTTACTTAGTTTTATTACTAATCTTCTACATACTGTAGTCTAACATGTACCTGGTTCCTTAAAGAATATATGACTTCTTAGATCGGCTCACATTTTGTAATCACTGATGTAGGTTCCCTTATACATTTCCAGTCTTCAGGATAAAGCTGAAAATTAGACACTTCAGTCTGTTTACAGCTTTGAGCTGCACTGGTAAGTCTCAGATCTGACCTTGTAATGAATCAATAACCTTACATGTCAAATTGAGTAATCACGTTCAGAGATTGATCTTATCCTACAGAGACTGAAATTAAAAATTTAAAAGAGTTACTTCTTTTCAATCAATACTTGTAAAAAAGCAACATCTACAGTTTTCAATATTCTGTCTTTTATAAAAATTGAAAAAAATGAAGCCAAAAACAAACTCTTAAAATCTGTGTATGTTTGTCAAGGGAATGAGCTTGTTCAAACTACTATATATAACTTTCTTATACTGGTCAGATTTGTATCTCTCACTTATTGAGTTATGCTGTTCTGTATTTAGAACAAAATCCTTTGAACCAATCATCATTCATTGATTCTTTAAAGGATGTTTGAAGGATGGAACATATAAAATATTTGTGTGTGTGTGTGTGTGTGTGTGTGTGTGTGAGAGAGAGAGAGAGAGAGAGAGAGAGAGAGAGAGAGAGAGAGAGAGAAATTAAGCATGCATATTTGCAAAACTTGATATGCAAATTAGGTTATGTTTATGGAGGATCTGGTACAGTAAACGGATGGGATGGATGGATAAAGCTGAGACCTGACACTGTAACAGTTTTTGGCTATCCTAATCCTTCCTTCTGAAAATCCTTCTCAAGTACACGCAGTGGAACTTACTCCTGGGGAAAATATACCACTAAAGTCTAATCCCTGTTGTGTTTTGGTTCAAGTCAGGTCCTGAATTAGTTGGGAAAATCTTACAAGAACTCCTCCATTCTTTTGTTAGTATTAAGTATGAATTGGCTTCTGCTCTGTGAGCCTGCAACACATCAACCCGTGGGACCTGTGTCATTTGTAAAGCAATGCAGCTGCTATCCTGGGAGACCACAGTGGAGTCATTCTGCCATGTGTGACCATTAATTTCGTTAGGGATTGCCAGCAAAGTGCAAGAAGATGCAGATGGATGAATTATTAATTTACACTTGGGGCCCTGATAGGAATACATTTGCAGCTCATCTTTTTTTAAAAAAAAAATCCTACCACTCCCCTTCTATAAATCTCACAGGCAATAAAACAGAAGCATCTTAAAATGTATTGTTTAAACATTCCTCAATTTTGTGATTAATTGGGAACATAAAAACAAATATGCCTTGAATCCGTAATAATTCATTTACAAATGAGATTGTAAGGTTTGCAAATCCTGTTTACTCAACATCAAATGTGGCAATCTGTTGAACATGATTTTCTTTTTGGAATGGTCACCACAATACACAATGTGTTAGTTCAAACCTGATTGGGACTACTGAGAGGTAAGTCCAATTTTATTAAATTGGGCTTGCTCCCAGAAAAAGAGTTCTTATGCTTACAGCCATGAAACTATATCTTCAGATTATTCTTTCTCTTGAATTATGAGCACTACATTCCTTGGCATCTGACAAAAGGTATCTAACAAAGAGAGCTTTAACTGTCAACATGTTATACCTTGAACATCTTGTTGGGCTCTAAAATGCTAGAGGACTTGAATGTAACTCTCCTTGGCATAGGGTATTTTATCATCAACACTTAGAATCTGTGCCATGGTTAACTTCTTCTTGGAGTGCTGAAGTTCTTTTCTAACTTCCTGTCATTTGAGATAGTTTGCAGGTCAAAAGTGAAAAAATAAGTCATCTTATCAGCTGGGGTAGGTTTTGTGTACTGGTGGGAAGAAGAGGGAAGAAGAGTTTGGATTCATACCCTGCTTTTCTCAATGGTAAAAAAGCAGCTTACAAACTCCTTCCTTTCCTCCCCCCACGGAAGGCCTTGTGAGGTAAGTGAGGCTGAGAGAGTTCTGAGAAAACTGTGACTAGCCCAAGGTCACCCCGAAGGCTTCATGTTTAAGAGTGGGGAAACCAACCTGGTTGATTAGAGTCTGATGATCACGTGGAGGAGGGGGGAATCCAACCTGGTTCTCCAGATTAGAGTCTACTGCTTTTAATCACTATGCCATGCTGGCTGCCACAAAGGTATAAAGGTATAAACGGCTCAGACCATATAGGCCTTTACAGGATCCAGGCAGTTGTATTTTGAACCAGATGAGCTTCCAAAGTCCTTGAGGCTGTGTCCCAGAGTTTATTTGGGATATTATTTATTAGGTAATGTTCTTTATATTCATGCTAGGAAAAACATCGACTACCTAACAGTAGGCCTCTATTAAAGAGGCAAAACATTTTCCATCAAACTGTTGGCAACCCAAAGGCAAGGATTCTACAATATTGTTGAGCTGGTGGACACTTTTGAAATTCTAAAAAAAGGATTGTTTCCATCACCATAAAATGGCTGCCAGCAGGGTAATGACTAAATGGTTGTGTTAAGTGCCATCAAGCCCTTCTATCATTAAAAGCCTTGCTTAGGTCTTGCTTCATTGAGTCAATTCATCTCAAGGTGGGTGTATTTTTTTTCCTGCTATCTTCAACTTTTCCTAGCAGGATTGTCTTTTCCTAATGCGACCAAAGTATGATAGCCTCAGTTTAGTCCCTTTAGCTTCCCCATTTATTTGTTTATTTGATGGCCTATAGTATCCATAAAACTCTCTCCCAATACTACATTTAAAATTAATCAACTATTTACCTGTCAGCTTTCTCTTTATTCAGTTTTTGCACATATACATAGGAATGGGGAATATCACAGTATGAATTATCTTGATTTATGTTTAACAAATAGCAAATATTTTTAGGCTGAATCATTGTCCAAAACCTTTTAAAATTACACATCTGTAAATGTTTGCCCTGATCCAGAAATACCTTACAGGAGTGGATGTGCTCACAGTTGCTTTGCATTTGTTTTACTAGATGTGTTTCCAGAAAAGAGTACTTGCTAAGGAGCATTCCATTAACATTAGTTTCTTTGGGATAAAAACAAATCACAGTACTAACCCAAACCAGCCTTGAATATCGACTCTGCAGTTTCATTATGCATATTCCTAAAAGCAAGTAGACACTAAGAAACCCTGGTACTAGGACATAGACAAACTCTCCACTCATCTGAAAGACTTACCACTCTCAAGATATGAAAAAACCTGGAAGAACTTCAACTTATACTTAGAGAAAAGATGGAAAAATTAGTTAAAATTAATCTGTTCTTGTTCCTCTTTGCCACAATGAAATCACTAAAAATCAGACTGTCTATACAACACGCTGAATAGACAAACCCCATAGATTAAGGGAAGGGGTTTTTTTTCTTTGTCACTCTGTAAGCAAAGGCGCTCTAAGAACGTGATGTCCTATTTTGTTATAGTTTGACATATATATTTTATGTACACAATTTTTTAATTTAAAAATAATAATAAGAATAACAATTAATTTTGAATGTTTCTTTTAAACACATTAACACTTTTTATATTTGAAATTAGGAAATAGATATGTAATAGATTAATTAATCTTAGAAGTAAGTTTAAAGATAGATTGAAAGGGTTAAATACAAATGTATAAAGCACTTAAGACTGTAACAATACTATTGAAGTTGATCAAAGAACCTATCCATTAAGGAAGGATTAATGAATAATCAAAGGAAAATTACTCCTGAAGTACAGCAAGTAAGTCCTTTAATTTTGTTGTATAAAATGAGTTATAATGTTAGATATTTGTGTGGTATTGTAACCAAATATGGTATAAGTTTTTGTTACATATCTGTGTAAACCACCTCTTTTTTTTAACATTTCAATAAATTTTATTTTTTTAAAAAAAGGAACCCTGGTACTCACATTGGGCATCACTATGATAGGCCTTTATGAAGAACTAGCAGCAAATTCCATTGCAGGAGAGATGCTATGGGCCCTAGCAAAGGGTGGAAGAGGAAGCATCTCTCTCTGCAATGGGCTTTACTGGAACTGAACCACCCCCACCCCCCTGCGATGTTTGTCACCTACATCATTCTGGATCTGTGGTTTAGAATGGGAAAGGTTGGACAATCATGGCTTGAGGCAGATGGGAAGGTGAGGGTAGAGGGAGGGTAGAAAGGAGTGGCTTGGGGTGGGGAAGGGTGGCAAGACGAGGCTTTCGGTGGGGGAGGATGGAATGAAGTGGCTTGGTGTGGCAGGTGAGGCTTGGGTGGTGGATGGGGGAGAGTGGAACTGAGTGGCTTTGAGTGAGAGAGGTAAAAAGGTGAGGGTTCTCATGGGGGAGGGTGGCAAAGTGAGGCTTGGGGTGGGATGAGGATGGCAAGGTGAGGCTTGGAGTGGGAGAAGGTTAGAAGATGAGTCTTGGGGTGGGGGAAGGTTTTGCCAGCCCTGCAGATCAGCTGTTCTGAAGACCCAGGCTGACTGTGGGGGTGGGAGGGTTTTGGGCCCCCCGCAGAGTAGTGGCACTTCCATGGTCAGGAGGGAATAGAATATCGGCCACCAGTGCGGGAGGGTTCATTGTTGTTGCATTCAATGTCTTAGCCATTTATTGTTTAGGATAGTATGTTGGGGTATGTGACTCACAACTCCTTTACTCCATCCAGCTGCCCTACTTTCACTCCTCCATATTCTTTTGATTTGACATTCCTTGACCAAGCAGAGAGGAAGAATGAGTTCATCCACCAAGCAGGCAGGATGAGTTCATGAAAGGCTGTTTCAGGCTTCTCATGTTGAAGACATTTGATGCCTAAGAAAACAATGAACAGATGCCAACACTTTTCAAGCATTCCTATATCAAATCTAAAGGGGAAAAAATTCACATTCAAAATGCAAATCCATATTTTACATTCAATAAATGGTAAAGAAAACTTGGCAAATTTTGTCACTATGTAGAAACGTTATACTCAAGCTAGGATTTTCACATAATCTGCTCTACCAAGTCAAGCAGTCAGTGGCTACCACCAAATTTCATTAACATTGGGTAACATTTTCTATATAATAATAAAACAATAATATAGTAATATATTTAAGATATAAAATGTCCATACACACAAAGGCAGAGAATCATTAATGCAGAAGTGAGTAAGAAGTGTATGATATTGGCATTGATACATATAATGTTAAAATAACATGAAGATCATAGTTGATCGGAATTCACACATACCCAGTATGAGTTTTTGGGACTGTTAAAAAGACTGTTATAAAGCATAAACCATTTCATACTCAGGCACTTAATGCACACATACATAGGTTCTTCATGTATATGCATGAACTTCCTCATTTTTCTCAGTTGTAAGTGGTAATCCTGTTATAACACATTTTGAAAGTAGGATGGCTGACTTTCCACTGAAGTGAATAGGAAGACACTGAAAGCAGGATTGTTCAGGTAACCATTTATATGTAATAGCCTTTTAAAATTCTCATTATTACAATTGCAACATTTTTAGGACTATTATCACCTTTAATTTCTTCTTCTTGTTACTAGGCTCTTAATAGCACAGAGAAATCTAATCTTATTGTATACAGATCAGTGGTGACCTAGTTTTTTCTTTAGTAATGCTGCTGTCATGTACCCGATCTGGCTGACATACATTTCCTACAATTCTATTTTAACTGACAGGTCAGTGCCCTATCTCCCACTATTTGAAAAGTCTCCTTGGTTCTGTATTAGTCCCTCTTTATATCTTGCTGAAATGAACTGGGCAGAAAAGGGACAGTCTATTGAAAATAAAATTAAATCTGGCAGAGGCAAGCACTCCTGTGTCTATAGAAGATGCATAAAGTGGTGGGATTCAGAAGGTTTGCATCACTTCGACGAACCAGTTGTTAAAATGGTGCTTATAAACAACCAGTTGTTACATTATTTGAATCCCACCACCGGAACCAGTTGTTAAATTATTTGAATTTGTTGTCAGTTCAGTTAACTGAGGTCTTATGTAACAAGTAATGCCAGAATGTGTCTGTGACCTGGAAGCTAATGTAGCTGTGGATTACTCATACTGGTAACAAGAAACTTACAGTACTGATACCAGGGAGGAAAACAAACCCTAAAAATGCAAATCAGTGTCCTCATTCTAGTACTGGTAAACAAGAAGTTTCAGTGCATGTATCTTAGAACTGTATTGTCGAAGGCTTTCATGGCTGGAATCACTTGGGTGCTGTGTGGTTTCCGGGCTGTATGGCCGTGTCCGTGTTCTAGCAGCATTCTCTCCTGATCCTCTGAAGATGCCAGCCACAGATGCAGGTGAAATGTCAGGAGAGAATGCTGCTAGAACACGGCCATACAGCCCGGAAACCACACAGCACCCATATCTTAGAACTCATTATTTCTGATATTTGCAACCCACACATCGCACACACCCTGGAAAATATTTTTGAACATTCATGATTTAGTAATAATGGAATCCAGGTGTATTCAGATAGTGATCTGCCAAAATAGTGATGCTATTCTGTGTGCATATATTTCTAAATAAGACACAATGTAGCATGGGGAGGCTTTAAAATTTTTGACAGACATATATATGGACTGTAGCCAAAGACAACGTCACAATGTACCAAACTTTACGTAAGAAATTATCTCATGGATCAGAATAAAGATCCATTTAGAACTGCTTCTTGTTTTGCACAAATAACGGCACTAGAGTCAACTAGGCCGTAATTGCGACAGGGGGCAGGGCACATGGTGAGCTCCGGAGCAGTGAGCATGCGTGCCCTGAGTGGGCCGTGCGGCCGAGCCACACCTGGCCTGATTGTGTTGGCCTATGAGCGCAAGGTGTGGAGCACACTCCCTATATATTAGGCAGCACACGGTTGCTCCAGCCTTCTTCAACGCCTGGAGCAAACTGACCCACCCTCCCTCTCTATTTGGGCAGGGTTTTTTGCTGCTCATTTTGTCGCAGCCCTGGTGGTTTGTGCAGAGGGGCGCATCCTTATGGGGAGGCCAAACTTGCATGCCGGACCTCCTTGCAGTTGGGGGCCTCCATAAGAGGCTTGGGGTGGGGTGGGCTCATGCCGCATGCTGCGGAGGCCTGTGCAATTGAGCCTGACACCCCAGCAGGAAGGGGGCCACAGTGGATGGGCGACCAGGTGGCACAGTACATTCTCTGTCCTCCCCAATATGAATTGGGGTTGGTGCCAGGGTTCAGCCATGGATGATCGGATGTGCTCCTCTTGCTTGCCCAGCTTCTGCCTCCATAAAAAGGGCTACAGCCCATTTTAACTCCAAGATGTGTCCTGTGGTTATTCACCTCTGCACATCTGGGCACAATAGCTAAAAAGTTTAGCCTAAACTGTCACAGCACAAAGGTTAAAGGTTGCCCTCTTCTTGCCCCCAACAACTGGTATCCAGAAATAAACGGCTTTTGAACATTACAGTGGATGGTCACCAATAGACCAATCCTCCAAGATTTTGTCAGTTTTTTTAACATCTGTATATCTAAAAGTGAAGTGTGGCCTCCATCTGCAAATATCTAAATCTACTGATCAGGGCCAAGTTTAAAGAAGACAAAGAAAACTCCCATATTTTCAGAAAAATGTGAAAACTTTGAAAAAATACATTGGGGGATTAAATGCCTCCCCCAATAAAAGAATGTTGTCTGCACTTGTGCACTTACTTCCTCTTCCCATGTCAAATTGCAGTGATGATAATATGGTGGGGGGAGTCTCAGCAGCTGGCAATTGGTGGTGATGCATTGGTCTTGTCAACATCGTCACTGTGGAGGAGGGAGTAGGAAGCCATGGTGTTCCCTACAGTGAAAGCTTTCTGACTAATTCCAAAGCCTTTATTGGCATTATAAATTACAGAATCAATAAAAAGGGGGCATTTGTCTGTTGACTGTGAAGGCAAAGAGCCATGTGCCAGCACCATTTGTGAAAGCGTGGAAGACAATCTTCAAGGGTCAGAAGCCTTTGGTTTCTGATGCTGTTGTTGTTGATGGAGTGGGGTAGGAAGTTGCATGGCTCTTGGTTTCCAATGCTGGTATCAGTGGGTGGAGCCTTTCAGCCCCATCCACAGTTCCAGGCAGCCGGTTGCAGTACTATGGCTGCACTACCCTGTCACTCCCAAAGGGGCTTCCTGGTAGCATGGGAAGACTGCAAAAGTGTGACAGTCTTCCACTGGTGAGAAGCCCCTACTGGGTTTCATAGAATAACACTTCCCAAAAGGGTAGTGAAAGTCTCAATTTCAGTCCACCAGCATAGCAAGCCAAATGACCTCTGCCACTATGGCAGAGGTGCTGGGAAGCTGGCACTGCATTTGGTGCTGCCCCCACTACAGCCAGGGTGGGGGATTCCATACCGCCTGATTCTCCTCTCCACCAGGGCAAATGACCCTGGTAGGACAAATCCACCAGTGTGGCTGGTGCACTGCTCCCTCAAGCAGATTCCTCCTGCCCGCGCTTTTTGATGGGGATCTCTGAGGTCAGGAACTGAGCAGCTCTTGCTGCTACATTGCTGTGGGAAGCCTTGGAGGTTGGGAGTCATGTGGTTTTCAGTCTCTAATGGTGGTGTCATTGTTAACGCAGGTTAACCAGTAAATAAAAGAAGCTCAAGAAAGCTCAAGCCGATACAGAATAAAAATCTTTTTTGGAATTTTATTCAGCCAACAATGGGCAATAGAGTACCAGGGAGCCTCTATAGAAAAGCAGTGTGTTCTTACTTTTATAAGTTACATCAGAATAGCAGTAAAAAAGGATACACCCCAAAATTCATCATCATCAATTAGTCATACAAAAAGGTGGAAATTTCCCTTTTTCCAAAACAATTAAACTTTCTGAGACCCTTATTGGAAGGTGGGAACACCTGATCTTTTGACGCAAGATGAAATAGGACCTGTTTCTTTCCTATCTATTTTGCCTCTTGTTATTCTTCTTCTCAGAAAGAGAGCCTAAACATCTTTATGTTTCTTTCTTCTGTCTCTAAAAGAAGGAGCCAAATTCAAAGGTGTCCTGGACATTAGGAACTGTAAAGGGGCCTCAAAACAGTTGAATCTGCACATTTTATATATTCTGTACAAAGGGTATTCTGCGTTTAAACTATCAAGCTTCTGCTCTAGTAACAGAAAGAAGAGAATAGACTTTCAGGCCTGCATCTTTTCTTTGCTTAGCTGCATTATGGTTGCCAACTCTCCATTACAGAAAGAAAGTAATGGGGGGCAAGAAGAAAACCTTTGCATATAGTAAAATATATCCCTCTCATGCCTTCTGCGCCTACATCATCATGGGGAGAAGCCTCAAAGGTCAGAACTGCACCTCCTTTGCCAGTATCAGGGGGAGGGCAGAGTTCTGGACCTGCACAAAGCTGCTCTTTGTTAGGGGTATTTGGATGACTGTGTAGTGGAGGTAGAATAAAGGTTAGAACAGGAAGAGATTCTGCACCATCCGTATCGTTGGTCTCTGTCACTTGTTACTATTATTTTTTAAATAGTTTGGAAACTTAGAAGCAAGTTTGAAGTACTTACTTTTAGAAATCAGCGAATGTCTCAGAAGCAGAAAAAACAGACTGAGCTACTAATTGAAACTAATGCAAACAGGAAGGACAATTGTAAAGGATTCAATGGTGTTGATGGTGAAGTAACCTTGAGTGCATTCCACAGCCCGGGCGATGGGCCAGATGCATCGGCCGGGGAGACTTTTATCTTTCTTGCTGAGATGAAGACTCCGTTCCCATAGGAAGCTTAAGGAAGGGGGGGATGGGGTGAATGGTGTTATAACCTGGTGCTTCATGGCCCGGGAAGTGCCATTCCCTGCCACCTCGTGTAATTCTTCTGAGCTTTCTAAGATGTCTTAATAAATGGACTTTTACTCCCAAAAGCCTTTTATTTCTGCTTCTATGGAATTCCCTTACATTTCGTAAGGCAGGAAACTTAGAATTCATCTATATTCCTGTGCGAGTGGACCTCTTGTCTCTATGCGATGGAGAGGTTGAATGTTGCCCTGCGAGCGAAGGTGCGCGGTAGCCCCAAAGAGGGAGCTCGACCTTTCCCCTTCTGGATCTGGAGGAACCCGGCAGGAGAAGCGGGCCTCGCTGGTGGCTCTTTCCCCGTCCACCATTATCAGCACGGAGTCTTCCTCTTGCCTACCCGTTGGAACGAGGGGCGTGGCGGCGCACCATGGGGACTTCCATGAGTGGATTGGGTAGCTGGTTCTATGGATCGGCCTGTGGATCCCGGATCTCTACCCGCTTTCGTGGTGGATTACAAACCTCAGATGCAACCCTGTCATGGAGAGGCAGACTTTGACCACCTTTCATCTGACAACCCAGGAATCCATTGAGCGCATTCCTGGACTGAAATATTTAATTTGATGCTCCCAAAGGAACCACCGTGGCACAGCACTGGGGCCCGTCCAAAGCGACACGGGACTAAACTCTGGAATTGGGAGGGTATCCGCATGCAGCTTCCAATCGGACCCGACCCCTAATCCAGACCGGGCGACCGCACCTGAGGTAGTGCCTCGAGGAGCCACCCGGTGGCTACCTGACTGACTCTGGTGTCTCCGATGTCTCGCTTCCTGGACGGCGAAGAAAGTCGAAGAAAAGCCTGCATTCCCAGCAGGACGGTTGGTTCCTCTCCCCGCCGAGAAGGGGCCTTTAGGATATGAGAAGTGCAGAGGCGACTCTGCGCGAGATGCCAAGCGGCATGGAACCCGTGAAGCGCCAGCGCTATGGGGAGGAGGAAGCGGGCACAGATTGCAACAAGGCCGAAACCACAGAGGGACCCGGGGAACAGCAGCATAAAAGAAGTCCAGCTTCGAGTTGGACCGTGCCGAAACTGGCAGCTCCAAGCGACAATATGCCCAGAATCTGTCAGTCCATGATAAAAAAGTCCTGGAACATTCCAGACTGGATTTGCTGACAGCAAGCGTTCAGGCTCTCTTGCTGCATAAAGTATGAGCTCACTGAAGCCCTTAAGCAGACGAACTGGCTTGGCTAAATTGGAGCGAGAAAAGCTGCTTTGCATGCGCGCAGGATGCATTGACTGCGCCCAGGAGAGGGGAGCTGGCTGCGTTGGAGAGAGGGAACTAAGAGGCAGCAGACCAGGAAGCCCCAGAAGTTGGAGTCTATGCTGTTATTTACTGATCATGCGGTTACCCAGGGGGGGCCGAGTACCTGGATGCACCACCACTAAGCATGGCTCTGCCAGCCCGATTCCAGCCCCCCGGTACAACAGCTGCCTGCCCAACCTGCTCATGGCCCAGCGCCAACCACCTCCCCAGCGAGGCAAGAGCCGTCGAGCGGGGCTACTATGGAAACCCCGATACCAGCCCGTTTTGATGGGACCCAGCTTCCAAACTTCCCTACGCTTCATCTTGCCCGCTCAATACCCACTTGGGAGACTATGATGGTTGCCACCCGGTCTGGCGTGAAAAAAAAATCGGGACATCGGCTCAGTCCTGGATAGGGGCAGCAACCCGACTGGTTAATTGACTCTTTGCAGTTTGCAGGATGAGGGCTCTGGCACTGGTACGCGAACATTCTGCAAAACCTTAAGAAGCCTTCCAGATCCAAGCGCCGAGAATGAAGCTATCCGCGCACCGTCAAAACCATCCAGCAAGGCAACCGCCCGTTTGCAGAATTTGCCCGTGAATTTAGATGCGGCGGCTGCTGGAAGCTTCCTCCTGAGTGGCCTGAGCGCGCCATGAAATGCACGAATACTTCTCGAGGATGCTGTAGACTGACAAGCTTCACGATGAAGCGGTGTTTTTTAATTCGGGTTCATCGTACTATTGCAGATTGGATCCAGTTGGGGTCCCAGAGTAGGCGTCTCGTTTGGAATCTGGCGGCTTCGTCAAGGAGGCCTTGCCCGCTAAAACCACTACTGTGTCCACCCAAAGTCCAAGCCAGCCGCCCTACGAAAAAAACCACCTCTGAAGCATACCGTCGCCGACTGGGATTAATGTCTTTACTGCGGAGGAGCCAGGTCATCTAGCATAGCCAACTGTCCCAAGAAACAAAAACCAACCCCGCTCCAGCTCCACTCCGTCCTGCCAAACCACCACGCCCGGAGTCGCAGGGCCGCCTCCCACAGGCTCGTCTAAGCCCGGTTACCGAAGGCGTGACCCAGAGGAGAAGCAGCTGTTTGCCTTTTCTTCAGCCCCATGGACATAGGAGCCCGTCGGCGGTGGTGAAGGCGAAGCGCTCTGATACGTGTTGAAGCATTTCTGGCTGACCCGCTAAACACACTTTTCGCGTATAGCCTGCGGCCCTTGTGGATTCCGGCTGCTCCCCACTGCTTAATCACGGCCCCATTTGGGTGGCAGAGGGCTAGGTCTGGACCGAATTCCCCTGGCTAAGCCCATACCATTCACCCAAATGGACGGCAGCCCCTACGGGGAGCGAAGGACCCGGCCCGGTATAAAAACACAGCCGGTTCTCCTCCGATAGCGCCCGACCATTGGGAGAAAATTAGTTTATTTTTGAAAGCCAGTGTATTCAAACACTCCACTTAGTTTTAGGCATGCCTTGGTTATTGTTACATGAACCAAGAGAAGTTCATTTTGGAAGAAACGGATCCTAGAAGATTCACCTGACCCTCCCTGCGGTGAACACATGAATTGGGAGAAAACTAGCGATCTCCTGACACCCCTCCTGGCTTCCAGTGATTGCTCCCGATTCTATTGGCATCCACACCTGCATATCATGATCTAGCCAGAGTTTTCAGGGCAGGAATGCGATCAGTTGCCACCCACAGAGACACTGACTGTAAATTGTCATGCAACCAGGGCACAACTACCAAGGTAGAATCTACGCGCTGAGTCCCAATGAGGAGAAGGAACCGTGCCTTCTTGGACAAGAACCTTGCTTTCAGCGGGTTCATACAGCGGGCTACCAAACACACCGCGCTGCTCCCGTTTGTTTTGTCAAAAGAAGATGGGTCTTCTGACTTTGCACAGATTATCGAGGTCTCAATGCGGTCTCCCTGTCCAATAAATATCCTTTGCCTTTGATCAAGGACCTTTTAGATGCACTTTCGGCAAAGGGCGCATTTTACTAAATTGGACTTGAGAGAAGCTTACTACAGGAAGTCAGAATTGCTGAAGGTTATATGAACACCTGAAGCTGCGTTTAACACAAAGTTTGGACAGTTTGAATATTTAATAATGCCATTACGGGTTAAGTGGGGCCCAGGCTTTTATGGCCCTTATCAGCGAAGTTCTCCATGATTTACTGTACAAAGGGAGTTGTTGTATGTAGATAGCGTTTTAATTTACTCACAAACCATAGAAGAGCATGAAATATTGGTTCGAGGAAGGTATTGAAGCAGCTTGTGACAACTCTCTCTTTGCCAAACTCTCCAAATGCGCTGTTTCATCAGACCTCCATTGACTATTTGGGTTACGGATCGCCCGAGGAGCTTAAAAATGGATCCTGCTAAAATTGGCAGTCCTCAATGTATACCCCACCAACCGCAAGAACTCCAGTCGTTTCTTGGTTTTGCTAATTTCTATCGTGACTTTATACCCCAATTAAGCTGAACTGACTCTCCCTCTCACAGACCTCTTACGCACTCAGGGTAAAGATCCACAGTCCATGCAAGCCGGGGCCCCAGCTTTCCTGGTCTGAGGAATGTCAAACAGCCTTTCAACTATTAAAATCTGCGTTTACCACGAACCTATCCTAAAAGCACTGACCCAGATCTCCCGTTTGTGGTTCACGTGGATGCCTCGGACAAAGCACTTGGGGCAACCCTGTTGCAGAAAAATAAAGATGGTAGGCTGGTTCCGGTGTGCTATTTGTCCTAAAAAATTCTCTGGTGCCGAACTCAACTGGACTGTGGGAGACAAAGAGACTGCGGCCATCAAAGTAGCACTCTCCACTTGGCCAGCCACCACTGGCTGGAGGGGCTAAAGCACCCTTTCAAGTTTTGGTGGATCATAAAACCTGGCAGCTCTTTCCACCCCCCCTCAAGATGTCCGCAAAACAACCCGTTGGGCCGATTTCTTTTCGTTTCTCTTTACAGTCCATTTTTTCCCTGGGAAAACCAACAAACTAGCTGGCAGCTCTACATCTACCGAGGAGGGAGTGGAGCTGCCACCGAGAGACATTCCGCACTGTTCTTTCCCCTCCCAGTTGGGGTTGGCTGTCGCCCGATCTCAAGCGTCCACTTCTCCTCCACCCCATTCCCAGTCGTCGTCTCCTTTCCCTGCGGAAGGGAACTGGAGGCCCGAGGGGCTACCTGAGGAAACCTCAGCGGCGAAGGTGACTCCCAGTGCGTTTGGAGAATGGAGTTTGGCGGAGGGAATGTTGATGCGTGCCTCCCCCCCCCGCCAAGCAGGTTCTTGAAGCTTGCCCGCGATGCCCGTTCGGCTGGACATTTTGGCTTTGAAAACTCTGCATTTAGCCCGCGCCCGGCAGTTCTGGTGGCCTGTCGCCATAAAGACATTAGGAGGCATACATTAAAGGCTGCTCGGTTTGTGCAGAAGCCAAAACCATCGGGAAAGCCCCATGGGCTGTGGGAAACCTCTCGGTGGCCTCCGCTCCTTGGGAAGTCATCTCCATGGATTTTATCACAGATTTGCCGAAAGTCAGCAGCACCGCGGTTTTATGGGTGGTGGTAGACTTATTCTCAACAAGCCCATTTTATTCCATGTGCTTCCATCCCCTCCGGCTCCTAAGTTGTACGGCTGTTTATTCAACTTGTGTTTACCGTCTCCATTCCGCCCCGTTAAGGTGGTCTCCGACCCTTGACCCCCAATTCATCTCAAGAAGTTCTGGAAGCGTTTTTTTGGAAGGTTGTTGGGGGCCGCCCATTAAATCGCCGCCCTACTGCGTTCAAAGTGGCGAGAATGCGGAGAGAGCGGAACAAGAACCCTAGAGCGAGTATTTGCGTTGTTACACGCAGCTACCACCAAGACAGTTAGTCGCAGAGCTTATTCCACGTTTGCGAATCGCATACTCACTAACAATGCACGGTTCCATAGTAGTACAAAGAAGCCCCTTTGAAATTGTGTCTGGTGGCTCCTTCCCGCCCGTTACCCTACAACTACCAGCTTGGCAGCTTTGGACCCCCCCAGAATTTCAGAACAATGGATTTCATCCCTAGCCGAGGGATGGAAGTCCGGTCCAGACCATGCCCAACACAACAAGCAAGGACTCCCAAAAAACTGCAAAGCGGATAAACTTACGCTTTCAGTTTTCCTCTCGCGTGTGGGCTCTTTAGGGTGTATTTATCTACAAAAAAAAAATCTCAGAAGGTGCATAAAGTATTCCAAACTTGGCAAAGAGATTTGTGGGACCTTTTCAGATTACCTAAAGTGATTAATGATGTCACTGCTATCTTAGATTTTCATAACTCTCTTAGTAACATCCATCCTGTCTTCCATTCCGAAGCTTTGCTCAAAGGGAGGCTCCGCTTCCGATGCCTGCCCGCGACCAGCGGGAGAAGGCCCCACCGAAACTATTATTGATGGCCACAAGCACTCACAGAGAGTGGCGCTATCCCTGGACTCTGCGCTTTAATGCATAGCGCTTGCAATATTTGTGGTCTCTTAGGTAGGATATTCCTCTAGGTATAATCAATGGGTTTATTCGAAAATGTTATTGAAGCCCCCCACCTTATTTCTGCTTTCCACATGCTCGCATAAACCTGGGGAAGGGTCGCTGCTAGGGAGGCAGAGTGTAAAGGATTCAATGGTGTTGATGGTGCAAGTAACCTTGAGTGCATTCCACAGCCCGAGGCGATGGGCCAGATGCATCGGCCGGAGACTTTATCTTTCTTGTAGGGAGATGAGAACTCCGTTCCCATGGGAAGCAGGAAGAGGGATGGGGGGTGGAATGGTGTTATAACCTGTGCTTCTGGCGGGGAAGTGCCATTCCCTGCCACTGCGATGTACAGAGCTTTCTAAGATGATAATGTAATAAATGGACTTTTACTCCCAAAAAAGCCTTTTATTTCTGTTTCTATAGATTCCTTACACAATTAGGAAGCACAACATCCCATTCTTGCTTCCCTGTCAATCCTTGGGTGTACAAAAAAAAAATACAAAGAAAGAGGCCCTGTTTCCAGCTGCATGAAATTAGGAAGAAAACTGTACTACACTGTTTGCCTTCTTTTACCAGACCAAGAAAGTCTAGAGACTTCAAGGGAAAAAAAAAGAAAAAAGCAAGCTGGCCAACTAATATGGGCCAAATGTAGGTGCTGTGTGGCATGCCCAAATTCTGGATAAAACCTGATAAAACAGGTAATGTAATCTAATATGGTCTTAACTGTGAAGTGCATGTGGGCATGATTTATTACTCAGCCTTCTAAAATATGTCTTAGGAATGGTGGTTAGGAAAGTTCAGGAACACAATTTAGCAACAATTGAATTTCTTGAGATGTGATAATACCACACTCTGTGTCCTAACTTCTAGTAGAAAATAGGTAGGCAGTTTCAAAATTGTGTTTCATTTTGAATATCATCCCCACTGAACTTCTCTAAGTGTTAAGACTCTTGATTTTCTCAACATAATGCTAACAGCGTTATGAACTTGCTGAGGGAGAGTTAGGTAGCCTCATCTGCATTCTTTGCAAATCAAGGCTACACAATTATTTTTCATCCCCCCCTTCTGCTATTAAAACCTTGCTGCAGTGATTATTTTTTCTCCACATTTTTTTCATTCTGTGGATTCAATGCAGCCAGCAATATCAGACTATCCAATTAAGTCTTACAGCTAGAAAGTGACTGTTCAGAAATTACAATGCATCCCTACAAGCAACGGAAGTTGCACCACAAGAGGTTCCCAGCAAGGAGTTCAAAAAAGTATACCTCCATTTTATTAAATTAAAAAGAATATTTCCATGAAAATATTTCCTAATATATCATAATTATTATTCCTCCATGGTTATGTTGTTTGCAGAGTGCCCCTCCAACTCAAATGGCACAATGATTGTTTAGTCAAAAAAAAAATTGTGTTAAGGGGCCAAACCACTGTATTTCCATCAGTTTTGTTTTTCTTTAGAAGAGTTTGGATTTGGTTTTATATCTCCCCTTTCTCTCCTGCAGGAGACTCAAAGGGGCTGACAATCTCCTTGCCCTCCCCTCACTCACAACAAACATCAATTGGGGCGTTGGGTGGGGCTCAAGAAACTCCGAGCTGTGACTAAGCCCAAGGTCACCCAGCTGGCATGTGTAGGGAGTGTACAGGCTAATTTGAATTCCCCAAGATAAGCCTCACAGCTCAGGTAGCAGCAAGAACTGGGAATCAAGCCAGCTTCCTCCAGATTAGATACATGAGCTCTTAACTTCCTCACATACTACTGCTTTTTTGGTGCCCTGTACGTCATTGTTTTTATTTGTTAGTTTGAAACTTTCTGGTATGGAATATTTCCAGATGCAAATCTTAAATTGAGGTAATGCTAGATTTTAAAACCCATGAAAAGCACTTATCCTATGTCCCTGATTTGAACTGTAGCTCCTCCTGTTTGCTGAAACCATCATACTATTGTACTGAAAGCAGTTAAGTGACAATATAAGTATACTGGAGTCTTTCAAAAAACCTGGTGGAATGAGGGGGGAAAATCAAATGGAGACACAGATATCTCTAGGCATAAACTCTGTACACAGGAGGGAGGAATGTGTTGGAGGAGGTATTATTCTATATATCAGACAGCACAAGAGTCGAGATAAACTAAAAAAAAGCATTTGAGAAATAAACTCTTCCACAGATAACTACTTGGTAGAGATGCCAGCCCCAAGGGTTGCCCAAAAATGGGAATATACTATTGTCCCTTGAACCTTTAAAATCAGGCAGGCAGATCTTGAGATGAGAGACAAATGAGAGTAGTGATTAAAAAAGAGTACAGTGTTTGTAATACCAGGTGAGGCTTAGCTATCCACTCCTTACTGATTAAGGACAAGCGTGTGTACCTGAGTCATGTCTCAGAGAGACAAAACGCATACCTAGATATCATAAATAACTCTGCACTGTGAAACGGTTGGTCAGAGAAAGCTAACTTTGTTCTGAGCAGGTCTTGAGCAGAGGTGGTTCTGAGACGGTCTCAAGAACTGCTGCAAAATATTGTATTGTTGTACCTGCTGGGAACAGTTATGATACTGCTGTGCATGATGAATCATGGCAACAGACATTTTGTTTCCAAAGTCCAAAAAAATCACATTTTGATTTAAAAACTTTGCTACAATGTGGGGGCTAGTCAGAAGGGAAGTTAAAACATAGAATTAAAGAGTAGAGTTTGTATTTTCAAGATGCCCAGAAACTATTTAATATTACATTAATTGGGAGGCCCAGATAGAGATTTACCCACAGCTCAAGAGGGAAAGTTACCAACAGAACCCTTGAGGGGTGTGAGTTATAAAAATCTATGTAATTTTTTTAAAAATAAAAAAAAAAGTCAAAAAAGGAGTTCTGTGTGGTTAACAAGTCAGACCAAAGAAACAATAAAAATCAAAAAAGGCTTCTTTTTTTAAGAGATAGAAGGGTTTTCACTGAATGAACTAAGAAAAGAACACAAGAAGTTCTAACACAGGGGTTAAGAGGAACCTGCGGCTCCACGAGCATATGCAGCTCTTCGCCGCTGTTCTGCGGCTCACATGAACCACGAGCTACTGGCCCCATCACCATGCGCCCGCCCTGCAGGCAGCAGGCGAGGGAGTGCATCCATCGCCCACGGCCCGGCTGGGCTGCGCCCGTGGGCTTTGCCCTCCAGCCCACCCTGCTGTGGTTGTGGGGTGAGAGCTCTCCTGGCGGCCGGCCGAGCCGAGGCTGAGCCGCCCGGCCCCATCTTAAGCCGCCCTGCGAAGGCAGGGCCAGCAGGGCAGGCGCATCCATCGCCCATGGCTGGCTAGGCTGGCTGCAGCTTGGAGGCTTTGCCTCCCATCCCACGCCCACTGGTTGCCTCCGCCAGCCCGAAGGGAAAGGGGTGGCGGAGCGAGAGAGGCGGCGACCAAGTGGGGCAGGGAGGTGGGCAGGGGAAGTCTTGGATGGCCAGTGGGAGGAGTAAGTGGGGGGGATGAGCCAAATGGCTCTTTGAGGGAAGAGGTTCCCGACCCTGTATCTAGCACAACAACTGTAAGTTGGCAGAAAAAGCAAACAAAAAAAGATCTGAGGAGCAGATATGCCAAAAAACCCCAGGAGACTAAGCTTTTTTGGGAGACAAAGGGAATAAAAGGGATGCTTAAAAGGGTACAGGGGTGCTGGGATAATAATTTGTATAAATTATGAATTGTATTTGAATTATTTGCATATGTTTTCCTTTGTGGAAAGTATAGGGGTGCATAACCACACTGAAGCCGCACTGTTTTGAGGAAGGTGTCTGAAGACCTGAGTCAAATTCAGGTGATGAACATATGGCGTTCTAGAGCAAAGGAAAATGGAAGTTACTAGGCAAAAGTGAAAACCAGAATTTTACAGATCAAAATAGCATACATTCAAAAGAACTCCAAATATGAAAGTGTTGTTCTACCAACATGCATATTAAACTCTCTCTAAAATAAATCTATTTTCCAGATGACTGGAAAATAGCAAATCACTCACCAATTTTTTAAGAAGGGTCCAGAGGAGGGATTCAGTAGAATTATAAGCCAGTTAACAACATCTATTCCAAGATAAATTAGTAGAAACTTCGTTTGGAATATCATATGCTGTTCTGGTCACCATACATATATATGCTTATTTATATATATATATTTAAAAAAAGATAATCTGCAGAACTGGACTACAGTACAAAGGAGGATGACCAAGATGATTAGGGAGGTTGAGTATCATTCCCATGGGAAAAGGCTAAGAAGCGTCTGAGACTTTTCAGCCTAGAAACTAAAATGGTTAAGAGGGAGACATAATATTGGATTTATAGGAAATTATACACATTGTGTGTGGGAGGGAAGCAGCTAGGGAGGCACTTTTACTCCCTATCCCACTAATGCCACCAGAACTCAGGCAGCACGCAGTGAAATTGCTGGGGAAACAAGTTCTCATAACAGACAAAGAAGTAAATAGTTCTTTACTTTCAATAAAGGAATTAAATTGTGGGACTCACTGGTGAGGGGGGGATAGGAGTAGGCATAAGCATGAACTTAGCTGAAAAGAGGGGGGGTATATGGAAATAGAATTCATGGAAGAAATCCATCAATGGCTACTGGCCAGAGGTGAATATAATGATCCTCTATATCCCTGCTGCCCACAGTCTCTATCACATGTGCTGCATTTTCACTGTGTGAAAAAAGTATGCTGGACTAGATGGACCACTAATTTGATCCACCAGGCTCTTCTTATGTCTGTATTGCCTGCTGACTAGAAGAGAATTACTGCAAAACAATGGTTGATACTGCAGCATGATCCAACTTGATGAGTAAAGATTGTTTGTGATACTTGGTTGCTAACACCCCCACATCATAATGTAATGTTCCCCATTGCATGCCATAAATATTATACATACTGGGATATGCAGGGGACTATTTTAGCTTTTGTAATCAATGGAAGCATCTGTTTCCACAAGAGTTAGTATGAAACCAAGGAGACTTTAACTACTTTACAGGATCTGGCCTGGAATGTGCCAAAGGAACTTACCTTCCTTCAAAATGCTGTTTTTTAAGAAGCATTTTGTTCTACTAACTGTAAGAAAATCTTACTTTGTCATCTTGCTGCCATAAACTACTGAATTTTTTTAAAAGCTCTCAGACCTGGAAACATGTCAAACATAGTCAAAAGGAGAAAATTAGAGAAAGAAAAGTTGGCTCATGCTTTTTCCTCGGGGTCCCTATTCAAACAGGTTCTGCAAAGTTCTTCTGTTTCTTCCACTAAACTTCCAGCTGCCATATTAGCTTATTTCTACTGTTTGCCATTGTGTCTCGGCTGAGCTGCATAGGACTAGTTACATCAATAAAGAAAGCTTTCTTTTTTTTAAAAAAATCTATCTAATATATCAATTGTGGAGCCAGAAAAAATTAGCCAAAGTGAAGCAATACACTATGCAAATGCTGGAATTTTCCCTTTTCTTCACCTTTGGAAAGTTTGCTAAAACAAGCCAGAGAAACCAGCCACAGAAAAGCACAATTTTCATTGTTTTAAACATGGTATCAGATATCTAAGCGGCATTCCAGTACCACACTGTAAATCACTAATACATAACCCTTGCATCCAAAAAATCGTAGCTGACATTGGAAAAGCTGCCATTAAAAAGATTGGTTTGATGGAGCTAACTGAAACTATGGTAGCGAACTCTGAGTCAAGCTCCTGGGACAGAATCAATACCATTACCACAACATGGCAAGTCAGGATTAAACTAGGTGTTGAAAAGAGTAACACAGCATGCATTTCAAGAAGTGTTCTTACCATTGTCCTCTGCTTACAAAGTGAAATCATCCATATGGCAAATCTATCTCCTGATCTGCTATAGAATTTCTTTCTCTGTGGATATAACCAGCCCTAAGATCACTGGTGAAAAGTATCAAGGAGGCACTTATTGTGGTTAAGCGAGTCTGCATAGGTTATGGCTAATTAAAGCAGTCTTGAAAACTGAAGTTCTCAAAATGATCACACAAACATGCGGTTAAACACCCATTATGTCACTTTTGAAAAAACAAAACATATTAGAAGTCTTCTTATAAGTAAACAAATATGGGGACAGATACAGAAGCCCTTCAGAGGCCCAATTTGCTTCCTGTATCTGTTTGTTTCCCCAAATAATTGGAAGCAAGCAGCAAGTATCAGTAGCAGTTCTTGCCTGATTGTTTGCATACTTTTTCCTCTAATTCTCCTAATTCTCACAGAGGTAATAGCCTTGTTGTTGTAATTGTCCAGTCTATGGGTGGGTTACCAGTAATAGTTACCCAAGAAACCTCAGTCACCTCCGTCCTCTCCTCCTTGGTAGCCAATGGAAATAGTGCCAAGGAGGGGCAGCAAATCAGCATGTAAACCCTTCATGCCATCTCTGGCAATTCACCTCTTCACTTTGGTGAAGCTCTTCCAATGCTGATCCTCACACGGGCCATCTTCCACACAGATGACTTAACTTCCAGAGATCAGTTTTCAAATGAAATCTTCGATAGCTGCATATCCTGGGTCTTGGAATCCAATCTAATGCACACATTTAGACAATTTATACAAATATTACAAAACAGAATTATTGAATCTGCCAGTTATTTCTGAGAAAAAGATGCTGGTCATATCAATTATATCATACTTAAATTTGCTGTAAAATGCAATACATAATTAAAAAAACAAGGCCATTGATATGTTTGAGATAAATGGAGTTTATTGGACTTTTTTAAAATATATCAATTATTACTAACAATATCCTTATCCAAGGACCATCATTAATTTAAAAAATTGAAATTGCTTTAATTACTGAGAACCAAGTCTCTAAGGATAAAACTAATAATTGAAATTTTTTGTCAGCAGGTTTCTGAAATTTATGATGACAAAAAATCTTGACAATAATACCCATTAGCCATGTTATTTTATTTTCCTTTAGCTCATAGTTCTTTGAAGGAACCAACCATCTATTTTCAATAGGTAGATTCAGCAGAATTTTAAGTAATCATAATTTTGACCCCCAAACACTCCATTCTTTAATACAGTTATTCAAATTGAGCTATCAATAACAGTCCGTAATATCCAGAAAACTTCAGATCTCTGTGCTGTTCTATTCATTGGCTTTCTGGGTTAGCATTCAAAAAAGTCAGGCACAGGGAGAGAGAGAAACTTCATGTTGACCAATCAACAGAGTTAGAAACAGATGCTGCCACAGAGCAGGATTGCCCTGATAAGTCCCTCTTCAATAGGACTTTGAGTCTATAAAAAAGCATAGTGACTCCCATTTTATCTGCTGATCAATTGGCTTTTGATCTGTCTAGATCAGGGGTAGGGAACCTGCGGCTCTCAAGATGTTCAGGAACTACAATTCCCATCAGCCCCTACCAGCATGGCCAATTGGCCATGCTGACAGAGGCTGATGGGAATTGTAGTTCCTGAACATCTGGAGAGCCGCAGGTTCCCTACCCCTGGTTTAGATACTAGGGCAATTGCTTTGTTTGCATACATAGGCAATACTGTAGACAAGGGATGCATAGAAGGAAACGCTGTGTGCCAGACTAGAGTCTGAAGTTGGAGGAAACTTTTCCTCCATGCAGTATCCATAGAATTTGCAAAGCAGCTTTCCTGCATTCCAGTCATATCACAGGCAACTCACTGAGTCCCCTCAAACAACCTGCACAGCCTATCAGATTTCCAATGGCCAATCAGAAATCCTGTTGGACAAAAGCCCTTCCTGGCCCTGCCTTCTTTCTAAAACATTTGATGGGCTCCAAGAAAAATTCAGGGGCACCATGGTGCCCATGGATACAACATCATGAATCTCTAATCTAAGAGTTGGACTGCTGATAAAGACATAGGTGTAAACTCAGAAAAAGAGTAAAAAAACACCTTCTATGAGCAGTATTTGGTTAGTGGTATACAAAGAATGTCTCTGCATGTATTAGATTGTAAATCACTGAAGTAATTCTAAATATACTTTCATGGCATCCTGATGTATACTAATCTTTTTGTAGAGCGAACACAGGGTTGCCAGCTTGCTCCTGGCCATTGAAAAGGCAGGGGGGTATCTTACTAGGCTTCAAATGAGGCTTAGACTTTGATATCTTCTGCATGATGACATCACTTTCAGACATGATGTGATAAAGGAGACACTCTGTTATTTGTACAAAACTTCAGTAAAAGCTTTTTTTTAAAAGCCATAGGCCGTTTGTGCTCTTCTGGTTCCCTTCAGGCTGGATTCTTTCCCTCCTCACCCAAACTCATAATGCCACAGATCAAAGAAGCCCCATAGTTTTTGAAACCTGGCACAACGTGAATCCCTCCTTCACTTGCTTTGGGTTTCCTTGCTCCTCCTGGCTTTCCCTGCCCACACAACAGCAGTTCCTCCCCACACGAATAGAAAAGGAAGTGAAGGGGAGGCAAAAGATCAGCTGTGTTCACTTCACAGCAGGAGAAACCCACTGAGACAGAAAACCTTTAGAAAACCTCACTGCGAAGCACATAGCCACATTCATACTGCATGCATAAATGGCCACAGAATTTTTCCAAATACACTGTCTCCCCTGTCATCCCCTGTGTGATGATGTCACTTCTAGACCTCATTTTAAGCCTGGTTAGATCCCCATTGGCCAACTAGACAGTGCTCAGGGGAGAAGGCCCAAAACAAAGGACCTCCAACCACTGGTTGGATACAGATAAAAGTAAATTGCTACCTAAGTGGAAGAGGTTATCAAACAGTCCTTTTGTAGACCAGATCTCAGTAGGCCCCTGACAACCTGGAATATCTGGGTTGTCCCACACTGTGAAGACACAAGGGCAGCAGAAAAATATTAGTCTGTTCTGCACAGTCTAAATAAGATGTCCCACTAAAAAGGGCATCCTGGAAAGGCACTCCACTCAGATTTCTTCCCAAGACATCCTCAGGATGCATTATTATAGCTCAAGGGGTCCTTTTCAGAGAACTCTTCAAAGTGCACCTTTTCCCCCTAAGTAGCCTGCAAGATGTCTTTTGTCTGGTCTGTGGAATGCAGAGCTCATGAGGTATCTTATTTTTCCTGCCTGACAGTTTTGCTCTCAGATCAGCATCACCCCCAGCTTGTGCTGACATATTGTGTGCAACAGAAGGGATTCTCCCTTGCATCATTTACTGAAGGTAGCTGCAGGACCTTTGCTCTGCAGGCTCTGATCTTGGGTACCTTTTCAGCCCCAAAAGTATTTTTAATAGTTCTATTTATACCCCAACCTCCCCAACAGGGCTCAGGGTGCTGAACAACAGCAATAGTAAAAAAAACAATAATAAAACAATAGTGAAAACAACAACCATAAAAAGCAGCTCAGATAACAAGAACCCCCCTACACACACACACACACACACACACACACACACACACACACACACACACACACACACACACACACACACAGAGGCTCCTGGGAGGCCAATGATGATAGTGCTCAGGTCAGCTGGCTAAATGGAAATGCCTGGCAGAAAAGCTCCATCTTACAGGTCCTGCGGAGCTCATACAAGTCCCACAGGGTCCTGATCTCACCAGGGAGATAATTCCACCAGATAGGGGCCAAGGCTGAAAAAGCCTTGGCCCTTGTAGAAGCCAGCCGAACTGCCTTTGGGCCAGGGATCTCCAGCAGGTTCCCCTCCAACGAGCGGAGGGATCTAGAGGGACAGTACAGGGAGAGGCGGTCCTGTAGGTATGCAGGTCCAAAACCGTTTACAGTCTTAAATGTTAATACCAACACTTTGAATATGATCTGGAACTCAATCAGCAGCCAATGGAGTTGGTATAGGACTAGAGTAATCTGGTCTCCATTAGACACTCCAGAAATGAGCCTGGCTGCTGCATGCTGAATGAGCTTTAATTTCCAGAACACAGACAAAGGAAGACCAGCGTAAAGTGAGTTAACAATAATCCAATCTGAAGGTGACTATTGCATGGATTACTGTAGCAAGGTCATAATGGGAACGGTACGGAGCCAGTTGCTATGCCTGCACTGATGGTAAAAAGCCACCTGGATAGCTTTGGTGACCTAGGCCTCTAGCGACAAGGCTGAGTCCAAGGTCACCCCCAGGCTTTTGACTGACAAGGCCAATTGCAAGACCTCACCATCAAGAATAGGCAGGCAAAAGTCAACCAACCTTTCCCCAACCCACCCGCAGAACCTTCATCTTCACTGGATTCAGCTTCAGTCAGCTCACACTCAACCAACCAGCCACAGCCTCTAAACAATGTTGGAGAGCCCCGGGGCAGAAGCCAGGTGGCCTGCCATTGTGAACACGAGTTGGATGTCATGCGCATATTGGTGACACCACAGCCCAAAACTCTGAACTAATCCAGCCAGGGACACATGTAGATGTTAAAAAGCATTGGGGAGAGGATTGCCCCTTGCGGCACCCCACACATCATGGGGTGCCACTTGGATTTCTTTCCCCCCGACTTTATGAGGACAGCCAATTCAAGACTGTCCCACAGACTCCAATCTCAGTGAGGCGGCGGACCATAAGGTTGTGATCTGCTGTATTGAGTGCTGTGGTGAGACCTAACAATGGCCATTAGAATCTACCTGGAGTCAGAGTTTGTCCACAACGGCCACCAGAACTGTCTCTGTCCCATGGCCAGCACAGAAACAGGACTGGAAGGGATCCAGTACATAGTTGTACTTCTTTGGTCCTGCCGTTTCCAGCAATATATAGTTTTCCACCTTTTTTTAATTTACAATGAGCTATCTCCATAGCTCTACTCAGATACAAATGTGAGAATCTTAGCTGTTTGGAAGACCAGTCTTCCTCCCATTGAGAAGCATTGGGTTGACAGCAGTACCAATCATAACAACAGGAAAATCCTAGAGCCATCAGAAAACCATTAGAATCCATTTGGTTCCAGGTGCAGATTGTTTTAATAGATTCTTTGTCCCTGCTGAGTTTTGGTACCCCTATAAGTCTAAACCCAAGAAAATGGTTATCTGTCCATGACAAATATCATCAGTTCCTATCATCAATTCCTCCACCCTCAAATCACATTCATCCTGGCCAGAGCAAAATAGCAGATCAAGAATGTGACCTGAATAATGTGTATGATCAGTTATTACCTGAGACATGTCCATGGTTATTATGGAGGCCATCAAATCTTGAGCTTCTCCCAACAACACAATCTCAGCATGAATGTTAAAGTTCCCCTGACAATCAGACTGGGGAGGCTTCAGCCCTACCTCGAGACCTCTATTAGTTCAGACAGGAAGCCTTTTAGGCAGTGGCATTGGGTGGGTCACCAATACCATCTCTCAATCTCAACATTAGGTATAGAGCCTCAGAACTGGACATGTCCTTAGTAAGGCATTGTGGGAGTACCTATTGTCAACAGCAGCAGCACCTCCAACATATAATACATGTGTAACATTCTACATTACTGCTTTTTGAAACAAAAGATACTTTAGCTCTTACATATTGCTTTTGTTTAACATTCATATTCTGAACTACAACTGACTCCACCCATTTTATCAGCATCTGATTATTATTCAATTATTTAGCTTCTGTCCTCTAACTTTTTCTTTGTTTAGGTTGTTTACTCCATGGGGCTTTGATTGCTGTCTTATATGCCAATAAAGACTTGGTGCACGCACACACACCTATGGTTGGATTGCTGTTTTGGCTGACACTAAGTCTCCAGCAACTCCCTTAAGGGATCAACACATTACATTTTAGAACATTAGCTCTTACAGTTAGCATTATAGCCCAATAACCTTTGTCTTACCATTTCTTAGGGACTGTTAGTCTTCAGACCTCTGCTGCAGCATTGACTTCTTTAACAACACTGATTAAGCTGATGTTCTATTTCCATGCAAACAAGCTATAGCCAGTAACTCATTATTAGAAGTCAAAACAGCTCAGGGTAGAATTAATATATTGTTCTGGAACACTAAAAATATCTCCAGATTTTTTTAAGCCTCTGTCTTGTATACATATTTAAGGAAGTGAACTGACGCTCAAAGTGAATTCTGAGAGAATTAAAATTTTGCGCAAAGATCAGGGCCTTTTCTGACCTTCATTTTGGATAAATTAACTTAACAGTTGCAAAGAGGGTTCATCTCCCAAATACACAAAAGATAGTGAGTACAGAATTGATAGAGAAACAAAGTCCTATGAAAGATTTGAGGAGCTGACAAGGGAATGTGCCCTAGAACATACCCAATCTTCAGTGCTTATTATACAGGGCTGGTATTCAGGAGATACCACACAGGGGGACATATGGGGACAAATGTCCCCAGACTGTGGCCATTTAGTCTGCCCCCACACCCCTCCTCCTTCCCCTTGGGTCCATACACTGACTTCAAGACCTGGTGTTTGGTCGTGGTGGGGGAGGGCGGCTGCCCATGGGGGGGGGAGGGCTCAGATTTTTCACTGGGCTGCATATTCCCTAGATACACCTCTGCTGGTATTACATGAAGTTATGTGAAGCCATAGTTTCACAATACATAATGCAGAGGTGTTGTCATTTTGGGGTTGTTGTGTAGTTTCCAGGCTGTATGGCTGTGTTCTAGTAGCATTTTCTCCTGACATTTCCCCTGCATCTGTGCCTGGCATCTTCAGAGGATTTGATGGTAGTAAAGCAAGTGGAGTATATATACCTGTGGGATGTCAAAGGTGGGAGAAAGAACCATTTGCCTGTTAACAAGTGTAAAGGGTGAAAATAGCAAGCTTGATTTGCATGTGTTGGGTGGGATTCACCTATTTAGCATGTGAGTAACCATGAATTTAGCATAATCAATAGTGAAGGTATCTGCATTGTAGTAGCCTGGCCTTTTGATCCCTTTGATTGCTTACTGCCTAGAGTGGTGGGTGGTGTTTCGAGTGGTGTTCACTAGCCCTTTGATTGCTTACTGCCTGGAGACATCCTTTGTCTGGTTGGTGTTCATTAGTCACTGTCTTGATTCTATTGTTTTTCAGTACAGGTAGCCAAATTTTGTTCATTTTCATGGTTTCTTCCTTTCTGTTGAAATTGTCCATGTACTTGTGGATTTTAATGGCTTCTTTGTGTAGTGACATAGTGGTTGTCAGAGTGGTCCAGAATTTCTGTGTTTTCAAGTAATATTCTCTTCCCAGCTTTGTTTATCAAGTGTTCTGCTATTGCTGATTTTTCTGGCTGAATTAGTCTGCAGTGCCTTTCATGTTCATGAAGAAGCAGCATTAGAGTGTCCTGTAAACAATGACAGAGATATTTAGCTGTGTAATATGACTTGTTATATAGCTGGTTAAGCCTATATAACACTGGGAAAAATTATCCAGGGACTGAGATTTCTACCTTAAGCTTGTTTTCAGTTTTCATAAAATTCTAGCTTTGTCCACATTCCCTCATCAGTCCCTTGAGTCTGCCCTAAATTGAATTGCTTGGCAGGTCTTATGCCAGCAGGCAAGTTTTAAATAATTTATGTGTTAATTACAGTTTATCAATTTTATTTCAAAAAAGGAGAGGAAAGAAGAACTCTCAGTTTTGTTTGTTCACATACAAAATGATGGATTTAACAGTAATGCAGTGCTTTCTCATGAATTTAGCTTTAAGTACTGATATGATTATGGTGTCAAATGCAAAATACCTTTCTTTCCCTAAATAAACTATCAATAACAACAAAAAACAGCCTTTGGTATATGGATTGCATGTTATTTTACAGCAGCCAGTATGCATTAAGTTCATAGCATTCACAAGCATGTCACACATTAGAGATCTCTGAGAGCATCTTTATTGATCAATCTTTTCAACAGTACCATTTTATTCTGCTGGGCATTATTACTGAGTTCAGGTGATGTTTCAATCAATCTCTACCAATAGCTCCAGGCCAATATTAGGCATTTATAATATGCAATATAACCCTATTATTCCTTTATCCCATGGTTCAAACTTAAATTTGATTTTAGAGCAATATTTTAAAGGTGGTTTTGCCTGTACAAAATTTAATATTTTCTAAATGCTGTTGAGTACCTTTTTAACCATACCTGACACCAAATTCATTATAATGCATTCTTGATACAGAATCCTTCAAAAAGAAAGTTACAGGAAAAATTCCTTCAAGTCACAGATTCCTTTTCAAAAAAAGTTATAAAGTTTTACACCTGGGGGGAAAAAATCCTGAAACTAAAACAGAGGTCTGAGCTGTCTGATGATAGACCAAGAAATTTGCAGGATTTAATCATTTCCAGAGACAGGTTTTCACTCTCAACCAGAGATCCTCTTCTAAAATTAGTATTGCTAGTAGTAACCAATGTATTAAGGCAAAATGATATTTAAAAACAGACTGCAACTCCAGTCTAATAAAATCAAAGAATAACTCTGTGTTAACAGTACAATTCTAAGCAGAGTTATACTCTGGTTTTCTTAAACTGGCACCAAACCTGTGTAGATAGATGTTGCCAATCAACTCTATCCCTGCACACCAAGCAGTGTAAAGAACCCAGGGTTTAACCACAACCAATATTCTGGGACTGTGATATTATTAACAGCTGATTTGGGAGCCTTCCTCATCCTTGGATGCCTCACGGCTCTTGCCAACCTAACTAAAGAACAAGGATCTCACTGACAAAATCCTGCCAACTCCTTAGGCTCAGACTTATTTTTAACACCCAACTCCAGAACATTTAGAAGCCAGCAAATGAAGGTCCCTTATCAGATAGGCTCTCCTCCCCCCAAAAAATGGCTGCTTAGTCCAGAAACAACTAGCTAATTCCACACTGGAGTCACAGGGAAGCAAAAGTGGAAGTTACAAGGTTCATAGCTTTGTTAGTGCTTCAATTTGAGCTAGATAAATATTCAGGATTCATGGGAATGCATTGTTCCAGAGACCAGGTTTATCTACCCTTTCCCACACATTCAGAAATTTAATTTCTGGAGCATTGGGAAATAAAGTAGAACCCAGGAATATGCTAATTCTAGCAATTCACACTAGCAAAATTTGAATATCGTCCAAATAGAGACAAAACATGTCCACGGGCGCACACCATCTAGTCACATGAGGAGGTGCCAAGCGTTGGCCAGGTCTTTGCACCCCGCCTCTCCTGCGGCATGGCATCTGGTGGCTCCCTCTGTACCAGGATCATGCTCACCAGCTTCAGATCTACTGGGTGCCATGCTGCAGGAGAGGCCAGGTGCCTGGTGGCTCCCGCCATGCCATGGTTGCACTTTCTGGCTTCAGGCCCACTGGGCACCACACCACAGGAGAGGAAGGGTGCAAGGAGGTAGGGGCACAATTTGAGAGAACGTAGCAAATTTGGGGGAACCCAGGAGCTGCCAATTTAGTTCTTGGCCCGGGCACCATTTTAATTCTTGCTCTGGGCGCCATTTTGTTTAGGTACACCTTGCTCTGGGCACCATTTTGTTTAGGTACACAGAGCTGGCCCCCAACTCATTGCAATAAGTACCATTATCTGAGAAACTCTACGTGAAGGAGAGCCCTGCCCTGCTAATGGAAAAATCTTCATACATCACCCAGGAAAACTGGACTGAGCTGGCCTCATTAGAGGTTGTGATGGCTCTCTTTCCCCTTCCCTCACCATCTGGGTAGGTGCAACCTCCCTGGGATGAAGGAGAAACCAGGCATCTCTGCTGAATGTTTGATGTCCACAAATCTACGCTCCCTTGAGGAACCCCTAAGATGGGTTGACCTTTGTTGCCCCACCACCTGAGGCAAGACATACCCCAACTCCTCCAAATCCAGTCCACAGAGTTACACCCTTCTACATTAACTGTCATTGGATTTAGAATGGTATAAATTATGTTTAGGATTGTTCTGAGAGTATATTCTTCTATTCCACATCGTGTGAGTTCCAGACAGTCTGGAAACCCCACCTTTCACTTTTTAGGAATAAAACAGTTCTTTAAAGAAGATCTGAAAATTCACATGGAAACTCAGAACAAAACAAGACAATAAAAAGATGATATGACTTCTAGATGCTTTCACACAACATAGATTTATGTATGATTTAATGCAATATTTTGAAGAGCTGGTATAGATCAACATACATTAGAAAAACAATTCCTTTTAAGATTATTTATAATTTCAAACCCTGCTGCTCAAAAACTATAATAATGTTTGCCTCACTGGAGTCATTTCAAAAGAAGTTGCAGCTGTAACATTTTTTGTCTTTGAAGGGATTATAGGCTCCTGATAATGGCATATCATATATCTTAACCCCGGGTGAGGATAATTTCATCACAACTGCATACAGTGGCTCAAAGTTGATTTATTACTCAGCTAATAGTCTTCTGGGGGCAAACTTGGTGGCATTTTAAAATGTGCTAGACACAGGGCTACATGCTGATAGCACTGTAAATGGCAAAGGATTGTGAATTACTAATGGGCCAAATAGGTAGCCAACTATGTAGCAGGCCTCATTAGAAAGACATCCATCAAAACATCTCAGCTCTGGCAATTATATTCCAAGAGCAATAGATGATCTACAGCTCTTTAAGTGACAGATCTGTTTATAAAACCTTGTGACATGTATACTAATTCAGCTGGGAAACCTTTCCCTGTCACGGAATCTCCATCTTCTGCCTGTTAAATTTTTATTCTAAACTACCTAATCTGTGTGAAATGGTTGGGACTATTATCTTTAAAAACAGTTTCCCCAGATCCTGTGGTTGATTATTCCATTGAAAATAAGGTTCCAAAACTGCAGAATACCCCACCCTAAACTCCACATATTTGAATCCCAAATACACACTGTCCTTACCCAGTAATCAGGAATAAATGGTAAAAATGTTCTCTCCAAATCCCAGATATGAAATTTCTTGGAACACACCACTAACTTGTATCACATTCTTGGTCACCTTTTGGTGTGACCAAGAAATGCTGCGTATGCAATATAGGGGGTGAAGGTGATGTAGTTAGGGGCACATGGTGCACATATACATATATGTACACATACACCAGCCCTCTCTATACATGTTATGTGCACTGAAATTAAAATGCATAGATTTGGTATGTACATTGTGCCCCCCACCCCAATCCCTGGTTCATGAGTACAGAATTTATGCACATAAGGTCTACCGCCATGTTTGATCACAGGATGGAAACTTATACACATGTAGTTTCTAGGCTTATGAGATATCAAATGTACATGGGAATGGAACCTATACTTTCTTGCCCACTATGTAGATTGATTGTTGCCCAGACAGAAAAACAGGAAAGGGCCAATGACTTTAACAATGTATCGTGTGGATTGATTGGTCAAAGGGCCCCAGAAAACTCACATTGCTAGCCATAACATTCAGTCTAGTTCTGTGCACTTGTAGGCCCGTTCCGCATGGGCCATTTAGACCTGTGTGGGGCTGGTAAAAACACTGTTGTGGGGGAGAAGATTGCACAGCTGCTGCTGCTGCTGCTGCTGCAGTGCAGTGGCAACGGTGTTTTCCCCCCACAATGGCGTTTTCTCAATGAGCGAGTCTTTTTGAAAACGCCGGCTTCCATCTGGTGCTGAGTGAATGGCATCATGTAGAAACCGGCAGTTTCTCCACGATGCTCACAGTCCCCTTTTACCGCCTGCTGGCTCTGGTCACTCTGTGGAGGCCAGGGGACATGCCTCCTGGCCTCCAACCCCAGAGGCATTGCTGTGGCCACGGGGGCGTGTCCCCTGGCCTCCACAGGGTGATGGAAGCCAGCAGGAGGTAAAAGGGCACCAGGAGTGGTACGGCCCATGCAGAGGGCACAAAGCCAGTGGCTGGCTCAGCAGGACCATTCATGTGAAAGGCCCCAGGGGGTGCATTGGCATAGACTATGCTGGTGCACCCCCACTCTCGTGGTCTGTGTGGAATGGGCCTTAGCGTCTTCACCGTGGTTCCTCAATTCACCTTGAGACCTTATGATTTTATGCTGTTCAGATATGCTGACTCTCAGAAAGACTGGGCATCCAGCCACCTTATAGCTGCATGGTGGCCAAACCCAGAAATAGGTGCTGCCACAGAGCTACACTGTCATCCAAGTTGATGCCAGCATGGGGGGGTGGCCAACTTTAGACAGCTTCCACTGGCATTCCAGCCCAGGAAAACTGTCCTCCGAGCCCACAAATCTACACTGTGGCATGACATAAGCCTGTTTCAGCTATGGGGTGATTCAGGCAGTGGAAGGGTTTTCAAATTTCCCTTCTTTTCACACTGCCTGAAGCCCTTTGGGAGGTGGCACAGCACCTTCACTGTGCCATTCCCAGCTGCCGCAGCACTCCCCCTTCCTCCATCTGGATTGTGCTGTTTCTCTTCAGGTGGTTTCAGGGTAATCCCAGTATCTAGACCTGCATGGCTACACCTACCAGGTGAATTGTTTTGTGAAACTCACACTGCAAGATTTCTTCCAAAGTGCTGCAGAATCCCTTATCAATTTCTGCTGTAGCTGTGTCAATAATATGAACAGTTGCTTCTGCAAGAGGAAAACTTAATAGATACAGTTCCCACATGAGCCACTGTTCTGGAATTTGATTTAAAGGGCAGAAGAGATTTGGAAACGAGGCAAAAGACAAAGAAGTTGACTTGGTGTCTGCAAGACTTAATTTGAACCATAACTTGCTAGAACTTGGCCCAAGAATCTGTTTTCAATTTCAAGGGCAGTCCTAGTTATATCGGCCTTCCTGGAATACGAGGGCCTGAGAAAAAAGCAGAAAATAATGATAAACTGTGGCTTTACAGATTAATGGCACTAAATAGACAAAAGATGCAAAAATAGTAAGGCAAACATAACCCAGAAGGAATTACTGTTATTTTTTAATTTGTTCATGTTTAATCTGATAACATTCACCTAATTCTCTGCTCAGCTTTGACTCAGATTGAACAGAGTGAGTCAGATTGATGAAGCCACCTTCCTTTTCTATGGTTTACTTTTACTCAACCAGGCTATGTATATTTACTATGGTTTGCAACTTGTAGTGAAGCAAACAAAATCAGTTTTCCATTAAGGAGACGGGACATTGAAAAAAAAAGTAATTTTTCAGAGAGACAGTGCCCCAAACCCTGAAAGACCCTTTGGCTCATGCAGTGGTTTGACAAAAATGTTATCTGGATTCTCAGGGGAAAACAGAATGTGAAAGTGATACTGTTTTTACAATAGGGGAAAGGGGGTGCTGTTCAAATATGTAGAGAAAACTGATTGGAATCAGAACAGGAAGATCAAAATTATCAACCAATTACCATTTTCTCTGTAAATTTATTTTAGTGTTTGTTCACTTGTTTTTTCACTTGATTCCTATAACTGTCCCATATATTGACCTGTATGTCTCCTAAGGGCCTGTTACCCAGCTTTCACAGGTTGTGAACTTATTTTTAAGGAATCTCCACCAGCTGCTAAGAGTGTAACAGCACACAACTATTTTAAGTAGCAATGGGGAAAATAACTTGGTTTAGCAATGCGAGAGGCAGGCTGGGTAGGGATCTTATAAAGACTATGTATAGCAGAAATGGTTTGAAACATATCTGCAGAGAATTCACAAAAGACCAAATTGTAGTTTAAATATTTTTATATAAATTTTGATTGCAAACAATCACACAGTAAGAAGTCAAGGCACATACACACAGTTCCTGGGATATAAATAGGGAGGAAAGATAGATAGAATGGGATTTGGGGAAGCAGGGACTATATGTTACCTAAATTCAGCTGAAGAAGATCTTGTAGAAGGCAGGGATTCCTATGCCAGCATGGAGAGTGGGGGTCAGCAGCAGCTGGAGCCAGCAGCAGCTGAAGCCAGCCTGGAGGGCTTGAGCCAGCATTGAGAGCTAGCATTGAGAACTTAAACCAGCAGCAGGAGCTAGCTAATTAGCCAGCTAGTGCTAGAGTAAAGAACCAGTATTAAGAACCTGAAACTTGGGGTGCTCTGTATTTTTATACCCCTGTGAGCAGTTTGGGGTGGGAGCTAGTAAGTTTCTATTCCTGTAAGTTTCTATTCCTGGATTTTCTGGGTTTCCATGCTGGGATTGCAGGGCTGAGCTAATTACAACCTCTATCTATTGTTCTAAGTACCCAGGACAATGGGGGTCAATTGCTCTTAGATTAAATCAGGAAGCACAGAATGGCTTTATGCAGAGTAACTTTGTAGAGACACTGCCCAGGTTATTCAGATTTAGCTGAGACATTTGATTAGGACAGGGTGAGTGGTTTAGGAGAGTCATAACAATAGGTAGAGGAAATGCAAAGGAGCAACCATCTGTTGCTGACCTGGTTTCCAGAAGAGATAGGGAAAAGGCAGTATCTGATATTAAAGTGGCTTTCCATATTCTTTGTCTTTAACAGTATCTTTGCAAGGTGTGGTAATCAAGCATGCCCTTACACAGGATGAGACCTCCAGATTGCAGGAGTAACTCATTCTCTTGATTTAATCTTGCTTATCAGACCTTTTGCCTGAGGCCTGCTTCTAAGTGGACACACTGCTAAACATGCAAAAATATGAGAGGTGGCTTCTGCCTATGTAGTTTAACAGGAAAATATTATGAAATAATATATATTGGGGTGTGAAGGGCAAGGCTAACAGTCCCTTGGATGCCAGTATGCTGGAGCCCCTTGCATTTGGGGAAACAAATAAGTTTCCCATATACATGATGTATTCATTTCATTTCTCTCCCATTTTTCCTCTGTCCTGGCACTCAAAACTGCATACATAGAATTTCAGTGTGCCCATCCAGTCATTAAGTAGATTCTACTTCCTTACTCAAGAGGAGGATTTCTTTCACAATCTGTAATGGGAATTACCTAATGCTTCATTTCCTATGTAAAATGGTTGGGTGACCATGACTAATGTTCATTGAAGAAAATTCCAGATTTTTTTCTAGACAGAAAATGGCTTCTCTGTCAGAAAATAAATATTTCCTAAGGCAATTTCCTGCTGGGAAATTTTCTGCTTCTTAGGGGATATTGTGAAATCCGTAACCTGCAAAAAACCTACACTTTGGAATTTCTCCGAGAGAAATGAGCAACGTTGTAAAAAATGGCATTGGTAGAACATACAGAAATTGTGCGTGTTCTTGTTAGCAGATGCAGTTTCTTATATCATACCAGACCTGCGTAGATCAGGGTGGTTTTATTTATTTTTTATTAAAGTGCCATTATTTACTGCTTGTCATGTGTATCAGTGACTATTGAAAGAATTGCATGGTTTAGAATCTGCATGTCTAGAATCAGTATAGGCTTTAATAGTTGTACTATAGTTTAATAATAAATGTCAAATAAAACCCCCATTTTTCTTTAAAACGTCTATCTTGTTTGCAAAACATACTACAGTTCCATTGACAAAGCTTTTGCTTTTCTTCAGGCTATCCTTTCTGCTGAACTATCACATGAACAGTTTTAGTGACAAAAGTTAATTATCATTTGGAGTCTCTGTTCCAAGTAAAATATTAAATCTCACAAATGAGCAGCTGTATAAATGTTGAAGCTTTTCTGGATGAACTGATGGCCTACTGTAGAACCAACTAGAATGAGAGCAAATTAGACAATATCTGTAAAATACTTTGGGCGCTCTCTTTGTTTATATGCCCAATATCAGTATCTAACTGAACATTGATTAGACCAAGGCCTTGCTGTTTTTGTTTTTAAAAAGGATCCTGATTTTTTCTGGTAGTGACATTTATAGTTCAGCAACATCAAAAGGTGAGGTATTGCTTGTTTGACATTCACAGCACTGCCTATGCTTCCCTTGTGACTAATTCTGCATTCAGTCAAGTTCCTCCCTCTCGCCCTCTGCAGAGCTCTCATGAATCCTTAATTCTATTGTAGTCCTGTGATGCCAAAGTCACTTTTCATCAGAACAACCCACACATAAATCTTGGTAGCTCCCGAGTGAAAATCTTCAAACTATGGCTGATTGCAAACAAGATGGCACATTATAAAAGATCACATTTTGTTAAATAACCATATGGTATTTTAAAAAAATCTTCTCTAGCAATTTTGAAGGACAATAAAAGACAAAACAGGTTAAATATTTTTGCAATAATTTCCTGGTTTAAAATAGTGGTCTGTTAACGGTATGATCCAACCAAAATGGAATCTCATTGATTTTACTGGGAGAGATACCGAGACAATTCTTAAGTAGGTCTCTACTCTGAATCTTATTCAAGTCTATTCCATGGGGCTTTCCCTCAGTGTTCTTAGGATGGTACTGACTGACAACTTTTAAACCCATTTTAAAATAATGGTTTTTCAACATGCCCAACTTTGTTTGGATTATGCCTAATATTTCACAGAAAATATTGGAGTACCATCTCTAACATGATCTTTAAAATCTCACCACCAACTATTGTGAGTGTTTACCATGCTATATGACAGCCCCTGTCAAAATTGGAAAAATTGAAGTACAGGACGTAATGTAGCAGTACGGGGTAATTCACATGCCGCCATTGCAAACACTTAAAAATACGTGTAACACAGATTATAATCAGAGAGCCTAGATTAGTTATAACTTTGACTTGAATGTATATTTAGCAGCAAATGTGAGTTTACTAACACATAACAAATAAAATGACCCAAGGTGTCTGACACAAGTGTAATTATATCAAGTAAAAGAGATGTGCACTGTTCTTTTAGAAAGACAATCTGGAATCACTGAAAAAAATGTTTTGATTTCAGCAGAACAGTATTTTCTTTTCTTATTTTTAGAGGCGACATCTAGTTACTGATGTAATAAACAAGGGTGGTAGTGGAGAATCCTGCCTTTTTTTTACTCCATCTATCCCCACTGCCAGCTGATTCTCACCCACCCCTCTCTGATTAACATGAGAAATACATCTACCCCTCATACATTCTAATAGGTTGATTAAAGCTTCCTGTTGGGACTATGCAAGCAATCACTTCAAAATTTTATTACAGCTGCTGACTGTAAGCTGTTTATTGGATCTGTAGGGCAGCGGACCTGCAAAAATATTGTCTGGCCAGATGGGTACATGGATATTAGCAACAAATAAATAATTTAGGATAAATGAGTCTTCTTTATCCCTTTGGGAAGTGAGTGACAGATTCAGTACTCAAAGCATTAACATGGCAGGTAGTCAAATGACTTAGAGATTGATAGGTAACATTCAGACTTGAGCACATGTGCAGAAAACACATGCCCATTACTTAATCAACTCGATTCTGCTTTCATAGACCAGCTCTGGGTCGGGAAGGGTGAATGATTCCAATCAATATCTAGTTGTTAGAGTAACAGCCATGTCCGTTCTGGATGGCTGAGTGGGTGAAAACATGTTTGTTCTACTTAATGTGACACAGTCCTGTCAAATTAACAACTACGATGGCAGGAGTCAGCTCGCTTAATAGGTCGGAGTCAATTCCACAGAGAATTTATTATCTGCGCCCTACCAATAAATCTAAAAATCACATTACTAAGGTTTATTTGCAGATAACTAAAGATACACAT
This sequence comes from Sphaerodactylus townsendi, assembly GCF_021028975.2. Taxonomy (NCBI): domain Eukaryota; kingdom Metazoa; phylum Chordata; class Lepidosauria; order Squamata; family Sphaerodactylidae; genus Sphaerodactylus; species Sphaerodactylus townsendi. Next base: position 100,738,277 of record NC_059426.1, on the reverse strand, counting down.
TGTATTAGATATAGCTTGTCCAATTTTAAACATAGACCAACATACTGTTGGATCTGAGTAAACCAGAATAACCTGTAGACTCAGCAGTACAGTTACTTAATTGAAGTCCTGCTGAGTTGAATGACTGTATGTTTGGTTAAGTCTTAAAAGAACATGTAAAACATAAAACACATTATCCTTTGATTCCAGTATTAACTATGTGCTCATGTAACCTCTTTCCGTGGGTTCTGTGGGGTAGTACTTGGAAGGAGTTGCAAAGAACTAAATTTAAACAAAACACCAAAATGGTTTACTTTCTTAACATATAACATATAACATCAACATTTAACATCACACTTCAAGGTCCTGTTCAGGTTGCATTTTCAAGACCTTATATTTACAGTCTACTGATACTGCTAAGTCCAATTCTTCTTTGCAAGTGGGTTGGCTCCTGATGACTCCAAGGGCTTGATGAACAGGATTCAACATGATGAAGGTTTCCAGGAGAACTCTCACCCATTACAACCACAACAAGAAACCCTGAAACAATAAACTCCAACATTTACAACATAGCAAAAATAAACAACTACCCCCCCCCAGTAGTTCCCAACAATATTGCAGTTTACCTTAACAAGGTGTTAAAGGCTTATACAACTAAGGTCCGAGTCTGGTAGCCTTGTCTCCTCCAACTACATGAGCTCTGCAGCCTTCTCCTGCTTTGGGTCTCCACCCCTTTTTGGGTCAACCCATTCTGAGCATGGGGGTTACACTCACACAATACATTTATATTGTGGACTTTTCCAGTCATCAAGTAAGATCCTGTTCAATAGAAAATAGTACCTCCTTCATGTAAATAGCTAGGATTCTCAAGAAAATAGGTCTGGGAAATCTCTGCCATCCATCTTATAAAAGCTTGTGCTGCTAAATTCTTTCATTAGGTCTTTGGCAGTCTTTTCCTCATGAACAGCTAGATTTAAGTCCAGTAGCACCTTACCAAGCAACAAAATTTGGAGTGGTATGAGCTTTCGAGACTCAAACATGCTCAAATTTAGCTTTTCTATTGCAGACCATCATTGCTGTGCTTTGAAACTGTTGTTCATGAAAAGCATCTCAAAAGCTTGAAATGGCCACAGTTACAGATCAGGAGGATGTAGATAGTTCTGATAGGGGAATATTTAGAAACTTGAATTTGATCACATCATTTATAAGTAGCCAAACTTTGGCTAGGGTATGGATGCTATAGTATAGAAGGATGTCTTGTATTGGGGAGGTTCCTTGCATCAGAGGAGAGCACTTCAGCTAGAACAATGGATTCATGTGATCCAACCCAATGGCCTGTTATGCATGGAAGGTTTCTCTCAGGGCTCTTGACTGCACAGTGGACTTGCAGTGGGGGTCTCCTCATGTTCCTCTGTTTGCACATGAGGAGGCAGCCCTTATCCTGCAGTGCAGTTTGCTGAACTCTGCTGGCTCTCAGTTCCTGGTTTTTTCAACTCTACCCATGAAATCTACCAATTAAGGCTAAGGCACAAATTTCTCCCTCTCCCCTTTCCTCTCTCTCTCTCTCTTCCAGCTGCTGCCGTGGCAGGGAAGGTAGAGGCTTGTTTTTTTAAAAAACAACAACACTAGTTTGAAATAAAGTTTTTACATGCCCTCCTGATCATCAGAAAGGGCAGAAGTAGAGTGGGGGAGGTGGGATGGGGCCAAAAAGAGGCCCTGCTTGTACTATTTCTTGGAAAAGCACTCTATGTTATTATTATATACCAGAGACTGTTCAGAAAACTCAGCAATGAAGGAATAAGAGGGGAAGTCCTCCTATGGGTTAAAAACTGGTTGAGAAACAGGAAACAAAGAGTGGGTATAAATGGGAAGTTCTCACAATGGAGAGATGTCGGGAGTGGTGTCCCCCAAGGATCTGTTTTGGGACCAGTGCTCTTTAACCTATTCATAAATGACCTGGAAGTAGGGGTGGGTAGCGTGGTGGCCAAGTTTGAAGATGATACCAAATTATGTAGGGTGGTAAGAACCACAAAGGATTGCGAAGAGCTCCAAGCGGACCTTGATAAATTAGGTGAGTGGGCTCAGAAATGGCAAATACAGTTCAATGTAGCAAAATGTAAAGTGATGCACATAGGGGCAAAAAATCCAAACTTCACATACACGCTACAGGGGTCAGTGCTATCAGTCACAGACCAGGAAAGGGATTTAGGTGTCTTAGTTGATAGTTCCATGGGAATGTCAACTCAATGCATGGCAGCTGTGAAAAAGGCAAACTCTATGCTGGGGATCATTAGAAAAGGAATTGATAATAAAACTGCAAAGATTGTCATGCCCTTATATAAAGCCATGGTGCGACCGCACTTGGAGTACTGTGTCCAGTTCTGGTCGCCGCATCTCAAAAAGGATATTGAGGAGATAGAAAAAGTGCAGAGAAGGGCAACAAGGATGATTGAGGAACTGGAGCACCTTCCCTATGAGGAGAGGCTGCAGCGTTTGGGACTCTTTAGTTTGGAGAGGAGACGTCTGAGGGGGGATATGATTGAAGTCTACAAAATTATGCATGGGGTAGAAAATGTTGTCAGAGAGAAATTTTTCTCTCTTTCTCACAATAAATCCAAACTTCACATACCAGGGGGCATCCATTGAAAATGCTGGGGGGAAGAATTCGAACTAATAAAAGGAAACACTTCTTCACACAACGTGTGATTGGTGTTTGGAATATGCTGCCACAGGAGGTGGTGATGGCCACTAACCTGGATAGCTTTAAAAGGGGCTTGGACAGATTTATGGAGGAGAAGTCGATTTATGGCTACCAATCTTGATCCTCCTTGATCTGAGATTGCAAATGCCTTAACAGACCAGGTGATCGGGAGCAACAGCCGCAAAAGGCCATTGCTTTCACATCCTGCATGTGAGCTCCCAAAGGCACCTGATGGGCCACTGCGAGTAGCAGAGAGCTGGACTAGATGGACTTTGGTCTGATCCAGCTGGCTTGTTCTTATGTTCTTATGTTCTTATATCAAGATATAGAAATCTTGATATAAGCATTTAAGAAGTAGGAAGGAGCCAACAACATGAAAGGAGTAGGGAAGGGGAAGGCATGGATGGCAGGGTGAAGTTAGGTTGGCTGGCTGTGGGCAGAGAGAAGATATCTGAGGCAAAGCTATGGTGACTGGCAAAAATGTTCTGCTCTTATCGGAACAGGAAAATCAGCTTGAATATTATATTTGAATAAGGGATCTATATAAATAAGGGATCTATATAAACTGAAAATCAAGGAGTCTCTTTCTCAGTTGTAAAAGTAACTAGTCAGCAAAGTCACAAAGCAGGGAAGATCTTATCATATAACTAAGGAATTTATAACAACCCAATATAGGACTAAAAAAAAAGTGAGATAGAGCATATCTTATAGACCTAAAGGAAACCTCAGCTAGATAGAAGGGACTAAGTTAATAAATACAGAAATGAAGATGTCAAAAGTTAGTGGAGGGATAAATCTGATGAGATAATTAAAATGTGTGTTTCTATTTTTAATGAACTCTGAAATGATAGTAAATATGAAAGGTATGCATAGGATATATTCTAGGGAAATCACATTGTTACAATCATTTTCACCTTTTTAGTAAATAAGGTATGTGAAATCATGTTATGCTGGAGAAGTTTCTCTTTGGACATAGTCCAAAGGAAATGTTGGAAACTGATTATCCGGATTGAAACCAGGAAGGCTGGAATTAGTTTTATTGCCTTGTTTATAAAAGGAACAACAAGCCAAAGAGCAGAGGAAAATTCCAGCTTTGTGTCAAACTGGCAAAATTTGATTTTAAGGTGAAGGGTATATATGTAAGGAAATCATGACGTGTGCATTTTTGAAGGTATAAGAAGAGAGGTCTTTGGTTGGGTGTGACTCTCTGAGAGAGAGAGAAAGAGTTCACCCTGTGTTAGATATTGAATCTACACAGTAAAAATATTTTTTTCTCTTAAAACCTGAGTCTTGGGTATTCTTTTCTTCACCCATCTTTTAAACTGTAACTGAGCTGGGCTAGATAGAATTCTTGCCCCATACTCTAGTGAAGAAAAGTAAAGTTGTGCTAGATTCTGTCTCACTTGCCACAGAGAGAATGGAAGGTGAAAGTAGGATTCCAGAAAATATGACCATACAAGAAATCTTGCTGTGATGGACATTTGTCCCCATTGTGCAGCAGACATATTGTGCATAATTGGCTTATATAATAAAAATATTAAATTTGAAAAAATGCTAGGTAAGTCTGGTAAAATTAGTCTTTGGAATATTTTTTGTATGATCAAGATAAGTTGGTGTGTGTGTGTGTGTTAAGACAAAGAAACCTTCTCAGGAGAAGCAACATATCTGGTTGTTGGACATGACTGTATATGAGAATATGATTAATAGGAAGGCTCCAGCTTCATTTCACAAAGCTGTAAAATTTGTTCTTGTTACAAATGAAACTTTACTGAGGTCACATCCAGCCCACAAGTCATCTCACATAATCTCTGTAAAGATGACTCAGGTGAAATATCTCTCTGCCTTCAGCAATAACATAAATTTATGACTAGGATCGACAACTCTATTTTTTACCTGTGAGATGGCTGTGTGTGCAATCTGTGCACTGACTCCATGAGGAACTGCTGGGGAGGGGGACCAAAAATTCAATTTTTCTTCATTCTGACACTTCCCTCAAACTTGCAGCTGTCATTAATAAATTTTCTTTGCCCTGTATGTGTTCTGCTGATTACAGAATAGATCCTATCCAGAGTCGCCATTTAGTCAGGAATGGCTGCAATTCGTTCGCCTGGGTTTAATGGAGAGTTTAGATCATGACATTGCTGGCAACCTCTTCAGAATGTTTTGTATTGTCCTTATGTGTTTTTTTCCCCCAGATCTCTTTTCAACCTTTTTAAAAGCTTAAAATGTGAGTATAGCACACCATGTAAATAGTCAAAACATTATTTAAACTTTCCAGGACCAGTATCCATTTATTTTCTGCATGAATTTTTATTTCTATCCTGTAGCTTATCACTCTATTCTGTTCTCCACTTTATTATCACAACAGCACAACAATGAAACCATTTAAAGCAGAATCAGATCCTGCAAATTATGTAGAAAGCAAGTACAAAATATGAACTCCCCAAACAAGAACAAATAATTTGAAATTGATTCATGAATGTTGAGAGGATCAGGCACCACACCCAAGCAGGAGAAGAGGAAGTAATTGTGGCAGCAGAGGAAAGAAGAGAAAGCAGAAGCTAGCATGTGTAGTGGTTAATATTGGTCAAGACCTGTGTCAACCCCCATTCCACGGCTGACCCAGCCCCTTCCAAGATCCACTGCTCCAACTTCTCCTGCAAGCGCTTTCCAACCTCTGCTGCGAACTGCTGAACTCTCTTGCCCAGGGTGACCCTGCATGCTGCTGCTGTGCAGCTCTTCTTTTGCTCAGCCCAGCCCAGCCAGTTGCAAATTATGAAGAGACAGAGAAGGGGGAGGGAAAAATAGGGGAAGAGATTAACTGAAACATGAAGAAAAAGAAAAAGTGAAAGGAAGGAGGAAAAGAGGAAAGGAAGGAAAGGGAAATGCCTGGGCCATCCTATCCTACCCATAAACTTGGTCTTATTGGTGATTTTCCTCCCCAAACAATTATTGAAATGTTAGAGTCAGTTTAATTTAAACCTCCTAGTCACTGAAAATCACCCCCTTTCCCCCAATACTTAGGTTTAATTGGTTTCTTCCAGCTCCTCATTTCAAACATATGTTTTCTTTTTTCCTGCCCTTCCAGTGGCTGCTGCAAGAAGCTCCCTCCCTGGCAGTGAGTAGCGGGACAGAGCTTGCCTCTGAAGCATACAGCTGGTTGGCCTAGGCAGCCCTGAGGCCAAAATGAAGCCTCCAGGCTGTCTATACATGCTCCAAACCAGCTCTAACAAAGGGAGCTGGTCCCAGAGAAGCATCTCCCTGGCTTTTCTCCTATCCCTGCATGCACAGAGAAAACCCAAAACCTCTCCTCCCCACTCCCCCGGTCCCCACTCATTGGCACTTTCCCTGCCCAGCAGGAGGCTAACTCCTCCGTGGAGCAGCAGAAGCAGGTGCAGCCCACTCATCTCCCCTCATTGCCAGAGTCTTGTCTCCTATAACAGGCCACAACTTGTGCACCTCCCCCAGCCAAGCCAGTGGCACCTGAAGTACACTCTCCCTCCCTTGCCCAGCACAAGGGTCATGATCTGGCTGCCTTCCTCGGCTTCTGCCCCAGGAAGGACCTCCCAGTCCTGCATGCAGCTGCACTGGTAATTGGAGGCTCATTGTTGACAGGGAGGGGGCACCTGGCAAAATGTCGCCCCATGTGACCTATCTAAATTGTGCCTGGGGCACAAGCCCCTTGCGCCCCCCTGGCTATACCACTGGTTATTTATTACAGGTTGGTTTTAAAGGAACCAGTAGTTGTCTCCAGGTAGATAAAACTGAGGCACAACATTTTAAAGTGGTTATGACTTCAGAGGCTACTTAGACTGTAGACTTTTCTACAATGCTTTAAAATACAAACAGACATTTATTGACTAGCCACTAGGTTAGATCCTCTCTCATAAACAGGACTGCACCCCACACCAGCCTGCCCTTTCCCCAGAGTTAGACTAAATTGTACAAGGTCTGCTCATCATCAGAAATAGGCCTAAAAATCGAGCACCCTTTTCTCTCGCAGATATAAAGCGAAACTGCTCTGCAGAACTACCAGGCACAGATACTTTTCATTGTCTGCTCTTTCTCCTGAGCTAGACCCGAGTTGCGCTGCTTGCTTCCTGAGGAAGAACTCCACTCTCTTTTTTCCTGTGTCCTCTCCAAATCTCATCTCCCTTCTAGAATACGATTGGATGATGGAGCAGCTCTTTTCTGGACTCACCTGAGTAGCTGATTTTCCCTTAAGGGGCAGGACTGCTTCCTGTCTGTCACAGAAATCATTGAAGATTCTGTGCACTTTTCCATTATTTTAGCTACATTTAGTTCATTTAGTTAATTTTGCAATTTAGCCACTCCTACGTTGTTATTGTTTCAAACATTGTCTCACTGCTACATTTAGTGGGGTTGTGTTGTCTTCGGATGCTTGCATAAGAGACAATATATTCAATAAGAGAATTTCCAAGTATGAATACAGAGAATTGCACACAATTTGCTTGCTTAAATCACTTGCGGATTCTTCATTTGATGAACTATTACTTGGGCAAACCACATACAAGTGATGTCGCTCAAGGAGGGACTTGTTATAATGCTGATGGCTTCACTGATGATTACTGAATGTTGACAAAGCTCTTGTGTCTCTCTTTGGGAGTCCTGAAGGTCAATTTCCTTCATAGAAAAGGGTTCAAAAGTGGCCAGCAGGAGACCATGTCTGGGGTTCATCAGAAGTTTATCCTTGACCCCTTGAGTGCACTATTACATAGGGTGTAAGGACAATGAGTAATATAGCACTTTCCCCAGTTCAAACACTATTATATACAAAGGATGGATTCTCCTTTCGGCTAAAAGTCCTCCTTCAGACTCAATCACCAAAGAAATTCCCCTCCCCCCATAAGGATTTGACATGTATGCCTGAAGTCTCTATAGGATTAACTAGCTGTCTCTGATTCAGACAAAGAACTGCCTGTTTTCCTGTCCTGAACATACAGTGCCTGCACAGGTACCCATACAACTGCAGAAAAAGTTCCGCTTGTTAGCATTTTTTCTGTCTCACTTTTGAAGTAATGCCTAAGGTGTGAAGATTACTAATCCACATCCTTTCAAGAGGATGGAACAGATGGTGCTGTGTTACCATCAGATGTTTGCATGAGAGACAATATAAAGATGCCAGGAATAATTGAGTAGATGTATCATAACTCAGAGCCAGACTGTCTCTCCCTAACACACATATACACCTTACACATGCTAGAAACACAAAAAATCTTGTTTATTCCAGCCATCTAGGCGTAGTTCTTAATATCATCTTATATTTCCTTCCCTTCTGTTGAATAAATAATAAGTGAAAGCTGTATCATTTCCTATAGCTAAGTAGATGTCTGGGAAAGAAGGCAGCATGGTGTAATATAATCTTGTCAGATCTTGGAAGGTAAGTAAGATCAGTACTTGAAAGAGAGACCACCAAGGAAGACAATGCAAGAGGAAGGCAGAGGAAGACAATGACAAACCACCTCTGCTTCTCACTTGCCTAGAAAATCCTTCCTAGAGTCACCAGAAAATAGTTGCAAATTGATAGCACTTTAAACACAACAAGGTGCCTTACCAGAAGTTTAGAATCTGCAGCAAGATCCTAGTCTGAAACTTTAATCACTACATCACATTGACTTTCATGTGGTGACTAGGGTTGGTTACCCGGTTCATCTGAACATGTGTTTCGGACCGAGCCACGGGGGGTCGGACGCTGCTCGGACACTGCTTGCAAGCCTCATGTCGAGAAGGGGGATGAAAAAGACAAACCAATTTTTTTTAAAGCTAGTGACACCAATATTTTAGGGCATCATCTGGAGACTTTCCTGATTATACCCCCTAGGTTTGGTGCAGTTTGGTTGAGGGGGTGCAAAGTTTTGGACCCCCAAAGGGGGTGCCCCATCCCCTATTGTTTCCAAAGGGAGCTAACAGGAGATGGGGCTACCCACTTGAGGGTCCATAACTTTGGCCCCCATGAACCAAATTGCCCCAAACTTGGGGGGTATTATCATGACAGTCTTCAGATGATACCCTGACATTTTGGTGCAGATAGGTCTAAAAATGCCCCCCTGCAGGGACCCCAGAAATTCCCCATTGCGGGCAATGGAGTAAAGTCACGCAGAACAAAGAATCTTGAACAAATTTCTGGGGGTGCAAGCAGGGGGGCTTCCATTATTTGACCTATGCAGTACTGCACCAAATTCTCAGGGTATCATATGGAAGACTGGTCATGATGATACCCTCCAAGGTTTGTGTAGTTTGGTTGAGGGGCCAAAGTTATGGACCCTCTCCAAAGGGTAGCTTCCATCTCCCTAGCTCGCATTGGAAACAATGGGGGATAGGGGCACCCCCTTTGGGGGTCCATAACTTTGGACCCCTTCAACCAAACTGCACCAAACTTGGGAGGTATCATTAGGACAGTATAGTTATGATACCCTAAAATTTTGTGCAGATAGGTCCAAAAATGCGCCCCCTGCATGCTAAAATGCAAAAAACAGCAAAAAATAAAAACGCACCCGAATTTCTCGGATGTTACCCCAAGTTCGGATGTAACGAGCCTAGTAGGATTGGAACTTGGGGGATCCGAGCCCCTTAATCCAAACTGGGCCTGATCCCGAACCGGTCCCGAATTTTTTTGCTATCTACCAACCCTAGTGGTGACTGCTGTTGAACAGTAGCAAGCAGACTGGTCTGGATAATTGTTACATGATATTATTGTGATTGTTGTCAGGCCTGGTTTCAGTAGCCAAAAAGAAAGGCTGAGATTTACCTTAGCTGCCTTTGCTGTCTGAAGGTGGGGAAGGGAGAGGGGCAAGCTCAGCTCTGGCATCCAGCCCAGCATGAGGCTGGGCTGCCCAGCTACCGGCAGGAGTGAGTGATGTGCCTAGAGGAGGTGTGTCTGTGGCCTTATATGGGCAGGCCGGGCCAACCCACACCTCTGCTCACCTGAGCACCAACTGCTTCTCCCTCCCTCCCTCCCTCCCTCCCTCCCTCGTGGGTCTGAGTTTTTTTGTTGCTGGCATTCTGGTTAATGGTGATTGTTGTTATTTGCAATTCATCTGTCACAGCCAGGTGGGTTGCACATGGGGACTAATCTGTTCAGGGGAGGAGGAGCCTGCATACCAGCCCTCCCCATTTTGTGGTGGTCTCCAGAAGAGGCCTGGAGGTTGGAGCAAGCCTGTGAACCACATGTCCAGGTAGGTGCTGTTGGTGGCTCACTCCCCCTGGCAACAAGGGGAGTTCCTCCAGAGGCTAGCACCCAGATGGCACCCACGATCTTGTTTTTCTGGGTGTTGGTGTGAATTGACTAGGGGAAAGTTATTACTGGGAGACAGCAAACGTGCTGCCCAGTGGTCACTGGGGGACAGCAGATAAGCATAAGCATAAGCATTTTATTGTCATTGTGCACGCACAATGAAATTTACAGCAGCATTCCTCGATGCACACAAGTTCAGACTCATACCCCATCCTCACTTTCCCCTTCCTCCACCCATCCCTACACAGCCCCAAACACATCAACATGAAGCCACAGAGTTTAGCATAGGCACAGCTCTAGAGCAGAAGCTGTCTCTAAGCCTCTTTGTCCTAGTTTTGATAGACCTGTATCGTCTGCCGGATGGTAACAGTTCAAAAAGAGAGTGTGCTGGATGAGATGGGTCTCTCAGATGTGCTGCCCAGTGCCAGATCTGACCCCTAGGCTGTGTCTCTGCTTCCTTTTGCCAGAACACCATTAGACAGTTGTGGCCAAATTTTACCCAGACAATTGAGTTTTCTGTATCTCTTTCTGTACCCTCAGACCGCTTCCTCCCCTCCTCAGGTGGCAACAACCATGCAGAGGTCCCTTCCCTCTCCCCCTTCCTTTTACTGACAAAAGTAAAGGCTTTCACATGCAAATTGTTGTGGTTGCCTAGAAATGGCTATAGAGGATATTTGTTTTTTAAAGAAACAGGTTCTGCTTATACTATTGTGAGGTTTAAAAACCTCAAGTGATTTTTTTTATTTTTCTGCAAACCAGGAGCTTTTCTGGGGTGTGTAGAAAGATCTGTCTTACCAGTTCAAGGCTTCAGTCCTTTTATTTAATTATTCATAGATTTGACCACATTGAGAACTAGATATATTGACAAGTGGGGGGTTTGCAAGGACTTACAGAGGGCACCTCAATTTCCTCACTCCCACTATTGCTCTTTGCTGAAAGTTCCCATAGGCTCATTCCGCACATGCAGAATAATGCACTTTCAAACTGCTTTCAGTGCTCTTTGAAGCTGTGCAGAATGGCAAAATCCACTTGCAAACAGTTGTGAAAGTGGTTTGAAAACGCATTATTTTGCGTGTGCGGAAGGGGCCATAGTCTCTCCTCTTTTTCCCATGTCCTTCTTTTCTACCTACCACCAGGCAACCTATCTTTACCATCTTCAGCTTTCCTTTCTTTCCTCCCTCTGGCAGCCTCTGTCCATGAAAGCTTTGGCCCAGCTGGGCAAAGCTAGTCACCAGGTTTAAAGCTGGTCACCACGTATGATGCTGGCCACTGAGGGCAGATTAGTTGTGTGGTGCAGACTGTCAGGTTCAGCCCTACTGCATGGTAGGGAACCTGAAAATACTCATTTTCCAATGGATCTTCCTCCCCACATTATTTCTTCTTTCTTTCTTCCTGACAATCCCCATATCCTCACTTTTCCTTGTGTCCTTCTCTCCTTCCCACCTACCCAACAGCTATATTTGCCCACATCTTCAACAACATATATTGTTTATTTACCTCAATAAATAAGATGCACCTGAATAACCAGGGGCAGCCATTGCTGCTGGGGTGAGCAGCGCAGCAAAATAAGGGGTTGCAAGGTAGGAATTGCATGCTGCAGAACCGGGTGCATTGATTGGCTCCCAGCCGCTTTGGCGGGAGGAGCCTGGGTATATATAGACGCCTCTCCCGGTCCGCGCCCTTCCCGGCGGCGAGACCCAGCAAGGCGTGGTTGTGTGGTTGGCGTCTCGCGATAAGGCCTGGAAGGAGACTGGTTGCGGCCTCCTAAACTCTTGCCTTATTATTTCCCCTTTTTTTCCGATTTTTTTCCTCACCTTTGCTTGTTCTCACTTTTATTCCTTCTTTCTCTCCTTGCTGGTCGAAACGGACCGGTCTGCTACCGGCATGGGTCCCAAAGCGGGCCAAGAGCAAGGGAACCTTCGGGCAGAGAGCTTCGAGCCCTCTTAAATAGGGTTCGGGTCCCAGACTGGCCCGGGGTCTCCGGAAGGCGGCCCGGTGGTCTGCACGTGAGCATTCGGTGCAGCGACGCTGGGCGGCTGCGGCTTTTGTCTGTCCCCATTGGCCGGGGCGGCAGGCCCGGCTGGACCCCAGTGGAGCACACCCTTCCCGGCGGGGGAGGGCTCTCCCGCGGCCTCCACACCCGGGAGCTGCCAAGCCGGCGACGCGGGCACTGATTCCTTTCCTGGTACGCGGAACTCTTATGCCCGGATAACGGCTGTTGCACCTCTGCGCAGGGCTCCCTCGGGCCCGGTGTGGTTAGTGGGAGTCCGGTCCCCCGCTGGAGTGCAGGGGAGCCGGAGCTCCCTCCGACGTCAGCGGCTGCCGGCGTGGTCTCGGTTAAGCGGGTACCCTCGAAGCGGGCGGGCGGGAGGCCCTCCAGTTCTGCGCGCCGCCAGTCAGCGCCAGTTCAGTCAGTGGACGATCCGTTGGGTCTCCGGCTCCCGTTCCGCTCGGGAGAGCAGGAGGAGGAAGCTGGTCGTCGGTAGGCGTTCCTCGGTCCCTCCAGTAGACGGTCTCCCCAGCTCTTCATCTTCGGGTGGAAGTCCTCCGAGGACGACGATGCCCAGGTTGGGGGGGAATTTTGGTTCCAAAGGGGAACACGTGCCCACTCTCCCATTTTGGATCGCAAAACGCAGGCGCTTGGGGGGTGCGGAGGCGACCCTTCCCAGCCCGGCTCAGGACGACCGCAGCAACCCGCCTGGGTCCCACCTCCCCAGGAAGCTCCGGGAGCGGGCACTCGACAGGTACTATGTCGATATATTCAAGTTTCCCCAGCGGGAGGGTGAATTTGGCTTGTCGGGGGGGAAAGTGGACAGAAAGCGGTGGGACCCGGCGGCAGCCGAGCGTACTTTTAGCAACTGGCTGCAGGGTTTCACTGAATTTCTGGCCCTCGTCGGGGCCGCCTACCCCCTGCGGGCCTGGCACCTGGCGGCCCACATGTCCCACGTGCTGCGAGCTCGGGCGCTGGCCGGCGAGCCAGCAGCCATTGCCTACGATGAAGCCATCCGGAGAACGCGTCCCACAAGAGCCGGTTCCGCTGGGACCTCATCCACGACAAAACCTGGATGGTCGTCGTCCGGCCGGCCTTGAAAGGGGCCGTCGAGCCATCTGCCCCCAAAAAATCCGCAAGAGCTTTCCCGGGGCGGGCGGGGGCAAAAGGGCTTTGTTGGGAATTCAACCGGGGCGCTTGCCAGCGGCCCGAGTGCAGGTTGAGCATGTTTGTTCCAACTGTTCTGGCAGTCATGGCAGAGCGAGCTGCCCCAAGCCGGCGGGGCGCTCCCCCTTGCGGCAGGCCCGGTCCCCCGGCGCCGGGCCCTCACAAATAGATTCCGGTGGTCAAAGCAGTGCCCCCGCCCCCGCAAAACATTGGCGACTTTTCCCAACTGCAGTCGCTGGCTCCCACACCTGTTCGCCTTCAGCCTTTGCTGGTGGCTGCAGCGTTACCCAGACAGGCGTGCCGCGCGCCTGCTGGGGTAGGTTTCTCCTCTGGTTTTCGAATCCCCTACCGAGGCCCTCGCAGGGCTTATCAGGCGGACAAAAAGTCGGTCCGAGAACTCCCTGGCGTGGTGGCTGACAAACTTGCCAAGGAAATCAGGGCCGGTCGCATAGCGGGCCCCTTCAGCCACCCGCCCCTCCCCAGCCTCAGGGTCTCACCAATTGGCGTGGTGCCCCCCAAAAAAAGCCCCGGGGGAGTATCGTTTAATTCAACACCTCTCCCACCCCCAGGGCGACTCCGTTAATCATTTCATAGACCCCGAGGTCTGTTCTTTCGGTATGCCACCCTGGACGAGGCCATATCCTCCATTAGGCATGCAGGCAATCTGGTGCTCCTTCTGGCAAACTGGGTGACATTCAATCTGCTTTTCCTCGCTCCTGCCCATTTCCCCTGGACTTCGAAAGCTGCTGGGCATCCACATTTCCAAGGCAACTGGTATGTGGACAAGGCCATGCCCATGCTGGCTGCTCTTCTTTGCCCTGTGCAGCTTTTTTTGAGACTTTCAGCACGCTCCTTGAATGGGCCTGCTCAAGCAGAGGTAGATCCGGGCTGGGTGACTTCCATTATCTGGGTAACTTTGTTCATCGGGTATGGGCAGGTGCACCAGGGATTGTGATTTTGCTTTTGCAGGTGTTCCAGGCCCCTGATGGCATTGAGCTGGGGGTCCCCTTTGCTCCCAACAAGACAGAGGGGCCTCCCTCCCTCTGCTCCTCTCTGCTATTTGGGCATCCACCTGGACGACGGGTTCACAGGCACCTCCTCGCCCTCATGCGGATAAGCTCCTGGCCCTCACTCACCCCCCAAGCTGCAACCGTGGCGTCCATTAAAAAAAACATGCAGGGTTCTCAAACCGTGGTATCCAACTCCTTACTGGGCCACCTTTATTTCGGGCTGCAGGGTGGTGGCGCTTCTGGTGCAGGCGCGCTTCCTGCTCGGCCATGGCTAGGTCCTTGTCGGGCTGGCAGTCCCCCCTGATCACCACATCAGGGTATCCCGGGTCTGAAGGAGGATCTGCAGGTTCTGGCTGGCGCTCCTTCGGGGCTTCATCGGCATTTTCCCCGTGGCAGACACCTTGGAACCCCTCGGCTTAGAGTTGCAGGTGCACTCTGACGCCCGTGCCTTTGGTTTTGGGGTTTACTTTCAGGGTCGGTGGGCTCATTAAGGTCTCTGGCCCCCGGCCTGGCATTCAATACAGGGTATCACCAGGGACTCTCTACCTTTTCTGGAGCTGTTTCCCCATCTTGGTGTATGCGGTGCACGCCTGGCACGCATCCTTGGCAAAATAGAAGGGTGCTTTTCTGGTGTGATAAATCCAGGGCTGTGGTTCGTGAGGGTGAACAGGTGTTAAAACCTCCAGTCGTGGCACGGGTCATGCGCTTTGGTTCGCAATTTGGTTCTTTACCTCGCCTCTCTTTTAACATTTCCTTTAAAGCATTGCTTCTTCGCTCCAGGTTTGCAGAATGAGATTGCTGGACGCCTTTATCTTGCCAGCAGGTGATCGCTTTCGGGCGCCTGGCCCCTCGGGCGAGACTCGCTGTTCCCGGCGACAGTGCCGGGCGCCCCTCTGGAACCTTGGCACGCGAAAGCAGTCATCACAGGTGTTTTGAACTCGTTGGCACCGCCACATGCAGGCAGTACAAATCCGAAAATGCCGTATGGGATCTTTCGGGTGGAAGCTTCGCCGTGGGACCACCGGAGAGGGATGCTGTCTCAAGGGCGGGTGGACCGCTGGCCTCCTCCTCGAAAGTAAATCCTTGTCCGCTCCATGGGCTGGGATGCACCCCCGCTAACCATGGGGTGCAGCCATGGCGGGCATCGCCTCTTCTATTGCAGGGTCTCGGGTTTTCCGGACGCTACTGGCTGCTCGTCGCATACCGGGTTGGTGGCTGGTTGGCGCAGGGCGCCCCAGGCAGAGGGATCTCAGGCTCCAGTCACCAGGGAGGTAAATTTCAGGGCAGTCACCGGGTGTTGGCGGCAGGTGCGCGCTTCAATCGCCATGAGCTTCGCTCTTCACAGCCGGCTTCCACCTTGGTATAACACACCTTGGGGCTTCTCAGGCCCGGGGAATTGGTTGCCCCCACCAGGGATCGGCTCTTTCCAGCAACCGCTGCTGCTATGGGGAAAGCACCCCAGTCCCGTCTGGGGACATGGTCTATGCGCGGCTATAGGCTCCATTCAAAACCGACCAGGAGGGTTCGCGTTGGGTCACTATGCCAGCCCCAATACCGGTCGACGCCTCCTGCCCCCTCCCTCCACTTCATCGCTGGTTCGCACAGGCCAATGGTCGGGTAGCGGCAGCTGCTCTTTAGTGCATGAGGATGGGTCCCCTCACCAGGTTCCAGTTCCTGGCGGTAAATTCCGGCGCATGCTCGGGTCTGGCTGGGCTGCTGTAAGCCGGGCTGGAATTTGGCCTGCACTCCCTTCAGGATAGGAGCCGCTTTACCGCCACCGGAAATCAGTGATGGTAGGGACGCAGGAAGATTATTTGGCGCTTTGGGCAGGTGGGCGGTCCTCAGCCTTTCGGGCGCATATTCGCTCCACACCTGACTTGTTAATTTTTTTCCACAGTGCCTCCAGGGACGCCGCAGACCGTCTATCTACAGGTGTGGGTCGGGGCACAGCCTCGTCAACGGTGCTGAAGAATACGCGATGCACTTCGGACTGGAATGGCCGAGCATCTCGACTCGGGCGACGCACGGAGATTGTGTGGATGGGGCAGGGGCACATGCTGTGGCATGAGCTGGAGCCCAAAAAATAATTGAATATATTTTCCAGTTGGCCACACCGGACCTTATTGGTACATTCATCTGGAGGAGGACCTCCCTGCTAGGTCGGCCTTGACGGCGCGGTGCGCGGTATTACCACATCTCTCGGGAGTTTTGCCAGGCATCGGCCTGGTATGACCTTTGGTTTGGTTCTGAGATGCTGCAGCGGGTCCCACTGGAGGAGCTGTGGATCCCACTGCCGCGGACAGGGCCTGCAGAAAGGTCAACAATAAGTATGTCGCCAAGGTGCGTCCTCTCCTTGGGGGAAAGCGGTGGCGGACCACCTCAGAGATCTCCCCGGGACAACAGAGACTTCTTCGAAGCCAGATGGCGCCCCGCCTCGACCCAATGGGGTTTGGACATGTGGGTTTCAGTCCATTCAACTTACTCTCCTCCGATGGTGGTTGAGATAGGGACAGGCTCAGGCTTTCTGAGGGAGGGCAGCTCGCGGCGGGTTTGCAACGGTGTCGCATTAATCTGGGGAGAGAACGCAGGCCTCCTGCCAGGGCTCCCTTGCGCTTGTGCCCTGTTATGGGCCGGGGTGGTGCGGGCAGGCTGGCAGGCAGGCAGGCCGTGGCCGCTGCCCGACACCCCAGGGAGTGGGGTTGGGTCGGGCCGTAGGCCATGGGTTTAGCCGGTGCCCGACACCCCAGCAAGCAAGCGCAGTGATGGACGGGCTGTGTGCGCCCTTGGGCGCTTAGCTCGGGTGCCCGCCTCCGGTTGTGCAGGCATGGGCGTGGAAGAGGGTGGAAGCAAGGAGTGTTATCTCTGGGCTTCCCTTCCCGCCAGTCCTTAGCATATGATGGGATGGGATGTGCGACCCGCTTGTCACTTCAGCCTTTGGTGGTATATAGTTATTAAGCTGTTATGTTTGATATTTCTCAATAAACGGGCTGCGCGCTCCATTCCCTTTTCCAGCCTGTCGTCAGGTGGTGTATTTATTGTGCAAGTAAGTCTCACCTCATCTGGGTGGCAGCAAATAAGATGCACCTGAATAACCAGGGCAGCCATTAAGCTGCTGGGGCGTGAGCAGCAATGCAGCAAAAATAAGCGGGGTTGCAAGGTAGGAATTCGCATGCTGCAGAACCGGTGCATTGATTGGCTCCCAGTCCGCCTTTGGCTGGAGGAGCTTCCGGTATATATATAGACGCCTCTCCTCGTCTGCCGCCCTTCCCGGCAGCTTAGACCCAGCAAGGCAGTGCAATTCCACCCACCCTCCCCGTAACTGGGTTGGCGGGGGTTTTCTCTTTGGGGCCTGGCACTGTCGCAGCTTGGCCATGGTTTGCAACGCAAGTGTCGCATTAATCTGGGGAGATGAATCCAGCCTTCTCGGCTAGGGCTGGGCTCCTGTGGCTTGTGCAGTCCTGTTATGGGCCGGGGGTGGTGCGGGCAGGCTGGCAGGCAGGCAGGTGTCGAAGCCGCTGCCCGACACCCCAGGGAGTGGGGTTGGGTCGGGCCGGTAGGCGGCCATGGGCTTAGCCGGTGCCCGACACCCCAGCAAGCAAGGCAGGAGGACGGGCTGTGTGCGGCCTTAAGCTTAGCCGGGTGCCCATCTCCTCAGCATGGGCGGAAGAGGGTGGAAGCAAGGAGCGTTATCTCTGGGGCTTCCCTTCCGCCAGTCCCATGATGATGGGATGGGATGCTGACCCGCTTGTCACTTCCAGCTCTTTTGTATATAGTTATTGCTGTTATGTTTGATATTTCAATAAATGGGCTGCGGCCCATTCCTTTTCCAGCCTGTCGTCGTGGTGTATTTATTGTGCAAGTAAGTCTCACCATCTGCAGCAATCCAGCATGGTGTAGTGGTTAGGAGTACTCTTAATCTGGAGAACTGGGTTTGATTTCTCACTCCTCCACTCTGATCTGATAAATTGGATTTGTTTCCATGCTCCTCCACATGAAGCCTGCTGGGTGACCTTCTCTGAGAACTCTCTCAGCCCCACCTATCTCACAAGGTGTCTCTTGTGGGAAAAGGAAGGGAAGCAGTTTGTAAGCTGCTTTGAGAGTCCTTACAGGAGAGAAAAGCAGGATATAAATCATAAATATTCATTTTCTTCCTCCCTATGGTCCTCCTCCCCAATAGCAACCAAAGCAGCCAATATCATTTTTACCTGAGTTTATTCTCACAACCAGTAGTCCTGTGAGACAGAGAAATTGCTGAGAGTAAGTGACCAGATGCAGGTCACCATGCATGACAGTGTAGGGATTTGAACCCAAGTCTCATACATCCTAGTCTTATACTCTTACCACTAAATCACAATGGCTTTCGTGTAGTGGCTACTATCAAATAACAGTGAATCTCCAGGTGGTGGCCATTGGGTATGGATGAGTCAAGCAAGTTTTGTGATGATTAGTTTGCTGTAGGTTGCTGCCAGGCCTTGTCCCAGTACATTCTCCATCCAGGATTGGGGGAAGGGAAGCAGGGGTGGACACAACAACCCTGGAAAGAGTGTTACCCTCCTCTTCCTGCCTTTTACTGACAGAAACCTAGGGTTGAAAGCAAATAGTACTTTTGTGTTTGCCTAGCAAACTCTGCCATGACCACTGAAGGCATTCATTTCTTAAATGTACAGATACTGCTTCCTTTTTGATGTGGGGTGGTTAACTCTCCTTTTTAGATTTCAGAATATTCTGCAACTCTGGGGCTTTCCTCAGGTTTGTAGAATGGGCTGTATCGTCGACTTCTGGCTTCCATCTTCAAATTTAAATATCCAATCCTCAAATGTAAGTATCCATCCCACTTGATGCAAGGTTGAAGAGGCTGCACACAGTACATCTACCCAAACCATGCACAAGGTCAGGGAAGAGAAAATGCTTGAAATATCCCATGTGAGTCCCATGAGAAAAGAGGGAGGCTGGGGGAAAGGGTTCTTTTCAAGGGTTTATTGCTCCAAGTCTACCCATGCTCACTGTGGTGAAAATAAAATAAGGAGAGGGAAGCATTGTAAGACCCCTTCCCCCAGCCTAGCCTAGCCCCACCACCCAAAGAAAGAAAGAGAGAGAGAGAGAGAGAGAGAGAGAGAGAGAGAGAGAGGCAGTTTGTGGCCCCAATCTGTCCTTGTCATTTTTTTCCAAAGGGGAAAGGGAAGGAAGGAGGGAAGGAAGGAATAGGCAGTCAACCTAACCAATAGGCTGGATGCTGCCTCCCTCTTCTCACATGGGACTCAGGGACTGTTGTGGCAGTGAATCGGGTATCAGAGCTCCATCCAGCTCATCTACTAGTGAGGCTGGCTCAGCAACCAATCAGGAGTGGGAGGACAGTTATCTGCAGCTTTTTGTTTGAGTTTTTTTTTTAAAAAAATTAAGATTGCTGATTTTTCTTTCTCCTGTCATTGTGGCCTCATCCAGAGTTAAGTATCCACAGATTTGGCCACATTGAGGATTAGGTATATATATTGATAGTAATAGTGAGTGTCAGCATAGTTCCATCAAACCAGCATACTTGTTTAGCCTATGATATATGAAAAGCTCAGCGATGTAATAACTGAAGTTCAGAGCATTAGAAATATTCCTATACAATGTGACCATTGCATTGAATATCATCCTAATTAAGGTGAATTCACACCTTGCTAGTTGCAAACATCAATCCAGTGAGTCACTACAGAAAATTTTGATCACATCCCGGCTTGAGTCCCATTATGCTGTTTTTAAGCTGAGAGATACTAATGAGCAGAGATAACTTTCTGTGCTCTGATGCAGCATCTCACTCATGTCAGTGAGTTTGTCTTTCTTTCAGTAGCAGCTCTCTAATTCAAGTGAATGGGTCATCTGACGTGTTTGCCAAGAGCAGTGAGCAGCATCTCCAGTTTTGCCACACACAGCTTGAGGGGGATGGCAATGACATGCAAAGCTGCAGCTTCCCAATTACAGGGAGTGAGTCAGGGAGTTACCACAAGCTGAATTTTGAAAAGGATCAGGAGATCATGACTAAAGGCTGACCATTTCCCATGTGAATGGGACAGGTGTCTAAAAAGCTTCATAAGTGTCACCATGCCACAATGCAAAAATCTTTCCAGAGTGATTGCTATGAATTTCTCACTACATTAACATGTGATTGACCCTTTGCATATGTATTTGTGTAAGCAAGATTGATTTTAATCTACATCAGGGATCAGTGCAAAAATAACTTACCCTGGCTCAAATAATGTCTATTCCTTTTTAATACACAGAGGGACAAATGGGGCAATTCTTACATATTTATTTAGTGCATTTTTATCCTGTCCTTCCTTCAGTGAGCTCAGAGCAGTGTACATGACTCTCTCCCCTCCTCCATTTTATCCATGCAATAGCCCTGTAAGGATGAGAGAGAATGACTGGTTCAGGATTGTGTGTCCATGCTTTGAAAGGGGTGTGAAAAGCATCAGCTCTCAGCCTTATGCCTTTGAAAGCACACAACACACACCAAGTCAGATAAGATGCAGTAGTGAGGAAAGCTGTTATCATCCCTTTTCGTGTGTAAGAGAGGAAGTGATCCCATGTCTGCAATCATTTAATATCTTATTGCCAAACTACATGTTCATTTTTTGAAAAGAATTGGTTTCTGTTTCCCAGTCCCAACTTGGGTTCCCTGTGGCTACATCAGCTGAAGGGCATGACTGTTAAAAAAGAAAGAAATGCCCATTTGAGTTTGGAACATCACCATGGAGGGAGGGAGGGCTCCTTCCCCCACCCCAGCTATTTTCTATGCTGAAACACCATTGGAGGGGGAAGTTACCGGTAGTTCCCCATTCTTGCTGCTCCACATAAAGTATTATCTGCACTTGGAGCAACAAAAATGGGGAAATACCTCTTCACATCCAGTAGTATTTTAGGGTGGAAACTTAGACCTAACTATTTAAAAATGAGCATTTATAATTTGACTCAATTCCATAAATCAGATCTAAGTAGCTGCATTTTTTCTCTGACACAAATCTCTGACCCCAGGTGTGATTAGCCATGATGGGGGGGGGGGGAGGGAAGGGGGGAAGATAAGCAACCTCATCACCTTTTTAAAAAACCCAGAGATAGGTTTTAATATTTAACAAAATCAGAATATGCAGCTCAGGGAACTAAACCCTATGCCATCCTGCCTTGACTTCCAGAGTTCTAAACATATTGTATCCTGTTTGGCTCCTATACTGGAAGTTGCCTGAAATGGTGATGGGAAGAATGCTAAGAGAACAGAGCATAGTGAGATTAGATAGGGGGTTAAGCTTCATGTCCTCTTACCTACATGTTCCTCTGCAAAGTTTCAGACATCCTCACAGCTACTGAAGACTCACAAGAAGGAAGTGGAAAGCTTATTGAAAAGCCAGTTTAGGCCTCTCCATAATACTCTATAAGTGAGAAAATTAACTGACAGAAAAGGGGTTTTTTAATGTCTTTCTGCAACAAATTTGGAAGGGTGCCTCACTTGGGTGAGGGGTGCTATCTCTGAGAATTGTCCTCTCATTTGCTGAGTGGGGAAAAGTTTCATTCAGAAATGTATTTTGCTCTGGAACTTGTGGAAACTACTATACGCTTAATTTCCTTGGGCATATAGCTTTCATTCCAATATTGAAGACTTAAATGTGATCCAACTCAGAATCTGACTTTTGAACACCCTTGTCTTTTGACTTCCAGTTATCCATTGGCCCTTTCGTACCCATTATTTTAGTGCCTGCCAAAATGTTCCTCCTGTCTTCCCCTCTTGCCAACACAATAATTTGAATGTTGTGAAACTGAATCAGGGTGTGCAAACTTGCTTTAACTGTGCAATTTATTTTCATCAAAATGAATTTGGAGCTTTTTCATTGTGATATTTGGAATGTGTCATGAAAAATCTAGAGCTATCATTTCTAAACTTAAACATGTACATCTGGAAATTTTATAAATGATTAAATGGGTCTTTTATTCAGCTTCTCCATAAGCAAAGGACTTTGTTTCATGATTGAAAATTCTGCCAGTGTGAGACATATAATAGGTTCTCTTAATCAGATCACATTCTGCAGAGACCTTGCTTTATCTGAAATATTGATTATTGAAGAGAAGTTTCGGATAAAACCCCACCATATCCTTTTGTTTATATCATCTTAGTTATAGGGTTCTCCTATTAAATAGTCAACACTATCTTTGGATTTTAAGTTTTAATTAATCTGTTCCAATAAAATAGGCATACATGTAAACCTAAATTGTGGTTTCTTAGAGAATAAAACACATAAGAAGAGCCATGCTGGATCAGACCCATCTAGTCTAGTATTCTGTTCACACAATGGCCAACCAGCTATCTTTAGGAAGCCTACAAGCAGAAAGATTGTTCTCCTCTGCAACATTTAAAAAGGCATTCTATCTCTGGTACTGGAGGCAGTGGATATTTATCATGATTAGTATCCCCTAATAGCCTAGTCTTATATGTACTTGTCAACTCCTCTTTTAAAACCTTCCAAGTTGATGGCTATGACCACACCTTTTCAAACTCTACAATATTCTTTTTTAGGTGCAGTGACAAGAACTGTACACAATATTTCAAGTGTGGTTTCACCATAGATTTGTATAAGTGCAGTATGATAGTGTCATACACAATTGGTAGACGTTTTTATTGAGCTATCCACTATGTCCTTTGTTTGGTCTGTTGCTGCCAGCTCAGATCCCATCAGTGTATATGAGAAGCTCGCAGTATTTGCCCTAATATGCACCACTATATACTTGCTCACATTGAATCTCATTTGGCAGTCCCCCAGTTTGAAGAGATCCTTGTGTAGCTCTTCACAATCTGTTTTTGTCTTAACCATCCAAAATAATTTGGTGTCATCTGCAAACTTGGCCACTTCACTACTCCCCATTAACTCCAAGTTGCACAAGTTGAAATGCACCAGTCCCAATACAGATCCCTGAGAAACCCTGTTGCTCACATCCCTTCACTTTGAGAACTATGTATTCCTATTCTCTGCTTCCTGGTTTTTAGTCAGTGTTGGATTCATAGGAGCATTTTGCCTCCTATTCCATGACTGAAGTTTGTTCAGCTCTCTTTGGTGAAGAACTTTGTCAAAAGCCTTCTGGAAGTCCTTATAAACAATATCTACTGGCACATTCTTGTCCACATGTTTACTGACACTTTCAAAGAACTCTATAAAGTTAGTGAGACAGGACTTTGGTTTTGATTCAGCAGGACTTGTCATTCTATACGTTTGGCAACTTTGTCTTTAATTTTGCTTTTCATCAGGTTACCTAGAACAGATGTCAAGTTAACTGGCCTGTAATTTCCCAGATACCCCCTGGAGTTACATTGCCACTCTCCAGTCCTCTCGTACAGTGGCTGATCTTAGATGGCATTGCATTAGAAGATCAGCAGTTTTACATTTGAGCTCTTCAAGAACTCTAGAATGGATACCATCTGGTCTCAATGATTTCTTAGTTTACAATTTTTCTATAAGTTCAAGAACTTCCTCCCTTGCATTTGCTATTTGTCTAAGTTCCACATCCTATCCTCCTGAAGTATCCATTCAGAAACAAATGTTTGTCATATATCTTCAGCAGTGAAGACAGATGAGAAGAATTAATTTGGCCTCTCAAAATTCATTTACCGGTAGTATCTCAGCAATTGCCTGATAGTTTTTAGTACACCTTTAATTCCATTGTTATCCAGTGGTCAACTATTTCCTTAGCCAGTTTCCTGCTCCTAATATATGTAAATAATTCTTTATTGTTGGTCTTTATGCTTTTATTGATAAGTTCCTCAAAATACTTTTCTGCATCTCAGGCAGCCCTGGATGGTGGCATCTGATTGGAACACCAGCACAGCTCCATGGCAACCAGGACACCGTGAAGCTGAAGTGTGGCCAGCTGCTGGTGCCTTTGCTCCCTCTGCTGGCAGGGGTTCCCCTTGTGCCAGCAGAGGGGGGAAATTTATTGACATACCCCTCCACTGCTCCCTAAGGACATTCAGGCCCCTCATATGGACTGGGGTCTAATTGTCTTCTTGCATGGCATAGTGGGTGTAGGGCTCCCACCACTTCCAATGTGGTTTCAGCCCCACCCACCCCCATCCTTGGATTGCACAGTTAGTCTCACAAGGCTGGGGTGTAGCACATTGCCAGGGTTTTGTCATCCCTGGCTCCTTGTTAGCAGTTGGTAGGTTCAAGATCGGACTGATATAGTTCAGGATTATTGTCGAAGGCTTTCACGGTTGAAATTACTGGCATGTTGTGTGGTTTCCGGGCTGTATGGCTGTGTTCTAGTGGCATTTTCTCCTGATGTTTTGCCTGCATCTGTGGCTGGCACCTTCAGAGGATCAGGATTATTTCTGAACTGGACCACAAGAGATTCAACAAATTACAAATCAAAGTGTCACTGCCCTATTAATAACTACAAGTCTCTGTGATTCAGTATGACAATTCGGAGAACTTGTTATTGTTATTTGTCTTGGTTTGCAGTTTTTTCAACTCATACATCTGAAACTAGTATCTTTCTGTAAGGAACAACCATTTAAGTTGGAGAATGGTTCCTTTGGCTGGCTAGAGGAGCCTCCTCTAATCTAAAATGCAGTAATATCTGCACAACAGATTTGTCTCTAAATATTGTAGGAACTGGACAAATAAAAAGAGCAGTAGATAGTGTATTACTAGCCACTGAAAGCCAGAGCAGATTGAGCATTCTATGCAATAAACTGCCAACCAATACAATGAATGACCTCTAAGGCCAACACACTTAAAGCATTTCTTGGAAAGAATGCTATAGTTCTCTCCAGGAAGCCATGCTTGAGCTGTATCTGTTACATTTGTGAGGACATATGTTGTAACAATATTTGAGCTATAGTAGATCTGCTATTTTAATAGCTTCTAATGAAATTCAAATATATTCTGATATGTTTAACATAGACTTTATAGTCATTCACATTTAGTGTACATGTTCAAAGGGGTGATTAGGATTTTAATCCCCCAAATAGCCATCAATTTTATGAGGGGAAAAAACAAAAAACCCCAGCAAGTGTTCACAAGAAATGTTTTCCAAAATGTATTGCTTTGTACTCATGAAGTCCTTATTTATTCCTAACATTTTTATCCCTCCTGGCTTTCAAGGAGCTCAGGTGGCTTATGAGGTTCTCTTCTCCTCTGTTTGCTCTTCATACAAATTCTCTGTCAGTTGGCTGATCTGAATTCACTCAGTTTGGTAGTAAGCAGGATTTTGAACCTGAATATCTTCTCTGACTTTTAGTGGCTATTAATGCACTATCTAATGCAATATTGGGGAGCAAAAGTGGGCAAGCAATATATTTCCCTCCCACCAGTTTATCTATTTTTGTTCTGTCCCCAGTAATAAAATTTCTTACATTTCTTAGAAACTCCCTCCGTCATGCTAATTTGTAACTGGAGTTTTTCTTTTCTTTTCTTAAAATTGAAACTTTTCAGAAGTTCAGACTAGCCCTGAATGTTTTCAGCTTGTAGGAGGACTGCAGAATTATTGGTCCAAATGTTGGTTGCTGAGGGCCAAAAAGCAACATAGTACTGAAAGATTAATTATGAGAAATCCCAGCAGCCACATAAGGTGCTACAGGAGAGGGAGGTTTGCCCTTCTTCCCCTGCATTGGTTTTTTTCAGTCAAAACTGGTGCCAAACCACTCCCCTGCAGTATTTGCTCTGGAAAGGAAAGGAGACAGGCACCCTCTACTTGACTGCATTTCTCCCCCTTCAAAGGCTAATTATTATGTGTCTGTTTCAGACTGCAAAACTGAGGTGGGAGATGTGGGAGTTAAATCTTGCTCTCCCCTCATTCCAGGTCTGATTTGAATCAGGTGTTATTTCCCTTTAGAAATCTTGAGATTTTTTAGCACTGTACCTATTTTGGCTTTGAGTCAGCTGGCATGTTGACCTCTGGCCCCAAGTTTTTTCTCTTTATTGTTTTATGTGACCTCATTCTTGTAAATTTTTTATTGATTCCAGTCTCATGCCACTCATCAGCCTAAGACCAGCAACTAAATCATAAGAGATTCCCCAGACATTGGTGTGCAAGAATCGACCAATAGCTGAATATTTTTGCCAAAGCTACTTGTTTTAAAGGGATTTTGAGTTTTATTTATTGTAGCTGATAACTTTCATACAAAAGAGGATTTAGACAGTTCTCTCCCCATAATCTTCATCGTGCCCTTGAAAATAAGAAATCAGAACAAAATACGGTGGAGTGGGTTGTGATTTCTATGTATAATTAAATCCATACTTGAGGTCAGAGTTGATCTTATTAAGCTGCACAATGAATTGGCTAAATGTGGCCTCTGGCATAATATTTTACTGTTTCAAATGAAGTCATTCTTTGACAGAGGAAAGAACAGTTGCACTTCCATAATAATTGCTTCATTTAATTCTCCATTCTCCAAGAATTGGTCTGCATCTTGTGTATGATAATTACTTTTTTCATTTGAATGCCAAAACTGTAACAGTCATGTGTGAATAATGTTAAAATCATGAAAAGTGGAAGGAAAAGTATATCTATCCAAATTACTGGTATTTTTTTTAAAAAATTAAAGTATATTGAAATAGTTCAATGACTACTTGCCTGAAATCATTATTCTCTTTAAGAAATTATCTCTGATCAACCCACCTTATTACAGTCTTTATTTTCCTTTCTATGCCTGCTCTGAAATTCTGTCACTTTGTAATTTGATCCTAAGCCACAGAGCATGCAGTACCCTTTCCCTTCCATTGAAGTCACAACCTGAGTGGAATAAAAGTTTACATGTATTTCCTGAAACACATTTGGTAACAACACCAGTTTCTACGCAAACCATCTGTGTGCCATTTAAAATGCATGCCTGTCTTTCTGTCTTTCAAAGTTGTTAAATGCTATCAGTGTAAGATATGGACCATAAATGGCATACAATGAATTGTGATTGATCCAATCTGTCTCAAAGATCCGAATCTGATCTGTCCTAAAGATTACAAGGCTGTCGTAGGGGGGCAGTGCTTTACAATGCTATCAACAATTTGGTTAATTTGTGCAAATTTTTAGAAAGGACATTTTAAAACCAGAAGATATTTTAACCAACAAGAGGATATTTTATTAGCTCATACTCTGTTCTGTTTTAATGTCACAGTTTTAACCTCTATGGCCATGTTTATCCAATTAAGTTTTCAGACAAGATTGAAGAGGAAGCTATGATGTGTGTCTGCTTATGATTGCAAATCTTGATATTTTTAATTTGCTAAAATTTTTAAAAGGGTAACAAAAACACACACAGCATAACTGACCTAACAAAATTGGATTTTACAAGCATCCTAAATAAGTATGCAAAAAAATCCCACATAATACATATATTGCTGCATTCAACATCAGCATGGAGCAATCAGTTTTCTTTTCTCTAGAACTCTGAAATCAAGTACAGTTGTGCTACTGTGGCTCTATTCTTGTATTGAATTTGAACTCCACACCTCTGTACACCTATTCTCTATTGTGAGAAAGCCTCATGGTCTTACTATTATTTGGGAAGGAAGGAAGGAAGGAAGGAAGGAAGGAAGGAAGGAAGGAAGGAAGGAAGGAAGGAAGGAAGGAAGGAAGGAAGGAAGGAAGGAAGGAAGGAAGGAAGGAAGGAAGGAAGGACATCCATTTTAACTCTGCTTTTTTAAAGTCTATCTCATTCCCTAATTGTTTCCATTATGGTAGCACACTGGCTACCACTGAAAGGAGCATCATTTCACGGCACTGCAAAGTACTGCAAAGTTGCAATCAAGAATGACAGCCTGGAGACAGCGGGTTTGGGGAGGGGAGGGATCTCACTAGGGCATAATGCTCTAGAGCTAACCCTCCAAAACAGCCTTTTTCTCCAGGGGATCTGATCTCTATCACCTGACGATCAATTGTAACAGCAGGAGATCTCAAGGTACATATGATGATTGGCAAGCCTATGAGACACATAAGTACATCATCAAAAACAGCAACATTCAAGTTTCCCTTCAAGGTTACAAAGCTAAAGGTATAGGGTCACACAAAGAAAAGGGGAAACAGGCCTGAGAAGCCCCCATTAAATTCTATGGGGCAAAGAAAATTGACATCATTACTGGGTGGCAAGCTCACACTCCTTATAGAGTTGCCCATGTTAATAGGGGGCCTGGAGATCTCCCAGAATTACAACTACTTTTGAGTCTACAAAGATCAATTTGCCTTTTGAACATGGCTGCTCTATGGCATTATGCCCTACTGAGTTCTCTCCCATCTCCAAATTCTGTCTTCCCCTGTATCTACCCCAAATCTTCAGGAAATTCTGAACGTAGAGTCAGCAATCCTGCCCAAATCTCATGAAGGGAAGACAGCAGGTTTCTTCCCTTACACTTTTGATTTAGATAACAGTAAAAAGTTTTGCATTTAGTGGCATTGTCACCAACATTATCATTGGTTGGGCCATCTTCTACTGAAAGACACACTAAAACAGGAATGTAGTGAAACTTTGTATACACAATGTGTGCATTTCCTCCACACATGGTAGGCTCTTCTGTATAACTAGAGTTCTACTAAGGAAGAGGTCTTGTTATATAGAGTCTTTGTGGGGAGGAGTTGTGTATGTGGGGGGTGTCCTGGCAATTACAATTATGGACCTAATAAACTAATAAATTATGGACCAATTATGGACCTAATAAATTAATGTAATGGCCAAGCTGGTTCTGTACATTCTCCTGTTAAGTAGGAAAGAGTGTAATTTATTTCAGTTCCTTGAGTGTGCCATGGAATTATTATTGGCTAGCTCTTGCATTTCTGTGTGACTGTAATCAGAAGGCATTAGTCAAAATGATGTAACCTCAATAATTTCTTTTTTTTTCAAAAATTCAAAACAGAAACACTTGTACTAATGAGAGATCATAATGCAAAATAAATTATAAATATGTATACACAGACAATTTGATGATCCCTAGTAGTGTACCCTAGTGCCTGTACTGAAACAGCTTTTTAAAAGTCACTCAGCCCACCCCTATTCACCTCAGATTTTAAAAAACAGTCTATGGCTGTACTTAAAAAAAATAAAGAAACTGGCTGTCAACTAAAAAAAAATTAAAACAAATAGTGTAACTCTAGCTTCAGGCTGAATAGCTTTGTCATATTTCATCCCTTCATTTTAATTCCATGATAACCAAAGCACAGAAATATTTACCTTTGTCTGATGTTTAATTCCCTAAATTTATGTGGAATCATGTACAGATGCTCTGGAAACCAGCCTGGAAAAGCATGGCATTTTAATTGATCCCAGAGTCTCTTTCCTCCCTGGCCCCTGCTGTTCTGAAGTCTGCCACTTATTCCAAAGATTCTCAGCATGGTTGCTTAGCCACCAGCCCAAAGCCAATCAAGGTGCAGATATGCTCCAAAGGAAAGTAACGAATCAATTTTTTAAAACTCTTTGTAAACACCAGCAAATCAGAATATATTATGAAATCTCATTAGAGGAAAAGCATATTACATACTCTGTGTTGTAACATATGAGTAGTGGCTTTCAGCCAGAAATTATAAACTACTAGGCGCAATGTAAGGAAGCAATTTAGAGATTTCATTGAAAACATACTCTGATCTGAAAACAGCCATTATCTCATTTGTACTCATCTATTTCTTATTAACTATTAACAATTTCCATGTTTCTTTTAGATCTAAATGCTCAGTCATGGGCCACACAGAATATGAAGTAGAACTATGAAAGGGAAATAAACAGGTCTATCTAGATGCAGTTATAATAAAAGAAATAGCATATTTGCTACATAGAGATGGATCCAGTGCAGCATTCTCATGAATAGGATTTCCATCCCATCCCTGCCCCCTCTTTCTTTAGTCCCTGCCCCCTCTTTCATTTTAGTCCTCCGTGACCCCTGAAATACTGTTCCTGGAAGATCATGGGAAATAATTTCAGGCTGCAGCAGGAGGTGGAAGCAAGAAAATCTCTCTCCAGGGGCAGAAAGCCAGACCCAGAAACGGCCTCTGTTACCAGGCCTACCAGCACAAAAAACTGCACTGGTGTGGCCAGGGCATTCTGGGGGTGGGGCAGGGGGCATGGCTGACTTCAGTCAGCTTCCCGTGCCCAATCAGCCCCCATATGCCAGCAGAATCTCCAGCAGAGCCACCAGCAGAGATACACCATAATTTTCATGATGTATCTCTATTCTCCCCTTTGGGTAATTCTACAGTGAGTTTTTTTAAACTTTTTCAAGTTTCCCACAGGAAACCCTTTGCAGGGGGCAGGATGGCACAGGGGAATTTCACTGTAAGAATCATGGCAACCCTGAAATAGTGGGGGAGAGGTGTTTATTAAAAGCAGATAAAACATGGAAATGGCTGTTCTGTTTTACCTTATATATTTCAAATAAATACTTCTTGACAACTGGTTCTGGTGGATTTTCCAGGCTGTGTGGCTGTGACAAGTTTGTACATTTATGAGGAAGTTCCACCCAAAAGGTGGGCCTCATCTGATACAAAAGGCCAACTAAAGTTCTGTCTTGTTCTTGTCATTTCAATACCTCAGGAAATCAATAGTGTTTCCCATTTCTTCCAGGAGAATATTTACTTATTTATTTAGAATCAGTGGCCATTTCCGCACAGCCACAGTAGGGGTTGGGTTGATAGGATCACCGTTCATGCGAACAGTCCTTCCAGAAACCTACCAGATGACGGGCGCCATGCGCGATTGCAGAGTCACACAGCCCAGCTGATTTGCTTCAGCTCTGGCGGCTCTGGGGTTTTCAGACGCCGCCGGGTGCCAGGGGAGCCATGCCCCTGCCTGCCCCGCGCGGATCCGCTTCTTCCTCCTGGAGTTGCAGGGCAGAGAGGGGGGGGTGTCCCTGCAGGCCTCGGGCTACTCCACCAGAGGGCCAAGCAGAGCAGCGTAAGGCTGACTGGACATGGGGGGGGGGAGGTGGAAGGGCTTTCGAGCCGCTTTCGCCATTCGCAGACGTGCAGCGGGCTTCAAAGCCGCCAAGTGATGTCCTACAAACCTTGCTCAGGGAGCAAGGTAGGAAAATGGCGGCTTCGTGCCGCGAGGGCGGAGCAAGGGTGGCGCAGCTGCTTTGCAGCTGCGCCCCCTGTGCGAACAGCTCCCTGGGGATGGCGTTTTTGCCATCCCCAGGCCGCCGTATTAGGCCCGTGCGGAAAGGGCCATAGAGTTGGAAGAGACCCCGAGGGGCATCAAATCTAACCCCCTGCAATGTCGGCACCACTTGCAAAGCCAGTTGTTCACTTCCACTATTCTTCTTTCTCTCCATGGGCCATGTCCTTCAACCAGGAGAAGAGATGAAATGACAACTTGTACATCCAGATCCTTCAGCTTTCTTTCCAGAGCCTCAAAATCCCTTCTGATATCCCGAAAGCTATGTCTTTAGAAAATATTTATGCTGTCCCACTTGGGAATTACTATACATTCTCATTATTTTTTCTAGCTGAAACATGAGCTATTTGTTTAGAAAATTATGTCTCAGCATTAAAAATAAATCAAGTGGATGAGTCCAATGCGGTTTCCATCCTATTTATTTGTAGGTTATTTTCAACAAGCAATTAAACAACTTAGTTGAAAGCAAAAAGTTATTTCCATGTGATAGTATATGTTTCCTGGTGGAAGCAGGAGATGAGGCACTCAAGGGAGATCTGACTGCCTAGTTTTTATTCTTATCTGTTTCTGCTTCCAAGCTGTGAGCTTGCTGGAATTACCTTCTCATTCCAGCAAGGGTTATCTGAGGCATGTGGGTGTTGCAAAGCTGAGCCTAGCCTGGGAAGGACTGTTGCTGGATAATAGGGGGCTGGGAGGAGGTACTTTTTACTGGAAATTTCACACCTGTGTTCAGACTTGACAAAGACCATTTCCAATGTGTAACTCTTATGATCCTGTGATCAATAAATGGATTTTAACAACTGGGCCTATTTTATTGAGAGACCTAAAGACCACTCACTGAGAGATCTAAAGAACATAAAGAGATCTAAATTTTAAAACATATCTGTAATCAACTTAGCAAAAGTATGAATATAAAGGGGGAGTTTTCCCCAAAAGTTTCCAAAGAAGCCACTTACAGCTTACTTTTGAAAATAAACATTTTAACATGTACGACATAGTTGGCAAAGAGGTATATACTCCAAAATACCTCATACGTGTAGATTTACAGGAATACCTCATTTGTGTGGATTTATGGGAAAATACCAACACTTGGCACTAGTGGAATTAAGCTGATGGTATGATCCATTTCACATATTCAGTTCACAGTCTCTAAGACTTAAGGAAGCCTCAGGGATAATATTTATTTCTTTTTTGACATGTGGAACCAGTTAGATTCATAAGCCACAAATATTCTGAGCTTCTTGTACAGACACTATCTTTGTTAAAACTGCAAGACCAATCAAAAGTTTAATTTGTTGGGCCAGCTTACTTTTCTCATATACTTCACTGTTTTCATACTTAGATGTCTGTCACAGCGACTTTATGCTCACGATAATTACTCAACTATAAAAAATTATGAAATGACACAAAACCTTAATACAACTGTGTACACATTGTAACTTTCCCTTCTGAAACAAAAAAGAGCAAAGGCATGATTATTTCCTGGTCTACTAATCA
This sequence comes from Sphaerodactylus townsendi, assembly GCF_021028975.2. NCBI lineage: Eukaryota > Metazoa > Chordata > Lepidosauria > Squamata > Sphaerodactylidae > Sphaerodactylus > Sphaerodactylus townsendi. The sequence goes on along the minus strand of NC_059426.1, from coordinate 100,705,562 downwards.
CATGCAACTTTTTAACAGCCTTGGCACATTTTATGAGGCTAATGTTGGATTTTGCAAGTGCCAGATTCCTCAGCCATGAAAGAGTTAACTTGCTGTTTGTTTGCTATAATCAGATAGTTAAAATAACTTGTAACAAATAGGCCCTTGAGTGTAGGCTTCTTTCTAGAATGTAGATGTCTCTTACTTAATTAATAAAATGCTTGTTTGACCATTGGTTATCAATGAAGAAGTCTCATAGGAGGAGTTTGGGATAAAAGTTTATTGCCCTTTGTTCCCCAGCCACTTTTGCTTTTGGTCTTCTTCTCTAGTCACAGTGTAGCTAAGATGCAGCTTAGATATTTCTAACCTATCTTGTGTTATTTAGTAAAAAATTCTATATAAACTCATTCAGAGCATGTCATCTCTTCTGCTGAATTTGAATTATGAGTATTAATATTTGTCCTAACAGCTAAGAGCCAAACGTCCCCATCCAAAGTGTGGGGGGGAATCCACCATTGGGAGCAGTGTGAGGCTACATGAGCAGATTTGCCCTCCCCAGGGCATTTGCCTCGGTGGAGGGGGGAGGCAGATCTGCCAGCAGGCAGCTGTCACAGCTCTCCACAGCAGTGGGATGTGGCACTGGATGTGGCACTGCATACTGCACCAGTGCCCCTCCTCCCCTGCCTAAGGCATAGCAGGGGCAATTCATGGTTGTGGCCAGGGGAGGAGCTGATGTTAGTAGGCTTCCACCCAGCTGTTACCCCCATTACACTTGAGGCTGGGGCTTTGGACTTAACACCACCTTTTGGGCGGCATGAGTCTATTAAGCCCTATGGGTGCTTTCTGGTGGAAGGGAGGCTTTTTTGTGTTCTTTGCTTTCCCATGCTGCCAGAAAGCTCCCTTCAGATTGGCAAGGCAGCATGGCCACACACTGTGTCTGGGTGCGTGGCTCTTTGGATGGGGCTGTAAGACCCACAGACTGGAGCCTAAACAAAAAGAAGCACAAGTTAGAGCAAACTCAAGCCTGTCCTGATTTATTTTTACTGTAGGATTATTTCCTTCCTAGCAATATGTTTCCAATGGTCTCAAGGGTTTCCAATGGTCTCACCGCCCAGAGCCCTCGGGGATGGGGCGGTATAAAAATCGAATAAAATAAATAAAATAAAATAAAATAAAGGTATTTTATGGGTCAGTGCCCTCTTCCCATGTCTCTAAGGCATGCTCAAGAGGCAGCTTCTCTTGGACCCAAGAGAGGCAATGGTAAGTTCAAGCCAAACCCACTGTCAATTTTCATGCCACTGTCCCTCCAGTGATTTGGCATTCGAAACATTCACTTGCTTGAGTGGTGAACCAGCTCTGGATTTCAACTTGAGTTTATGTCCATCTCTCATCCACTCTGTCCCATGGGAAAGGAGAGAGAACCCTTATCAGAAAATCTTTGTGAGCTCCCTTGACCTGTTTGTCACCCCCCTGATACATATGCAGCAGAAATCTTTTCTGCATAAGCCCTTTATGTGTATGCTTTGTAGGTTATTTGTGTATGAACTTGAAAAAATTATGGCAAGGTCTGCATTGCAAGACAACACATGTTGGCTATGCATGTTGACTCATATGTAGATAGCAAGTGACCTTCAACACATGGAGTGGAGACCTTCAACACATGGCCCAGCAGAAATGACTGCTCCCACATGTATATATTTGTACATGTAACTGTGTGCATGTGGCTGTAGATACTGTGAATGGAAGAACATACAAGAATAGGAATGTTGTTCAGATAGCAAAATTATGGAGAAGGCTGATAGAAGACTATGGTAAATGACTTACTCTGATGCTTCTGGCTCTCCACCCTGAGATACATTATATTTTCCTGGAGATCTGAGAAAAAGGCTACAGCCTGCAAGTTCCATCTCTACACAATAACCCTGACTTTAAAGAAACTTAAATATACACACATACACACAAAACTAATAACAGAGACATTTTTAGGTACCTGGTTCCAAAATGTCGATTGGAAGAGACTCTGTGTTTCCAGGGAGAATCTGACATTAAACTTGATTCATTTCACATTTTTAGTTCAAGTATAAAATCCAAACGACTATAAGCACTAATAAAAGTGATAATGGTTTCAGTAGTAACTCCTCTCCTATTGGTGAAATGGATTCTTTACATCTTGGTTTTGAACAGCCAACTCAAAGTATCTGTGTTGGATAGATTCCATTTCATCTTCATAGTTCAACTCTCTTTCTGTGTGGACGAGACACATGTCTCCTCTTTAAAAACTAACTCGAATGTTTTCAGAACTGAGATTCAGATCAGGGATGCAGTGGGAGAAGACAGAGACTTATGCATTAACCCCTGCATGGGTTTGCCCATTGAAACTGCTCCTCCCCACGCCTGCTAACCATAGTGGGGGTGGGGGGTAGACAAGCACCCTTCTTCTTTGGCCTTGAGCTGAATGGAAGCCCCATGCGCCTGAAATGTAGTTTTTAAATATGCTGAAAAGATATTTTCACACACCTTCTGGAGTCTTTGGCTGTATTGACCTGGCATGCATTTTCAGACTTAAGAACTGGACCTCACAGAAAATTTCCATGTTTCGCAGTTATTGTGCAAGCAGAAGGGCTAAAAATACTCCTGTTCATGCTACATGAAAATTATTGTATCTCTGTAATCTTTTCCATGTATGCAATTTTTTTTGCCATCAAGTTGCAGCTGACTTATGGCAACCCTACAGGATTTTCAAGGAAAGGGAATAATAGGAATTTTCAAGACAAGGGACTAACTGAGCCCTTTGGTGATAGAGCAGTCTATCAAATCAAATAAATAACCACCAACAACAACAACGACCGACCGACCGACCAACTGACCAACCAACTGACCGACTGAGATGGTTTGCCATTGCCTGCCTCTGTGTCATGACCCTGGTATTCCTTGGTGGTCTCTCATCCCAACACTAATCAAGGTCAGCTCTGCTTAGCTTCTGAAACTTGACAAGATCACACTAGCCTGGACTATCCAGGTGGGAGAACAAAAAAACATAGCATGAGGTATTTCCTCTGATACAACTTTGAAAGCTAGTTAAATAAAATCATGTGAGTGGTGTACATTCCACTACTCATATGCAGACTGTTATTTTGTTAAACATTTTATTGAAGTTCTCCATTTTGTTGCAGCCTTTTGACGGTGCAAATGGAACTGCCATTAAGTATAGTATTATTTTTCTTCAAATGCTACACTGGATCCAGACCTAAATCTCTTATTATTTCTGCTAAAATACAAAGCATAAATGAATGTTTTAATCTACAGTATATTGATACTGTAGCCTTAACCTCTGTTATTTTACCTCTCAGGGAACTATAATTGTTTGAGGGCAACTAAGAATTCTTGGCATTCTCTCCAAACTACAATTTCCAGAATTCTTTGCAGAAAGTCATGGCATCTAATTAATTCTTATAACGGTATGTTGCATGCTGATATGTGGAGTCTCGCTTGCCCCAGTAGCAAGAGCACAATTCACTGGATGCCCAAGTCTGGAGACCTTGGATTCACTGGAGGCCCAAGTCACTGGAACAGCCCAGACTGCTTTCTTCCATCTGAGACCCAATCTAGCTTCTGTAATCCATGCAATGGTCACTTCAAGAATAGACTACTGTAACTCTGTGCGGGCCTACCTTTGTCTTTGATCCAGAAATTGAAACTGACAAGGCTGCTTACTGGGGCAGCCAGTAAGCAATCATGTAACACTGATTCTTAAACATCTGCACTGGCTGCCAGTCGAGTTCCAGGTCATCTTCAAAGTTCTGGTATTGACCTTCAAGGCCTTGTGTAGTTTTGGACCTGCATATCTTTGAGGCAACCTCTCCCCATATTGCCCTCCAAGGCCCCTATATTCTTCAGAGGGGAACCTTGTGTCAATCCCCGGCCTGAGAGACATCCAGCTGGCTTCGACAAGAGCCAGGGCTTTTTCAGCCCTGACTCCAGCCTGCTGGAACAAATTACCAGCCGAGGTTAGAGCCCTCTGGGAACTATCTTCATTTCCACAGGGCTTGTAAAATCTGGTTGTTCCACCAGGTCTTTTCCAGCTAGCCAGCTGGCACCAACAGCTCCTCCTGGCCTCTGGAATGGGGGAGGGGGAGGAGTGGGGATGAGAAGGTTGGATTCTTTTACGTCACCAGCTATTTTTTATAAACTACTAGCGGGCCCAGCCACGTGTTGCTGTGGCAATTGTCCTTCTCATCACAGTCCGCAACCCACACAGATGTCCATGCAGGTCCAGTGATCCCCAGCATAGCCTTTTGGGGTAGTCAAATAGAATCCCTCTTTCCCTTTTCAATTCACATCGTTATATGGTGCTGTATTGTTTTTATAGTATAAGGTAACCCTTCAAATTCCACAACGGAACTGTCCAGAGTGCGAATCCCGCTGTCCATGAGGCTGGTTGACACGCACAGTCCTGGCTTGCGTAAGGCAGAACTGGGGCAAGCAGGCTATCCCAGTCAGGCAGCAGAGGCAGGGTGGTGAGGCGCTCAGATCGAGGCCAGCTCCCTGGGTTCGTAAAGGGCCATGTGCAAAAGAAGTGGAACCAGTAGTGTTGGTTCGCCCCCACCCTGCGGATTTTCTTAGAAGAAAAAGGGAAACTCCAGCTCGCTTTTAGTAAAAGAGTGCTGTGGTGAATATGGGTGAGGAAGTGGGTGGTTGGGTGTGAGGGAGGGCAGAGTGAGGTGTGTGAGGATGAGCTGGATGCGTATTGTGTGGTAGCAGTGGGTGAGGCACAGAGAGTGAAAGTTACCTGCATGTGAGGGGGGGGACCCCACCTGACGTCTCACACGGCAAAGTGTGTATGTGTTTCACTTCCACTCGTATTACCTACCAGTATTACCTATTTACTGTTTTAACTGCTCATCTCTGCCCATCTGCACGAACATTCTAAGCCCTCAGGCCTCAGACAGACAGGCTGCACGAACATTCTAAGGGTGACAGTTAAACACAGTCTGCTTCATGGCCTGGTGTGCCAGGAAAAAGACATTTTACCTGGCTCAGGTATGGACTTTCGGCGGTTTGAAGGTTCGAGTACCTGCCCGCAACAGGGAGGGACGTCCTGTGAAAATTTGGGGGCGATCCGTCCAGCAGCTTCTGAGGGAGACCATCAGGGACAAACACACTGTTAGATTTTTATATAGATAGATTTATTAATCTACTGTTTTAGAATGTAATAGGCGTTTTATAGTTTTAATGTTTAATATTATTTAAATGTTTTATTGTGTTTTTAACTGTTGTAACCTGCTCTTAGCCCTTGGGATAGAGTGGGATAAAAATGTGATAAAATAAATAAATAAAAATAAGGATAAACAGGAAAGAATGCTCACAAGGAAAATCTGTATGGCTTTGCTTCATAATTGTTTCTTTCCATTTGATCTAGAGCCATGTGAGGTCTGTTCCCTTCCTCTGCCTCATGCCACTATCCCCAAAGGACTAGATCCACTTTTTTACCTCTTTGTTTTTAATAAGTCAGATTTTGCCTCCTGCAAAATTAGGGCAAGCACAGGCAAGCTGGGTGCATATTGGTGCCTAACCTGATCTTTCCTTTATGGTTAAAAAAGGGGAGGAAGGATTTTTCTCACTGACAGCATGCTCTCTAAGGACAGACTTTACTTGTTTTACCAGTCATTTTCTTTTGGAAATCCTCCAAGGGCCTTCACCATATGTTCTGCTTACATTTATACTATTTGGTTAATTTATCTCATTAGAGTCTCACAACAGCCTTAAGAAAACATTTCAGATAGGTTTCTGACTGGTAAATCAAATTCTACAAAACATTAATACATTCTTAGAATTGAGACTCAGAATTGAAGCTTACTATTATAATTTTGAGAGAGCAACATTCAGGAACCAGAAACAAAAATAAATCCTTCCAACGTTACTTCAGTTCTCAGAATCACTAACACTCCAGTCCACAGTATATTAGAGACTCTGCTGCTTCAATCATCTTGTTGTCATAAGAAGGCGGTCTCCACTTTAATTAGGGGGAATTTGCCAGCAGAGATAGTGAGAGACATTAACTGAGAACTATAACCTGTGTATACTGGGATTGTCCAGGTGTGAACTGTTAAATGAGTAGGCAGTTGTTCAATTTATAATTGAGTTTTATTACTAAAATAACAAGGCATATGTTTTTAAGTTATGAACATACACACACAAAGCATACAAGAGCTAACTAAGAGAAAAGGGGTGGTAGTTGTATTGCATTTCAGGACTGGGTGATAGTTACCAGTCTTGAAGAGAGATCCAAGGAAAGCAGTGCTGAAGATGAAAAAAACAACATTTTCAGGAACAAAAGGAAGAGGCCCACATGCAAGTGGGAGTGTGCACACAAATCAAGAATGTGTGTGCATTCACACACAAACCCTGAATAGCCAGAGGACCAATATTTATATGCAAAAATAGGTCCTGAGGCAGGAAAGTCAGATCAAAGAATTGATTGCTTTTCCATGGTTCACAGCAAAAAGTATGTGTGGGGGGAAGCCTCAATGACCCATCATGATGCAAGAGAATGGTTTGAACTATTATCCTGAATACTGATCAATGGCTGTGACTGGGGGGAAAGGGTTAATTAAAATAGTAAAGGTGGCCTTGAAGTGCTATTTAAATCATCTTAGGTGAGAAAATGGGGATTCAGCAAGCCCAATTGTTCAGCCAGGCACACTTTGGACCATTGGAAAGGTATAGCTTTCCACCCAGGCTTTTACGCACAAGATGGAGCCCAAAAATCTCTGAGAGGCATCCATTTTGTGTGGAGCAGAGTCTTGCTTCTATGTCAGCTCTTGTTCCCATGCCATTTATGGTACTCTGTTGTATGGCAGTGAATTAGCAAAGTAAATAATAAGACAGAGTTGTAAGTTGTTTTGTAGAACTTTCCTAGATAACAAATAAATTTACACTAAATATAGGAACAGCAAAATCTATGGAAGTACTCAGTGTCTGTTCAGTCTATCTGTGTCTGTGTGTCTGTCTCTCCTCTTTTGCTTGAAGGAGAGATCTTTCCAGAAGCTTGTGTGAATCAAGGCATGTGACTTCAGCAGAACTCTTGCTTTGAAGTATGCACTTGTAAAATCCTAACAAACCCCTTCTCAAGTGTCAGCTTCTGAAGTCAAACAGACATCATTTCTAACAAAGGCCCTTTCCGCACGGGCCAATAACGACGCCAGGTGGAGTGGCTGTTTTTCAATCAAGTAACATCAAAATTACAGTACTACTTTCCCTCTAAAGACTAGAGTTGCCAATCTACAGATGGTAACTGGACCTCTCTCACTATTACAACTGATCTCCAGGTAACAGTAATCAGTTCAATTGGAGAAAATGGATGCTTTGGAAGATGGACTTTATGCATTATTCCCCATTAAAATTCTTCCCCTCGCCAAACCCCACCCTCCTCAAACTCCACCCCAAACATTGCCAAGTATTTTCCAACATGGATCTGGCAGCCCTACTAAAGACTACTCTATTTCAAGAGAATTAAACCAAAGGAGACAATTCTATGGGGCTCTGAACAAAGTGCCTGAACTATCCTACTTGCCTCAACAGTTTTGTGGTGGGTGGGAGGAGTCCATAATTTCTCCAGGGCAAAGATCAAATTTATATGGTGTTTTTAAAATTACCTAAAATCTTATTTACAGATAATTGCTATTAAAATCTAATTAGAAATTTCGTTCTGAAAAATAAAATTTATCAAAGTCAACAGGAACACTTCAAAATTCTACTAAATCACTCTCCAAAAACACCTCAGAAAGATGTTGAAAACAACTATAAAATAACTATAAAACTAGGATAATGCCAAAAAGCACTTTCAGTTCTCACAAGACAGATGAAGACAGTTTTATTCAGGACTGTATTTGATTAATTTAGTTTTTATTTATTGGCAATACTAATTGACATTTTTATTTTAAATTTATTTAACAATAATTTTTACATTAAATTCAGTACAACATTGTATATATTTTGTTAATTTTTAGTATAAATGTTAAAGAATAAATAGAAAAAAGATTAACAGTTATTTACGTAGATATAAAAAGTATTTGTTAACATTAGATTTGATTGAACTATAATCTACATTAAATATGTGAAGAATAATTATTAACTGACAATAAATATCTATTTTTATATTAAAATTCACCTTGTTCATTAAATTTAAAATTTAATATTTTGTTGTATCAAAATAAAACATTTCAATATTCATTAATTACATCTTCAAATTATCATTAGCCATTCATGAATTATTAGATACTAATTGAATAAATCATTATGACAAATAACATATCTAATATCTTATGTTTATCTTTTAAATGTAGTATTAATTAAATTAAAGTTTGTACATTATATTTCAGAAGTATGTTCTAACATCTCAGTTATCCATATATTTTATAAATAAGTTCCATGTTTTTTCTATAGATTATTTTTCTTGCTTGGATAAATTCATTGTCTACAAATAAAGTGGTAAATAAAAAATCAATTTGATCCTTTATTTAATAATGATTGCCAAAATAGAGATTGTTTATTTTCTCCTGTTTTATTAAATTTGGCTAATTTGACTGGAGTGTAATACCATCCATGAAATGTTTTAATGAAATTTTCTTTTAAGTTAATTGCTGGAGTAAATTTATTGTGTCTCTTCCAACATATGTCCTATTCTTCTAATAGTATAGGTCATGCTATATCTTTGGCCCATTTAATCATTACCTCTTTACCATTTCATGTTCCGTTTTATATCTTAATAGTAGTTTGTATGGTTTATTTATTAATTTTGGTATTACACTCCAGTCAAATTAGCGAAATGTAATAAAACAGAAGAAAATAAATGCTGGAAATGTAAAAAGAAAGTTGGCTCTTTTATTTACATGTGGTGGGAATTTCATAAAATATGATCCTTTTGGAATAATGTCCTTACTGTAATGGATAAAATATTCAAAACAAAAATTGAGAGACTTCCAGAAACTATTCTCCTAGGAATAAGTTCCAAGTTTTATTAAATTTCTCAGGATTGTTACTCAGTTTCCATGTTAATTTGTCAATTGACATTATAGATATTATTTTATTTTCCCAATTTTCCAATGTTGGTATTTCTTTTGTTTTCCATACTTTCACAATCTCAGACCAGAGTCCATCTAGTCCAGCACTCTGCTACTTGCAGTGGCCCACCAGATGCAACACAAGAAGCAAAAATCAAAGTAAATAATCGTTACACAGAAAAGTTTCCAATTGAAAGAGTTACAAGACAGGGATGCTCTCTATCGCCACTACTATTCATTACAACCTTAGAGATTCTACGAAACACAATAAGAAGGAACAAAGAAATAAAAGGATTAGAACATAAAAGGACAGAATATAAACTTAGAGCATATGCAGATGACATAGTTCTTTTTTAAAAAAACCCCATAAACACAATTTTAAAATTACTAGAAATAATACAAGCATATGGAGACGTCGAGGGTTTCTGAATAAATACACAAAAAAGAAAGATGGTTACAATGAATTTATCCAAGCAAGAAAAATAATCCATAGAAAAAAACCTCTACAATTCAGATAACTAAGAAAATTAAATATTTAGGAATACAAATTGAAAAAAAATGATAAACTCATAAAGAACAATTATAATGCAACATGGAAGGAAATTTTAAAAAGAATAAAATGGGAATGACATTGTAGAATTCTAAGGTAGCAGAAAGAACTATACCAATTATAATTGCAGCTTTGGATGGGAGGGGCACTGTTTAAGATGCTCCTTTAAATAATACTGTCTGGAAGTAATTCTGAATAATTTATATAATTCTGGGTCAAAGCTAGCATTTCAAAGGGTGTGATGAGCTTGGACTTTTCTGTGATGCCGTTTTTGCTTTTTATTTTTTTATTTCCTTCATTCCTTTTGTTCTTCTAGAAAAAAATTCCTGGTGGGAAACATTAAAAATCTGATCCCCCACCTGAAGATTAATGCACTGTACCGCCTCAGGATTCTATGTTTTTCACAATCCAATCCTATGATATTTCTAGATATCAGAAGAGTATTAGATACTATATAGCAATTGAAAGTTGAGAAGGGTTTTGTGTATATTATTACAGTCAAAGAAAGATAAAGAACAAAAATAGTAGAACCCATAACCAAACAGATGCACTACTACCACGACTCTCAGCTGTAGTATTTTGGGATTAGTATTTTAAAGTGGTGTGCTCATTTTGAAAAAAAAACCTGTTAAACCATTGCCAGGTAAATTAACAATTAGGACAGGAGTTAGAGACTGAACTTAAATGGGCTACATATATGGGACCCAGAATTATTTCCAGTTTCCCATTGAGCATGGTATACATACCATTTTCCTCTAAATACTGTGGAACAAACTAGCAACTATGAAGGGAAAATGTGCAAACGGTACTCAAATGCAGGGTTTCTTAGAAAAGGCTTATGAAATCCCCTGTCTTTCTTGTAGTCTGCAGAAGAATAGTGAATCCTCCAGATCTGAGGACATGCCTCAGAAAAGCCTCATAAGTAGAAAGATTTCTTACTTTTTTGAGCCTTTCGAAAATTAGCACAAGTTTGGCAGATTCTCAAGCTTAGTGGTGGGATTGAGGGAGCTCTCAGCAACTCCTACTGAATCTTGCATATCCTCAGTGTGACAGGATCAATTTGCAGTGCAGTTTCATTTGGCCTTGGATATCCTCATTATTTTCCATTCTGGCTAGCAGAGCTGGCTAAATACATTACAGGTAAAAACTAATTCTTCATTGGATGTATTCATTTGATATAAATACAACTGCAGACTAAGGTCCAAACCAAACAATACAGTTGGCACCATGTTACAATGGCATCATGGGGGAAAGCAGAGTTCGGCAGTTTCCGCACGGCCCATTAACGACGACCTGGGGGCTCTAAAAACGCCGCTTCCCCAGGTCAGCTGCGTTCGCACAGCGAGGCGCTGCAACGCGAAAGCAGCGGCGACCTGACCTCCGCTTCCCTCCCCAGGGCGCCTTTGGCAGCTTGCAAAACAACAACCCTTTAAAGGGTTGTTGTTGAAGGGAAGCGCTCTTCCCGGCGCGCTGGTGCGAATCACGCGCCAGGAAGATGTTGTTCTTTCGGCGCTTCATCACGATGTCCTCGTTGCCGTCTGCTGGGTGGCAGCCCCGCCACTGTCCTCCGACCTCCAGGAGTCGGAGGGCAGCGTGGGCGGGGCTTCGACGCCCAGCAGGCGACGACGAGGACATCGTGAGTGGGGCGCAGAAGGGAGAAGAGGCGGCTCCATGCGGAGCCGCCTGCCGTCTGTCGGCCTCTGCTTGGCCCGTTCGCATGCTTGCATGCGAACGGGCTTCCGCCCCCACGCCGCCAGAACTCTTGGTGGCGTGGGGGCGAATGGAGGCCGTGCGGAAACGGCCTTCTTGTCTTCCCCATCCTCAAAAAATAACCTTTTCCTCACATGAAAACTGTGCTGGGGGGAGTTATTTCCCAAATTATGCTGCTTCATGTGGACTATCTGTACATGTGGAGTAACAAAATCAGTGCAGTTTTTGTGTGGGAAAACTGGAGGGGAGGGATGATCTTTCTCCTCCCACAACACCACTCTGAGTATCTTTTGGCTCTATTTGTTTTTCTTTTGTTCTCTGCAGGTCTTACACAGGTCTTTTGTTCCCTGCAGGTCTTATGTAGCTTTGGTGAACACAAGTTGGGTTCAGCAAACCCTGACCCAACTCTTAATAAACTCTAGTGTTTAGCTTGGCCTTAAGTCAAAGATGTCCATAAGATGACAAGCAAAAAAAAGTTATTTTTCCACTTTTTGTAGAATAAAAAGGATTTAGAAGTGCAGAAGTTCAATTGTGAAGTGATAATTCAGTTCATATTTTTAATCAATCAAAAAAGATAATAGGCACTGGGTATCACTGTAGCAATATTTACTTAATAAGTACTAGTCAAAGTGTGCTTGAAGATTTGCACAGCCACATCTGCCTAGAGGGAAAGCAGGAATTGCAAATTTCCAACAATCCATTGTACTGCATTGAATGCTGGAAAACACAACCCCATGCGAGTTGTGTTAACATGCATAACATGTTAACATGCATAACATGTTAACATGCATAACATGTTAACATGCATAACATGTTAGCATAAAAGATGTCCTCTGGCAAGGGTTGTCAACTGTATGTTAAGAAATTCCTGGAGATTTGGGCATGGTTTCTATGGTAGACAGAGTATGGGGAGGTGAAGAATATCAATGGAGAGGTGATGCCATGCAATCCCCCTTCCAAAGCTGCCATTTCCTCCAGGAAACTCATCTTTGGAGATCAGTTGTACTTCTTCTGGAAGAACTCCAGGTTGGCAATCAAATTCTGGATCCTGCAAAAGAACCACAAACTTTTGCAAAGATCAAAATTGTTTAGGAAGTTTGAAAGACAGGTTGATTTTCTTCAAGAGGCAAACAATGATTGACAATACACCATAGTATTTCCTTGTACAAGATCTGTATTATATTTCTTGAGTGACAATTTTCTTATGCCAAACAACTACAATTCTCAGTAAAATGTATATGTGCCTATTCTAAGTCTGTCGTGTTATGGAGTCAATGGAATAGTGATACCTGGGTCGAGTCCTAATATAGCCTTTAAGAAGTGATTTGGCATTTGCCACAAAATGGAAAGACCAACATTTTGACCATTCATACCAAGGTCAAGCTGTGGCAACATTAACATAGTATAATGTCTGATTACCGGCCCTTTTCCCCATAGAAAACAACTCTGCAGAAATAATTACTTGGCAATTGCATGCACTTTATCACTTCCAAATTAGATTTCAGTAATCCAGTGCTTTATTTCCAGAGTAATCTCATTACCACAAAGGCATTTCCTTCACTATTTTTCTTCACGCATTTGATATTTATTGCCACAGATGTGAGGCATTAAGACACAGCCAAGAGACATATTGGATTTGGGTTGAGAGGCTTGGATAATATAATAGAGCACACAGAATGAAGTAGCCTTCCTTTCCTCATTGCTGGCTCTCCTAATCTTCTACGAAAATATAAGGAGGTCACAGATCTTACACTTAAATGGATAAAAATGAAGCAGGTTTTAATAGACAAGTAATGTTAATATGACACATTGATTCTGCTTTCCACATTAACTTTCCTTTAAACCTCTGTTGTTGTGGCTTATAATGACATGTAATTGATTTTTTTGCCATAAAGATTCCTTTATGCCAAAATAGGCTTATAGGTGTGCAGCTGGTATAAATATCTCTGGATGTATACCTCCATTTGCATTACAATGATCATTTGGGTCTGACTAGTTAACTGGATACATATTTTGATGATGACTAGTTACAGTGTGAGACTAGTAAAATGTAACAATATCAGCACTTTACAGCTCACAGTATTATTTGCTGTAAATAAATTCTGTTGGAAGACAGAGAAATTTATTTCTGAATTTAGGATTCTTAGACCTCTCTTCCACACTGATAACATCCATTGGTAAACTGCCCTTTGTTTCCTTTGACATATGTGCTAACAGCAGTCTATGAACCATTTAAGGTAAACTTTCAATGGGGGGGGGGGGTTGGCAGAATGCATGCATAATTAGCGCTACAACTTTTATCTCATTGCTACCTACATGTCAGCAAACCACATTCCAAAAATACCATCCCTTCCCTTTTACAGTTTTTTTTTTTTTTTTTGCAAATAAAACAATCCCAGAACTCTACTGATTTTGCCTCTGGAGTGCATTTTTTAAAATCCAGTTTACCCCATATTAACCTAGGAAAGCATTTTAAGTGATCTGGAGAGATGCAGCCTTCATCCCTTGAAAGAGGAGTTGACAATATTCCATAGATGGAATGTAAATATTGGATGGGGAAAGCCTGCAAAATCTGCCTTTAGATTGCAGTTTGGTATTATTCTGGCTATTCTATTACGGTTCTTCATGTTTTCATTATTTGGCCAAGTTTGTCTATTGGTATTCCCTCCCTATCCTCCTTCTGATTATCTTATTTTTGCATCCACACACATTTTTCCTTGTTGAATTGTGGATTGCTTACTTTGTTTATGTACAAAAGCATCTGTATGCAGAGAGAGAGAGAGAGAGAGAGAGAGAGAGAGAGAGAGAGAGAGAGAGAGAGAGAGAGAGAGAGAGAGAGGCAGATGGAAAGTCACAGAAAGATGGCTGTGAATCACCACGGGCCGCGGTTGCTGCTCGGGGTGGATAGGGTAAGAGTTGATTCTGGACTCGGTAAGGGCAGAAGCAGACAAGTTGCCATGCTAGATTAGGGCAAGCACCAACACAGCAGCTGCCTGCTGGCCACATCAGAGAGAGGGAGGGTTAGCCCAAGCCTTTAAAGGAGCAGGCTATCCTTTGTGTTGGCCATGTGCTTGGGCCAGCTAGTGATTTGCCCACCTACCTCTCCCTGTTTTCAAGAAATTGTTAATGCATGTTAACTTGTCATAGCCATCGGCAGTTTTGGCATATGGGTATTGATCTGGAAGGGCCAGAGGAGGGGAGCTAGGGAGTTAACCCCACCCCTCGGGAATGATAGACAGTGGCAAGAGGCAACTGTCCTGCTGAACAGGGCATCTGGGGAGCACCTCTTACCAGGAGTTTCCACCTGGCAAAGCCCCACAACGGAGCAAAGCCCCTATACAGGGCATCCGCCCACAGGAGCTTCACTGTGATGCTTAGTTGTCCAGATCAAGACCTCTGCTTGGCCTCACGCTTCTGCATGATTAATAAAGGATGGCTATGGCCAATTGATTTACCCCAGCCCAAAGTGTGGTGTGATCTTTGAATAAGGAAGTTGCCCAGGGAATCCCAACCTCAGACAGCAAATGAAGGAAGGTTTATTGGAAAGTATCTGAAGCTAGGCATAGTGAGAGACAGAGTGGTGAAGAGAAACAGACTGATAGATTAAATAATGCTGATAACAAGCAAATAATGTGTTAACGTGCAGATCTGGCCACTACTGAAGTTACACATACAGATGAAGATGTCACAGTATGCTATCCATTGAGATATCCACTGAATATAAGTGGGTTTGTTGATTTTGATCAGTAATTTGTCAGCAGGAGGTCCTGATGGTCATAGATCTTCCTCACATTACCCTCCCACTAGTTGTTCTTTCTGACCTGGGAAAAGTAAAATGTAAGACATAGAATAATAAGCACCTGGGTCACAGATCAACAGTATGAAAGGGGAGCTACTCAGATGGTAGAGGGAGCAGTGAGCAATTTCACTTCTTTCACCCACTTCAGCACAGCCCAACATACAATGTGATTTGTCCATGAATGTCCAGATATCTTAGGAATCGACTTTCTGAGTCACAGAAAGGACCACTGGCATAGGGGAACACAGGAAATATCTAAAGTGACAGTGTCACTCTTTGATCTAGAGCAGGGGTAGGGAACCTTTAACACTCAAAGAGCCATTTGGACCCGTTTTCCACGGGGAAAGAAACACTTGGAGCCGCAAATAATTTTTGACATTTAAAATAAAGATAACACTGTATATATTGGGATTTTTTACCTTTTATTCCGCTTATTCTGAGAAGCGCATGGATGCGCCTGCCCTGCTGCCTGCAGGGCGGGCAAGGATGGGGCTGGCGGCTCAGTTCGTGGAGCCGCAGTGCAAGGGCAGAAGAGCCGCATGCGGCTCTCGAGCCGCAGGTTCCCTACCCCTGAAAGAGGTGTCAGACCTACATTTGTCTCTGTACTCTCCCATGTAAGTTTTTTTTAAAAAAAACAGCTATTTTTTGCATGAAAATTGTGCTTTACCTTGCAAAGGAATCTTAAGTATGTATTGCATACTCTTTTTGAAGCTGAATTGTAAAAACCATCAGATTTACATTTTAAATAAGGGAATAAGAAATGTGGGTTTTATGTGAGGACGCTTTTAATATTGTGGTGCTCTCTAGTGGTAGAAATTATGAGCTGTTTCAGAATGTCAGGCCCAGCAATACTGCAATGTCAAAACAACTAGATTTCCCAAAGCAGTAGCTATTTTGATTAAGAACTTGAAATTTGAAATAGAAACCAAATACTATTGGTACACTTGAAGAACTAGAAAACAGCATAGCATTCTAAGATATAAATGTCCATGGTGACATTTAACAATGGCCAGTATCAATGCAGTATAAAACAAATGTGCAGATGTTTGATTCCTTCATTCTGGAAGTTGTCATTTTTTTATTAAATCAGAACTCATTAAGAGCAGCTCACCGTTTTGATTTTGATCTTCTCCTTCTTTATAACTATTGATGAAATTTTAATACTGTGCAGCTCCCTTAAGAATTATT
Organism: Sphaerodactylus townsendi; assembly: GCF_021028975.2. Taxonomy (NCBI): domain Eukaryota; kingdom Metazoa; phylum Chordata; class Lepidosauria; order Squamata; family Sphaerodactylidae; genus Sphaerodactylus; species Sphaerodactylus townsendi. Next base: position 100,689,274 of record NC_059426.1, on the reverse strand, counting down.
GCTTATGAACTAGGGTGTATCTGTATGCACAAGCATACCTTGTCATAGTGGCAACCAGAAAAATGTAAAGATGCCTGCAGAATGCAAAATATATTATGTATACACACACATCCTACTACATCATCATCCTTAAGCTTAGATTGAAATTTGTACAGATGAAATCAGACTCTCATAAAACTCCTATTTTCATAATAAACACTATCAGAACATCTATCCACCCAGCCATACTCCTTGTTACTTATTAGAGTAGTAGAGTAGAGTAGAGTGTGGATTTATATCCCCCCTTTCTCTCCTGCAGGAGACTCAAAGGGGCTTACAATCTCCTTGCCCTTCCCCCCTCACAACAAACCCCCTGTGAGGTAGGTGGGGCTGAGAGAGCTCCGAGAAGCTGTGACTAGCCCAAGGTCACCCAGCTGGCGTGTGTGAGAGTGTACAGGCTAATCTGAATTCCCCAGATAAGCCTCCACAGCTCAGGCGGCAGAGCTGGGAATCAAACCCAGTTCCTCCAGATTAGATACATGAGCTCTTAACCTCCTACGCCACTGCTGCTCCTGAAGACATATTACTGAAGACATTTTCACCACCTGCTGTATTGTCCTGCATTGGCTTCTGAAACAAGCATACTATTAAACTAGCAATAACTATTTCCTTTTTTGAATCCTAAGAATGCCTAGTAGAACAATTCATCTCTCAGTGGACTTGTGATATAATAGCTACTGATACTCAGAGACATTCCGCAATATTTATTCTATAGATAGGCATTTGTGGCGCTGGGCAATGGGAGAAATACTAGCACATTCTGCACACAAGTGTGTATACACAAACAACATTTGAGAAGATATTACCAAATTCTCTACAAAATGCAAAATCAAGAACAGCAATTTATCAATGACAAGCATAAAAAAAATAGGGACACCTCTGGAAAAGAGACATGAGTTTAAATTTTTCATCTCACCATTTTGACCTGAAAATCTCTATTACAATTTCATTTTTCCCTAGTGTAAACCAAATTCATAATTCATTTTCTGTTTCCTTGCACTGCATTATTCCCATATAATATATACCTTATCCCAATGTTATTGTTGCATCAGTAAATCAACATCATATGTATTTCTGTGAAATATTCAAGCAGTATGAGAGAAGCAATTAGAGTTTAAAAAAAGCTTCCTTCAGAATCTGGAAGGCTTACCCAAATTAGGCAAACAAAAATGAACACAAACACACAAAGTTGCAAAAATTAGGGATGCAAAAAAGAATGTTGAAGAAAGTTACACTAAAAGCATAAAGACCAACAAAACAATAATTCTTCCAATGTATTAGGAGCAGGAAACTGGCTAGAGAAGTAGTTGAACCATTGGGTGACAATGGAGTTTAAGGAGTAATAAAGGACAATAAATCAGTTGCTGAGAAGCTAAATGAATTCTTCTCATGTCTTCACAGATGAAGATATAAGACAAATACTTATTCCTGAATAGATGTTTTCCAAAGGGGAATGCATGGAGCTTAGTCAAATAGTAGTGACAAGGAGGAAGTTCTAGAACTTATTGACAAATAGCTAATTGATGGAAAATATTATTAAAGATAAAAACTGTCAAGCGTATAGAAGGGCATGTGTCCTGCTGAGAAACCAACATGGCTTCTGTAAAGGTAAGGTCTGCCTTTTAGAGGGTTTTTTTGAAAGTTTTAATAAACATATGGACAGGAAAGAGATGGTAAGCATTGTTTATTTGGATTTCTGGAAGACTTTTGAAAAAGAGCAAACTTCGGAGTTATGGGATGGAAGACAAGTCTTCTTATGTACTGGAAACTGACTAAAATACATGCAGCACAAAGTAGGAATAAATGGTCAGTTCTCACAGGGAGGGAAAGCGGACCATGGGATCCCCAGGGTTCTGTATTGGGACTGACGTTTTTCAACTTGTATATAAATGACCTGGAGCTAGGAGTGAGTAATTAGATGGCCAAGTTAGCAGATGACACCAAATTATTTTGGGTGATTAAGACAAAAATGGATTACGAAGAATTCCAGAAAGATCTCTTCAAACTGGGGAACTGGACATTAAAATGGCAAATGAGATTCAATAATCCTAATTTTACTTATACACTGATGGACTCTGAGCAACAGACCAAAAAAAGGGACCTTGGGATGGTAGTGGTTAGCTTGATGAAAATGGTGACTAAGTGCGTAGCAGTTGAGAAAAAGGCAAATTCCAAGGTGGCCATAATTAGGACAGGAATAGAAAATAGAACTGTCATGCCCCCAGAGAAGCTCTTATTGTTTTCTTTATTAAACATCAGTTGTCCTTATAGCTAGTATGGGTTTAGTTCCTTTTGTATCGTGTTCTAAGGGAGGGAACTGTAGTTAGACCCTGTCCCTTTAAGAAATCCCCCTAGACTAGAGGTAGTCTTCCTTTCATTACCCAGTAGTCCCGTTTCGCTTAGTTAGTTTAAGGTGCCAATGGAGTTGGAAGGCTGCAATATCTCTTACGACTATGGTGTATAGTCAAAAGTGTACAGAGAGCATTAAGTCTAAGGTGTTAACGGAAAGTAGAATCCTGATAAAGAACACTGAAGGAACCAAGAGAAAGCACAAACAAAGTGGACTTTCTTGAAAGAAGTCAAGAAAGAACCAAAGTCTCAAGCTTCAAGTTGTTCCAGTCAAGCAAGTACTTTATTTTAGTCAGACTCTGGGAGGAGTTAGGGTCTCAATTCTTCTAAGCAATAAACTTTTTTTAACTGTTACAGCTTGCTTGTGAGTCTCCCACTCTGTTCTGGCCGAGTAAAGGGCATCTAAGACTGTTGGGGAACAGAACAAGAATTGCTGCCCTTATTCAAATATCTGGTGAGACCAGACTCTGACCCACCCAGACCATGCCGCTGTGATCCATGCAATGGCCACTTTCACATTAGACTATGCAGCACACTCTATATAGGGTTGCCTTCGAAGGTACTTCAGAAGCATCAAGTGATCCAGAATGCAGCTGCTAGATTGCTGCCTAGTCTGCACATATAACATCAATACTTTAATCCCTGCACTGGCTTCTGGAATTGGAAACCCTATGTCTTTCCACCCATCAGTCAACCTACCTTTATCTGCTTCTCTATCTTAAGTTTTTTGTCTCCTCCCCCATCCACCAGCCTTCAGCATGGAAAACTACAGTCTTTCTCCACAGTCTTCTTTCCTCCTTTTTATTTGCCCAATTACTCTATGAGATAGGTTAGGCTGAAAGCATGTGACTGGTCCAAAATCATCCAGTGAGCTTCCACAGCAAGATGGGGATTTTAACCTGTATTCCACAGATCTGTTCTGAAGTACTAACTGCTACATTGGTTTTTACAAGGTAGATTCTGTTGAACAGTCGCAAGCAGCCAGGCATAGTTGAGTCATGAAAGTTAGGTGATATAAATCACCTGGAGGTTGCTGCCAGACCTAGGATTGCCACCTCCATGTGAGACTTAGAGATTCCCAGGAATAACAACTGAACTCCAGACAATTGAGATCTCCCCCCTTGGAGAAATGGGCAGCTTTAGAATGTGGAGTCTATGGCAGGTTACTGTGGAGGCCTCTTCCCTCCTCAAACCCTGCTCTTCTCAAATTCCACCACAAAATCTCTGGGAATTTCCCAACTTGGAGCGGGCAATCCTAGGTCTGGCTCTAGTGAGTCCTTCCTCAAAGGGTAAAATAGGCATGGAAGGGGCTTACTGCACTCCCCCTGATTTTTAATAATAGAAACAGAAGTCTAAGGGAATCTGTTGCTTAAAACTACAGGCACTCCTTTTATCATTTTTAGCTTTTTAAAAAATCTCCCGATGTTGTTGGGGTTTTTTGTTTAGATTTCACATTTTTCTGCAAGCCATTGCAGCTTTGCAGAAAGATATGTCTTCCCTGTTCACAGCCCCAGTCACTGGATTTAAGTATCCAAAGTTTTTGCAAACTTCTCTATGAAAATATATCATATACACCGACAGAAAGGCAGACAGATAATATATGGATAGAGATTATACATCTGTTACTGATTTACTGATGCATAAATAACACTTAAATATATAAAATGCCATGTTGGCTGCATATAAAACTCTATAACATGCATCCAAGCTACTCGTTGCACTGTTCAGTTCACTGAACCTAAGAAAATGAGGTGGGATATAAATACTTTAATTAAAAAATAAATACACAATGCTAACGAAGAATTTCTACTAAGAAAAATTCACTTTGCAGAAAAATCTATGGATGGATGACGAGCAAGATGGTTCAACTTCCCAATTATGTAGCTGTAAGAAACAGAGGCCCTCTCAGTGGCCACAACAGTATTTCCATCTAAGTCTTGATTTCTGCCAGCATAGGGTCCTTTCCAGAGCTATTTGGCCTTTGATGGAGGACATATTAGAGCCAGGTCTACCTGGGCATTTGGTACCACTCCGTTTGCATGACTTACTCATGCACGATTGTTTGATACCGTTCAATAGCAGCCACTCCATAAAAACCAGTATAAAGTTAGAGTGTCAAACTTGGATCTGGGAGACCTAGACTAAATCCCCACTCTGCTATGGTACTCACTGAGTGACGTTGGTCTATGTCACATATCTCAGTCTAAGCTATCTCACTGGGTTGTCACAAGGATATAATGGACAAGAAGATGGGTTCTCATTATGAAGAAAGACAAGTAGAAACAAAATACATAAATATAGCTGAAGATGGATAGCATAAAATATTTGTGGGTGGATGGGAAGGAGATAGGGAAGTAGGAAAAGGCTAAGATATGGGGGCTTCCAGGATGAGGAAATAGTATGGGAAGGAGAATACAGTGGAAACTGAGTTCTCCACTAACCCACCTGCCTGCCACAAGTCTTTGTGGGATCTCTGCTGCACAACTTGGCCTGATGTAGTTCACCAGCTGGAGCCACAAAGAATTTTCCCAGAGAGAGGCTGCCAGAGGGAGAGATGGAGGAAAAGCTGAAGACAGGAACAGATAAAGGTAGGTAAACTGGTGAGTTGGCAGGAGAGAATAAAGCAAGAAAAGAGAAGCTGCTATATAAGCAAGCTGGAAAGGGAAAGAGGAAATAGTGGAGAAAGAGAAAACATCTTTTCCACAAGTCACTGCAAGGTCCCATTTATAAAAGTCTAAAAGAAGAACAAAGAAAGGAAAAGGAGGGGTAAAAACCATGTGCAGAATGTCTGTGAAGTACCTTTTTTTCAAAAGTATCAGAGATTTTTTAAAGAAAAAGCCCTCAAAATATACTTAGAGGAAGCCAGAAAAGGCATTTGTTATAAACTCCATTGCATCTGTCTGTACAACAACAAAGAGCTGACTGCTAAAACAATTGCAGCAGGAAAAGGCACTGTCAAATTAATACTAAAATGACATGTGTGCTTTTAAACAGTCATTCTCAGAAATAAATAGCATCCAGATAAAGAGGTCAGGGTGACTATTAAGCTCCAGGGATATTGTAATTCAGGGATGACTCAATTATTTCTTTTTTCATAATTAGAATGTTTCCTCATTAATATTGATAATCTAATAACTGTCACTCCTTGGGACTTCTGAGAGGAAGGCATTCAACCATAGGGTGTCACTTTAAAAAGGCAATACCTCCATAAGAGAAGTGTTACCATCAGACAGGACAGCTAGATTCAAGTCCAGAGACCAATCTTGGTGATCACCAAGATTTTCAGAGCATAAACTTTCAAGATTCAAAGTTCTCTTTGTCATATTTGCCTGAAACTGTCTCAAGTAGGATATCTGCATTGTGACTTTTTGACAATTATTTCATAATAACACATCATCTGGAAAGATTCTGAGCTCAGTGTTTAAAGGTTGTGAGGAATTGTGTCTTGACATCCTATGACAGTAAGGACAAAAAATCCTTACACAACATGATTGCACTGGTCACAAGCAGACCGAATGAAAACAAATGTACTATAACGATTAGACTTCAACTGGGGAGATCTGAGTTCAAATATCCCTTCCTCAATGTAACATACTGGATGGCCTTGAATCAGTCACTCTTTCCCAGCCTGAATTGTTATGAAAATGTAATTCCTTGGACAAAGACGAGTGATCACCACTGTAGTTCAGTTAAGGGCAAATATTGGCTCTGGTTCAAATAAACCTCAGCGTTGTAACAAGGGATTTTCTGCTTTTCCTGACTAATTGAAAAAGCAAGTCTATAAAATGAATATTCATATGACAGAAATGAGGTATGTTTCAGCCCAGACGCTGTAGAATAATTCATGATAATTCAAATAGCTGGATGATGATTCTATAAAGGGGAAACCACAGGGCAGGAGGGATCATGGGATAAAAAGACAAAGACATATTTTCCAAACTCTACCAGAAATAGCAATTGCAACAGAATGAAGTTAAAAGTAGTCTTTAGTCTGATTTGTTTTTTTTAAAAAAGTTGTGGTGAGGAAACATAAAGATGCTGGTTCTGGCAGAACCTGTCTGTAAGACTAATTTTTCTGGTTTGGGGCCAGGATTGGGAACAGAAACTTTATCAAGATTAATGCCTCTCAGTACTAAGACTAAGGGGCATCATGTTATGGGAGTTTGAGTCCTATTTTGGGAGGTTGATCTCAGACAGAAGTATTGGTAGAAGAAGAGGAGGAGGAGGAGGAGGAGGAGGAGGAGTTTGGATGTATATCCCCCCCCTTTCTCTCCTGTAGGAGAATCCTTGTCCTTTCCCTCTCACAACAAACACCCTGTGAGGTAGGTGGGGCTGAGAGAACTCCAAAAAGCTGTGACTAGCCCAAGGTCACCCAGTTGGCGTGTGTTGGAGTGCACAGGCTAATCTGAATTTCCCAGATAAGCCTCCACAGCTCAGACGGCAGAGTGGGGAATCAAACTCGGTTCCTCCAGATTAGAATGCACCTGCTCTTAACCACTATGCCACTGCTGCTCTTAGATTCATAGAAACAAAGTATTGGAATGGGTCACCCAGGCCATCTAGTCCAACCCCCTGCTTAATGCAGAATCAGTCTAGCGCATCTCTGAAAAGTGTTTGTCCAATTGCTGTTTGAAAATGGCCAGAGAGGAGTAGCTGAATTACTGTTACTGTTAAAAAATGTATACACTACTGAATTACTGTTTTAAAAAAGCTTTTCTAATGGCCAGCCAATGTCTTTCTGCCCATAAATCTGTACCCATTATTTTGAGTACTATCTTCTGCTGCAAATGGGAACAACTCCCTGCTCTCCTCTAAGTGACAGCCCTTTCAAATATTTAAGGACAGTAATCATGTCCCCAGTAAACCTCCTCTTTTCCAGATTGAAAACTCCCAAGGCCACCAGCCTTTCCTCATAGGGCTTGATCTACAGGGCCATATTTTTCTTGAAGTAAGGCTTTCAGAACTGCACACAGTACTCCAGATGTCGCCTGACCAATGCAGTGTACAGTGGGACTATGACATCTCAAATTTGGATATTAAGCTTCTATTGATGCATCCCAAGATCACATTAGCCTTTTCTAGCTCTGCATCACACTGACTGTTCATATTCAGTTTCAGTCCACCTGTACCCCAAGATCTTATTCACACACAGTGTTACCTAGAAGTCTATCCCCCATCCAGTATGCATGGTTCTCATTTTGGTTTCTGCACTTATCCTTGTTGAATTACATCTTGGTCACATCTACCCATTTTTCAAGTGTGTTCAGATCTTGTTGAATTCTATCTTTATCTTCCAGAGTGTTCACTATTCTCAATTTGGTATCATCTGCAAATTTAATGAGTAGTTCCTCCACCTCATCATCCAGATGATTTATAAAAATATTGAAAAGTACTGGAGAATTTTAACAAATAAATAACAAAACCCCCAAAATGCCAAAATAAGTTGGCACAATTTTTACAACTTTTTTTTAAAAAAGGTTGCAAACAGCAAACAAGCTAAACTCACTAGACTGAGCCATTAAGTGAGCATAAAACAGATGGTGTCTCATTCTTCCCTATAGGCAAAATGCCAAATGACATGACTAAATGGGGGGGGGGGATCTCCGCAGTATTGCACTGTTATGCCTAGCCAGCTCAGATACTGAGAGGCAAAGACATTTTTAATAACCTTTTTTTGACAAGATTAAATCCAGCTAAGCCTACATCTAAAGACAGGAGAGCTAGTCTCTGGGGAGGCAGAGCCTGATATGGTTTTCCCTCTTAGCAAAACTGTGCCTTCCAGTTACAGGGGGGAAATCCAGACTGACACTTCTGCTAGAGACCAATAGCATAGTAAGACTTTTTTAGTAACTGGAACATAGAAAGTTCATTGTTAAGGTTGTTAACCTCCAACTGGGACCTGGAATTCTCCCAGAATTACATCAGACCTCCAGATGATGGAGAACAGTTTCCCTTGAGAAAATAACAACTTCAGATGGTAAAATCTATGGTATATCAAACATTCTTGGTGAAAATCCTTCCCCAAATTATTCCCCAGCAGTGACATTGCACTGTTGGTGTGACATCATTCCCTGCCCCTGGCAACCTTATTCTCTCTCTCCGGTTTTTCACTAGGAACTCCAAGAGCAACCCTTCCTGATGGATCTTGGTTTTCTCTGCAACCTTATTTATCAAGGTTTGACAGGTCTTAACAAGACTCATGAAGAAAGGGTCTCACATGTACTGTGGGACTCTACAGAAAACTAGATAAAAACCTCTTTGACCTTTCAACAGGGAGCTGGACATAATTAATTCTGCTTAAAACAAAGCATAGAATTAATATCTGCATACATTTGCAATAGAATGTCAGTTGAAAAAACACAAGGATGGTATAAGTATCTCTTACATTTACATTTCTGAAAATGGGGATGTGTGTTAAATCACTAGTAATCATTGGAATCTTGCAATTTTCTTATTCCTTTTAATTTTATTCCATATTTCAATTGAACATAATATTTCTTTTCCAATAATCCATCACAAAGGATATTCATATGCTTTTTAAAATCAAGCATTGTCTCTTGCCTCAGCTTTTTTTTTTCATTTTCTTCTCATCAGTCCACAACATTTCCATTATAATAACCCTTTGCATCCTGTGTTTCTTTTGTTTTTCTGTTTGAAGGACACAGAGACACTAGAAAGCTGCTTTTGTCTAGAACATGATTGCCTTTACTTTTTTTCTTTTTTAACCCTTACAATGAACTCTACCTTATATAGAAAATAAAGCAAGGGAAAAATCTAATTTATTTTCCTGGCTTTTCTTCAATAGTTTTGGAAGCAATAACATTCAAAAAGAGCACAATTCACCATACACCCTGGAAACAAGAAATGGCATGTTATTAATCACTTAGGACATAGGTGTCAAACTCACGGCCCTCCAGATGTTATGGACTACAGTTCCCATCATCCCATGCCAGCATGATGCTAGCAGGGGATGATGGGAACTGTAGTCCATAACATCTGGAGGGCCGTGAGTTTGACACCTGTGACTTAGGATATGCAGTCAGGAATGTACTAATCAACATCTAAATGAAACAGGACTAATATTTAAGTACAATAAATACTGAATTCAAACCAAACTATTTTGAAAATTCAGCAGCAATGAGAAATGTTATAATCTGATAATAGTCTTTCTGACTCACTGTCTGATTTAACTATTCCAAAAAGAGGGAGGCAACATGGGCAATGTGTCAGCATCAGATACATATTCATCCAACTGGTAGAGTTCCCACCACATCTCACTTAGCATTTATGTAGTCTTGTTTCCACTTTTCAATAATCTATTGTGCTTCTATTAATTAATCTATCTCAGCAGCTTTGGAGAGACTTTGAAAGTTGACCAACTCTATGTAAGCTACATTTCTCTTTTCCTATAGACCTACACCTAATACTTAAAAGTTGGTTTATCTTCAATGTACATCATTTACATTGCTATCCAAAAGTAAAATTACACCCCTCTAAAACCATTGACTTCAATAGATTTAGAAGGGTATAATACTTCTTAGGACTGCACAGTTAGTCAGTGTTCTAGAATTTGGGGCTGGATTTGCTTAACATCATTTGTGAAAATTAAGTGGTGTTGGGCCCTTTCCGCACGGAGGCGGAAGGGCTTGGGTCAGCGTTTCTGACGCCGACCCGACGACGCTGGGACCGTCCGCATGGACAGTCCCAGAAAGAACCTGGAAGACAGCGCCACTGGGCGCCGTCGCCCGGTTGACTCACCTGCTCTCCAGCCCTCCGGCGCGTCGGCGGGGCCTGGGGACACGCCTCCCCTGCCCTGCATGCCTGCTTCCGTGTCGCAGAGCAGGGGGGCATGTCCCCAGGCCCCGGCGATGCGCCGGAGGGCCAGAGAGCAGGTGAGTGAAGGCAGGGAGGGGGGGAAGCGCCGGGAAGCTGCTGCAGTTTGCATGGCAGCGGCTTCCAGCCGGCGTTTTCAGAAAAGTGTGCTTCCCAGCGCACTCTGAAAATGCCGGCTCAGCGTCGGGGGGCGGCGCGAGGGCAGCGCAGCTGCAAAGCAGCTGCGCCCCCTGTGCAAATGGCAGCCTGGGGACGGCGTTTTTGCCGTCCCCAGGCCGCCATATTCCGCCCGTGCGGAAACGGCCTTGGTGTGGTTGGCCAACTGATTCATTGCAGAGACAGTATATGAGTGAGGGAGATGACAATAGATTTATCAGAAATGTTTCTCTTTTTTTCTCATTCCCCTACTCATCATTGCTACTACTAGATTGTCAGAGTACTGTGTTGCATAGCTTGTTTATTTACAGTGCACACAATTCAAATATTATATTGTAGTGTGCATAGTTCTGCGTAATTGTCTCATAGCACCTGAGTGCAAGGCATACACATCACCATCATCATCCATACTGTGTTTTTGTGTGTGACTAATTCATTTGTCTATCTCTCATATATGCATGTACACACATGCAAGCAAATAAACTGAAAAAGGTTGCTTCTGAGCAAAGAGCCAGATAAATGCCAGGAGATTGGGAACAGGCAGCTCCTGGGAAGGGTAGAATTTGGGGATGATTTGATGTCACTGGTGGTTGATGTTCTATGAATTACCCCTAATTTCTATGGTAAAAACCATAGACACTAGGCGAAATTCCTAAAGCATCACTGTGGAAAGCATCACTTTTCCCACTTCATTCCTTGATTTTTCAGAAATAGGAGACGTTGTGTAGTCTCACAATGCTAATACTCACTGTCAAGTTTTCTATGTACTTCTTTGTTGTTGTATGACTCATTTGGAAGACTCATTGACTATGTGTTAGGAACTGGATTGAGGAGTCCTTAACAAGATAATTTATTATTATTATACACATAACAACACAGCACAAGTGTCTGGAATTCATCTCTGAATATTGAGTCCTTCCCAAGGACCTAGGATATTAGAGGTATTTGTGTAGAATGTGTGCAGTTCCAAGAAGTCCTGCTTTCTGCAGCATGTGGACTGATGTTCTGGCCAAGTTTAGGCTTTTTCAGATGCTTTTAACGGTTTCTTGGGATTTCTCCCAGAGGACCAACTACTATTGGGATTACTGTTCTTTTTGGCCACAATTGTTTGACTTCAATTGGTTGGTCCTTGTATTTCTTGACATTTTCCAGCAATTTGTCCTCTACCCTGCTGTCAACTGACACTGCAACATCTATGATCCAAACATGATTTTTCTCTGCCACTGTTATGTCTGGGGTGTATCATCATCATCATCATCATCATCATCATCATCATCATCATCATCATCATCATCATCATCATCATCATCATCATCATCATCATCATCATCATCATGGTAGATTTCACAGCTGCCAGATCTTTAGCAGGTTGTTGGCCTTTCATTATAATTCGACCCTTACCCAGAGGCCTAGGAAGTTGTTATGTATCGACATAGCATTTGTGTGGATCCCAGTAGGGCTGCCTTCTGAATCTGACCCATGTTAATTTTGTCAATTTGAAGATGTTTCAAGTGCTGCCCTAGTGTTTTTCCCCCGAATGTCTACGGTATTGACCAAGCCTACCAACAACCTCCCACATGGGGCCCCTGGTCCTCTTCAGAAAAAAGGACAGCTCCCTTAGACTTTGTACCAACTATCGAGGCTTGAATGTGGTGTTTCTTTGCAACAAGTACACTCTACCCCTCATCTAAGATTTGCTGAGCAGCTTATCCAAAGGGAAGATTTTCACCAAGCTGGACCTTAGAGAAGCTTACAGTTTTAGGACAATTCTGACAGGGGCAGTCAATTTGTTTCTAGATTCTGGAGCAGTTCTTAAAGCTCTTAGGTGTCAAGTAAGGCCTTTTGTTGGCTTACCATGCCATGACAGACGGCCAGACCGAATGCACCAATGGAGTGCTAGAGCAGTACCTATGCTGCTACATAAACCACCATAACAATGATTGCATGGATCTGCTCCCATTTGTGGAGTTTGCCTACAATAATACCGTGCAGTCCAGCATGGGCAAGAGCCCCTTTCACATTGTCTATGGTCAGGAGAGCAAACCTTTTCCTCTGATGGGAGATCTCCCACCCAAACCAGGACACCTCTAGGAATGGGTGGCAACCATCTAATCCTCCTGTAAATCAGTCCAGGAAGCATTGTGAAAGGCCAAGGAGGACTAAAAGAAGCAGGCCAACTGCCATTCATTACCCTATGATGTGGGGGACTATGCCAATGTTTAAACAAAAAACCCTGAAGGGCCTCCTGGGGACCCACAAACTGGGGCATAAGTTCATCAGACCTTTCAAGGTGGTGAATGTAAGTTGCAATGGAACTCAAACTGCCCAATACTCTATGAGGTGTGCATCCTGTTTTTCATTCTAGCTTCCTCAAGAAAGCAGCCCCGAGCGACAGTTTGCACCCACCTCCAAACCTCAGAAACCTTGCCTAGTGAAAGGCGAGCTCCATCACAAAGTGGCCAACATCCTGGACTCCCACCTGCACCATGGCCATCTGAAGTATCTGGTGGCCTGGACTAATTTACCACCTGGTTTCAATGAGTGGGTTCATCACTCCCATGTGCGCACCTTCTGTTCAATAAATCGCAGCCTGACTGTCCAGGGGGAAGGGGCCTTAAGGGGAACAGAATGTCAGGCCATGCCATTCTTGGCCTGGCACCTCACACATCCGCATCAGGGCCACAGCTGGCTGAGCTCAAGGCTAAGGAGGTCTCCCTCTTTCAATGTAACCAGTCAATAGAGCTTAACCGTTCTTTCTTATCTGCCTTCCTCCAAAGGAGGGAACTGCCTGTCCCAAAACAATACTCTGTTCACACCAGTCATTATTATGTTGATATTATGGGAATGTGAGGATGGGGGGACTAGGGGTTGAGCTATGTTGTAACTTATAGGTATATACCAGAGGTCAGAGAGCCAAACTTTAGCTTTAGCTATCTGAACCCCAGACTGACACCTGGTATTCTTTGAGAGCATATCCTTCATTAAACTTCTCTCTTACAAGATAACATATGTAGTTTTTTTAGCTTGTGACATCCCTAGAGCTCTGCAAAGCAATTACCATTTCTTCACATTTTGATTCCAGACATTATGAATAGCCCAAGCCTCAAATCTATGACTTTCCATTTCAGTAAATGGCTTTATAAAACTTCAGATATATCAAAGGCCAATTTCTGCTTTCTAACTGGAAGGTAATCATCTCTGTGAGCTATGGCCAAATAAGCATGAAAGGAAATATCTTAATTTGTGACAAAAAAAATTAAAACAAAAGCTCCTGGGTAGTTCATTGTATGGGGCTGTAAATTGACTAATCTTGTAAACAGAAGGCCAAAACATGAGTTCAGTGAGAAATGGGAGTTACATTTTAGGCATTGCACAACATCACCTAAATAATATTTTGATTCATTGATTAAAAATATTAATTGATTGTCACATATATACATGTATGTATGTGTGTATATGTGTGTGTGTGTGTGAGTGTGTATGTGTATAAAATTACAAGCCAATAATACGTTATTAATCAGACCAGTGAAAAGACACCTTGATTTTCTGTTATACGGTTCTCTGCATCTATAATAAAATACCTATAATTATTACAAGTATTCAACAAATCTATTTGTCAGATGAAGTTACCTTTTAAAATGATTGTTAAAGATAACTTTTGCCTAGTATATTTATCAGTGCTATCTCTTTATTAGTAATGACTATGAATGAAGATCCATTTCATACTTAATACCACAATGTAGTTTATTTTGACTGAAATATGTCTTGGTTGATACATGGCTGTTAGTATTGCTTAGTCCCTTTTTTCTTTTTTTTGTAACCTTTCAATTGGTAAAATAATTTTTTTTAAATTAAAAAGTGTGTGTGTGTGTTAAATGTCCTCAAGTCACCTCTGACTTAATGGTGACTCTATGGATTCTGGTGGCCTCCAAAACATCCTACCGTAAACAGTCCTGCTCAGGTTTTACAAACTGAGGGCTGTGGCCTCGTCAATTAATTCAATCCATCCTATATTAGATCTCCCTATTTTTATCCTTCCTTCCACTTTTCCAAGCTTTATTGTTTTTTACAGGGACTCTTGCCTTCTTGTAATGTGAGAGCCTCAATTCAGTCATTTTGACTTCTAAGGAGAGTTCAAGCTTCATTTGATCTGTAACCCGCTTAGTTGTCTTTTGGGTGGCCTATGGTGACCATAAAATGCTCCTTCAATGCCACATTTCAAAGAAATATACTTCCTTCATGTCAGCTTTCTTCATTGCCCAACTTTCACACCCATAGATAGTAACAGAGAATTCTATGCTATGAATTATCTTAGCCTTGTCACCAGTGACACATCCTTACACTTAAGAATCTCTTCTTGCTCTTTCTTGGCTGCCCCGATAGTCTCAATCTTCTTCTGATTTCTTGGTTACAGTCTCTCCTTTGGTTGATGATGAAATCAAGCAATATAATTTTTTTAACCATTTGCATTTTTTCACCGTCAACTTTAAAGTTATGTAATTTCCCTGTAATCATTACTTTTGTCTTCTTGGTGTTTATCTGTAATCCTGCTTTGACACTTTCTGCTTTAACCTCCATCAGTAGTTGTTACTTCAATAAACAATCCAATAAAAACATATGAACAGGTAAACACACAAATCATAATAAGGAATGAGGGCCAAAAGCAGTTACTGGGTTACACCAAACAAAACCAAAAATAAATCTTTAGCTGCAGGCGAAGGCTGACAGAGAAATCCCCACAGGGAAGAAGTTTTGGCATCATGACTTAGAAGACCCATTCTCAAGTTGTCACCCATCTAGCTTTGCTGGGGCAGGGGGCAATCAAAGCAATGTCTCCAAAGATGACTGGAGTAGATGGGCAGAAAGTGACTTCAGAGCTTGAATTGGGCCAGTGTAGATGCACTGGAGTGATATGATCTGCTCCAGCCATCTTTCTGGCAACAAAATTTCATACCAACTGTAGCTTCCATACAGTTTTTAAGGGCAGCCCAGTGTAGGGCACATTGTACCAATATACTGTCTCTGAACATGAACATTCCCTTTTTTCACCATGTCTAGTTGTCATGGATGAACTTATCCTTTATGAATCTGCAAAATTCACTTATAAATACATCTATGCCTGTGGCCATTAGTCTGTTCGCTGTTTGCTGTATGCAAAGGCATTACAATATTGGCTATTGTATTCTCAGTCTCTTTCCTATTAATGCTCACCAAGGAGCTGCCCAATCCATGTTTCATTTTGCCATTTTAATTCACAGACCAATAATTAAATAGGTGTGCAAACTTTGGCATTCACTCCAGGTTCAGAAATAAAGGCCCAGACAGCTAGGGAGAGGTTGTACATGGTGATTGGTCCTGCCAGATACCTGGCAAAGTTTTTGATTTTTGTTATGGCCAGGAATGCATTTGTGCTACCTTGAATCAGAGGAGAAAAGCAGGCTATAAATATTTATAATAAAAATAATACTCACAGCTTTTGCATGGCTTGATTTAGGTTTTTAAGGTTTTTAATACAGCAGCACAAAGAATCAGACAGGGTCTCCAATAACTCATTTTCACTTGCTCTCTACAGTCACTAAGGATTAACACTCATTAGATTTTAAAATGAAGAAGGCTGCAGGGAGCACTGCAAAAGGACTGTACAGAAATAAGATTATGTAGAAATATCAATTTAAATATTTGAGTTCCAATTTGTTGCTAGCAGAGCTCAAAATTTGTTTAAGAAGTATGAACAAACATATGCTTTACCTTTACATCTTTAATTAATTAATTAAATTTCTTTACATTTAATTATGTCCTTTACTAGTTGTGTGTGGGCGCAGAGGGTGGAGTCAGCAGGATCTATTGTTTACACAACCTCTTTTTTCAACAACTGAAAATTGTTCCTTTCTACACAATCCTCTGGGATTGAATGCAATAATCTAGTAGATAATTACTCCAAAGGACAACTAGCAGTTTTTTTTTTTAAAAAAGAACATATACAATTAGATAAGACTCACAACTTATGCTATCATTTGATAATGTAAGGATGATATTGCCGTATTAGGGTATCCATAATGCAAGGATGATAAAAATAGTAAAAAATAATTATGCTGTCACTATCCTTTAATGGTTCACAAAAGACTGCACCCCTCATTAATTATATCAAATATGTCCAGTAGATACCTGTGTCATTTATACCAGCACACTTCACGCAGCAAGCATAATAGCAAAGGACAATCCAGAGAAGAAATCAAATTTGACAAAGATCAAGGATTACTCTTTGTACACTTAAAATATTATATTATCCAACTATGGAATTTTGAAGGAAGGCAAACAGCTCATAAGTAACAAAAAGTGGAAGTGGTGGTAGTTGGCAGATTGACTTTGTGGAACAATTTAAAGTTAGGTTCTGTCTTTTACACTCAGCAAATAGTCCTGGACAATCATTTGTGGTCTGGTTTGTGGAACAATTTAAAGTTAGGTTCTGTCTTTTACACTCAGCAAATAGTCCTGGACAATCATTTGTGGTCTCAATGGTTGTGAATTTTATCGGCGCCTGAATAGAAAACCACTAAAAATCACCTAAGGAGATTTAACCTTCCCAAATAAGGTTATAGGTAAGTAGCAGAACTAACACTGATATCAATGAAATCTAATGGGATAATCCCAGAATGAATGTACTTCATAGTAACAGGATTGTCCCATTTTCTCAGCAGGTGGAAGCTGACTGGCCAAATTGCAAGGGGAAGGTCAGACATTGTCATCATTGTGTAACAATCTCACTTCCACTGTGACCTGGAGCCCACCCGAAGACTATAAAGTCTAGCCTCAAAGACTGTAGAATGCTCCAAATGGTCAGATTTGGCAGTATTGGCATGTAAAATATTGAAATTGAAGCCTACATTGGCTAATACATAACACTGAAAAACTTAATATTTTGCTTATGCCATGTGTGTCACTGCTACTAAAAGCTTTACCTTTAAATCTGTCCTTTATTATCTATTAAGGGCGGATCTGAATATTTCACGTTGAAAATGCAAAGAACAAGAAGAATACATCAGTTTCAGACTCTTTAAAAACTGTTCTAAGAATATTGAGTATATGTGTCCTGTACTATTACCTGTATAATCTAGCTAAATGATTTCAGACATTACTGTTTAATTAAGAGAAAATGTCTGATTTGGAATAACATTGCTGTATCTAAATTATGCTAGCTATTTCTAATCTGCTCAGCATTCCAAGAAGGGAAGTATCCTTTAGGCAAAAAGAATTGCCTGACAGATGCGACCTGAACATTATTACTTCTCCCTTTTCCTTCAGGGCAGGTCACCCTTTCAGTTCAACGCCATAACGTGCCACTAATTCCCAGGGTCTCATAACTCATTCAGATTTAAGCATTTCATTGTTGCTGAAAAGCTGCTATTTTCTGCAGCAATGATGTGAAGTTAATTACTTTTCATCAGAGCTGAGCTTGCTGAGTAGAAGTCTGGCTTAGATAAGATTTACAGTTCTGTGCACATGATTCCCTGCGATTTTAATGAGACATCAGTATTAAGTTTCTAATATTTTTCTGATTAATACTTCTAGTTTACCACAATTTCACTCATGGCCTCAAGGGTTTGAGAGTTAGGCTCACTTTTAAACTATGTAAAACATGCTACTATACTTCTGAAATCTTGGTACTTTTTAGATGGATCCTTGCCAGATCTCATGGGGGAGATTATAAAGGGATTATAGGCATTTTGGAATCACCCTGTCAAATATGGAAACACATGAGATTGGTCTATAAAAAACATGGTATTACAAGATTATTAGATTCACTTCATGACTAAATGTAGAATATCATTTGTAACCACATAAATTTATATACCACTAAATAGTTTATAACCTCGTCAAGAAAACATGACGGCAGAGATCCAACCAAATTAACAGCATCTGTAATCATTGCAACCTTGGTTTTTTGCAAACACAGAACTAACCAAACAAATGCCCTGTCATTTGTTAGATAAGTTAAGCCATACCTGACCATTCATTTATAAAATCAAACCCAGGAAAGGGAGGGGATTTGGTAAAAACAAACAAACAAAAATATCCAGAAAATGTTTCCCCTAATTCAACTATCACATGAATGGGGATTTCATGGGTGTTGCGTGTACATGTAACGAACAAAACTTTACTCTGAATAATTTCTAGATTTCATGGTTTCAGACCTAGCATGAAAATAGTATGATTTAAAAATCCAAAATCTTCAACAATCTTGTTGCTAGTTAAATCCCTGAGCTCTCAGTGCTGTGGAAAAGACAAAGTTGTCCAACACCATATGTGCCAGCTTGAGCTTTCTGGAGGAATTTATTTCCAAATTGCCAAAATATTATTGTGTGTGTGTGGGGGGGGGGGGATTTTGGTAAAAACTGAAGTATATTCAATACTTACTGTCCTATCAAACCTAAACCAATACTACTGTTTTAATGGCATAAAATGTATAATATATAACTTGGCATGTAAAATAGAAATATTTGACATACTTTTGAAATGTAAAGGCTAAAAGTGCCTTAGTTTTCTACAAGCAAAAACAAGTGGCCAAGAATAACCTTGGCCACCATTGCCGACCAAGGAAGGGTGGCACCAGTCTCGCCACCCCCTCCAGTCTGGCTGGCCCGTTGGCCGACCCGTGAGGGTTCACAAGCCCTATTGGGCATGTGCGGGCCAGCAGGGCATGCTATTGGCATCTGATGTCAGGACGTGAATACGGGGGGGTGGGGGGGTCTGCCGGAACCTTGTAAGGCTGGGATCAGAGGCTGCAACCCTCTCTTGAATCAGAGCTGGATGCATCGGATGCATTGGTTGGTTAGAGAAAGATCCTTCCCACGTGGTTTGAGTCTTTGGAGCAGAGGCGTCCAGGCTCCATTGCTCTGCTGTGGTTTCCTGGCGAGGTTAAGTGGAGCATGTGCTCTGGGCTACGGCAGGGGAGGAATTGTTTTCAGTGAGCCCCATGGTCCCACGGCCCCTCTCCCCTTCTCCTTATCAGGAGCAGCATGGGTCGCCGGCTCAGCTTGTGGGCGGTATGGGGGTTCCCACAGGGCTTCCCCCCCTTCCAAGTGGGCAGGGTTACTCACAAGAGAGCACTCAACTAAAAAAAAACCTTGGTTAGCCTGCTTCTTGGGATTGGGTGCCTTTAGCTGGGGTCTGGCTAGTTATGGATGGATAAGAGATGACCCACAAATACCTCTGATGTTTCCACACAGAGGCAGGGAAGGCAAGGGCTGTTCAGTGGGGGCAAGGAAAGGGCAGAGTGGCAGAACATCTTCTAGAAAGGCCCTGGGTTCAATTTCCAGCATCTCCAGTTAAAAGGAGAATAGAAGAGTAGGTTTTGCAAGTATTGTATATAATTGGAATTCTGGTGGTTTGGTTTGCATTTTGTTGTAAGCTAATGTATGCCCCCCCCCCCCCGCTTCAAATTTTGCTGGGTAGTTGGTGACTGGTTTGTGTGTTTCTGCCAATCTGATTTCTGCCATGGCAGGTACATTTTCTGCATTGCCCAGTAGTTAATCTCTATAAATCAGGCTAATAGCTAGACTTAGGAATCCCCTTTTCTTGGTTTAGCATGGCTCCTTCTAAAGCCCAGAAACCTAAGGCCAGCAGGGGAGCCCCAGGTGGTCCTGCAAAAAGGCCCAGTGGTTCAAAAGATTCAGCTAAGCCTCCTCAAGCTGCAGGTGCAGTGACCTGTGCCAGGTGCTGGGCTGCTCCAAGTAGGTTGGTGCCAGATAAAGCAGGCCCCAATCAGCCAGGTAAAAGGTCCTCTGTTGCTTTGGTGTGATAACATGGCTGTGGTGAGGGTCATTAACAGTCTTCTTGCTCTGAGCAGGTCATGTGCCTAGTGAGGAGGTTTGTTGCATTTTGCTTGGTAAATAACAACTCATTTTCAGTACATCACATGCCAGGTATGGACAACAGCATAGCAGACACATTGTCTCATTTCCAGGTTGAGAGATTTTGGGCACCAGCCGCCAGGGCAGATGCTAACCCAGAACCTTTTCCACAGGTACTTTGGAACCTTGGCAGCAACTTGTAGTGCAGGGTGTCATGGAATCACTGGCCTTATTAACTTGACGCACTTACCAAGGAGCATTGCAAGCCTTCCAGGATTCTTAGGCAGCTGCTCCTAACGTAGGGCTAGAACCGTTCAGCGAAGAAGCTCTTTTACATTACCTGGCCCACCTGCAGCTTACCAGACGCTCAGCTAAGACCTTACGTTTGTTTTTATCAGTGGTATCATTATTTTGTAAAGCTTCTTCATTACCTGACTTTCCTGCTCATTTTTGGTATGGCAGGCCACTAAAGATTGGGCCTGGTCCTCTACCCACTTGGTGGCTGGCCAGTGGCTGGTCATACTACCCCTACTGTCACAGATCATAGCCACTCTTGCAGGGGTTTGCTTGTCACAATACGAAACACTCCTGTTTAAAGACGCCTTTACTTCTGAAGTAGCGAGCTTGTCTAGTCCTCATGCACTGATGTCAGTGTCAGAGCACTGGTGGTAGGGGACGTTAATAACACAGGCCAATCCATCTACATTCTGCTGCAGCGGTCCTAAACGGATCAATGGGCTCAGGGCACACCCATATTTATGCAGGCTTCTCCTGCTGGCTTTTCTTGTCCTGTAGCAGACACAGCGGCTTACCTTGTCGCTTGCCCACAGGTTTCTGGCCTCTTGTTAATACACTCGGATGGGTCTTGTTTGTTCCGCTATCAATAAGCCAGTGTCTTGCAGACCTGCCTTAAGAAACTACACCAGCCCCATGCAGCATTTGGCTTGAACTCTTTCTGCATTGGGACTGCCTCCATGGCTGCCTCTATAGGGTTTTCTCCTGAAAGAATTCAATCGCTGCGTCGTTGGCATTCCACAGCCTACAGGTCTTACATTAGGCTCCTGGCAAATAACTTTTGTACTCTTACTGTTCTATCCTAAGCAAGCCTACTCAGAATCCTGCTCTAGTCTATTCAATAAGGTTTACCGGCAGGAAAGTGTTCTTAAGATCATGCTGTTGAAAATTCTTTAAATGACCACTGACTAAAAATAAGTGCAAGCATTAAGAGATTATACACTGCACATATATTAATAGGTTACATGTTACCAATCTTAAAGAAGAAATAGAACAGGATAAACTAAAAGTTAATATTAAAAAGTCTAATCATTCTCCCTGTAACAGCTGGCTCATAAATGGAAAGTAATTGCACTCAAAAATTTTGTGTCCCCAAGTTTCTACAGTAAATGATCTTCTGCTAGAGTAGTATATTCGTTGAACTAAACTATAAAATAAGGGTACAGCATCTTTAATAGGTTGCAGATATGCTTTGCTCAAATACAGTTACTTTGCTAGAGGCTATAATGACAGAATGAAATAACTTAGATACTACTGGGACCAATTTGCTGGTGTGGTACACAGGAGTGAGTGTTTTCCTCTTGCAATTAGTGAAAGGGGCATGCTTGCCATTTGCTTCAGTTATTATAGTAATTCCAGATGCAGCCATCTCTCTATTGACTAGCAAGATATATATCAAGTACCCTCAGCAAATCAGCCACTACTAAGCATAAATTTATTTTAGAGTTATAACAAAATGGCCAGTGTCAGTTACCTTTTAAAAAGATATTTTAGGCAAAACTCGTTCATTGTTTGTTTTTTCCCCTTGTCAAATATTACTTCCTAGCCAGAAAGGATAATTGTAGACACATAACAACTAGGTTTTAATCATATTGTAAAACTGGGGAAATACTGCTTTAGTTCTGCATTACATGTTTAGCTGTTCATATGTGAAAGATGCTTTATCCTTGAAAAGTACACTTGCTTGAAGTGAGCTACATTTTTAAAATAAGTTATATTCCATTTGAAATACTGTCAGGAAACAAGTTGCAGAAACATTAAGCATATTATTAGAATAGTTTCTTTGTTCATATGTGACCTTTAACTGCTATCCCAAATTAATATACTTTGTAGTACAATTGAAAAATAAAACCACGCAGGTTTGGGCAAACTATTGGTAGAGGCTTCAGGATCAGAAATATCCATGAAGAAAAGATGTCAAGTGCCCATGGATTTTTTTCTTGAAGCATAAGAGGTCACCTCTATTGCATTAAGAGATTGCACTACAACATTTCTGATTACTTCAGCTTTAGAGCTTCCACTTATTCTATCACAGCACATAGAAATGTTTGCACCAAAATGATCACTTAGGTCCACTCACAAATAAGATATCCTAAGGACATCTTTTTAAAAAACCATTTTGGTTTCTTCCTACTGCATAGCACAAATAAAATGTCCTTATGACATTTCAAAAAGAACCCCTCTTGGCTGTGTTGTCTGCACATCGGACATCTTTTATTTTTCCTGCCTTCCACCCCCTTTCCTCTGTCAGAGCACTTACTTTCCTTTTCAAAGCAACTTGCACCTTCCATCTTCTGCAGTTTGAGATTTCCAGCTGCCACAATTTGCTGCATTTGTTTCCTATGGAAGTTTCCTCTGCTTGCAGCTCATCTGATTGCAATTTTCCTTGTAAACTTCATGAATAAAAATTTTTTTCCCTGGTGATCTTGCACATGTGTCTTTTTTCCCTTTTCTGTTGTTGTTGTTGTTTAGAGACAGCTGTATTTGTAGCCACGATGACGTGGATAAGAGAATTGCAACTGCTTGGAGGACTGGTCTACCTCCCATTAAGAAGCATTGGGTAGACCTGACCTCTGTGAACCATCTTCCACGGAGGCCACGACTGCCTTATGCTGCCTAATGGGAAGTAGACCAGTTCTCCAAGCAGCTACAATTCTGTTATCCAAGTCATCATAGCTATGAATACAGTTCCCTCTAAACAACATAAATAAAAACGGAACAAACACCACGTATGCAGGATCACCAGGGAAACAAACTTTATTCATGAATGTTTCACCAAGAAACAGCAATGATATGAGCTGCGAGCAGAGGAAACCTCTGTGGAAGACAAATGCAGCAAATGGCGGCTGCAAGCTGCTGTGAAAGCAAAAGTAAGCACTGTAACGAGGAAGGGGAATGGAAGGCAGGAAAAATAAAACATCTCCTGGAGTGCATTCTGAAAAGCCAAGCAAAAAATGTCTTAAATGTCCTGGAAAAAAAGTCCACATTTTACTGACTTTTAAATAAGATACCCTGAGCCAAATAAAATGTCCTGAGGATGTTTTGGGGAAAAGCTATATGGAGTTCTTCACCAAAACACTTATTTTAACATCCTCAAAACATTTTATTTGTGCTGTGCAGAATGGACCACAGTTACTGAAGGACATGAAAGTAGACAACAGCATTTTAAATGACCTTCTAAAACAGGGGTAGGGAACCTGCGGCTCTCCAGATGTTCAGGAACTACAATTCCCATCAGCCTCTGTCAGCATGGCCAATTGGCCATGCTGGTAGGGGCTGATGGGAATTGTAGTTCCTGAACATCTGGAGAGCCGCAGGTTCCCTACCCCTGTTCTAAAAGAAACTGGACCAGTTCTATCCTTAACAACATCAGATTTATATTCTGTCCTTTCTCTAAGAAAATTAGGGTTGCACACATGAGTATCATAAATTCTCACATTTTCAGAAGGTTGACCAAGTCAATCTTTCAGCCCAAGGCTATACAATAAACTTCACAGTCAAGCAGTAAGTTGAATTTTCCATATTCTAACATCTAACCTAAAGGGGATGCTGTTTATAACATCCTAATGCAGTTTTTTTTGCTACTGTTATTCTGACTAGGATTTTCATGTACTCCTTTTATTTATAGTATATGCCTATAGGCAAGAATGTGTGCTGTCTAACAGATTTCAGTTTTATTATAAGAATAAATAAGCTTCCCGTGCAATGTAGGAAGTTCTGAGAAAAGCAATTTCCTGCACAACTGGTCAGTTTTGCCAATATGATCTCTGTTCAGAGGAGTGGTTTGTTCCCAAGGGATATGCCAGACTAGGCGGGAAAGTCTTGCTACAGAAGGTTCCTTCTCTGGAATCACAGAAGAAACTTACTTGATATACAAGTGGGGAACCACAAGAAACTTTTTTTCTTCCATTCTCCCCTTCTTCTCTGCTCCTCACTCTCCATTTTACCACTCCTTCTCTTACCCTTCTCTCTTTGTGCCACTCTACCCCTTTCTCTCCCCTACCCCAACTTTCTCTTCCTACCCTCCTAACCCAGTTCTCTTTCTACCTCCCACTCCAGCTCTCTTCTTTCTTTCTGCTTCCACCAAACACTCCCATTCTGACCCCTGCCTAAGCTCTTTTTCTGCTCCTACCACAACTCTCTCTTCCCCTCCTGCCCTCCTCTCTGTGACTCACGCAGACTTCTCTGATGGGCAAAATGAGGCTTCTGCCCTCCCCCAGTCAGCCCACTTTTGCTGCCCCCCTGGCCCTGGAGCCACAGCAGGTGTGGTGAGGCTTGAGATCTCTCTGCCCTCGCATCAGATAACTTCTGGCAATTGCTGCTTCTGTAGCTCAGCCTGCAGCATCTTCTGGGTTCCTCCATGTCAGCAACTGGGTCTGGAACAGCTCCTGGAGACTGCCACTGCTCCCAGCCTCCAGGGTTTTCTGCCACA
The DNA here is from genome assembly GCF_021028975.2 of Sphaerodactylus townsendi. Lineage (NCBI taxonomy): Eukaryota > Metazoa > Chordata > Lepidosauria > Squamata > Sphaerodactylidae > Sphaerodactylus > Sphaerodactylus townsendi. Next base: position 100,664,320 of record NC_059426.1, on the reverse strand, counting down.
GAAGCCAACACCAGTGGGACCCTCTCCAGCAGCCACCACCAGTGGGCCCCTCTCCCATGGGACCCAGAATTTAACCCCTGGGATTTAAACATCTGTTTAAACATCTGTTGGGGAGAATGTGCCCCTTATCTGTGGATTTAGGTATACACAGATAAGTCAGGGGCGTGGGTGGGCACAAGTGGGAATTAAATATATAGACACTGTCCTCTGGTCTTTAACAAGAACATAACATAGTATCAGTTTCTAAATCAAATTTTCCTCTCTAATGTGGACATGATCTACGCCTCTGTCTGCAATAGATTGTCCTCTACTCAGCAGGCTGGAGCGGGGCTAATGTTGTCCCCATGTTCAAAAAGGGAAAAAAGAGGACCAAGCAATTACCACCCAGTTAGCCTGACATCAATACCAGAAAATATTCTAGAGCAAATAATTAAACAGACAGTCTGTAAGCACTTAGAAGGGAATACTGTGATCACTAAAAGTTGGTTTTCTCAAAAACAAGTCATGCCAGACTAGTCTTCTAACTTCTTTAGATAGAGTGACAAGCTTGTTAGAAAAAGGGAATGCTGCAGACATAGCATACCTTGATTTTAGTAAGGCCTTTCACAAGGTGCCCCATGATATTTTTGCAAGTAAGGTATAAAATGTGGGCTAGATATTACTACATTAGATGGATGTGTAATTGGCTGACTGATTGAACCCAAAGGGTGCTCATCTTCATCCTGGAAAGAAGTGACTACTGGGGTGCCAGAGGGCTGGGCCCAGTGCTATTTAATATTTTTCATCAATGACTTGGATGATGGAATAGAGGGCATGTTAATCAATTTTTCAGATGACACCAAATTAGAAGGGGTTGCTAATACCCCAAAGGACAGGGTCGGAATTTAAAATGACACGGACAGATTAGAGAGCTGGGCCAAAACTAACACAATGAATTTCAACAGAGATAAATGGAAGATTCTACACTTAGGCAGAAAAATAAATGAAATGCATAGATACAGGATGGGTAATACCTGGCTTGACAACAGTACACAAAAAGAATCTGGGAATTTAGTAGATCACAAATTGAACATGAGTCAGCAGTGTGATGCAGCAGCCAAGAAAGTCAATGCAACTCTGGGTTGCGATAATAGGAGTATAGTTTTTAGATCAAGAGACATAATAGTACCTCTCTATTCTGCATTGGTGATACCTCACCTGTAATACTATGTCCAGTTCTGAACACCACAATTAAAGAAGGATATTGACAAGCTGGATTCTATGATTTTACTATTGTGTTTCAATATGATTCCATAAAACATTGGGCCAGCTTTAGTCATAAATAATATGTACTACTTTTTATGCAACACAAATTTGCTTTTCATTTCTCCTATAGTTAGATTACATCATGAACATTGGGGTGATTGAAGTTCCAAATGCACAGAAGATAAAATTACAAAGCAATTGTAACGTATTACAGAACCCTTCTGAACTCAGCAGCTTTCACCCCAGAATCAAGAATAATGAGGCTGTAAGAGACAGCAGTACACACATTTGTCAGCGGCATAATGATTTGAATCTCATTCTCTTGGGGCACTCCATCTTTTCTCAGCTGAAAGGGCAAGCATACCCCATTACAACATTAAGCAGCTGATGAATGACCTTGTTGTTCTACTTGTGATTTACAATTGATCATGTCCAATTAAAGCCTAAGAGAAATCAATTGTTTGTTCTTAGGCCATTAATAAGAAATTAATGCATTTGTTAATATATATGAAATGCATGCATAAGTATGTATGTCACACATACTCCACAACTAACTACATTTTAATGTAAGTTAAGTACTGGCAATATTCCTTAGGCTGTTATTACAGCAAATTGTTAAAGTTGTGTCCAATTGAGTTTTAAATTTTAATGGAAAGGAACTCTGAATTTTATCATCTTTTATTATAAACATTATGTTTTGAGGTTTAAGAACCCTCTATTCTTCTTTTAATCCTCCATCTTATAGCATAACAAGATTGCCATGGTCTTTCGTTATTAGCAGTACATAACATGATGAGGATAATGTAAGTCTGCCTCTCAGCTTCGGCCACAATGGGCATAGAAATGAAGCAAGTGACTGTTCTGGGAAGACACCAATCCTGTATTTAACCTCAGTTTAGCGCCTACAAGTACTGATGGAGCACATGTGCTACATATTCAGAGTGTCATTCATATGATAGGCTATGATAGATAGAAATTAAGTGTATAAGCCAGAATATCTATAATAATACAATGTGAATGTTTGTTTATGGAAGGTAGAAAATAAAGGTAGAAGTTTCAAAGACAAGTAATAGTGAATAAGACAGCTGCTATCATACTGGCCTCATACAAATATATGATGAGACCACACTAAGAATACTGTGTACAGTTCTAGTCACCACACCTGAAAAAAAATTGCAGAGCTTGAGAGGGGCAGATAAGAACAACCAAAGTGATTAGGGGGCTAGGACAATTGCCTTATGAGGAGTGGTTAAAACTCTCAGGGTTGTTTAGTTTAGAAAAAGGTAAGGAGAGGCATGATAGAGGTCTATACAATTATGCATTGTGTGGACAGAAACAAGCTTTTCTCCCTCTCTCATAATACTTGAATGTGGGAACATCTGCTGAAGATGAATGGTGAGATTCACAGAAAAAAATATGTGCTGCTTAAATTCTTATGTTTTATCTGATTTCTTTTACAGAATAGTTAATTTTGGCAAACAAAATGTATTGAAAATAGTTATCAATATCAGAGGATAACATGGCTAAATGCCATTCAGGGGGTTGCCTATGAAGTGGATAGGAACACAGCCCCTATATAATAATACTGGAAACACAGGCCCTTTCTGCACGGGTCATATACGGCGCCCTGGGGATGGCAAAAACGCCGTCCCCAGCGAGCCATTCGCACAGGTGGCGCTGCTAACATGCAGCAGTGCCAACCTGGCTCCCCTCCACCACCCCCAGGGTGGCGTCAGGCCGCCTCCAAAAACCTCCCTCCTGGAGGGTTTTTTTTGAGGCTTCTGCACGTTCCCGGGGTGCTTGGTGCAAGTGGCACCGCCGAGGAACACTCTGTTCTCGCCGTCCAGCTACTCTCCCTGCCTCGTGGATGTACTGGCCGGCTCTACTGGACTGCTGAGACCCTCTCCTGCGCTGTCCTCAGAGCCTGGAGATCCGAGGGTAGCGTGTGAGGGTCTCAGCTGGTGAATGGGAGAGGGACGGGGAAAACAGTGTTCCCGGCGGTGCCATTTGCACTGCACCGGCGGGAACGTGCTGTTTTCCCAAAAACCTCCCTCCAGGAGGGAGGTTTTTGGAGGCGGACTGACGCCGCCCTGGGGGTGGTGGAGGGGAGCCAGGTCGGCGCTGCTGCATGCAGAGCCACCTCTCCCGCACTGGCCTCTGCGGGGGCTGCTCGCACACTCCCGTGCAAATAGCCCCCACCCCTCCACCGGCAGAATTCCTGCCACTGGAGGAGCGCCCTTTCCGCAGTGCAGAAAGGGCCACAGTGAACTATATGTTTGTTGAGCAGAGGCTAGCCAGTAAATGGAACACATAGCATTTATCTATATAGAATTGTGGCTAGTCTGAAGAGGTTTATATAACCATCAGGCTTGTTACTAAATATAACTCTTTGAAAACAAGGAAAAAATAAGAAAATTTTGCAAGTTCTCAACTTAATGATTATTTGATTATTTATGCAGCCCAGATCTATGCCATTTACTCAGAAGTTTTACAAAGTTTAGAGCAAGCATGGATTGCAGTCTTAAACTCATGTCATGATACTGCACAGCTTGGAATGAGCAGCAATAGTAATTTGCTGCCTCAAATAACAGGAAAGCAAACAATAAATATCTAGTTTCTTGGTGATCTGGGAACTATTTTCTTTATATGAAATCAGTGGCATAGCGCTAATGGGATTGGGGGGCATGATGCCCCGGGCGCATGGCGGGGGCATGGCGGGGGTGTTCTGGGGTGAGGAAAGAGAGACTGACAAAAATAGAGAAAGAACTCTCAGCTGTTAGAAAATTGGAAGAAACCATTTTACAGAAACATTCAAATTTGAAAGACACAAAAGAACATCATCATCATCATTGATATGGTCTGGGCAAATGAGAAAAATCCTAGAGAAAACAAAAAAATAGATATTGGCCCTAAGTTACTCTCGGATCATGTACCCATTTTATGGGAAGTGAAGTCCCAGAAGAATAACCACACATGGAAACTAAAATAATGGGTATCAGATAAGGAGGAAATAATAAAACCAGTAGCAACAGAGATAGAGTAATTTTTAAAATAAAGAATAACTCAATAAAAGATATCAGTACAATATGGATGCAAGTAAAGCCTTCGTGAGGGGACTCTTACAACAAAAAGAGAACATAATCAGGAAAAAACAAAGACAGGAAAAAGAAGAACTAGAAAATGAATTAAAGGAACTGGAAGGACAACTACAAAGAAATGCAAAAATATACAAGTTAAAGAAAAGATAATTGTATTGAAAAAAATGGCTCCAAAAATGGCTGGATGAGATCATGAATAACTTAAAATTTATTAAACAGAGATATTTTGTGTGGGGCCAGGTAAATGACTGTTAGCCCAAATTAGGAAAAACAAAGAACAAAGACTAATTAATAAGCTAAAAGTAAACAAGGAAACAATAACAGATCCAAATAGAATACAATTGGAACTTTGACAATATTTTAAGAAACTATATGGTCAAGAAGAAATACATTTAATTAGCCTGATCCAATTTATAGAGAAGGAACAAATTTAAAAAATTACGAATAAACAACATGAGCTCCTGAATAGTCAAATTACAAAAGAGGAAGTTAGAAATGCAATTAAAGAAGGCAAAATAGGTAACCCCCCCCCCCCAAGCCCAGATGGCCTTGCAATTAAATACTACAAAACATACTTGGACATATTGGCACCCCAATTAGTGAACATTATGAATAATGCACTAGAGGAGGGTAAAGTACCTAAATCATGGGAGGAAACTTTCATCTTGCTGGTGCCTAAAGGTCAAGAAACAAGTCCCCAATTAAAAGATTTCAGGCCCATTTCATTAATGAATAATGATTATAAGATCTTCACATCTGTCCTGGCAAACCGATTCCAGCAAATAATGAAAGAATATTTGAATACTGATCAGGTGGGCTTTGTTCCAGAGAGAAATGGACATAATGTGTGTGTGGTTCTTTACATCCTTGAAATGATTGAAAGAATGCCTGGAAAAGCCCTATCAATAGTGTGGTTAGATGCAGAGAAAGCATTCGACAAGGTTCATTGGAATTTCATAAAATTATTGTTAAATAAAATAGAGGTTGGCAGTCAATTTACTAAAGCTATAGGTAACATCTATCATAACCACAAGCTAAGATCAAAATAAATGGAAGACTGTCAGCTTTACGATCCATAGAGGAACGAGACAGGGTTTTCTGATCTCTCCCCTCCTATTCAACATAATACCTGAGGTACTCATAGATAAGTTAAGGCAAAGTAACATCTATGATGGAGTGAAAATAGGTAAGGATAAATTAAAATGTAAGGCTTTTGCCAATGATGTTGTCCTGTTTGTGGATAACCTCACAGAAACTCTGAATCTGATACTACAAGTAATCAATGAATTTGGGGAACATTCAGGATAGAAGTTAAACAAATATAAAACTAAGATGTTCTTATACAATGTCACAAAAGATGAAGAAAAGCGATTAGAGGAACAAACTGGGATACAGTCAGTAACTAAAACTAAATATTTAGGAATTAATTTGGAAAAAACGAATAGAAATATACTTAAAAATAATTATGAAAATCTTTGGACAGAAATTAAAAGAGAATTTTAAAAATGGGAACATCTAAACATATCATTTTCAGGACGAATAGCCTTAAAGAAATGATGGTGCTTCCAAAACTCCTATACTTATTTCAAAATATGCCTATAGTAACGTCCCTGAAAGTTTTTACAACTTGGCACCAAAAAATCTCTAAATTTATATGGAAAAATAAAAAATGAGAATGAAATATTCAACGCTTATAGATGCCAGAGAAAGAGGAGGATGGGCCCTACTCGACCTAAGACTATATCACAACACGTGTGCACTGATGTGGTTAAGGGAATGGATCCTATTGGAAAATAAGGACATCTTAGGATTAGAAGGTAGAGATAACAGATGGGGATGGCACAAATATTTGTGGCCAAAAAATAAAAAGTCAATAGAGAATTTCAGAGACCACACAATAAGAAAGGCATTGATAAATATCTGGGAGAAATATAAGCTATACCAAAAAAAACCGATCTGGATTTCTAGACTAGAATCAGTACAAAATATTCAATGCCAGAATGCTAATATTTGGCCAAGTTATAAAGGCACTGTCATGTGGAATAATGGACAGCCGAAATTGAAACTACCTGAGTCCAATTACAATTGGTTCACTTACTTCCAGATAAGGGAGGCATGTGAAAAAGATATACAAGAGAGGGGGATAGAACAAAAGATGAATAACTGATTTAATTGTGAGAGACTCAAAGAAAGGAATGTTAAGCAAAATTTATAAATTTATCCTACAACTAGAACTGGAAAATGAGGTGATTAAGGACTCCATGATCAAATGAGCCCAAGATCTAGGCAAAAATATATATTATGAGAAATGGGTAGAATCATGGAAAAGACAACAAAAAATCACACTGAGTATTGATTTAAGAGAAAATTGTCAGAAAGTATCACATAGGTGGTACTTGACACAACACCCAGCAATGTGCTGGAAATGCAAGAAAAAAGTGGGTACCCACTTTCATCTATGGTGGAACTGCCTGAAGGTTAAAAGCTTCTGGAAACAAGTGCACAAAAAAACCCCAAGCGATCATAAACCAAAAGTTTAAAATGATGCCAGTTTATTTTATAGTAAATTATTTTATAGTAAATTTAATTTAAAATGCTTTAAGAGACCTATGTTTTTGGAGACTAAACAATGAGATTCTAATTTTATACTTTACCACCTAAGGAGGAAACTGTAAATAATAACTCAGACATTGAAACAGAATAAGAAAAAGCAAATGAAGTATAGGAAAATTGAACCTCTTGAGAAAACTAAGAAAGTCATTGTAGATTTTTATGCGATGTTATTTTATCTCTAGTAAGTTTTGTTTGTATGTCAATTTGTTTAAACAATCGTATATATTTACACATGTTCGAATGTTAAATGTAGTGAATTTATTTTTTAGTTTATGTACAATGTTTGTTGTGTTTTAGTTGAATAAAAACTTTTATTAAAGTGAAAAAAATAATACTTATATATGGTCTGCATATTTTCTTCATAATTATGCAAAAACACTTCTCAGGATTGTTCAAAATTAACATACAGAATATACTTAAAACATCTGTTATAGTTTAATAAACAGGAGATCTTTTACTGATCTCACCAAAGAAAATGTAACCAAGATGCAATTTGGTAAAGTCACAAAAAGCTGCTGGTAACTAGTGATAAATACATGTACCTAGTGAGAAGTGCTTCTCACCCAGAAAAGTCACCAACAAACTTTATCAACACTTGAATGTTGTAGTATTTAAATCTATACAATTAAAAAGAGTGTTTCTTAAAGGAATTTATAGCAAGAGATGGTTTGGGGAAGTAGTTTATTGCATAACTCCAAGTCAAAGCAAATAAACTAGACTCAAATCTAAAAGTCAACTCTTGGTTCTTGAAAACTTAGACATACAAACATATTAGCTCATATTCAAACATTCTAACATAATCATTGGATCAAATTACTCCTTTCATTAAATTCTTCTCCATGAGGGAAAAAGTCTCAGCAAAAATAAAGTTATAAGATATGAGAGAGAGTTCTTAGACCTTTATTAGGCATTAAAACATACCAGAACTAAGTAATCCAAATACAGTTTTACAAAATAAAACAGGTACTCCTGTTTCAAAAATGCATACATCAGAGCGAAAGAGGAGACCAGGAAATCATTTCGTAATAGTGAGCAAGAATTTGGCCACTATGTCCGGTTGCTTGGGATTCTCTGTATTCAGAAGATAATTCAATTTAAGATTAAAAAGGCTTGGATGGACCAGTAAGGGATCCCCTAAAAACAGGTTTGGTCTAAAATCGTTAAATTTTGGACAAACTAATAAAATGTGCTCCAATGACTCCTCAGAGGTTTGACAGTATTCACGGGTACGCTTTTGCTGTGAAGGTACCGTGAATCTCTCTGGGGAAAAGGTTAGTGGAAATGTGTTGGTTCTCGCTCTGGTCATTAGCCACCTCAGCTTAGGGTCAGACAAGATGTTTAAATATGCAGCTGTCTTGCATTTCCCAGGCATGATGTTAAAATGGAGGGGAGAGAACAAGCTCCTTGCTTTACTAACTAGATGTTGGTGTTCCTGATCGAATAGCCGTACCTTGATACAATGTTGTATCTCGCTAGGAGAAAGCATAAGGAGCTGGTCCCAAGAAAGACCCAGGGAGGAAATCTTTGATTTGATATGAGCCCACCAGGTAGAAGATTGAAGTTCGTGGAGGGTGCAATAAATGAGACTGTTAGGGTTGTTAAGGAAACATAACCGAATCCAAAATTTAAAGGTGGCCCACCATGCTTTTGTTTCCAAGAGGTGTAATCCTGCCTCGAGGCAGAGGGCGGCGTAGGGTACGCAATGGGGGACCCCAAAAAGCTTAAGTTATAAGATATGCAACTGAAGGTATTAATTTGTTCTATTGTATTTCAACTATCTGAATGCACTTTCTAACAAAAAAGAAGAAGAGTTTGGATTTATATCCCCCCTTTCTCTCCTGCAGGAGACTCAAAGGGGCTTACAATCCCCTTGCCCTTCCCCCCTCACAACAAACACCCTGTGAGGTGGGTGGGGCTGAGAGAGCTCCGAGAAGCTGTGACTAGCCCAAGGTCACCCAGCTGGCGTGTGTGGGAGTGCACAGGCTAATCTGAATTCCCCAGATAAGCCTCCACAGCTCAGGCGGCAGAGCTGGGAATCAAACCCGGTTCTTCCAGATTAAATACATGAGCTCTTAACCTCCTACGCCACCATGTGCAAACAAATTTACTTATAAGGTTTCTGCTTTGTTTTTGATACTCTTTTGGGAAGGTGGAAAACTGAAGAAAACCCATGTGTTAGACAAGCTGATGAATGATACAACTTAGCTATTTGTGGTACTAGCTAGTGAAAAACTGGATTAACAATGTGGCCTGGCCCAACTTTCACTGAAGTCCCTCAGATTACTAAAGAAGTACATGCCATTACTGAATGCTGAAGTTGTGCCATTTGATTTTAAGACCACAAACTCCTTAAATTGGAAAAAGACATATGTTTTAATCTTTAGGCACTTTGATGTTTTTTATCAGACCCTCACAGCAGACCACTACATGTTAGTGAGAAATTGGACTAACAGCATGGCCTGACCCAACTTTCACAGAAGTCCCTCAGATTAAGGAAGTACACACTGTTACTGAATCCTGAAGTTGTGCCATTTGATTTTAAGACTGCAAACTCCTGAATTGGAAAAAGAAAGATGTTTTCATCTCTAGGCATTTCAATGTTTTTTTTAAATCAGACCCTTACAGCAGACCACTGAACAGTCCATTTGTTATCCGAGTCTGTCGCCTCCATGTCCACCATAAGCTCTGTCCATACACTCAAGTCTCAGACCTCCAAGTCCCCATCTTGGGCTTTCAATCAATTCAGTCCCTATTGCACTGCAAAGAGGCTCTGGTTCCTGGAGAAGGCAAAAGACTCGTTCCTGCATCTCCTGCCAGGGCACTTGGTCCTCTGCCAAGCCAGCGACTTTCCATACGCCTTGTAGCAAGTCATAATTTAAGAGGTTTCCCCAGGAGGCCAAAAGGTTGAAGGAATGAGGGTGCAGCTCAGGGTAGCAGCTGCACAACGAAGCCATCCATGGAACGGGAGGTGGCAAAAAGCAGAGAGGCGGCTCCGGTCCCCCATCAGCAACCAATGGAGCAGCAGTGAAAGGCCTTGGCTTCCCTGGGGGGTCCCGCAAGGCACCACCACCACTTATAGAGCATGATGCCATGGGGCAGCTGGTCCAGGAGTGCAGAAGAGAAAGGGATTCCCCTGTTGCTTTTTCCACTGGCAGCCACAACAGCAGCAGCTGGGCCTGGGTCCTGAGCTGTGGAGGCACCCAGTGCCCAGCACAGGCCTCAGGAGGTGCTGCCAAATGCAGGCTGAGAAGCTGAAAGGCAGCCCTGCACCTGGACAGGAGGGGCACGAAGGAGTCACCATCATCCTGGCCTCTCGGGAACAACAGGCGCTGATAGGTGGCAGAGGGCAGCATTCAGTTTTCCAGCAGTGCCAAGTCCAGCAACTCCAGGCAGCATCACAAATGGCCCAGGCTGAACCAACAGCCCTGGCACAGACATCTCGCAACAGCAGTCCTGAGGTCCAGCTGGCAGTGGAGGCGTTTGCTGAGCTGCTGGAAAAAGCAGCTCCAGCCAAGAGCCCGCTGCAGGGTCTCCACGTCCCAGCCCCGCACCAGCCCTGAGCAGGACACAGCTAAAAGGTCATGCAGCTGCTCCACCTGAGACAGCAGCATCTCCATGGCAACGGCCTCACACAACACTCCCACCTTTCTTTGGCACTTCCAGTTTGAATAATGGCGAAATCCGCCTTTTCCGGGGTGATGCTAACCAATCAAAAGAATGCTTCTTTGTGAACGCAGTTGGGCAGAGAAAATGCCACTTTCCCAAAAGAACTACAACACCAGGAAAAGTCCTCTGTTATGGCAAAGTAGTGTTTTCACTGATATCTCTCACATGGTTGGTCGACGTTGCCTAATGATTATGTTGCATGCTCTGTCTCTCTGATTACTGCACACTTTTGCATAATGTGTGTAGCTGGGAGCCGTCGACTCTGGCATGCTGGTTGGCAGGTTGTTGTGTTGGTCCAGAGGGAGGAGGAAGGCAAGGAAGAAACGTACTGAAGGTTTCCTCTCTGTATCTACATGGTGAAGTTGTGATTTGCTGCTCTTTGGTCCCTGTGAAATTTTATAATTTGAGTTTTGCTGGACTTAGAGGTTTACTAGATGAAACAGCTGGGTTAATAATAATAAGAGTACCTCTAGAGGGTGAAGTGGACGAAACGGAAATGCAAAGTAGACTCAACTTTAGGCAAAAGACTGTAAGCCATTGTCAGTGTGCATTCAATTGCCCACATTTATGCTTTTGTTTCTGATCCAATTAATATTACAACATGCATGTCACAAGTAGAAAATATGCTGTTATAATTACAAATAATTAGCAATGAACAGCATCTGCAGTTAAGAGAAATTAGTATCCCAGAGTTGATGTCAATGTGATGTAGTAGTGGATACAGTGTTGGACTAGAATCAAGGCAGTCCAATTAAAACTAGCAGCAGCCTGCAAACAACTACCCTGGGAGAAAGCTAGGATCATACAGCAAAGGAAGGACATCCATACATAAGAACAGTTCTGCTGTATCAGGGCAGTGCTTGATCTAGTCCAGCATCCTGACAACCACTCTAAATGTGCAACAACAGGGCATATAGACCAAAACCCTTCTCTAATATTTCCTTCTAAAACTGGTATTCAAATGATTCTGTTGCCCTGCCCACCGCTCCCCCAGGCTTGGAGGTGCCCCTGTTGGGGTTTGGGTGCATGTGTAAGGGTGGCAGGTGCAGCAGCCTGCTGGGCTGTTCCTGCGGGGCTCAGTGGTAGGTAGGGAATGAGGGGTGCACCCCTCTCTCATGCTGCCTGGCACTCTCCTTGGTGCCAGCCAGCCACCCTTCCACACTTTGCTCAGGCTTCTGCTTTTTGCCTCTCCCTCTCTCTAGCACCTAGGCAGGCCATGGTAGGGAGAGGTGGTAAGTGCCCCTTTCCCAACATGGCACCTCAGAGTGCACAACTTAGCAGGTGCCTCTGGAGTCACCCAGGGAGCAGCTGAACTGGTGTGCTGACCAGATCAGAACGCAGAAACTGCAGCCACCTCAAGTCCCAAGGAAGCCCTACCAAATTGTCACTTCAACTTTGGGACTCCACAGGACTCTCCACATTTGAAGGGCTCTTTCCAAAGTTCTTTTAGAGAACATCAACCCTATGATACTAATTTCTTTTAACCACCACTGCTCTTCATTGCTGATTATTTGTAATTGTAACAGCACACCTTCTACTTGTGACATATATGTTGTAATATTACATCCGTGTGTGTGTGTGTGTGTGTGTGTGTGTGCCCTGTCATGTTATTAAGGAAGATGCTTTCTTTTTCTCACCCCCCACTGCCCCCAGTGTAGCATCAATTAGCAAGGAGTGTGAATGCCTCTTGGTGACCTTCCTTGCCTTGTCTGGTGGGGCCCCAATTTTATGCTTTCAAGAAGGGGCTCTATCAGTGCTTGCCCTGGGCACCATTTTCTATAGATACACCCCTGCCCCCAAATGTAAAAGGCAAAGCAAGTCCCCGGAACACACACTGCTGAAGAAGGGGACATGTCCTAAAGCTGATGTTCTCTCACCCTCCCACCCACCCCCCTCCACAAACACACACACATACTTCCCACTACTGCTGCAGGAGAGAGATTTATTTTGATATTCCTGTATTAGATCTATCATTATTTTGAAAGAACTAATATGGTATAAATGTTTGAAGCTGAAATAAAGTCTTTAAAAGCCCTCCTGGTCATCAGGACCTACATATGAAGGGGATTCTCGATATAAAATATGTTGGTTTTATACTGCATGTAACATGTAAGCTTGGGCATCTGTATGAGGGATATAATTACTTTGCACAAGAGACCCACTAAGAAAATTCAACAAATGCTACATTCAGCAAAGGATAAGAGGGATCCTCTAGCTACTGCAGGAGTCTACTGCATACCATGTAGCTGTGGACAAGTCTACATAGGAACCACCAAACGTAGCACTCGGACACAAATCAAAGAACACGAAAGGCACTGCAGACTATTTCAGCCAGAAAAATCAGCAATAGCAGAACACATGATAAACCAACCTGGATACAGAATATTATTTGAAAACACAGAAATTCTGGACCACTCTGACAGCCACTACATCAGACTACACAGAGAAGCCATTGAAACCCACAAGCACATGGACAATTTCAACAGAAAGGAAGAAACCATGAAAATGAACAGAACTTGGCTGCCAGTTTTGAAAAACACTAGAGTCAAGACAGTGACTAATCAGCTCCAAACAAACACAGGATGACTATAGACAATAAACAATCAAAGGGAACAAAGGCCCGACTACTTCTATTCAGATGCCCTCACCTATTGACCTTGCTATCTCCATTGTTACTCACTTGCCAGGCCACTCCTATTCTGATGCCCTCACCTATTGACCTTTACTCACAGGTATATATACTCCACTTGCTTTCCTTTCCTATTATCAGATCCTCTGAAGATGCCAACCACAGATGCAGGCAAAACATCAGGAGAGAATGCTGCTAGAACACGGCCATACAGCCCGGAAACCACATAGCACCCCAGTGATTCCGGCCGTGAAAACCTTCGACAATACAAAGACTATTTATTCTTGCAGTCCTGTTTTTTCTCTTGCCTTTCAAAATGTTGTGGGTTTCAAAAAATTGGTGTGTGGGGGGGGGGATAAAAATAAAATAGAAATCATTGTTGTGCATCTCTAATGAAATGAACAATTACTGGGGATATCTATTACGCTTTTGCAGTTTAAATATATAGTGGGACAGGTGTTCTTTGTTTCTCCCACAAAATGAAAAAGGTGAAGGGTTAGTACCACCCACTGTGTCATCAGGTATTGGTCATTCATAAATCACTTCCACTTTAACGTGACAGGAATTATCTGGTATCTATGGGGATATAACCCAGTAGCAGCTGTGGTGTGGGATTATGGCAATAAACCCATATTTTCATGAAATGGGGGAGAGTAATCCCTCAGAAGCATGAGGTGCTTGCATTGATTGTCCCAACTTTATAAAGACACCATACATCTACAGCACTACTTCATCCAAAACTAAACTCTATTGCACTACCTTTAAATTTCTAATTTCCTTGGAGAGTCAGCAGCACATAACACAATTTGCAGGGATGTCTGGAGATTCTTACATCCTAGGTGACTCAGATTTTATTCTCAGGTTACTAATCCCTCTGACCATCTCTTGGCCTGAATGACCAGATACCACATGACTACCTTAATAACCTCTGCAACATGTCGGTGCCTATACACTCGTACATACCACATCTACAGACAC